>NC_086155.1:159100099-159701061 GCF_035149785.1 Candoia aspera
TGTTACAGTCTTTGCATTGTATGTTGTAAATAACTCCTGTTTTTTCTTCTTGGGCTATTGGGTCTTTTGGGTTGCTTAATAGGTTTCGAAGAGTTTTAGTTGGTTTATGTGCTATGGTGATGCCATGTGGTTGTAACAGTCTGTTGGTGGTTTCTGAGATGTTTCTGATGTATGGCAGTGTTATCCTTTTCATAGTTTCCATTGGTTGGGTTGTGTGAGGCACTCAACTTTTTGATAAAGTTGAGCGGGTATCCATTTTGTTGGAAGATGCTGTGCAGATGTTCTTTTTCTTTTTTCTGGTGGTCTGGGTTGCTGCGGTGTGTAAGTGCTCATCTGAATAATGTTCTTACACAGCTTCTCTTGTGGGAGGTTGGATTGTTACTTTGTAGTGGAGCACTTGGTTGGTGTGGGCAGCTTTCCTGTAGACTTGTGTTTCTAACTTACCATCATTTCCTCTACTGATGAGGATGTCCAGGAATGGCAGTGCGTTGTTTTCTTCCTCCCTTGTGAATTTTATTCCATTAAAGATGTTATTGATGGTTTTGTGGGTTTCTTCCAGTTGTTTCTTTTGTATTATGACAAAAGGGTCATCTACATACCGGATCCATACTTTGGGTTCTAAGTGTGGGAGTGCTATCCTTTCTAGACGCTGCATTATGGTCTCTGCTATGTCCTGAGATCAATGATCCCATGGGGGTTCCTTTGATCTGTTGCTATATTTCTCCATCAAACTGAAAGTAGGTTGTAAGGCAGAGGTTGATGAGGTCCATTATCCTGGGTATTTCTAAATCCACAAAATGGATACCCGCTCAACTTTATCAAAAAGTGCCTCACCACCCAACCCACTAATTAACCAATTTGTGAAGACATAGCCTCACAATAGAGCCTCCATCTCATAGGGATCCCATGACTGTGGCAGGGAGAACCTGGTCCAAGATGTTCTGGCATAAAAGTAGCATTTTTCCAGGAAAACAGAAGGCTACCTCCCAATCCCTGGTTCTTGGAAGAGGCGGCTGGAGGTAGTGAAAAGAAAGAGAGGAAATGGGTGACAAGCAGCAGGTAGATGGATTCAATTACAGCAATGATGGGTGCACCAGCGGGAGATCTGAGGTTGGGACAGATCATTTTGGAGAAGGTCTGTCCGTGTGGCTGCTAAGGGCTGACACGGACTTGATGGCACATAATCAAAATCAATCACCCCAAGAGCACTACATAGCTGAACACCTCTCTCTCTGCCTCTCTCTCTCACACACACACCAAAACTTTTCTGTAAACAGAAGCATCTGAACTGCAAAAATTGAGGCACCTACTATTTTGTATTTAAGAGAGATGAACTGCACTACTATGGGGGGGGGGGGAGAAAAAAGATGATTGGATGGAGATTCCAGACCTTATGAATCCACCCTGGCACATGTTCTGTATGGCAGTTGATGTCAGTCTTGTGAGGTAGTCCAGACAAGAAGCACACTCAGATGAACTAATTCTTCTTTATTGTGTCATGAGCACAGATGGTGAGCAGGAGGGGGGGCCCTATCCAGGGAGGAAAACGCATGCGTAGTAGCGAGAATTTGAGCAGTCATTCAAAGAGACACAGAACAGACCCGCCTTGATTTTTGGGGTTTATCTGTATGGGTTTTCTCACGCTTCTTCAGTTTGTTAGGATTTTCTATCTAATGTAGCAGTAATAAAACACTAGAGACTTATTCCTCGTCTCAGCGTGGTTCCTGACTGTTAGGACAGTAAGTTTACATTAACAGAATCTTGCAAAGTACATTTCTCCCTGTCACCTTTATAGCCCAAGAAACTAGGGAGGGTTCCTTCTGAGAGGTTGGCCCCGCCCACATTCCTGCTGTGGGCTAATCTGACCGTTGCCCTGGCTGCAGTTCTTTCCCCTGTCTCCCAAGGTCATTCCCACATACCATTACAGTTGGTGATGGCTTTTTCCACAGCTGGTGACATTCACATTTCAGCTAGGAAAACCATCTATCACTGCCTTTTCACTGTCACATGGGTAAGCCCTACTAGGTAGACCAGACCAGGAAATCAACTCCACAGGAAAGCTAAAACTATTTTTATTGAGATTGGCTATAATAATGGAATCATGCAAGTCTGATTGTGCTGTACCTCCTCCTCCTCCTTATAGTTTAGTGAATTAGGGAGGCATCTGCCTGATTCATTTCTGAATGTTATCTCATTCTGGCGTTAAAAAATGCTTCAGTACTTTTGCTCAGGTAATGGTTCCTGCATGTCTCCATCAACGTAATCTTCCTTACTCTCCACACATGGAGAAGCACAACATGAGCCCATTCTGGAGGCATGGCAAGGCCATGCTGTGGGGACAGTACAATTTATATCCACAATTTCCTCCCAGGGATGAAAGCAGGGCAGAGTGGCTGTGTCAGTAAACCCTTTAATACAGAAACAAATTTTCTCCGCAGTAACACAAACAAAAATTCCAGTCTGGTAGAACTAAGAACAAGGCCACAACCAGGGTCTGTATCACCCAGGGCAAACATGGATTCCGCGCCCATTTTGGCGCCCCACCAGCGCTCATTTTGGTGCCCCCTCCACCACAGTGCCCGGGGCACATGCCCCGCTTGCCTCCCCCAGTTGCAGCCCTAAGAAAATCTGACCAACTATATGAATCAATATTGAAGAATGACATCAGAAGCAATTACTATGAAACACTGTAAAGTATTTGGTAACTGCTGTAGAATTGTTCATGTAATCTAAATAAAACTATTATGATTTATTTTCATTTGGCCTAGGGAAATCCATATGAGTCAAATGTTACACTCACTTGTAACTACCAACTACTAAAAGAACTGGAATTTTAGCTCAGCTCTGGCTTAAGTCCTTGTTTTCAGTCTTTCCATCTGGGAACAGTAATATGAAACTACTTTAATGGAATCAGTATGAAACTACTTTAATGGAATCAGTATGACCTGCTTTGAAATGTATGAAGTATTGGTGTACTTCTGGACTTGTAGCCAACACAAACATCATACTCTTTACCCGTGTTGTGCCAGTTTCTTTTCTGCCATCTGTGATAAAGATGCACATTTTTATTGATTTGTCATTTTTAGTGTGACAAAAAAGTGAAAGCTGTCTGCTACTTCTGTAGGTGCACAAGAATGGGCAAGTGGTGGTGATATCTCTGGCTCCTCATCCACAATCTCTTCTGCAACTTCCGAGGTGTTTGCACATCCCACCTCTTCGCGCTTCATAGGAGAGGCAATTGGAATTATCCAGAGAGAGGCAATATACAAAAGGAAGCAGTGACCTACTGGGAGGTGCAGCAATGGAAGACGGATTTCTGCCTCTGCCTGCATTGGTGGATGATGTTAAAAACTGAACTAGTTGAGTCAATCCCCATCTCCCCATGCTAGAAGGCTAAAGTGATTGAGAAAATTATGTGGTTCTTCCTTCATTATGAATTCTGTGCTGCACTATCCAGAGGTAGGGACAGAAGATGATGCTTGTCCTTTCTTTCTCTAGCCAACACGGTGGGCCCAATCCTGTCCTTGGTGGTCAGACCAGGAGGGCAAGAGAGGGTGTCAAAGCTGCCCTTGCCTTCTTGTTTCCACATTTATTTGCTGCAGTGGCAAAGCATAGGATAAAACTGTACTTGGAAGCGAGAAACCTGGGGACCTTCTTGCTGGAGCAACACTGCCCCTCTATTATTTTCCAGTCTCTGATGAAGAGATGGGAAATAATTGTTCTTGGTGTTACTCAACTGGTTGCTTTTCCCTAAAAATAAAAGTAGCAGCGGCTAACGCCGTTTTTCAAGTGCAAAGATTATGCCTTGTATAGTAAAACCTGGCAGTCCGTCTTTGATAATTAAGTGTTCATAGTATCCGGTAATACTTCAGCTTGATCTTCTACTTAAAAAAAACCCTGACCGGATGTAGCTCCTACCTCGTTTAGGTTGGTCGGGGGTCTTAAAAGCGCTTGCCCATTTCTGATTTGCTGAAAATTGCGGAGGGCTCGTCCTGGGCAAAGCCCGGCTGTGCTGCTGCTGCTGCTGCTGACGCGTGGCTCTGACTGCTGCAGCTGCTGCACGTCCCTGTGACGCGCTGGAAGCAGACTTCGATCCCGGGTCCGGGTTCTGCTGCTGCGGCTTTTTGACAAGGTACACAGACCTCCCTTCTCGCGTTTTGCTTGGGGTTGCTATGCTGTTTGGGGAACATCTTACGTAAAGTAGATCTGGAGAAATGGGGAAGATAGGAAGCTTTAGGGCCTTCCTCTTCTGCACTGATTTAAGTCTGTGGTGATGTATATACTAGGAGCCATTTTTAAGTTAACAGTTCGCGGTGGAAGATTTCGAGCGGGATCGGTCCAAGGACGCCGACATTGCACGGGATGGGCGGATCCGTACGTGCGCGTTCTGTGTCTACGAGCTGGGGGAGGAAAA
The DNA here is from genome assembly GCF_035149785.1 of Candoia aspera. Taxonomy (NCBI): domain Eukaryota; kingdom Metazoa; phylum Chordata; class Lepidosauria; order Squamata; family Candoiidae; genus Candoia; species Candoia aspera. Next base: position 159,104,514 of record NC_086155.1, read on the forward strand.
AAAAGACGGATAAAAGTCGCTGTAGATACGCACACGCACGCAAACGAGAGGGTTTTGTGGCCTGAGTCCAGCTGGTCAATTCATTGGATGACCTGGCTAAACTAGGTACGGTGATTTGATTTAGGTGGCGAACTATGCCTTATTTGCTAGTCCCGGCCAAGTTCTTTCTGCTGATTTACGTATCCTCTCGATGTACCCTTAAGCTTGGGCTGGGAAAGAGGGCTCTTGAAAAAAAGTGGGGGAGGGGAGCGACAAATGCTCCAGGGCTCATGGAGGAATAGCACGGTCTGCGTCGGTCGGCGAGGAAACGCAGAGGCAAACTGCAGCACGAGTTGGCTGGAGTTTCGGTGTATTTGTCAGTGGCCGTACAAATGGTCCTCTTTGTAATTACCGTACTTGCGAGTTGACCCCCCCCCCCAATGATGCCTCTGGTCTGCAGCGGCTCCCCTTTGGAGACGGTGGAATTCAGAAGTAATAGTCACATTGTTATGGGGGGGGGGTGTATGTTGCTGTCGTCATTTCTTTTATACCGCTCATCGGCCGAAGGAAAATTGGGAAGTCTATGGAGTCAAAGTTGGGGGCAGGGTTGACTTTTGTTCAGACGCGCTTCATGCAACGCGCTGGCCTCTGCAATACATTTGGTGAAAGGGTCACCTAGCAAAAACTGGAGGCGAAAGCGCAGCTGAGTCTGGGTGCATCCAGCCCGTCAGCCCTGTCCTTTCATTCCCGCCTTTCGAGGGTGGGGGGCAAAGTAGAATACACGCAGCCCTAGCAGTGGCTTCGGTTATGGTGCAGAGTTTTTCAGAGGACCTGGGACTCGTTCGAGCGATGGCCTGATTTACCACATAAGGAAGTCAGTGAACTGCATTGCATGGCTGTCTGAATAAGTCCATTGAGTTTTGGATCTAAAATAAGGGAAATGCGCGGGTGAGTACCAGCCTCGTTACCTTCTTTGGAGCTCTGCGCAGAACCCCGCTTTCCTTTTCTGGGCCTTCTTTTTTTCCTGTTAGTGGGACGAATTCTTACCAAATCTTATTTCCAAGGGTAGGAAGTTCCTAGCAGTCGTTCATCTTGGCCCTCTGCCGCTCAGTACTTCTCGATTTCTGGCGACGGCCGTGCGCCTTTCCTTCTGGTAATTGGTGTCCGTTAAGCATCGTCTATGATTACCTCTATTAATTATTGACAATGATCTGGCTTCGGTCTTTTTAGTGCTAGGATGTGAAATAAAAGGGTGGGGGCGGGGGAGGTAGACATTTGGTAAAGAAGAAAAAATGCCTCAACTTCTGTGGGGATGCTGCGAAGTAGTTTTGGCGGCAGTAGCTTCATCCCGCCTTCAGCGCCATGTGGTTTTACACCGCAGCGCTTGTTTAACTTAGAATTGTGCACGTCCCTGGGTTTCTTTCAACTTGACTGCTCTTTTGCAGAATTCGCTGCGCCCATCTGGCGTAGGTTTCCTTTTTTGAAACTCGGTTGGTGGCACCGTGCTCTGTCTCTCCGTGGGCTCCAGCTTAGTCTCCCCCCGCCCGCCACCCCGTCTCTCCCCCGCTCATGGCTTCTGCAATGCGGTGGGTGTGGTTATGTAGTAAATTGTAGATCTGGACCTCTGCAGTGGAAGCGCTGTCTCCTCCTTTTTGCATTTCCAATCCCAAGGTCCCCTATGGCTGTTACGCATCTCGGCTGCAGAGTGGAGTTTAAAGTTGGGAAAGAAGGCTCCTGCAGGCTTGAATGGAAAGATCGAGGGAAACAGCTGGTATTAATCAGATATATAGGATGGGGGGAGGAAACAAGAGGGAAGCAGGCAGGCAAACTTGTAAACTGAGAATCAACATATGGTTCGTTGTGTTTAAATAGTGGTGCTGTTTGGAAGTGTGACTTTCCTGGTTTTAGAGTGCTACTTTTTAAAAACGAATGATGTGATGACCACTGTTTGATTGCAAAAGTCACAGTGAATTCTACATCTTTTGAGAGATATCCTAGATGTCAAGTAGTTGTCCATTTCATATAAAGTAATGAAGCTATTTAACATTCTGGTGTGATGTCTCCTGTTACAAAACTTCTGTTAAACATATTCTGATTTATTCTGTTTTACAACTCTGAGAAGGTCAGCTTGTAAACACAATCTTTAAACTTGGTTTGTATATAGGGTTATGTTATTGCTATTTTGCACTGAAATTTCATTGTAAAAATACGCTTAGAATTAGAATGCTTACAATTATTTGTAGCTTTTTTATTACTTTATATAAGTCAGTTTATAAGTGATTATGTTAAATATGTAGAATATTTATTTGTGCAATAATGTAAACCTAAAATGGTATTTCACAGACTATGAATAATTTCATTGACATTGTTAACACTGTTCTAAAAGTAGAGAATGGCTATAGGTAATTTACTTATATAGACTTACCTGGACTTGTATTTAAATTCTATTTGGACTCAATGCAAATTACTTCGGATAAAGGAGCATGGGAAGGGATACAACATGACTTTTGTTTTTCATTTGTTACTTGATTGGTACCTTTTAATATTCAAAAGTGGGATTTTATTCTAGGTCACCTTGTATTGTCTAATTAGTATTTGGCTTAGTGTAGAGGTTAGAAGTCAATATTTATCTTTTCCTAACTCTGCTATTCATATCTTCCATTTAACTCCCCTTGAAAATATATAACCCTAGGTAGTTTAATGCACTTTCTCCTAGGTAAATAGGTGTAATAGGTCAGCTTTAATTATTTCAAATAACATTGTTTAATAGAATCTGGAGTCTAGATTGGAAGTAAAATTAATATATAATGTAAAATTTGATGCTGTAACCTGATCTATTCCAGAGGCGTTCAGCCATAATTCCCATTATCTCCATTAATATGGCTACGATGGATGGGGATAATGGAAATTACAGTCAAACACTTCAGAAGAACACCAGATGTAAAGGATGATGTAAAGGCAAACTGCTCTTAGCAAGATAAGATTTTTTTTTTTTTAATATTATTCTGTCTTCCTTTAGATAGCATGATTGTCAGGCTGGTAACCTAGTCTGATTCTTATGCTAGTAAAGGCAGCAGTATATGGGTAGGAGGAGAACCATAATCTTGTCATACTTTTTGTTGCTGTTGTTATAACCGATACTGATTGGACTGGATTTGTTTTTAAATTACTGTTTCTCCTTATTATGGAAAGTTAAAGTTCGTAAAATTTCATGCTTCCATTATGCCTGCCATTAGAAAGGTCACTGATGACCCTCTTAGTTGTTTTTGTAGTGTCATGCTGTGGAGAAAGAGGGTGGAGACTACAGAAAAGACTAGAATTGTAGCAATGAAGTCTTAATGCTGCTTTGGACATGACATCACTTTGGCTCAAGAAAATTAGGGTGGGGCAGTGAGACAGACTGTCTGGGCTATCATAATAAGTCCAATAAATAAGATTACAGGTGCCCTGGTCTTTCATTTGAAGAAAATGAAGGTAGAGATGTATTGGAGTCCATGTCTGTATTATGTCTAGAAATAAAATGACAGAAAACAGATGAAAATGCTATGCTATTCATCATTTATTTTCTTCCAACAATTTTCCCCAATAATATTATAAAAACTTGATAATATATTTGTGCCAGCATTAGTGCAATCCTGTGCATGTCTACTCAGAAGAATCACCCCACAAACCCAGTTGGGTTTATTCTTAGGTAAATGTGTTTTTCTTTCTAACCTAAAAATGCTTATTTTTAAAATACTTAATAAAACTAATTTAAAATACATTATTCCTCAATAAGTCTTGATTTGAACATTCTTGTAAAACAAGAGAAAGTGAGAGTGAGAGATTAATTATTGCTGGCACAAAGTACACAGAACAAGATTATCTGATTCATAAATAATGTGGGATCAAATAAGTTTATGTCTATTTTATACCATTTAAAGTATTAAAAAGAGCCAGTTTGGTGTACTGGTTAAGGCATCAGGCTAGAAACTGGGAAACCGTGAGTTCTAGTCTTGCCTTAGGCAGGCACAAACCCAGCCAGTCACTTTCCTTCAGCCCTAGGAAGGAGGCAGTGGCAAACCCCTTCTGAAAAAAACCTTGCCAAGAAAATTGCAGGGACTTGTCCAGGCGGACTTGTCCAAGAATTGGACACGATTGAATAGATTAAAAAAAATTAATATGCATGCAATTATGAGTATTCTCTCAACAGAGAATGTCAGTCATATTTCAGTTACACTGCAGAATTTACTGTGCAAATTCAACAAGTCCAATCAACTGAACTTTAGCCTCAGTAATATTTTACATATAGACTCTGAAGTTCATGCCCAAAGAGACTATGGAGAAAGAAATTTTGAAAACTGTTAATTATGAGCATGTTAAACAAGATGCCATGTGATTCTATATCTGTCAGCATTTCAAAATGTTTTCCCAAGCCTTTAAACTCTGTTTGACATGAAGTGGAAATAAACACCACAAGTACAACTGTGCAAATATGATTATTTTCAATCTGTGTTAGAAATAAGTCATCCTTAGCCCACTGGATTGTGCTAGTACTCCAGAAATTTATATTAATAAATTGCTTTCACCAATAGTATGTAAGCTGAAAAAACAAGTAATTTATCTGTGAGGAAAAATTGAAAAAACAAATTAACTTCACAATCTGCAACTATCATTTGTTTTTTTCCAAACAAATGTTAGGAAATGTTCCTATTTTTACAGTTCGCAGAACATTTAAAACATGCATGTAATTTTAATATCATATATATTTGTTCTCAGCTATATGTTTTATTTGTGCTAGAGGAAATAACCGATAATAGAATAATTTGCAGAATAACCTGAATGTTCCCTCTATTTATCAACTACACAAAACAACTTAATGATTTCATTTCTTCATCTGTAGGAAAAATCAAAAAGTTTACTCTTGATCCCACAATTTTATCATTTAAAAAAACACATCTAATTACATAAATTTTATAACCAGGTGGTAACACCTGATAATCTGAAAATGACTTCAGTAGACATGTAATGACAAAAGTCTTGCTTCTTAGTGCTGTTGACATATGGTAGAAGGGGCGGGCGGAAAGTAGGCTGTAAGAAGACATCGTCTGGTTCACCCATATGTCTCTGGCAAGGGATGTCCTGCAGGCTTATTGTTCTAAGCCTTGCCATTAGCAGTAGTTGTCATAATGATATTGGCAGGGCGACTTTTTGAAAAATGTGAGGAGCAGCTAAAAATAAATCATTATTTGAGATAGCTTTGCTGTATCTGAATGAATATTCAGTGTTGCTCCATATAAATAGATTTGATGCTTTATCATTTAAGTGTACAGTACAGCATTTGTCTGTATCAACAAACCAAAGTCACAGGTCATCTTGAACTCTAAAGTTTTAGATAAAGAAATTACTAGGACTGCTAATCAAAATACAGCATCAAACCAGTTAAATTTTATCTTCCTCAAAGCATTGTTCCAGTTTGTGGTGATAGCTCAAAGATAAGAACTGCAAGTAGAACCTGCTGCTTACATAAATTTGGTGAAGTCTAAGTAACTAACTAACTAACTAACTAACCACTATATATTACATGTGAACTATATCAGCCAAATACGTTGTCTGTTCTGTGATAATCTTTTCTCAGAATATCACTAAATAAATGTTTGGAAAATGCAAGGGCCATCCAATTAAAGACGACCTCCCAACATTTTAGTCTTAAAGAGCATAATAATTTATGGCTGGGGGTGAATAAAGTAATTATATTTGCATTGCCTCCCCATTCCCTTCATTTTAAAGACCTTTTAAACCCAGTATTTGTGCATTTTTTCTTCAAAATTAAATATTTACCACTTGATTTTTTAAATGTACCCATTGCAATAGTAACAGCAATAAATCTTAGCAAACCTTGTTGGTTAAGATGTTACTCAGTAGAAATTTCCAAATTTCTAAGGAAGTGGGCTCAGTGAAATCCCATGTTTAGATTCTCAATTTTTTATTTTTTTTAATCACACTTTTGGTTTTGCTTGTGGGAGATCACAGTTTGGACTCACAATTGGTAACTTGTTCACTGTTGTCAAGGGTTTTTTTTAATGTTAGTACTCACATTATTGATTTATCACTTGTATGTATCAAAGAACCAGTTTTCAGTAGGGTCTGAGGCAGCAAACAGACTGTTTAATGTAGCTGGTTAGTGGTGAGCAGCTCTAGCTTGTCTAGCTGATTTGCTTTGAACACAGGGACCCAGGAGCTGATTTGTGGGTGGATCTGGTCAACTACCTGGCCATGAATGTGGGGAGGCAGCAGGAACAGGAGAAGGAAGTGAGCTGAGGTGGTAAGCAACCTTTGGCTGGTGAATACAAGAAAGCTATGACAGACAAGCTAGTAGACTTTTATAGACCACCATTGGGGAGTGACTGCCTTTGATCTTAACTGTTCAGTTAATTTAGATAGTTACACAGTTAGTGTTATACAACTTCCCTCCAAGTTTTTGAAAAAAAGTTAAAGCATTATGGTTTTATGCCTCAGTTGTAACAGCTGTTATAGTTTGGATTAGTGGTGGTGGTGATGATGCATTTATACTCTACCTTTTTTTTTTTGTCTGAGTCTCTCTTTTTATTCCCACAAGCGAAAACAACTAAGGGGTTATAATTGGCCCAAAATCATCCATTTAACTCTAATTGAGGGCAGATTTGAACCAGTTTAGTGCCTTAATCATTATTTTACAGTTGTTCCACAAGCTGATTAGTTTGTACACTGAAGGTTGAATTCATTGGAAAGGGCTTCTGCTTATGTAAGATAAGGCACCTGATCCTCAATGATTCCTTCTCTCTGACCAACACCCACCCTCTGCTATATTCTAAACTATTATTTTTTAAAAAAATACCCCGCTCTCAGAATCAACTTTTCTGAGATCATGAATAGGATTGTAATAAGCAGACTGCAGTGAGGAGGCTGCATCACTAACATGGTTCGTCAGTTCTTGGACAAATTGAAATACCTTGTCCTGGTCTAGAATCATTGCTGAATGTACTTTTGAGCCTGGAACTCATTATATTCCCATAGAGGCTTTTAGTTCTGTTTCGGCTTGTCACTTCTGCTGCTTATTTGCTGACCCACTTTAGTAAGCAGTTAATGGCAGGAAGAAAAATAATTTTCCATAGCTAACGAACACTTCACTTGCTTTTCTTGTGGATTGCTGCGTGGACTGGTAGAGGGGATGAAGGCAAAGAGAAATGGCAACAGCAACTATGGGGTGAAAGAGATGGATTATTGTGGGGAAGACACAGAAAAATACCGAAACACCCTCCGCCCAAATCCTGCGCTTATTTGTTTATTTCTTTGGCAACCTTAAATGTCTGTCTGAGTCTCCTGATTTAGCCAATCACAGTTTAAAAATGAAACAAAGATTGCAGATCTCTTGGGTATAACTCCTACTGTACTGTGTACAGTGGGGTTCATTTTCAGTTAAATCTGCTTAGGGTCACATTGTACAAGTAAATTGCTATGCATCTGCTTCATGTAAAGCTTAAGCTGATGATTATAAAAGACATTAATACCAGTGTAAAGTTTAAAGTAAGTCTTGATTTTCTCTACGCTGGAGAAAGAAACACCAAGAGTTATCTGATATGATCCTTAAGTGTGTGTGTGATTTATATCAACCAATTGGTATGACAGTTGGTATATGTGATTTATATCAAACAATTGGTTAAACGCCTTGCAAACTGCTGACAATTTTTGTACTTTTGAACACACTGTATAAAAGATAGTCATAGATAGATCGAAGGAAGTATGTTTGTAATTGAGATTTGATTTGGGGGGAAATGCATTGTAAATATAGTGTCTTTCACTTCTGTCATACAGTAGCAGTTTCTATTGTAGACTTTTCAGACAAGTTCTTTATGTTTCACAGAAGAATAGTGGTTGTTTTTTGTTTTTGTTTGTTCGTTGTTTTTCCTGTGCTTTTAGGTCAGTGGTTTTATTTGAATGCAGCAGCGTATTGAAATGGAAGTACCAAAACATTGCTTAAAAATTAAGTCAAGTTGATTTCCAGTTGACCTTTCCAAGCACTGGTTAGAACTTAAAGATAAAAAATGATGAGTAGATAGTTGGAATGAGGAGTTAAAGAAGATACTGGATAAGAGGGATGGTTGTAAATTTTTATCTATTTACATTTTGTTTTGCTTGAATTGTGAAGGATTAGAAGTCCTAGAAGAACACCAAGCTAAAATTGATTCTGTGCAACATTCTCTTGTCCAAAAATACAATCAATTGTTCATTTATGTTCTGTAATAGATGTATGGCTCAGTCTCAGCTTTGCATTAAAACTTAAAAATGGAACAATTGTTCTGTTTCACACTTATAACAGTTTAGCTCAGGGTATCATATTTAAATCTGATTTGATTATATTGGGAAGATCCTGTGACCTTTCTGGGATGATGTAATGGTCTGTGGGAATGACCGTGGGAGACAGAACAAAGAGCTGCAGACTAGACAACCATCATACAAAAGGTATCTCAGCCCACAGAAGCAGAGGGAGTGTGGGAAGCATTTCAAAAGGGACCCTCCCTAGTTATCCAGAGAGTAAAAGGAAAGGAGGGGAGGAATACTTTCAGACTGGCTGGATTCTGTTAATGTAACCTTAGAGTTAGTATTCATTGTTGTGCTTCTTATCTGGACTACCTTGAAGGGTTAACAGATGGTGACAGAAGCAGAGAGCAGGCTGTGATCACACAAATACAAATGCCATATATTGGTTAATACGACAAAAGTGGTGATGGATCAGAACTATGCTGGCTATGCTGAATACTCTTCAGATGCTCCATGGTAGCACACCATTGCCCATTCTCTTCCTTCACCACTTTCTTGAAGGCCTCTCTTCTCCTTTGTCAGGAATAGACAACCTTTTTAGGTTGGAAGTACATTTCGAATTTGGCAGGATGTGGTGATCGCACTCACAAAATGGCTTCCATTGTAAGAATGGATACTCCCAAACAGACATAATCAATTATCTGGGATTTATGGTACATTAGGATCTTAACAGGTTCCACACGCTTTGCTGCAAGTAAGTATGTTGGTAGAGGCTGGTGCTTTGTTTTGCAGCATGTCATCTCATTGTCAAATAGCCTTCATTTAGGGGAAGGATGCACATTATTTCCAAGGCAGAGGGCACTCTTGGTCTTCGACTGACATAGAGGGACAGTATCAGATAGAGCCAGTATAAAAGTTAGATTTTATTTCATTTACTTATGCGTAGTTAATTGTTAGATATGATTGCATTTATTTAATTGTTAAATATAGTTAATGTAATTACTTTCCAGTTGTGTATTTAATATAGCATTTTCCCATCGATCATTACAAATTGCAGTTTGGTAATAACCTTTGGAAGGGGCTGCATCTAAATCTTTTGTGGGGCACAGACAGTTTTAGAATCCCTGATTTAGGGTAGTCAAAATGCTAATTTAATTTTTTTTTTTCCAGCAGCTTTAAGATAAATGGATACAATAGTGCTGTCACAAATAGGTACTAGTTTTTCCATTGCCACAGAAACTAGGACCAAAAATAATGGGTGTAAGTTGCAGTTATCTAGATTTCATTTAAATATAAGAAACTTCCTGATGGTAAGAGCTGTACATCAGTGGAACTGTTTTCCTATGGAGGTTGTAGGTTCTCTACATCTAACGGTTTTTAAGAGACTGGACAACCACCTCTTCAGAATAGTTTAACCGATTTTCCTCTACTTTTCCCTTCTTGCTCCACAATTGTCTTGTTTCTGTTTCCAAATCAATAAAAGGTAAAGGTTTCCCTTGACATTAAGTCCAGTCGTGTCCGACTCTAGGGGGCGGTGCTCATCTCCGTTTCAAAGCCGAAGAGCCGGCGTTTGTCCGTAGACACTTCCGTGGTCATGTGGCCAGCATGACTACATGGACCGCCGTTAACTGCCCGCCGAAGCGGTACCTATTAATCTACTCACATTTGCATGTTTTCAAACTGCTAGGTTGGCAGGAGCTGGGACTAGCAACGGGAGCTCACCCTGTCACGTGGATTCGAACCGCCGACTTTCCGATCGGCAAGCTCAGCAGTTTAACCTCTACCTTTTGAAGTGACAACCTGAAGCTTTTTACTTTTATTACTGTTTGTTATTATTAGGTCAGATTCAAAAGATGTGACGACAGATGAAACAAAGCCATCTTTCTGTGCAGAAATAACCTGTCCTCTTATCTGAATTTATGTCAGTCAAAGAGAACAAACGGAACTGTCTTAAAAAACAAGCTAGATAAATGAAGCAGGATGCCTGATTCTCACTTTAAATCTGCACTCTTTCTGCAGTCAGTGCTAAGATTTTATGTTACTGGAATGGATTGACTGGAAACGTCAGTCTTGTATAGAAAGATTTGTGTTCAGAAGGGGGTTTATGGGGACAGACAGTAACGTAAAATCTTAGCAGATTCAGATAAGAGGACGGGTTATTTCTGCACAGAAAGATGGCTTTGTTTCATCTGTCGTCACATCTTTTGAATCTGACCTAATAATAACAAACAGTAATAAAAGTAAAAAGCTTCAGGTTGTCACTTCAAAAAGTAGGGCCAACAGATGCAAACAAAGCACTGCTACAACAGATAACAGATATATTTCTTGCTCTAAAAATATTGTTGGACTTAGGCTTTTTGACTGGACCAGTGCTTCTCAACCTTAGCAGCTTTAAGATGTGTGGACTTCATCTGCCAGTATTCCCCAGCCAGCATGCTGGCTCTTTTTTCATTAACTTGTCCCCACATGATGCCCTTTATATGTGTTGCACTTCAGCTCCAGGAAGTGCCACAATAACCTTTAGCAATTCTGGCAAAGACCTTTTCTTTTTCTTTGTCTTTGCTTTTCTTTGTTTTGTTTTGCACGTAGATCCTGATACAGAGTTGAATAAAGATACCCCAGATATCAATATATTGACTAGCCGGCCATCATTTTCCTGGACAGTAATGATTATACTGATAAGCCTCTAAAGGTGGAGAAGGCTCTGAGTAGTGCTTTTGTCCTAACAAAAGTTGTTAGCAGCTCTGTTCACTGTTCTTAACCAATCAGGACATAGCTGCAAGGACCAGGGGTTGGGTGGGTTGCTATAGTAGTCCCAATATACAGAAAAAATAACAAGAGAGATCTGGCTAATTACTGACTTTATAGCGTTTTGAGTATAGTAACCAAATTGTATGCTAAGCATTAAATCAAAGCTCCCAAGATTGGATGGAGCTTAATGACATAATTGAGATGAACAAATGGGATTTAAACGAATTCAAATACAGATCATATTCTTGTAGTACGTTGTTTAATGGAGAAATATATTAATAAATTGAAATCAGCCTTATATGTGGCTTTCCTAGATTTCAAGTTTGCCTTTGACTATATCCAGAACTAAGTTAGGGGAAAAAACTCAAAAATACATTAGTCAATAGAGGTTTCCTTTTCCTGATGCACAACTAATACCTCTTTAAGAACTTTTCCACACTGCAGTGTTCAACTGTTTGTCTCTGTATGTAAACCAGCTTTTATACAGAAATCCAAATTAAAACATCCATAACAGATGACCATGCAGCCTCTACTTAAAGGATAACTGAGCCTGTGTCTATTTATGATTACGGGTCAGCAAAATTAGAAACAATACACACACACTCTCACGCACACACAAATAAAACAATGCTCAGTCATGCTTGCTTCATCAATTCCCTTCTTGTCACTGTAATTACATAGAATTTGGCTACCATGCAGGTAATGCAATATTTTGTGTCTGAAAGAAGCTCAAGATAAAACTCATCCATTCTGGCAGAATACAGTAGAGGCTGCATGGTCATCTTTTATGGATGTTTTAATTTGGATTTCTGCGTAAAAGAATGTGCTTGACTTGATAACCTAACCAACCTGTTCCATTTCTATAGTTCCATCATTGTATTTTAAAAAATAAATACATTTCACTTTATTTAAACAGAACAGAACATGAAAAAAGAAAAAAATAGGAAAAAAGAAAAAGAGAGCAAAACATTAAAAAAAAATGAAGGCTGCTTCTACATGTTATTTTTTATATAATTTTACACAATTGTTTCAATGAAGGATTACCTTATATAATTGCAATGGTTCATACATAATCTTTATGAACAATTGTATAAAATCATAAAGATTATGAGTGTCTTGAAATTCAAAATATTTATTCAATTATACTTGGCTTTAAAAGTAAAATTGCCTTTGATTCAGTCACTTTTGGTAATTTACGTGGGCATATCTCTGCAGCCTGGCATGATACTGAAGTAACTTGCTAGTGCTTTTTTCTGGGAGTTTTTTTTTTTTTTTTTTAATCTTTCCAGTCTGTCTTCCTAATCAAGCATTCAAGCATTACTTGGACACTTTCTCTTCATGCTCATGCTGCTTCCACTTCATTGGTTTAGTTTTCTCTGCTCATTAGTATCAAATCAGGAATAGCTGATCATTCTTGGTCTTCTTCACCTTCCTCTCATGCATCTTGTTGAGCTTTCTTCTACAGGCAGTATTTTCAAGATTTTTTACTTCTCTGTACAAGGATTAGAAAAAGATGCATGCAAGCCAGAGCACCACTGCAGATTTTTTTCCAAGGCACTGTTTGGAGCAGTTTGGCTGGGAAATACATAATTAAATATGTCATTACATGTATATCAGAGAGCAAGTTTGGTGTAGTGGTTAAGGTATCAGACTAGAAACAGGGAGACCGTGAGTTCTAGTCCCGCCTTAAGCACAAAGCCAGCTGGGTGACCTTGGGCCAGCCACTTTCTCTCAACCCTAGGAAGGAGGCAGTGGCAAACCCCTTCTGAAAACTTTGCCAGGAAAACTGCAGGGACTTGTCCAGGCATCTCCAAGAATCTGACATAACTGAATGGATTAAAAAAAATGTGGATCATTAAATTAGTGTAAAAGGTCAGACAACCATTTTTAGCCTTTGCCTAAAATATTTCTAAAACAATGTTAAGGTCTTACTTCTCATTTGTGGTTTATGTATTAGCTGAATTACTTTATATAATCCTGATAGAACCTGATCTTGAAAATCACAGCAGTAATGTAGTATTAGCACTTATGCAGTCTAAATCCCTGGTCATGATGATACTGACTCTTGACCGTAGAATCAATTTTTCAGTCAGTCTGTATGGATCATCAGAAATTTGGGGTGGAGAAAGCTATTAAGCAGTTATGTAAGGAAATGGCAGTATTATGTGATGGCAAGACAGGGATGAAAATTATGTGGGAATCTCCATGTTGAGGAAGACTTTGGTTTTGAAATTTAGAGTAATTCCTTTCATATACATCCTTTGTTGAAGGATCAGATACCTATTTTAAAAAGGGCTCACAAGTTGATTGCTGTGGGTGACGTATACATTTATATGCCACCCATCTCCCATCCCAACTCCCAGTGACAAAGTATATGCATATGTGTGTGTAACTGTATAAAACTCATCTGTACACTGCTTTAAATTAACATCATTGTAATTTGAGGGAGTTGCTTAATGGCACCGATTAACTCCTACATCAGAGACAGCTGTGTCAGTATGGAAATGTTGCCCACCCTTGTTTTCAGCTTCTACTTTACTACTTTACTTTTATTTTCTCTTTAATTATCTCTTATGTGAAGAAATTATTCTCTTCCCCATTGTCTTATTTTTCTTAGAAACAGTTCTGCCAAACAATAAAAAAAAGTTCTGCTTTCTTTTAATTTTGTTATTTCTCTGTGTATGTGTTACGCATGCACAGGTGTGAACACGCATATAGCGTGCATATTTCTGTATAAATAGCTCTTGAAATAATATTGTCAAATTGGAATTAGTTAATAAACACATAAGATGAAATTGAATTGAGCAAAATTGCTACATATGAATATATACAAATCTTCAGACATATTTGTAGAAGTTACTGCATTTCACGCTGTCTTGCACTTTCATTTTGGACTTCTATTCTGGATTAATTATCTAAACCAAGTTGGCCAAGGTTTGCCAGAAGATGCGTCTTCCAACTTGCAATATAATGTTCTTTAGATAAATTTATACATGGTCTCTGCTAAATCAAGTACATCCTTTAACAAATAAATTCTCACTTCATACATTATGAACACGTAACACTGAAGTTTCTTGTGAGATGTACTTGAAATTCCTTGGGAAGGTAATTCAGTTACAATTGTGAACAGCAGTTATCTTCCATTCTATTCATGGTCACATGTGGATCTTATGTACCACTTTATGAAAAGCATGTCATGACTTGGCAAACATCTGATCAATTTTCATCTGCTAAATTGCATTTTTGAAGTTAAAAAATGGTTAAAGATATACCGTATTGGTTGCTACATACAAATGGATTTGTTAACACAATCTAACATTTTTAATGATTCTTTATCCTTATTTAAATTATAAAGTATCTTTCAGAAAGGGAGCATGCATAGATTCATTTTGAAATGCCCGTTGTTTCTAAAATAAAAGCTAGAATCCTTGGAGAACTTGATTTATCTCTGATGGCCTAAACAGAATAGGAAGTCAAAATATATTATATCTTCAAAATATTTTCAGGGAGACAAAAGTGTGGATGACCTACACTGTCACATTTTTCGTCTGTCAGCAGGGTAAGCAATTGCTTTAGGCCAAGGCTTGGAGATTACTGATGGTCACTTGCCAATTTGCTGTGAAGAGAATTCATGAGCTATCAGGCATCTGCCATCTTTAGGGGGCTTCTGGGGAGCCCTAAATCCCATCTTATTAGCCAAGCTTTTAATAATTTTAAATTGTTGTAACACGAATTTTATAATTACTTTATTCTGTTCATTTTGTTGTAAATATTTTCATGAGTTCATTTTTAACACAAAGTTTCCTGATCCAATTAGGAAGGCAGTATAGAAATGAAATAACAGTAATGGCTAGCAACCATACTTTATTACAAGTATATCTGACTTCTTTTTTGCAAATGGCTATATTTAGAATAAATTAGGGAATATATTTGGAAGGTCATCTTCTATTATTTCATGTTATTGGTATAATAAAATATTGATTGGTTGCAATTTTTTGTTTTAGTGTGGGGCAACAAAATGATATGAAAAAAAAAAGAAAGCTTCCTCATATGTTTTCCTTTCCTTTTTTTTTTTTTTTTTGGCATGGCAGTAAAAGTTGAGAAACCTTTAATAAAGTTAGACATTTTTTCATCTTCATGACTAATGAAGTTCCATATGAATATAATTAAGTGGAATTTGACAGTCTTTGAAGCACCATACATATATTTTTATTACTTCCACATATGGAATCAGATTGCAAAACTCACAACCCAGAACCTAAATAGAACAAAAAACCATTATGTACAGTGAAGTCAAATGTCATTGAAGATTGTCATTTCAGGGAACATTTCAGAAGCATGATGCAATGAGATTCTAGCTTTCCAGGATTGAGATGCCTTATCTTCTGACAGTGATAAGTGGGAGAGTTCTTCAAGGATATTGTGTACAAGTTTGTTGATGTAATTATTTGTGACTGTTTGTAATGCTTGAAGATAGAGTTTCAACCAGGAGATAATATATGTCTGTTTAATTATTATTTGGGCCTGCTATTTCTGTCCTCAGTAATTTTGTGGATGTGCTCATTCCTTTTTAAGTTGAGAGGTTTCTACCACATTCATTTTTAATTCCTTTTGGATATATAGTAATTTTTATCAAGGATATTTTTCTAATTGTCATCATTTAACCATCATTGATTTTTGTAGATTTATTACCTACAACATATAGGGAAAATTGTACTGACCGTTTTGCATCAGTGGAACAGTCTTGCTATAAAGAGGTAAACTCTGAGCTCTCCATCTCTTGAAGTTTTTAAGAAGAGCCATCTATCAAGGATGGTTTAATTGATTTTCTGCACGTTACATACTGTAAGATCCTAGCAATCCTTTCCAACTCCATAGTCCTAAATTGTATCACCAATTCCAAGCCTTCCTTCACTTGAAAGGATTAAAACATTTACATGTTTCTCAAGTATGAATCATTCCATATTGAATGCTCATCAGTTCACTGAGTGTTCTTAGTTTGAATGGCTTCAATCTAATTCTATTACAGTGCATTGGAAATGAAGGTATTTTTTTCTTACAGGAACTCTTCTTGAAGAAATATTTCACTTTTGCATTGAGATTTTTTAACTGCCTGCATAAGTAGATGCTTATTTCCGCATCTCATTCTGCAGATGAAACAGATAATATTTTTAAAATGCTGTCTGGGAGCTTGTGGTGTCACAATATAAGTAAATGAAACTATATATGCATAGATTGGGAATGTGATAACATTAATATATGTCATTGGCTGTAACAGAAATCATAAACCATGAAAATGTGAAGTTTCTTAGAATCCACCTTTGGAGTAACAGACGATTTTTTTAAAAAACAAATTATTCTTTCTGATTCTGTCTGGCGATGTACCAGCCAGAAAGTTTAATAACAGGGTTGGGAAACCCTGCTGGGATTAAGGGAAATTAGTTGAAAGGGTGAGTATTGATGACAGGTATTTGCCATAAGCCCCAAGTAGCAGTTTATGTGGGGAGTGAAATGTAATGTATAACATATGTGCTTCAAACACTTTCAAATTCCAGATGTTATGTGTACAGCAGATCAAAAATAGAAGTATATGTTTGTTTATAACAGAAACCATTTTCCTTTTTTATTCAAGACAAGATTGCACTGTGGAGTCCTTGGTGCTCTCTGGGCCTTGTTTTCTTGCAGACATTTCATTGCAAGACTAGGCAACATATTCAGTGTGAAGAGGGAGTGGTCCTTGCTCTAAGTTTATAAACCCTGAGCTACAAATATTCGCTTTGATTGATACAGGTCCTATATAAATATATTGCATCTCACGTTTTTTGCATACTTTTGGAATAATTTTATTTTATTGGCATTTTATTGTGCTACAGTAGGTGGCAGTAACTAGTTGACTTCAGTTGCTATCACAAGCTAAGCCCTGATTAATACTTGGATGGAGAACCACCTGGGAATTCCAGGGCTGTTGATAGACTGGGATTTTTTAAAAACAAAAACAAAAAGATGGCAGTGAAAAATCATACTTTGTAATGCTGGCAAGAAAACTGCATGGATGCATTTAGGGGCTGAGCTCTATTTAAGGAAATGATTGTTTGCATTGTAGAGAATACACACAGAATTTCTCTTTATTATTTAAAAAGTTTCTCAGATCTGAAGTTAAAGATTTAACAATATCTACAAAGTTAACCACATCATTCTAATCAAAAATAGAAAAAAAACACAAAATAATACAATTAATCAAGATTCAAACATCTTGTGATATAAAACTATTTGCTCAGCACAAGGAAGAGAGTCAAATTTTCTTGAAGAGCAGATTATGCAATTTTCATTCTACCCCACTGAAGGCCCTGTTGTGTATCATGCTCTTCATTTCAACCAGAGGAAATGATTGGGGTATTGGAGAGGCTCCTGTAGGAGAAGCTCCCAGACAACAAGTGTTTTAGCTGCATTATGTTACCTATTTTAATTACCTCCTTAAAGCTAAGTAGTTATGATTCTTAAGATGTAATCATTGAAAATGAAAAATATCTTAGTTACTGAAGTAAGTGCTTAAGTACTTAGAAATTAACTACAGTACGTGATCATTACCAACAGCAGGATTTTTCTTATAATAAGCACTACTTAAGTGGTCACTGTAAGTATTAAGGTTTAATTTAATTCTTAGATGCTGCATTTCTTGCGTTTGGTTTCCCCCTGGCCTCACTCTTCTCTTCACTTGAGCACTCATCTCAGATTAAGTTTCTTTTGCAGGTGATGGAGTCTAAGTCACCCAAGCTAATCCCATGGTGAATATGTGAGTCTCCAGGATGCTTTTGGCTTTAGTTCTTTACTGTTAAAAATTGATGACTGTCCCTTTGTACAATATGCTACTGTTACAATCAAGTTGCAAATCTGTTTGTAAATGGAAGTATGGTTGGTACTTCCCTCATACTGGAAATGCAATGTAATAATGCCCAAGGAAAAGGATTAGAGTACCATCTTAGAAACTCATTTCCCAAGATCTGCAAATTTACAGATATCTGGCTTCTAATAGTAATAGACTGCAGTTTCCTTCTTCCTCAGCTTTGCCCTTCGCTGCATTTGTTCAGTGAGTATAAAGAAAAACTGTCTTCTTCCATCAACATCTTTTAAAGTGCTGTCTTTTCCAATAATACAGTAAGATATAAACAAATGCTCCTCAGTAATGAACATGATAATCATGTGCTAACCAAGAAAATAATTGTGTCATTTTAGAACACCAAGTTTTTGATTGTCTAATTTCAGAATTAGTTGGAATGTTTTAGGGAATAGTGATTCTTCAGAAGGTACTCATACAAGAGAGAATTTGAGAAACGAATGATGTTTCATCTGTTCAGGACAGATTACAGCATATAGCATATGAGATGGTGTGATGCAATGCACTTGCCCTCTGTATGAAATGGCTGAGACCCTGTTAAAATAATATGAAAGGGTTTGAATTAATCAGGGCCCACATCTATAAAGAAACATGAATTTACAAGTTGCTAAGTTTATGAAATGTCCTGACTCTGCTATCCCTTTGAGATAATGTCTAATATGGGTTCTTCATTTTGGTTATTCTAGATCTATCATTCTATATAACTTCATACTGGTGAACTTAGGGTAGAAAGAAAAGCTGTTCTGAATTCTGATTGCTGAGCAAGTGTCTTCATTTCATTATTGTTTCTTGCATTTTTGCAGAAGGTTAACATTGATAGGTAATAGTGATACAGTAGACAGGGCTTCTCCTTAAATAATTAATATCCAAGATTGAATGTTAATCTGATTTTAATCCTAAGTAATTTTCGTCTGCTTGTCAGCAAAGGACAAAAGGTACTGTACTTACACCTGTATTTTAAATGGTGCATTTTTTGGTGCATTTCCATGGCATGAGAAGAAAACCTCCCAAGAACTTAACATTCAGGGGGAAAAATCTATCATAGTAGGTGCCTGAAATTGAACAAAAAAGGAACATATTTCTTTCATGGCATCTGCTTTGTTGTAAAGAATGCCTTTTGTAGTCTTAACGTCCTTAAATAATGTGACCTGAAAATTGAAATTAATTAGCGATTTTGTGTGCTTTTTCATATTGTTAATTTACTCAGATTGTGCTGATACACAAAATACTTGTCTCAAAATTGTGATCTCCAAGATAGTGGGGTGGTATGCATTTAAATTATTGTTCTTCTCTTCTGGCCACTCCCCATATTTGTTAACACACTGTTGTATGAAAGCCTGCTGTAGTTGCTATGACTTCAAGGCTTTTCTCAACTTTTACCTAACTGTGGTATAGACATTCCCCAGCATCCTTTTTATTTTGCAGTGACTTCATGATACTGACTTTATCTTGTCCTCAGATTATAGCTGAACAGGTTTAAATCGTCCTTAATCGTTCCAGTTTTAAAGTAGCAACCAGTGACCACTTTACCAGGCCCTAACAAAGCCAAAATCGACACCACCATTCTCAGCTAGCCAAAAAGAGGATATAGACACATAGGATAGGAATTAGCACAGGGGCAGCATATTTTATGCTGGTTTAATTTTCTACCACTCAAGGATGGGGAGCACTTTAAGTGAGCCACAGAGAAAGGCCATATGACGAAATAGCAATGGGCTTACAAAAACAGTTACATAAAGAGCTCTTCTGATTCTCAAAATATTCTGCTGCAGTAGCTAAGAGTTTATAATCATGCAAAACTATAGTAAGGAATGATTATGGCAAGATGAATGAACTTCAGTGGAAGCACCAGAGTTTTTGTGCCGTGCCTTTTTTTTAAATGGCTATTTAATTAATTTGAACATTTTGCGTTACTTTCTTTTGCCATTTTCTAGATTGTCATCCATATTTATTTATTTATTTATTTATTATTCAAATATCTATTACTGCCCATCTCCCCCCAAAGAGGGGGACTCTGGGCGGTTTACAATAAAATACTCCATTAAAACCTCAACACCTAAAATTACCAAATCAGCATCTACCAAACTAAAATGATAAATATAAATATAAAATCCAAGTGGGAAAATTTCCATTTGGTAGGGAGAACTCTACATCACCAGCCACCCTCAGGAAGTTATTGCTCTAATATGAATTATTATTATTATTATTATTATTATTATTGAAAAGCAACTGTAGGCAGCTTTGTGTAGTACTTTAAAAATTATGGAACAGATGCATAATTTAGCACCAATTAATCAAGAATGATATTTTAAACTACACAAGCATTTTGAGATTGTCTAGTATCTATGGATTTCAAACTTTAGATGAATTCATGGTAACTGTTTTTATTTTGTAACAGATTTGTTTTGTAGTAACTAACTGAAGACATTTGCTGTGGTGAAAATATTTTCTGAAACCCTCAACATCAGTTAAAATTTAGATTATATAATAAAATGCTACTGCTAGTTATCTTGATTATATATAACATCTGCTCAGTAAACTTGTTTTAGCATGAATGTCCACATTATTTATTGTGGTCCCATATAGAGTATATTGTGGCAATACACATAAACAGCATAACTGAAGCTTGCAAGCAGAAAAGAAAAAACAAAGAGAACCCTGTCGTGCTATGCTTTTCATTAAGAGGCAGTAATAAAAATGGAGAGTGGAATGGAGGTAGAATGAACCCAGTATGATGTGGTAGGTTGTGCTTATACTCATTTCAACATTCAGTCGTATTTTCATTTTATATGCATTTATTTACAGAGGCTTAGACAAAACTGAAGATATGAAATTTTCAAAACGTTGCTTTAGAAAAGATCTTTTGTGTCTTGGCTAAATTATTAATATATATGTATGCATGTTACCAGAAGTGACAATCTGAGTAATCCTTGTTAATGTACTTGGTTGCAGCAGAGGCCACTAGATTGCATAGTTCCTAGTATACAGTGCTTTTCTAATGGACAGGAATTTACTCTTAGCCTATTAATAAATTATAGATCTAACAATGCTGCATCTGAGGTCTTGTTATGACTTAAGAGCTTTTGAAGTCCACAAAAGATGGGAATAATTTTACAGAGACATTAGCAGTATTTTACATTTGTAGTGCTACCAAAAGAATCAAAATGTCAAACTTATACATTATCAAGTCTCCTGCAAAATGGGAAAGAATACAGTGCTTTAGTTGCACATGCAGTAGATGATCTTATAAAAGCAAAAATTCATGTTCATGGATGCTATTTCATTCTTATTTGGTGAAATGTGTATTAGTGCCTTTTAATTTTAACAATATACTGACATTCATGGTAATTACCATATTAAAATATTCTACTACACATCACTTTTTTATCCCATCCCCCCAAATCCTTTTGATTTTTTAAAAGGAATCTCTGATATCTATACTATTCAACCAGAATACATTATAGTAGAATATAATGTAATATATACTGTATTGTATATTACATTATATTATATTACAGTATAATGTAAAGCAATTACATTAGAATATATAGGTTAGCAAATTCAGAATCCTCCAAATGCTTTCAGTAAAATAAGAACAAAATTTCTGGAAAATGCATCATGGATCTTCCACAAACAGCTTGTCCCTTAGCAAACTGATACTTCTGTTACATACCATTTTCCTCACTTCTATGAATAGGATCACTGTACTGGCATTGTGTATAGTGTTACTATGCACCATCCATTTACATAGATATTTGAACAGGTGTGTACTGTGTGGAGACAGATGAGGAATTAAGGGATTTTTTTCAGAGGTATGGCATCCGTTTGCCAGATTTACGAACTACCCTTCAGAGATTGAGGAATAACTATTTAATTCAAAGAACCGTCCAAATTATATATTTTTTATTTTTATAATTAGCATGTTTGTACCCTGATGGGCTGATATACTAATTTAGTAGTCCCACTTTCACCTCTAACTTTCTTTCAGTATGTGTTAAAAAAGGGAAGAAGGCCATGTGAAAATAGTAGGGCACAAGTTGCCATATTCCTGAAAAGCTTAAATGTTTGTGAAAATAGTAAAGTGAGATTTAGTAATGGATTTAGAAGACAAAAGGAGAAAAAATAGAACGTAAGTGACTGTCACTAATTTGTCCTTAACTAGGGAGAAATGAAAGGACTTGGACAAATTATAATAAAAGGGAAATAAGGTATTGACCATAGCAAAAGCATATACAGCATAGACTTCCATATTGTATAAAACTCTCTATTGTAATGTATGCAAGAAATATCATGTCTCTGCAGTCTGACCTCACCCTATCAGTTGCAGTGGCTGAAACATGCCAAATGAAAGAATTAAGTCTTAGAAGCTTTGGAAAATGGGGGTTTAATTTTGCTGTGTTGTACTAATGGCTGAAAACATGTTTCTCTGCATTTGCTTGCCAAAATTATTTGCCTACAATTGCCTACAATAATTTTTAAATGTGGATTTGATATAGTACATGTTAATTTCATAATGTAAGAAAGAATAGTAGAAGGACAGCTATGTAAATTTGACTAATCAGTCAATCTCACTGTTAGGCAGTCCAGTGCTGTAGTTTGTTCCAATTTAATTATTCAGATGCCTATGTTACCCAAAGACAGTTAATAGATGAATTCATGTATTCATACTTAAGTTGGGAAGACCAAACGATTTTTAGCTGTTAACGAAGATATGCACAGCTTTCAAAGGAAAGGTTGTACACAAAAAGGAGTACTTTGTATATTTGTTTAGAGCTTGAAACAAAACACTGCACTCCCAAAATTGCATCCAACTGTTTCAGATTAGCTGTAGTTCAGTGAAACAAAGTTTGGTGTTTGGTGTTCTCACCATAACAGTTTGAAGTGTTTTGGTGATGGGAAACTATGGGGTTCAGAACAAGCCTCCTGGGTTGAAAAAACTCTGGATAGCCACTAGACAGCAGCAAAGAAATGTAGAAAAATCTAGATATAGTAGCCTTAGCCCTAGCATTCCTTGAATTCAGTGCAACAATAATTTCCCTGGAGACGTAAGTATCTTCATTGAAAGGAATGTAAGGGAAAAGATTACTAGTAGCTGGCTCTATGTTTTAGGTCTCTTACAGAACCTTTTCAATTTCCTTCTGGGGCAGGAAGACATTGTGGCAAAAAGTAGTAAATTAATTCCAACCATTACTTTAAAAAAGTTGTAAGCACAGAAGATCTGCCGTTCTAATTGTTTTGTACACTTTGAAACCGCGCGGCGGGGTGAGCTCCCGTTGCTAGTCCCAGCTCCTGCTCACCTAGCAGTTCGAAAACATGCAAATGTGAGTAGATCAATAGGTACCGCTTCGGTGGGAAGGTAACGGCGTTCCGTGTCATCATGCTGGCCACATGACCCGGAAGTGTCTCCTGACAACGCCGGCTCTAAGGCTTAGAAACGGAGATGAGCACCGCCCCCTAGAGTCGGACACGGCTGGATTTTATGTCAAGGGAAACCTTTACCTTTACCTTATCCAAAGGCACTTCATCAGTTATCCCTTCAAAGGACTGAGTCAGCTTTCACAGTTACTTTGAGAGCTTTTCCAGGTTGTTTCCATATGCACATGGCACATATAGCTACTTAATAAACTTTTCTGTTCATGTAAACTTAGGCATGGACAATGTGGGAAAGTCTTCAAAGTAGCTATGCCAAGCATTCCAGATGACTCAGATGCCTATAATATTGAGGAGGGAAGTGTCCTGAAACAGTCCTTCAAATGTTTTCCACAACCACAGCTATTAATGTTTGTTTCAGAATAGACTTTGATGCAAAATATATGATGTATTGATTTTATATGAAATGTTTTGGATTGTATATTTTATTTATTTTTCAGGTTTGTATCCACTCTGTTGTTTAGGGGCTTAAAGTAGCATATTTAGGACTCACTCCTATTTTTCTCCACAACCACCACTCTGTGAGATAGTGAATAGATGTAGATCTTTCAGCCACTTTGAAACTTTTAGTACCTTACGTTTTGTCAAGTACTCTTGTTATTAAGCCTGGTTCCACCATGGTGGAAACACCCCACACACTTTTCCCATGAAGGATATTTATGATTATAGACACTGGTGAATGTGCTTTGTGTAGAAATTGTACTCCTCTCCCCTCTTTCTCAAGCACTCTCTAAGTATTCTGCCCAATCAGGTTAGCAATATGCACACACATTGAGGAACCTCAGCTTCTGAGCCTTCCTCTCAAACATCCCATCTGCCTCTCGCTGTATCACCTACACACGTCTTTCTCTAACTTCTGAGTACTGGCCTTTGGGAATATAAAGACTCCATGACAGACAGCTGGCAAACAGAACATATGCACATTTCTCTTCTTCTCTCCCTCTTAATTTAGCTGTGCAGTTTTCACCCCCAATACTGCTGCACTTGCTTTGTTGCATAGTCCTTTGCCTAGTGCACATCCTGCACTGTCTCATCATGTGCTGGAATTAAATATTCTCCTTCACATGCACATACAGTGCTAGTACTGCAGCATGTACTGCACCCTGTCCAACCTAGAATGCTCCATAAATTGGGTGTGCAGCAGTTGAGTGCCACAGAAGGCTGAGGACTCAAGGATGTGCTTTAACACTGCCCTGCCTCTACCCAGACTACACAGATTAAAGCAGGAGGTCTGAAGCAGGACTGTATTTGTAAACATGCGTTTGGCTTCCTGTGTGATACTGACCTGTATAAAACAATCCTAACTAGTTTAGACTATTGAACTAATTTTAAAGTGAACATCAGTATAACTCCCCTTCAGATCTCCCAACTGAACACAAGCTGAAGATTCTCTAACCATTTTGTGCACTTCGGGCAGATGGCTTAATGTTAGATATACATTCTCTAGCAGCAGGAATATTTTGCAGTTAACCACCAGAACCGGACATTCCCAATTTGATCTTCCTGAGTTTCTAATGTCAGAGACAATCATGAAGAATTATTGTTTATCTGACTGGCTTTTAATGTATTTTGCAAGTCTGAACAAGCATTGTGGTCCTAAACAAACTAATTTCTAGCTGGTACTTTCAGTAACTAATTAGGAACATCCTGCATTCAAAATAAATTAGCCAGGCCTTGCTCAGACTGACTGCATGTGAAGGGAGAGAAGAGTTGGGCATTGTGACTTGATGGAGAGAAGTCACTTGCTCCTCACCTTCAAGTGATACTCGTTTGGTGAACTATACATGTGATATTTGTAAAAATATTTTATAAATATTATTATATATAAATATTTTATAAATCCACCTTTCTTGTATACTTTTTGGATTGTTACGATTCTGAATCATATGATTCTTCTTTTTATTGTAGGATAATTAACCATGACTACAGAATCTGGTTCAGACTCTGAATCCAAAGATCAGGATCAAGAGCAGAAAGAAACATCTGGTCAACAAGAAACAACAACCCAAGAACAGCAGCCACAGCAAGTGAAGGAAGAGCACCAGAATGCATTAGAACAATTTTCCAGTGTTGCAGCCCATAGCACTCCTGTGAAAAAGGAACAGGCAAGTTATTTAGGAAATCAGTCTTCCTCAGTATGGCACTAACCTAGTGATTTAGAGTTTTGGGATTATTACAGTAACAAATATTAGGGATAATAAATATTATAGCATGCATCATTTTGAGCTAGAGTAGCCTTCCACCAGGAAATTATGGACATGATAGTCCACCTCATCTAGAGAATACTTTGCTAGAAGAGACAGAACATTGACACTCATAGAAATCATAATGGTTTCTAGAAAGTATAACAAAACTAAACAAAAATATGCTTAGTGTTTTTTTTCCTTTCAAGGCTATTTTTATTAAAATTATATTATGATAATGAAGCACCAATTTATTGTGGGAAGTAGGCAGGTTATGTTAGAAGTTTTTAATTTATTTCAGTCATATAATTTTTTCAGTAATTTAAATCCAGTTGTCTGCTCTACAAAGACTGATTTTTTTCAGTCCATTGCTGTTATAAAAAGGAGAGGATCTCCTATACCTAACATAATTTAGATTTCTTGTTGGGTTTTACTTGTATCTTTCATTCCATTTCACTGGAATGGATCTAAAGTAAAGTATTTGCGGTAAAGTCATACTGAAATCAGTGTGAAAATTTTTTCATGATTAACATGTCACACAAATGTCCATGCAACTAGATCCAGGTTCTAGTTTCACCCACAGCTGTGGAAGTTTACTTAGTGACTAGGGTCATTGACTGTCAGCAAAACCTACTTCACAGGAAGTTGTGCTATATATGCTGCTTTTGTTATTATTATAGTAACAAATATTAGGGGCAATAAATATTATAGCATGCATCATTTTGAGCTGGAGTAGCCTTTGAGCTTCTGAATAAAAGGCAGGAAATAATCTAAATTCAAAGGGTTGCCTGTAAATGCTTTTTTCCTAAAGACTAAAGGAAGTGCATTGAATTTAACCACTACATGAGCTGAAATAAACATATTGGTATATCCAGTTGTGTCATTCTATTGGAGAACTCTAAATTCACCCAACTCTGGGTTCCCGCAGTACCCTGCAGAGGATATTCAGGACTTCAGGAATGAGGAAAGTGACGTTCCTTTTGCTTGAAGGGAACTTAATTCATACAGTGTTGAATGTGGGCCAGTATATACACTGCATATACTGTTTACAAGGGTAATTGAGAAAAGTTTAATATGACTTGTTCCAATTGAAGTTAGCAGCAATTGGTATCCTACTGTTCGCAATGTTATTTGTTTATTTATTAAATTTTTATTTATTATTTTTTAATAATAAAATGTTAATAGTTGATATATTAAAAGCAGCCTTTAGACTTTCAGATTGAAAGCCAAAATATATACATTTAATCTGGATAAGAATACAGAATTTACAGAAATACGAGG
The DNA here is from genome assembly GCF_035149785.1 of Candoia aspera. Classification (NCBI taxonomy): domain Eukaryota; kingdom Metazoa; phylum Chordata; class Lepidosauria; order Squamata; family Candoiidae; genus Candoia; species Candoia aspera. The sequence goes on from NC_086155.1 coordinate 159,131,313, forward strand.
AAGGAAGACCATTGTCACCAAGATTTAAGCATTTTCATTGTTGCTTGGGACTGTTCTGTTCAGAAATAGAAAATGTTTGTTTGTTTGATATTGGTCATCTTTTGGCCAGATCTTCAAATTGTGGAACTACATCCAAATCTCTGAAAAAGCGTTCATTGCCATTGAAAGCACATGAATATGTGGTGCGTGTGTTGCCTTTCAGTGGTAACTTTGCTGTAGGTAAACTGCATGAACAGATTGTCAGGCCTCTATAGGAAGATGAATTCAATGTGAAAATATTTTGCTGTATTAAAAAACCTTTGATAGTTTTGGTAGCTGCTCTAACAGTTCTTGAGTTGTACTTTTTTTCTTTTTTGATGCACGGCAAAAATTAATGTAAGGATAAACCTGTAGCGATCTAACCCAAGTAAATTACTATAACTCTTTTTTTTCTCCTGCTTAGGTATTTATAGAAGTTAGTATCTACCCATTCCTTTCCCATGTGTAAAGTCCCTTTTTGTGATCAACCTAAATATTTTTCCAAAATAGCAAAATAGTTTTTTCTTCTTTATTTTTTGTATATTTTAACAGGGGAGTGTAATTCTTTTTCATATGGGCTGTATTATTCAAAGTGAATCTCTGCACTTCTCTGTATATTACATACCACATAATATTATGTCTGAAAGCAGATTCAAGTTTTTGCTGAATTTATTTTATTCCCATGGAAACATGTTACAATGAAGAAGACATTTGGGGAAATAATTTGTGATGAAAGTCGGTAGTATAGGTTGCAGGCCTACTCTGAAATCATTTCAAACCAAAATAGATATTCATTTGATCATTATAAAAACAAATAAACTTATAAAGCTCTAATTAAATTATTTCTGTATTTTTCCTGCTATTAAATTACGTTTTTAGCTAGTGGTAGAAGAGCCTTCCATAGATAAAGCTATTAGTAAAAAATACTGCTGGTACTGAAAAGCAACTGCTTGGTAGAATAGCATACTTTTGGACTATTACAACATCTGAGATTTCTGAAACAAAACATAGTAGTTCAACAATCATTGAAGTGTTTCATCATCTTTTCTATTCAGGTTGTCTGACTTTATTTTTAAATACACTGTTGCAGTTCCCTTTAGCACTATCCTAAAATCTTATGCAGCAGCAGAGTAGCAGTTTCATTAACTAAAAGCCTTTGCAAATTACTGAAATAGGTGGTTTATCTCTGTTGCAATACAGTTATCTTCTTATTTTAAAATGGGGTTCTGGATAGGCTTCTGCAAAGAGTTACCTGATTACACTCCACGATTCTGAAAGCCTGTTCTAATTGCCCATTTTTATTCTGAAACTAGTTCTGAATCTTCTTCTTTTCTGTTTCTAGGTCACTGACAAAGAACTTGAAGTTGCTGCTGAAGTGGCAAAGCAACTGGAATATCAGCAGTTTGAAGACGACAAACTCTCTCAAAAATCATCCTCAAGCAAACTCTCCCGTTCTCCTTTAAAGATTGTCAAAAAACCAAAAAGTATGCAGTGCAAAGTAATCCTTCTGGATGGCTCTGAATATGGCTGTGAAGTAGAGGTAAAAGTGAATAGAGTGGAACTTCTAGGGATTGGTTTATGCACATACTGTTGTGTTAGGTGATTTAGTTGCATACAATTTATGAGTGGTTCCAGTGAAATTTCCTTTTTCTTCAAATATCAAAAGAGAATGCCTCCCTAAGTAAGGAAATACATAGTCTTTTCATACCAGTAGGGGGAAAAATACTGCTGGTACTGAACTTCTATAATTATGCGCTTGACAATTAAGATTTTCCCTCAGAATATAATACTTATAGATAAAAGGTAACAATAGCACCTCAGGACACACTAGTGAAGAAAAGGAATAACAGTGACAGCATCCACAATTACTCCACACCGTGGTAGGATTCATTAGCTGCGTCTTTTTGAAGGCTGCAGTATGAGGGCTTCTCTCAGTCATAAGGCTGTTTTAAAATATATACACTAGTAATTCCTGACAGTAGATTGTGGGTTATATTTGGATTATTAGTTACAGATTTGGATAGGATATTCTCTTTCAAAAGAACTGACCGAAATGGGAGAGGCAATAAATTTTATCAAAGAGCTGGAGCACCTTATTTGTGAGCAAAATTACTGTTCAGAACTTTTTAGATTATGAAATAAGATATGCTGCAAATAATACTCTTTAATAAATAAATCCTTGTGTAATAACACCAGTTAAATTAGTTGGCACTTGATTTGGAACAATCAAAGTAATAATGTATAGTTTATTTAGGGAATTTGTTGTCACAAGGTAATACAATTCCTTTTTGAAAAATTAATGGAGGCTAAGTCCAACAGTTGCGATAATGTCATAGAACTTCCAGATTAATAGGCAGTATCCCACTGTGTACTGGTTGCTGTGCCCCACTTCTACCAATGGCTCACTTTTTTTTCCTTGTCAGAGGAGCTGTCCAGCAGATCATGATTTAAGATGATCAAAATAGCAGGGAGCTGTCCAATGAAAACTAGGAACACAAAAATCTGAAATTGTACTTCCGCATGGGGTAGCCACTGCTGTAAACTTTTATATGATAACTGGTTTTGCTGACCAGTCCATTCTAGACTACCTTTCTTTAAGCCCCGATCCAGCAATATGAGAAATTTAGCTTCCTTCTCAAGCAAAGAAGTCAAAGATGATCAATGCTGTGCTGCCAAATAGCTGAACCTTAAGTTCTGGATTTCTTCTTAAACCTGCTGCCAGCACTGATCCTGGAAGTAATTTTGATGGATCTCAATCTGAGCAGTGGAAATCCCCATATATAAAAGAAATAGAACAATATAATTTGTGCCAAATCTGCAGCATTTTGTTGCATCTGAAGCTGAATAGATTCTCAGCAAAATATAATACTACGTTTGTCAGTGCTATAGGCAACATAGGCCTCCTCTTTATGGAAGAAGAGACAGGTGACCTCACTGCAATTTGGGGGTTTATATTCAAAAGGAACGTATTTAACTTCTGTCAACTTACTTACTAACTTGAATAGTAACCCACCATTTCTTCCTTAACGTGTTTGGAATTACCTGTCTATTTCAGGACTCCCAGTCAAAATCATTTGATACTGGATTGGCTGGGGATTCTGATTTTTTTTTCACTTTGTCTAAAACATCTGTTACATCCAGTAACTCTTATAGATTTGTTTATTGTACTTCCTATCTTTGTGACATGATGGTTAGGAATTTATCACAATTATTTGTCAGTATCATCTCCTTTGAGTTCTTAACAAACTCATGCTTAAGTCATCACCGATAGTATCTAATCATCTTGCCTTCTATCAGCCTTTTTTTACTGCCTTCAATTTTTCCAAGCAGCAGCATTTTCCAATGACTCTTGCCTTCTCATTATGTGTCAAAAGAACTGAAGTCTTATCTTCATTATTAGTGCTTCCAGTAAGCAGTTTTACTTCATCTGGTATTGAATAATCTGTTTGCAACCATTTTCTGCAGCATCAGTTTTTCTTTGTTTAGCCTTTTTCATGGTGCCCCTACTCCTTCCATATGTTACATGGAAATCATGGCCTTGACAATACATACTTTTGTTGTCAAGGTGATGCCTCTGCACTTAATATTTTGTCTATTTTAGATCTATTGTAGTTTTTGTCATAAGTGGTAGATGTTTACTTTATCGCTACAGTCATTGTGCCTGTGAATTTTTGGGCCAAGGAAGAGTTACTACTGCAACGTTCTTTTCTATCTATTTGCATTGCATTAGTATTCCTTATTGATATAAATCTTAGGGTTTTTTAAAAAAAATATTGTTTGACCTCTCCTTTCACCCTCAACCAAAGGTTCCTTAAGTCTTCCTTGCTTCCAGCCATCAAAGCATATCTGAAGTTGATATTTCTCTCAACAATGTTAATTCCAATTTTTATTTCTTCTAACCCAGCATTCTCATTATGTACTCTGCGTATAAGTTAAAAAAAATAAGAGTACAGTTTACAGTCCTGACACACTCTTTTTTCAGTTTTGAACCATTTAGTTGCACTGTTGCTTTTTGGTGATCAAACAAATTCTTCTATTGGCTGATAAGATAGTCTGGTATGCCCATGCTTTTAAAGGTGGTGGTGTTACTATTTTGTGCCTTTGAGTCAATGTTGACTCTTGGCGACTGCCTGGACAAGTTCCTGCACTTTTTTTGGGCAAGATTTCAGAAGTGGTTTGCTACTGTCTCCTTCCTAGGGCTGAGAGAGAGTGACTGGCCCAAAGTCTCCCAGCTGGCTTTATGCCTAAGGCATGGTCTTTCGGTTTCTAGTCTGGTGCCTTAACCACTGCACCAGTGGTCTGCACAGTCAGAAGTCTTGTATGATAAATAAAGCAGGGATAAAAATACTTTTGGAACTCCTTATTTTTTCCATTGAACACTAGATTTTAACTGTGTGATCTCAGGTGCTTCTGCCTCTTCAGATCCAGCTTGTACATTTGGCAGTGCTTGTTCCATATATGGTTGAAATCTGGATTGCCAAACCTTGAGCATTATCCTACTAGCATGTAAAATAAATGTAGTTGTTCAGTAGTTTGATCATTCTTTATTGATGTGTTTCTTTCCTTTTTTGGTATTGGGATAAAAATCAATCTTTTCTGGTCAGCTGGACCACTAGACCACCACTACCTCCATACCTGCTTAGAAACTGTGTGTAGCATTTTAACTGTATTACCTTGTAAGATTTTAAACAGTTCTCAGATTTCATAGCTCCTGCAGCTTTGTTGTTAGCAATATGTTGTAGGGCCAATTTAACTTCACTTTCCAAACTGTCTGGTTTTAGTTCAGTGATCAAACCCTCATACATTTTAACAATAAATATTGGATTGTATTTTCTGTACTGATAAGAGTTACCCTGTCAGGTTCTTTAGAGCATTTGAAAAGAAGGTTGTTTTAGTTTGGCTTTTTTAGAATTGTATTTAAATGGACTGCTGTGGTCTTAAAAAGGCAGTTAACATACAAACATTATCAGCATGCACAGAGGCACTTCCACTGGAATTGACGGCTATTTTTCATTTCACTTTCTTGAATGCTAGGAAGGTGTTCTGAACATTAAGCGTGGCTTTTTCAAAGTACTTTCTAGGTTGAGTGTGTATGCACAGAGGCATTTCGGCTGGGATTGATGTTCATTTATCATTGGTAGTCTTATTAAATCATTTTGGGGAATGAACTAAACAGATGTTAGTAATTGCTTGTTTCAGTTAAAGCTTCCTTTCTAAAGAGCACATAATTCTGCTACCCATCTTACTCATCCTGTGCTTCTTCCTATAAACACATTTACAGTACTCTATTGGCTGCTTATGACTCGAAAAGAGATTTAGAAACTCATTGGAAATAATATGAGTCACAAATGTCAAACTACTAAGAAAAAGTGGAAGTTGTCACAGAACTAGACCACATTGAAGGGGACAGAGAAAAAAATTAACAAATCAGTGGTTCGTAATACTGGAATGATGGGATCCAGGAGACAAAAGAAAAACTATAGAAGTGTGGAATTTTCCTAGCATCAGCATCTTCTCTTTGGATACCACATGCCAATTTATAAATTCCAAGTGTTAAGTTTCAGAACAATCCCACTCCAATACAGTAGACTCTCAGTTAACCAGAACTCAAGCAACCGGCACTGTCAAGCAACTGGCACAAAAATCGAACCGGAAAAAAACCAGCACTCTCAAGCAACCAGAAAAAAAGAAACCGGCAGTCTCAAGCAACCAGCAAAAAAAAATCTGTATCTCTCTGCTGCCATCTAGTGGGTATTAGGGTTTAAGAGTAACTCTCAAGCAACAGAAACTACATTTATCCTGCATCTACCAATCCCCATGGGTACCGGTTAACTGAGAGTTTACTGTATATGCATAGTCTTTTTCCCACATCTGGGGGGCTGGGGAGGGGTTGAGGAAGATATTTACATTCTGTGGTCACGTCTTCCTATTTTGGGGTTATGTTTTTCACTTGTGAACTCATGGCATATATGTTCTTAGGGGAGTTTACTCAAGAGAAAACCGCAAAACATCTTTGGGGCATTACAGTAGGGGGTTTCCCCAAGTGTTTTTCATCCTATAAACTTTTGGCTTGAGCCAGGTTGACACCTCCAGGGCTTCTGCCTGAGTCTGCCATCCATGTTTTATGACTGTGTTAGGGCTTTGCCCTTTAACAGTTCATTTATCAGCAACTTGCCCAAGAGTTGTAAGTAATTCTCAGAGACAGTCTGTCTTTCCTCCCCAGGACAAATGGCATGCAGGATTGGCTGATGTAACCCCAAAATGGCTGATGAATTCTCTCTCTGAATATGAACTACTGACAAGCTTATGTCCTGAAACATTATTTCAGTGTATTGTAAAAAGGAGGGATGATATATATTTGTCTTAGTAGCAGGATATTTATTAATAGTTGTTGTTCATAGTCAGGTAAATTAAGAGTGGAAAGTGCGCTGTGGAGACTGTATCAAGATGTTTGTATTTAACTACTATATTATATCGTGTTTCTTCTCATCACCTACTGTAAATTCTTTTTTAAAAAGAACTTTATTGATTTTCAAAGTATAATTAAATTACAAAATATAGAATATAGATAAGACAGAGTACAGTACTAAAGACAAAAGAAAAACTATAAAAGTGTGGAATTAGCAGAAAAAAGAAAGTGACTTCCGACCTTCTCCAATACAGATATAAATGCATTTTATACAGATATAATCTCTTACCAATACCTACTGTAAATTCTTGAAGATAATTTGAAGTTCTTTGTACTCTGTGAGCTGCTTACGAAGATCAGAGCCATTTTGGGAGGATGACATACTATACCAGCAGTATAGAACAAAATTGTGTTTTTCAGTGGAGCATATATATTGCTATTAAAGAGTAAAACAGCATGATTTCATATAACATTTAACTTAGAAACTAACTTTAGCTTCAAGGTGTAGATACATAATGTTAACTCGAATTGCATTTTCAGCAATGAAAAGACAAGTATTTCATAATATTGTTGCAGTGTATTAGCATCTTGATGCAGTATAAATAGAATAAATATTTTATATTATAAATATATTCCCCCAAAATGAGAAATAAGCTTAGTCCTTTGAACAAATGAAAATTATATTTCTCTGTCTAATATTACTTAATGAGTTCTACATGTCTGCATAGCATTATTTAAACCTTTTTTTAGGATGTTCAGGGAAAAGAGATTTTGAAACTCATTTTGATTTTTTTTTTCTGTCTGTAGAAACGCTCAAAGGGCCAGATTCTTTTTGACAAAGTATGTGAGCACCTGAACCTCTTGGAAAAAGATTATTTTGGGCTAACTTACAGAGATATGGAAAATCAGAAGGTAAAATTAACCATTTATTTTAGGAAATCATGAGCTAACATGGGGGAAAATATATTTAATCCAAGAATAAACAGCTAAAAATGAGACTAATACTGTGCTTACCAGTAATTATTTCTGAACTGCTTATGAGTAATAAGTTCTGAAGAATTCAGAAGAATTATTACATATGATTTTGATATTTTTGAGGCTTAAGGAGGACACACTTTTAGTGTCCTGTTCCCATGTTCTTTAAGAGGGATGAAAATTGTTGTCTTGTATAGTCCTGTTTTATTATTCCAGTACTCAGATAGATGTTAAAAAACGTTATAGCCTTACAAACAGCTATTCATTAATGCAGTATTAATGTTGTAACATATCTCATTCATCAATATTACTTGTTTTCCTTCAAGATTCCCATTACTTTGGCAGTTCTTTTAAGCTGATCTCAGCTTTCATTGTTGAGATATTTATGAGGGAGCCTAAGAAAGAAAAGAACCTGAAATTTACAGATGCCTGTTGCCTCTTGCAAACAATATTTGACTGAACATACGTCTTTTATTCTACTAGTTAAGCTCAGAAAGTCCAAACTGTTGCTATGTATTATTAATATTATTATTATTATTGGTATGTAGCAAGTTCTATACCCATCAACTTGGCTTGCTAAGACATAAAGTGATTTGACCAAAGTAATTAAGCACTGCAGGGTCTTACCATCCAACCAAAGTGTTAAAATAGGCTTACCTGTTCCACACTGATATTATTTAGTTCTTGAAAGTGTTTCACACTAGTTCAGCTTTAATATTTCACTTTTATTTAACATACTCATCAAAGTGTTTGCACATCTAATTTAAATCTTTAAAATATTTCTTTTCAGAATTGGTTGGATCCAGCCAAGGAAATTAAAAAACAGATCCGAAGTAAGTTTTGATCAGTCATTTATTGGAGGTGAATTCTACATTTTTAAACGGGAAGCACCATTTAATAACAATAATTTAGTAATAATTATGATGATGTATTAAACTTGTATGCTGCCCGACTCTCAACAACTCTGGGCGGCTCACAACAATTAAAGAAATTACAATAAATCAGTAAAACATAAAAGATGGCATGGACAGTGAAGCAAGGGGTCTCACTCTCCCTTGCCAACGGCCTGGGAAGAGCTGGGTCTTCAGGCTCTTCTAAACAACACTGCGACGGCCGGAACTCTGAGAACCGGTCATAAATACCACTCATTCGGCACCATCATAAATTTGTACAGTCGCTGAATGAGTGGCCGTAACCTGAAGTATGTAACAAGCCCATGCATTTATATTTTCACTATTTTTTACATTACCAGTCAACTTCCTTTAGAAAAAATAATTGACAAAAATAACTGAGAATGTCCATAAGTAGAAGATGCGGTTTATGTATGTTAAAACTTCTAATCTAGAAAAATTGCCAATTAAAAAAAACATCAGAAATACTGAATTGTACCACTAGAGAGACCTGTACTTGTTCCATTTTTTCTTGTACTTCAAAAATTTCTTTCCATCTTAACACTTTGTTATTTACTCATCAAGATTAAATGGATGACTTTAAATATATGGTTACCCTGCCATTAATGCTTCTGTTTTAAGGTTTTATTTATGAATGTAAAAGAATTTCAAACAGAGTAATATCTAGGTGATCAAGTGAAAGAGGTAAGAGGCTTCTCCTGTGCTTGAATACAGTACAGGTACAAGCAGATGTCAGTGTTTATCTCAGTAAGTTAGTTATCTTCTAGTAGAATTCAACTCTTGGGGATTCCATGGATAAATATTTGCCATCATGGCCTGTTTCCAGTGGCGAAGTAGGCATAAATAAGTACATTTTGTAGTAAGCATTCTCCATCAGAGATTAAAATATAGTTTCTGTTTCATGCAGGCTTATTTATCATATGGGGAAACTAGCGATGCTTTTAAAATGTTATAATTTCCATAAAGAAAAATCTGTAAGAAACAGAATATATTGTTTCGTTGGCATGACAGAGACTACTTGCGGAATAGGTCATTTGCTCTTCCATGCACGCTTAGCACCTTTTGCAGATCCACTATGTTGGGTGGGGGGATTTCATGTCATGATGTCTGATTCCATTAAATTGCAAGGATTTACTTGACAAACCATGGCTTGTTGCAATATTTTCAAATCACAGTTATTCCCAGCAGATACGCTATGTTTATTTCTTTCAAAACCTTGGCCAAACTGGGGAAGGATGTAGAAAAGAGGCAGTCCTATCCCAGAAGCTGATGCCACACAGATTTTTCATGAAATGGATCATAAACTTATTAAATCTTGATCAGATTGGTTTCAGTTGCAGTATATTTTACTGTTTTAAAACTGTAGATATGGTACGTGGAATTTGTGATTTAATTTTACCTAGATAGATATGGCACTGGGAATAATTGTGATTTGAAGATACTGCATCAAGCCATGGTTTGTTAAGTAATTATTCATATACCTTGTTAAGCTATAAACTATGATTTATAAACTAAAATAGATTAAATGAAATTAATATTAAGGGTTAGAAAAATATGAAAATCCAGCCTAAAAATATCTGAAATAATTTAAAAATCTTTATGATTGCAGTTGACTAACAGTTGCAGTCACTATTGTAATAAATGCAGATGGAATCTTATTCCAGAAAATGTATTTAGCAACTATTAGTAGATGGGAACTTCTTTGTGTCATTCTGTCCTGTAACCCAATTATCCTTGCAGTTTAATGGAATCAGACACCATGATATGAAATACAGTAAATTCAGTTCTCTCATATTATTGCCTCATTTAACATAAAATGAGAAATAAATATGTGCAAAGCTATTTTTAGTCTTATGGAGAAGTTTGCATAAGTTCAGTAGCAGTAGCATGTTTATCTCTTGCTTTTCCTTAACAAATAAACGATGCAGGAATATCTTAAAAACTTTGATGAATTTACCATTTTCAAACCTGGATCTAATGAACAAACAGAACTTTGTTCAAAAAGAATTGACTTAAAGGATAGCCCCCCCCCCCCAAAAAAGTGTTTTTTGCATGCGCCAGAGATTGGCCTAACCGGAAAACCTTGATAAATTAAAAATAATTGCAGTCTGATAGCTTGGCTAGCAGAGTGGCACCAGCAGTCGAGCTGATAGTGGTGGTGAGTCCTGGAGATGCTGGGCAGCAGTGGATCCTTCCTAGAAGTTGTGACTTTTAGTGGCAATGAATTTATTGAGTTTTTAAAAAATGCTGATGGGTCACATAAGACTGCTTGGTGGGCAACATGGTGTGAGGCCTGCTTTAAAGGATGGAACCCATAGGAAATATAGACAGAAAATAATATATGTTGCACTGTCACAATTTCCATGAGGCCTGTTCCATGAAGCATACCAAGGCTTTAATAATAGAACTTGATTTACTTTCAACATCTATATCCATCACTGCATATATAGTTAAAATAGAGTGTAGCAAACTGGGGAAGTGTTAAAATGGGATTAAAAGATCTACTGATTGGTGCTGTCAGAGCAGTACTTTCCAAAAAAACCCAGGACTCATACAACAGCCCCAAACAAAACAAAGCTGACTCACTGTATTTTGCATTTGGTAAAATGATGTGTGTTACCATTCAAACTTCCTTTTCAAGGCCATGCACAAGAATACGTAAAACCATCTGGGCCAACATCCAGAATAGCCAGTGATTCTATGTACAGGGTACTTGGTTTTAAGCAGTTTCTAGCATTCTAGTAATGCTTATAAGCAGCAATCTAACTTTTGTTCAAAATTTTAATTTTTGAAACCTTGCAGGAATAAAATAGCTATTGCTTTTTAAAATGCAGTGAAGGAACTAGATCATTATTTAGTGACTATTCCAGATTATAGACATTGTGACCAATTTGACTCATTTTTTGTGTACCTTGCAGTGTATGTGTGAATGAGTGAGTGAGTGAGTGAGTCAGAGGGGAAATACATTTTTTAAAGTTGGAATTTACTTCATACAGGCAAAGATTATTTTTAAAGGTCTGATTTTATGCTATTGAGGACTTTCAAGGTAGAAAAGAGCCCTTTAAATAAATCAGCTGACTCCAGCCACTTTTCAAGTAAAGTTGAAGCTTTGGGACTGCCTTCAAGGGATGTTTCACATAGACTTTGTTATGATAACCTAATCTTACCTTATTAGAACATGAATAACTAAGGCCAGGCCAACAAAAAAGCATGGAATAGTATGCAAAATGTTAAAAAGCACTATATGAAATGAAAAAGTTAAAACCACTTATGCTGTACACAAATCGTTCTTATTCCATCATTCAGCATAAGTACTTACATTGACTATTGAACTAGAATCATTATTTGCCTGGTTTAAAAAGTTTCAGGCATATTCCCAGTAACATTCTCTCCTTTCCTTTGCAATTTCGTTTATGCTGAAGTAGCACTCATAAAAGTGCTGATGGATGAGTTATAGTTGAGTGTTTCACTTGATTACGAATGCAGAATTTGAACCTCTGCTGAATGTCTACTTGCCTGTGTGGTTATTTCCATATTTATTTCATTATTTAACTATTAACTAACATCCTTTGTCTACATCATTTTATGGATGTTTTAGATAAGTGAATGTTTGCTGAATAAAACTCTCAGAAATATCACTGAAGTGGCTATAAGAGTTTTAAATAAAAGACTGGAGAAAAAAGCATTAATTTTGAAAGTAGCAAAATATCTACCTAAGTAAATAACTATAGTGAATGTAGCAGGCAGAGAATCCCAATAATCCTTTGTTTTATTTTAGGTGGTGCTTGGCAATTCTCGTTCAATGTTAAATTCTACCCTCCTGATCCTGCCCAACTTTCTGAAGATATTACAAGGTAGTTTATGCATCATCACTCAACAGAAATTATTTCTGAGAAATTATTATGACCATAATCTGCTTTTCCATTACCTATTAATAGCTTAATGACTGGAATCACTTGACCTTACGGCAACAAATGGTTTGTTGCCGTAAGGTCAAGTGATTCCAGTCATTAAGCTATTAATAGGTAATGGAAAAGCCATTATATATATTTGTCATGACCTCGTTGCAAGGCACAAAGAGCCTTACAACGTGGATCATGATCATTAAGGAAAAGAGGAAGGAGATAATCAAACCAGGGATTAACACAAGCACCCAAAAGCACCCACACCCATGGACCCATAGGCAGCTGAAAAGAAGGACATCAGAGGAACGAAGATAAGACGCACCTGGTGCCCCGGAGGACACAACCGTCGCTGGGAGACAAAAGAAGACACCGGGAAAACGCCCAGGCAGCCATCAAGGGTCCCATCAAGAGGGATCGGGTCAAAGAAGGGTGGGGAAGCCTGGGGCAATACAGGAGGGTATAAAAGGGGCACCCCCACACCACCTACCCCGTTCCCGTTTTTCGTTCTGTCAGCTTTCATTCCAATAAACCAGAAATCCTTAATACCCATTAAGTGAGTCTGTGTCTTATTGCGAAGCGAGGCTGGCCCTGACATATTGGAGTTTTGTTACTTCCTGTAATGTCCTGACTGAGGTTGAAATTTGCCCTTACTTCTAGGGGCTTATCTTAGAGTCACTCAAATTTATCCTTATTTCAGAGTTCAGGATTACCACAGCTTAGTTGTTGAGGCATTGATTACCTCTGTAAAATTTTAAAAGTGTAGGTTTCTATTCTTCCTAACTCCAGATGTATTGAAAAATACAGTTCCCAGATTTCTGGTAATAATGAGTGCTTCCAGGTGCAGTGTAGCTGGAAAGCCAACTTGTTTGTTCTTAACCCTTTACATGGGGAATTATTGGAAGAGATATTAAAGGGCTTATGGTGAAGTTCATTGTCTCGACCTTTCTAATGGAGAACTCTTTACTGCAAAATTCTCAAAAAGATTGAGTTGAGTGGATTGCATCAGGTGTTAACTGTAGAGTTTTGTAAATAAACTCAGAATAGATTATTGTTGACATTAATAGATGAAATTGTTGCAAATGGGATGCAAAGCTTTTTTCCCCCCATGTTTCTTTTTGCCTGTTTTTTATGTCTGCTGTTGGAAATGACAATGTGTTATATATACACTGTGTAACTGCTTATGAATTGCTATAAAGTTAAAAATGCTTCTACTTATATAGAGAGAAATGTGAATATGCTTTTTAAAAATATAAATTTGTTGCAGGTATTACCTCTGCTTGCAGCTGAGAGATGACATTGTATCTGGACGATTGCCATGTTCTTTTGTTACACTTGCACTATTAGGCTCCTATACAGTTCAGTCCGAGCTTGGAGATTATGATCCTGATGAATATGGAAGTGATTATGTCAGTGAATTCCGCTTTGCACCAAACCATACTAAAGAACTGGAAGATAAAGTAATAGAGCTTCATAAAAGCCATAGGTGAGACACGCAGAGGGAAACAGTGTATATAAATAATGGGCCTGTGAAAAGTACTGGTCTGCTTTGCTTTTCAGAGTTGTCTTGACTCCAATCATTCACAAGTCTCAGCTTGAAAAGCCAAAACACTCTGTCTCAATACCTCCACTCAAGGCAGGTCCCTTTGCTATAGCAGACCACATAGCTTTGGCAAAAGTGCCAACTCAGTGACTTAGGCTTAGGCACATGCAGAGGCGTGCATGAAGGACCTGCATTTTGAAGGAAATGTTTATTTTCCAGGAAACAGCTTCACTTTCACTTGTTCTTAACGTTTTTATCCATATTGATTAACTTTAGGGGAATGACACCTGCAGAAGCAGAGATGCACTTCCTAGAAAATGCCAAAAAACTGTCTATGTATGGAGTAGATCTACATCATGCCAAGGTACATATTGTATACAGCAGCCTAATAATTCTATTTTTGTATTATTGATTGATTGTTTATGTGCCATCAAGTCAGGTTTGATTCTATGCAATCACAGATAGACCTTCTCCAGGGTGATCTGTCCCATCCTGGCCCTTAAAGTCTACCAGTGGCATACTCATCATCCACCTTGCATCTAGTTGTCATCTTTTTCTCTTTCCTTCCACCTTTTCCAGCATTATGAACTTATTAAGGGAGCTGGCTCTTTGCATAATGTATCTTGTATTAGGTTTGATAGATTATTTAAACAGAAATCACACAAGAATAAAGATATAAAAAGCAAAGTAGAAGATAAACAATTACTAAGAAAACATAAGTAAAAAATTATAAAAACAGCTTTTGGTTACACATTCTCCTCTTCCATTTTTCTCCCCAACACTAACCACTACCTAAATATTTATCCTGTATTTTGAATGTTTAACGTAGTAATATTGAGCCTGGTCATTTGTGCTTTGAATGAGAACTCTGGATGATTTATTCTATGATCCATTTGTTTTCTTGGCTATCCATGGTCTTTCTAACATCAGAGTTCAGAAGCATCAGTACACTTCCCTGCTTCTTCAGAATTCAACTTTTATTTCTGTAGAACGTTTCAGGAAAACTATTACCCCTGTGATTTTGATCTTTGTAGATATATACACATCACAGCATCTGAATATCTTTTCCAAGGCCTTTTCCTGCTATTCCACCAAGTGCTAATCTGTGGTGTATTTCTTGATGTATTACCAAAAGAAAGAGAAAATAAATGATTGTGTACAGGGTGCAGTTTAATTCTAATATCGACATATTGGGCATGAGTGATCCCAGGTGTGGAGCAGGTTATTAACTTTACGTCCCAGTTTTAGCTTTGTAGCCTAATTATGTCCCTTACATTGAAGTGGTCGTTAGCACTGCTGTAAAGGATTGCTCTACCCAGCTGTACTAACAAAAACAGATTTTTCTTTGAATTGCAGATTTAATTAAATTGTGTTTAAAGTAGTTTCATTAGAATATATTAATGTACCAGAAATAAGCAACGTGTTTGCCAAAGTGTGATGTTTTAACCTTTATTAAACACAAAAAGATAAAACTGATGCAGATATCAATTGCGATATTTTTAAAAAGATTGTCTTTCTCCAAAAATATATATTCACATAGGGCTTAAGTAAATTTTGTTTTTGACAAATTACAATTAATGAAGAGGTTAAAACGTTTTATGTCCTACCATTGTTCAAGTATCATTCTGGATAAAATATTTTCTAATGTGAGCCAGGTATATAACAGATTTCAAAAACTCTTCAACCAGTTTTCAGAGGTAAATGGATAAATTTCCTATGGAAAACAGTCTTAACTTTCACCTTTTGTTAATTGCCTTTAACAAATACGAAATAAGTAAGCATCTTTGGCTGGATAATTTTACAGCAAAAATCCTGGCCACTTTAGCTATCAAAATAATTCTGAGAGTAATGTAATTACATTTTTTCTCAAGAAAATATGAATAATGAAAGGGGGATCAAAGATGATAGTAAGTGAACATCATAAGAGCTATATTGAGAATTATTCTTGAAGATATGCAAAAAGTATTCTTTTGCAGGGATATTAAGAAAATTTGATCTCTGTCCCCCCACTTCCAAATATACAGTCCATTAGATAATAACCAAAAGGAAATAGAAGTTGGGAAGAAACAGGAAAACAAGCTACTTCAACAATTAATTTTTTGTAATTTAAATATTTGTTGCTACATATTATTAAATATGTTTATTAATTAGATTTCTTCCTAGTACAAGAGTTTCATGCATATCATCCACCACATTAACAAATTGTGATTTCTTCATTAAACAGAGAGAAACTATGTTTACCTTCATTTCTCTGGGAATTCTTTGTATGCATTTGACTACATGTAAAAAGTGTGATATTTAATTTACACAATCTCATAGGATGTAAATAAACCTTGTTTTACCTGGCTGATGAATATAAACACCAAGAATTATCTAACTTTTTAGAGAATTGTGTATTTTTAACACTCCAGGGTTGTAGGAATAATTTTGCATGTATTCTTAAAATGATAAAAATATTTTTGAAAATGAAACATCATAGTTGTTTCTGAGAAATGAAGACTGAGAAATGAAGTTAGATGAAAAAAAGTTGTCCAACCTTTTTTCAGGATTCTGAAGGAGTTGAAATCATGTTAGGAGTCTGTGCAAGTGGTCTCTTGATTTATCGAGACAGACTCAGAATAAACAGATTTGCTTGGCCTAAGGTTCTCAAAATTTCATATAAGAGGAATAACTTCTACATCAAAATTCGACCAGGGGAAGTAAGTAATATCAAATGAAATTGTTTATCATATTTCATATATCTGCATATTGAATTTCACTTTAGAAATTAATGCATTGTAATGTATTTATATATTAGGCAAATAGTTTCAGCGACTCAGTCTTGCCAAGGTTGAACCGGAGCCTGTTCTCTCTCATCTAAACCTTCATAACCACACAAAAGTAAAGAATCTGTGCCTCATTACTTGGTGGACCCAGGATGGAGATTTATAACTGGGTATTATCAGCATACTGATGATACCGCACCCTGTTCTGGCAGATGACCTCACCAAATGGCCTCATGTAGATTTTAAATAGGAGTAGTGAGAGAGCAGAGCCCTGGTATCTGCTATTTTTAGAAAATCCATATGTAATGGGAGGCTTCTGGGGGAGGTATAGCGAGCTGAAGATGGCTCTGCGAAAGCGGAGCTGATAACTGCAGCAAAGACCAAGGAACCAGTGGGAAGATCGGTTCCCTGGAACCTCTAGATAAGGAGCAGACAGGAGATAGCCAACATGTGCTCCAGTTGGCTGCTTCTCATGAGGAGACTGCAGGACAGCGGTTTTCCATTGGTTTGAGCACCAGGAGATGAAGGGATTAGCCATCTTGCTCACAACCATGGCTTTTAAAAGTCACTAAGTTTGCAAACCTCACTTAATACTCACTTTCGGGAATTGCCTATTAACCAATTTAAAGCTATTAGAGACCTTCGGAATGACAAGTTTATAAGTCTTCATTGGGTGAGCTTATCTTCAACTCTGAACAAAAGAAAATGTAATTATAAACTTAAGAACTTAAAGAATCTGAAATAAAAAGCAAAAAGCTAAACAAAATTTTGATCTTAGAAAGTTATAAATGGACTAAGGGCCAAGATAAATTTGGAATATTGAAACTTTTACAACAAGATTTTGGAATTAATTAAGAGCAAACAGCTTCTAGTGGGAAATAGATCTGTTTTGGTTTTTGGAAGACATAACAAAGATAAGTAATTTCATGATTTAAAAACTGGACACTAGAGGGTACTAAAGCTTTTAGGTAGAGGAAAAAATGGTGAGCCTATAAAATGCAAAACATTATAACAGTGAAAATACTGAAGGAGACGTTTGAAGAATGGAGTCAGTAATTAGTAGCCACAGTATCAACAGTATCAATAATGATGTCTGTTTCTTTGGATAGACAAAGAACAAATTTTATCTGACAAGGCAGAAATGATATCAAAAGTAGATTTACAACTAACAGGCCAAGAGAATGACTTGGAAAAGGATGTTTCACTGGATCTACAAAAGAAATTGGGTGGTGGTTTCAAATTCAAACCGGAAATACAAATGATAAACCAAGAGAGTGACTTGGTGATTTTTTCCTACTGGATTTACAAAAGAGGCTTGTTAAAGCCTTGGAGAACTCTGTGTGATGGGACAAAGAAGAAATGAAGAGAAATCAAATCCTATGACAGTATTTGAACGAACTAAAGACTAAGACTGTTAGAAGCAAAGGGAAGGAATAAGAAGTTAGTTTATTTGATCAAGGTTAAAACAAGATATGTTGTTACTTCTGGCAACCCTTTATGGACTTTCGGTTGACACCAGGACTGAAAAGATTATGCTTTATGGATTTGCCTATAGATAAGGGATGGGATATGAGATGAGATCATTGTTTGTAATGTTAGAGGGGGTGAAGAGTCACTAAATTTGTTTATACTTGTGATGAAGGTTGGAAGTTACTTTATATATTACTTTTTCTTTATTCTTACTTTTTTCTTCTCTCTGCCCTTTTTCTTTTTCCATACAGTTTTTATCCTTTCTCTTCTATTTCTTTAAGTTTAGTTTGTATTAGATTTTACTATTATAATCAAAGTTCTTAATAAAATTATATTTTAAAAATCCATACATATTCAGTATTTAATTGCATTAATCATGTCACATCTACTCAAGCCCTTAACAAGCAGGAGATTTGGTCCTGGATGTTATATAAGTACAGCAGAATATAATGTCTGTGTCTGCATGTTTTTAACACTGTTTTAAATGTATAGAAATGTACAGATGAGTAATAGTATGCTTAATTACTGCGCATATAATTCATAGGCAAATTTATTTAATCCCAGCTTTCCAAATCAGCTTTATGAAACCTGAGATGACCATCATGGCCTTGCATATTTCCAGCTTGCATTAATCCATAGTTGTTCCGATAATGTCTAAAGTAGAGAGCTTACTGTTTGTTCTTAATTTTTGATTAATAACCCAGTATCTGACATTTTTATGGCATTATATTTAATCTCTCCATCTCTCTCTCTCTCTCTCTCTCTCTCTTTCTTTCTCTCTCTCTCTCTCACACACACAGACACTTTTATATGTAGGGTAGAGGTTGTCCTCTCATAAAATAACCAAGATTTCATGGACTACTACAAATATACACTGCTCTGAAAGCTATTTGCCTAACTCAGATCAAAATAAATTGGTGTTCTTACAATAATTGATAGTTCAGAATAAGAACATAAGGTAAATAAACAGCAAGATAAAAAGCATGAGTTAAGATCCAGATAAAATTCAGGGCTCAAATAAAGTATAATTAACCTGTTACTTTCCTAAAGTGGCAACCCTGACTGAGAATTCCTAGACCCATTTATAAGTAATACGTTGTTATCAATATGAATATATAAAGAGGATTTATTGTAAGGAGGCTATATATTTCATATATTTTTATTAGAAATTAATGAAATTTCTTTCCTAGTTTGAGCAGTTTGAAAGTACAATTGGATTTAAACTACCAAATCATCGTGCTGCAAAACGTCTGTGGAAAGTATGTGTTGAACATCATACATTTTTCAGGTATATAGTTCCTTTTTAATGGTTTGCTTCAAAGTATGTCACAACAAAATAAGAATAGATGGGTCAGAGGTATATAAACAGGTGTTTGCACAACATTCTTCTTGATCTCTAAAGAGAATTTATAGTTGAGAGCCAGTTTTGTGTTGTGGTTAAAGGCACTGAACTGGAAACCAAGAGACTGCGAGTTCTAGTCCTGCCTGAGGCACAGCGCCATTTGGGTGACATTGGGTCAGTCATTCTCCAGGAAAAAAGCTTCCAAACATGTTACCAGGAAAACTGCAGGGACTTGTCCAGTTAGTCGCCAAAAGTCAAAACTGACTTGAAGGCACCAAAACGATAAAAAAAGGATTAGTTGAGTGTGGGATTATATGTTGCTAATGTTATACTCACTGTGTCAGATTTCACATCAGCCAAGACAATCTTAACCCTCCGGACTCATATTCAGGAACTTGCTTATGCAGAACCTTCACAGGTAGTAAATTTGCCAGGATTCCCATGGTTGAGAAATAATGGTTTTAGATTAAATTGAATGAATAAAAAGCACCAAGATTATGTATTTTGGGAAATACATTATATATATGACAGAGGGAATGCGCTATTGACATGGGAAAACAGGTATTTCAGAAAACCACCTTATTCAAGGATGTGTTGATTCAAATTGAGAATCCCATTTCTACAATCAAGAATGGGTTCTGTGGCAATTCCATGTTTGTGACATCTCAGTACCACAGTCATATTGTATAGATAGTGTTTAGAGAGCTCAAAAAGTCTAATGTATATAATTAAGATAAGTGCTGCACTAAATTGCTAGAATAAATGCCTGCTTTTCTTTAAAAATACCCAAGTTATTAGCACTTGCTGGCTAAGAATCGTCATCAAAATAATCATTAGTCTTATTATGAAAAAATACTTCAAACTGAAAGTGATTAGAGCTCAAAACAGATTGTTTTGATCTTATTGGAAACATTGTTGACCATGTAAGAATGGTTCCAAGCTCAAACTTACAATTTTTTAAAATTTTCTATTAAATCTTTTAAAAGATGCATAAACATACATACAAAAAAGATAACAGAAGAAAAACTGAAAAATAATTGAATCAACAAGAAACTTAGAAATGTCATGAAGATTATAATTTGCCAATATAGCATAGTTGTAAATAACTGAAAGTATTATATTGCTTTAACAGACTAAAAATTACTTTTAAACTTTGAACTAAGAATGGATATTGAAAATATTGGCCAATGCAGTCAACAATCATGGAGTAAGATTATGGGCTATAATAAATTCAATCCATGTTAGTAAAAACCTGTTTTTAATACCCAATGAAATGAAAGTATAGACTCTATATATAGAAAAACACATTTTGGATGTGGTACAAATCCATGTATCAAGTTATACCCCAGGAATGCTTTCCAGTTTGAACCAAATGGTGCCTCAGATTTGAAGTTATTCTAGGCCAGGGATGGTGAACCTTTTGGGCGCAGCGTGCCAAATATTTGTAAAATGCCTAACTTGACTCTGCTGGTGTGACCCCTCCCCCAACAAAAGAGAAACAATTCTTTACATATTCATTTTTAAAAAAATATTGTTATTGGCCCTTTGCACAAAGCAGATTCCAGGAGAAGCCACTTGCAACTGCGGCTGCAGCTCATATTGGATTGGGGTGGCTGCGGCTCCCCGGGGCATGGCAATTGTTGTCGAGTGTTGGTGAATGCTTGTGTGTCACCCAAAACATTGTGGCATGTCACCTTTGACACATGTGTCATAGGTTCACCATCACTGTTCTAGGCACTGAAACATATTCCCACAACTTAGTCAGCCATTCTTCCATTGAAGATATCAAACAACCTTTCCAGTAAAAAGCAAATAATTGTAATTAGCATACACAAAGCTATTTTGGTATACTTTGAAGGGATCTATGGTTTAATAAAGTTTAATAATATTGTAGATTGAAATGGGAATTCAACTTTTAATATTTGTTTTGTTTTATATTTATATTTATATATATATATAATTTATAGATCATTTTTCAGAATGATGAGTTTTATAGCATTGCCAGCTGCTGTGAAAAAAAGATCTGACCTGTTTACACTTCCAGCAATTTTTTGAAAATGAATTGTCTGTTTTAGCAATCAGAACTGTAGTAATGTACCAATGAGAAAACATACCATTTTTCTCTAAGTATAATATTCAGAGTAAATTTAAGGTTCCTCCATTACAGTTGCGCTATTGCAACTCTATTACTGCATTCTAATTCTGTAGCCATTTAATGATGTAGTCTTTGACATGATCAGATTCTGAGTAATTCTTCACCAGCATTTTATAGATAAGGACTAGTAAGTGTTCCAGATTTCATATTACAAGATTTTCAAGTTCAGTCAGATCTCTTAATATTCACCTAGTTTCTGCAATTCTTTTTGGTACTGTATAAATTGGATTCAATATATTCAGTTTATACTGAAACCAATCTGGGAGATGAAGTAAGAGTCCCAAAAGATTTTATCTTCATTTTAGTAGTAATTTAATCTTGCAATCTAAGCAAATTATTAATTCTCCACTGAGTGAATTTCTTAGCACTTTTTTCTTCGTAGAAATAAACATTTAATAGTGAAGCAAGAGGGAAGAAATCTGGGCTTACTCTTTTTCTGTATTTATCCCAGATGTTCAGTACATTACTTATTATTACATGATATCCTATAGATCATTAGTTTCTGTTCGTATCAACCAAATTACTTACATTTATGCAGACCATTTGAAAATCCTGCCCCTTTTGGTATAGATAGCCAAACTGTAGGGAGATATAATCTACTCTGGAATCCATGTTAAGCCACTGGCATGATAAAACAATTTAAAGTTTGTGACTGCCAGTCCACCTTTTTTTAAAAAAAAAAATCTCTCTTATCAGTATATTCAGAATATGTCTGATGTTGTTTCTTATATATCTCTTTGAAACAAATCCCAACTGATCAGGGTGTATCATTTTGGTAAAAGATCACTTACTGTCTTTGCAAGTGTTGCCATGAAAAGTTTATAATCTATAATCATTAAAGGAATAGATCCATCTGACAACCACCTTTAAAGCTTGGAATATTTCATACGTCATTTTATAATTGCTATTTGACAGTAGTTTTTGCTATGCACTGCATTTTTAATATTGCTTAAAGTGATACTAAAGATCACATCCCTTCAACTTGAGAATGGGAGAAAATAGCTTTAAAAACAGTCTTTCATTTCAGCTGAGAAAATCAGTCATTTGTAACATTTATCCTGTGTAATGTATTCTAGACTCTTGCTACCAGAAGCTCCTCCAAAAAAATTCCTTACACTAGGTTCTAAGTTCCGCTACAGTGGAAGGACACAAGCCCAGACCAGAAGGGCTAGTGCACTGATTG
This sequence comes from Candoia aspera, assembly GCF_035149785.1. NCBI lineage: Eukaryota > Metazoa > Chordata > Lepidosauria > Squamata > Candoiidae > Candoia > Candoia aspera. The sequence continues at coordinate 159,153,986 of NC_086155.1, forward strand.
ACCGCCCTGCACCTTACTTTGAACGTTCATCAAGCAAACGCTACACTATGTCTCGCAGCCTAGATGGGGGTAAGATATTCTTAATAGTCCTTGGAGCATCGTCTCGTTTTCTTTTCAAATAAAACATTGTGTTGGAGGACAGATTTAAGTATTTTCTAATCTCATATCTCCTGAGCTTCTTTGGATTACACTTGTAAGTATATGCATGATATTTCATTCATTGTAAGATGCCCGTTAAATAAATACTTGCCCTTCTGCTTTTCTTGGCTTAATCATGTGGCTGTGGAAGACTAAAACTTCAGTCCTCCTTATTTATTTCTTTAGCTGCTACTGTTCTTCCTGCTACTGAAATTTTACCTTCTTTTTCTGTGCTTTTCAGGGTGCTGAGGCTATCATTGCTAGGATGGTAAATTCAGTTTGTATTTCAGTGTTGACTGATGCGATGTGCAAACTGAATGTAGTCATACTATGGTATTTATGTTTTTCCAAAATTTATGATATACCGTAGTTCCCCAGTTCACAAAAATAAATCACTATGTGGAGTCCTTGGTGCTCTCTGAGCTGAGTTGTTTGCTTGCAGACGTTTTATTACCTGACTAGGTAACATCAGTGCTAGTGGGCGTGGGGTTTGCTCCCTGTTTATATACAGTGGCTCGCCCTGCCAATGTTGGTGGTGGGGATGTGGTTTTTTCCTTGGTAGTTCCTTGATTAGGGTATTGTTTTCTGCTTGATTGTTTGTCTGGTGTTAATCCCTGCTTACCTGGGTGTTGGCTGCCAGAGGGGATATGTTCTGTTTTTTTTATGTTTCCTTCTTAGCTTTTTTAATTGTCTCTTTTGAACAGTATGTAAATTTGGTTTATTTCTAGTGTGTCTACTGATGGCTGATCTGTCAGAACACCAAGCTTCCAGGAATTCCCTAGCATTTTTGGATTAATCTTGGTCTAGGATGCTCACAGTTTCCCAGTTGAAACTATAGTTGAGTCTGTCCATGTGTTGTGAGATTAAGGAGTTCTCATTGTGTCTTCTGACTGCAAGTTAGTGTTCACGGATGCGCTCTGCTAGTTCTGCCTGTTTGATGGGGACTGTCCATTGTCATACAGGGGACTCTTGTCACTTTCATAAATGCTGCTCTGCAGATATTCAGGTGTGAGATTCTGTTTGTGAAGTTGGGCTCTAGGGATTAGATGGGATGGCTGCTACTGTACTGGCATCCCTGCTGCACAGCAGTTTCCCTGCCTGAGCTGCTTGACATTCTGGTTGAGTTGAGAGTAGGTTTCCTAGATTTAAGGTACTGGGAGCCTTCAACCTGCCTTTCCTGTGACTTTGAAGCAGCTCGGGAGTTCATGGCCACCCTGGACCTGACTCTGGTCATCAAGGTCCCAGTGCACAGTGGGTATCACACGTTGGATCTGGTTTTTGTCCTGGAGCAGTAGCAACATGATCTGGAGTTGGGGGATGTTACTATTTGTCCTTTGTCACAGACAGATCAGTCTTCGATTGCTTTGCAGTTCTTTGCAGAACCCTGCGGGCTCCTCTTCCTCTCCTTCTGCCCAGCCCTTCTCTTGGACACAGGGGATCTTCCCAATCGGGGGGGGGGGGAATTCAAAATCCTGACTTTGGGATTTCTCTTCTCATCCTTATTTTTCCTCCTTCCTCTGTCTTCCGAACGCCGTGGGGGCGATGGGGACGAACGTCTGGGACTGCTAGATGGTGATTACGCACGATGCCTTCTCCGATCCTTCTTCCTCACACCCGAGGGTGGGGGGAGAGATGGGGACGACTGTCTGGAATGATGTTCCCTTCTCCCTCTGTCCGGGCCCCACAAAGCCAATGATATTTTCATCATCATTTCTTCTAGGGACTGCATCCTGGCTTCCCACCCTTGTAACCTCACAGGGGTCTCGGAATCCTCCGACCCTCTCTTATCGGTCCTGGCTACCTTTGGGGACAGCGGGTACCTCTGCTTCCAAGACGTCTTCGACGTCCCTGGTAGGGTTCCCTGCTCCTCATCCCACATCACCTGTTCAGCTGCGATTCTTCTGCTTTCTTAACCATTTTAGATTTCACAGTTTTCCCTTTCGCTGGACTGGGACTCGAAGTCTCCTGTAGGTCCTCCGACTCCGGAGTGGGGGCCTTTTCCCTTCTCTTTACCGTGGAATCCGGCTCCCCCGCACTCGAATATTCACTTTCTCCAGAGTAAGGAGCAGGCTCAGTCATCGCTAACTTTATTTCCTCACAGATTACTCTGGAAGGATATTAACGGTAAAATTTTATGATTCTCAGCTTTATGTAATGATTGCCTAACCTAATTGAACCAGACTCACAAGTGTAACTTTATGAAATCTGATTTATTGAAGGATTAGTATGCAAATACAGAGAAAGCTGAGAATGAACAAAAGCGCGCGAATTACAAACTAAAAACCCTCCGTGCAAACGAAACCTCTCCCTTCACCCAACCGGTTCAAACTCCCTTATCCCCAGGTGCTGGCAACGGACAGTGCCAATCGCCTGGGAAGAAAACCTTGAAACCAAAGCGTAGCCTAAACACATTCCAAACCTAGAAAGCAGATAAGCAGTCCAGCGCAACAATGCCTAACTGCACCCCCCAACCCCGCGTCAGTGAAAGGCATGTGAAATGTTACGATGTAAAGCAGTCATCGTAACAGGGAACATGACAATACCTTTCGAAGACCCTGTTCCTCTTACTTGACATTCATATTAATTTGTCATCCTCTCATCATCTTCAATCTAATGAGCAGTAGAAGAAAACAAACCATTACAATATTTTCATTCGTACATTTCTTGCCATCAGGACAAATGGACTGAATTACTGCTTCTTACAAAATTTGTCCCTAACTACTTGACATCTCTCTTCTTCAAGCAGTCAACAGCTACTACCCCCACATTTTGCCTCAGAGCTTTTGTCTGCACTGTTTCTCAAACCTCTTACTTTTTCCTGGAGAAGTGGGCTGCTCAGTTCTTCTTAAAGAAAAAGTTAGATTTAGCCAAGGCTGTGTAGATGCATGCCAGAGATGTGAACAGACAACATACCACCAAGATTATGGTGAAGGATTTGGCTTGGCTTTCCATTAAGTTTTTACCTCTGTCATCCAAAAAGCTAGACTCAAAGTTTATTGACCCCTTCCCAGTTACACATTGTTAACCCAGAGTTCTGTCTGTAATTGTGTGCTTTGATCAAGATGCATCCAGTCACTTAACCAGTCACTCCTTGTTTGTGCCTCTTGCATTCTGCTTCCCCCAGGCCTGGTTCTGGTAGATGGCGATGGGGAAGAGAAAATGAGGCAGAATGTATTCTGGATTCTACATGTTGGGAGGGCATGTTTAGAGTATCTTATTCTTCTGAAGGGCTACCCTGAATTAGAGAATTTGTGGAATGGAGCAAAAGATGTCCATACACCACAACTTGTCAGTCAGCTCCATCTGAAATTCCTACACAAGGAATTCTCACAAGCCCCATTACCATGAACTGCTGTCAGTATCAATAGACCTTGATCCCCAGGACAAATGAGATTCTGTTTCCTGCTACACTGGGCATTCCAGTTGCTATGGAACTAAAGGGGAGGGGGCACCTCCCAGTGCAGTCTAGCTCTTCCCTGCCAGATGTATCTGTTGATCTTGGTGACCTTCTAGGCCCAACAACATATAGGGCTGAAGAAAGACATAGTAATTCCATGTCCATTGCCTTTAACAAATTACCAGGGTCCGTGTGGTGGTGAATGCATCCTTGAAGGAAGGGGTGATTCTAACCGCATTTAAGGAAGCAGGAGTCTACCCCCTCTTCAAGGAGCCATTGCTGAACCCAATGGTTTTGAACTATATCCAACTCGTCACCCAATTTTCCGTTTTAGGCTCTGGAGGAAATATTATCTGGATCACTATTGGTTGGGTTTCAGTCCTGGCCACAATACTGAGATGGCGTTGAACATGCTTGTGGATGACCTATTGTGGGACAAAGATGGGGGTCGCCCTCCTTGATCTCCCAGCAGCCTTTAGGGTAGTTAATCATAGTATCGTTCTGGACGGGCTCAGAGGATTGGGAATGGGAGGCGCAGTGGTTTTCCTCCTTCCTCCAGGCTATTCCGGTCAGTGTTGAAGATGGGGAGAGTGTAGCCTTGGCCCTTGCTTTTTGGTGGCTCCAGGGCTTGATTCTCTCTCCTTGTTTAATTTCTACATGAGCCGCTGAGTGAAGTCATCTGTCAACATTGGGTTAGATACCAGTATATCAATAGGAAGCATTCAATATTGCAGACATCTGGATAAAACTTCTAGTCAGTGAGAGAGAATTCCTGTAGATGAAGCAAATTTAAAATACCTAAAAAGTGGGGCGGGGGGGAGAAAGTAATAATTTAATTAATTAATTAATTAATTCGCTTCATCTATTTTTAATATCTATCTATACACACATTAAATAACAATACAATGGAGATCTTACTATTAAGTAATTAGTTCAAGACAGAAATTATTATTCCATAACTAATATTTTGATGTGAATTGCAGTGGTTCTTTTTTTATCTTATATTCAACTTTGGATGGAAAGTTATATATGCTTGTAATACTGACATCCCAAATGGCGATCAATTAATATTGATAGAACTTTTACTTTTCTCTTTTTATTTTCAATACTTTAAGCTTTTTAAATAATAAAATGTTAATAATTTTTAAGCATATTATATAAACATTACTGGATTGAAATCTGCATTGAAATAGTACAATGTATCATGATTTACAACATTACACTAAAGGGGGAAAAAAATTCCTGTAGACTAGGGCTGTATTCCCAGCCCTCCAGGCCTAGCCTAATACAACATAGAGTATTCTGGTGGACAGAGCTGGGAGAGGTTGATAGCTAATAGATGTTTTAACAATTGATCTGGCATTTTATCACAAGACTTTAAAGTTGGATGGCCCACTTTTACAGTCACCTTGATTTCCTTGGCTGATGTAATGGGCTGTGAGATTAACCTTTAGGAACAGAAGAGCTACAGCCAAGGTAACAGATAAGAGAAATCTGATTCCAAAGCAGGAGTGTAATTTGAGAAAAGGTCTCAGACTTGACCTTCTGTACTGTACAATAAAAGTAGTTTTAGTATTCATAACTTTGATGTCCAAGTCTGGTCCACCATGAAGGGCTGACAGCTGGACTATAATCTAAAAGGAAATGGGGCCAACTAACAGTCCATCCCCCTTCCCTGATTGAAATAGGGAGGGGCATGATTGCTTTGAAGAAGATTGCATTGGCATCCATTTCTAGTCAGGTTCACAGCTGGGGCAGAGCTTTAAAGGGTCTTTCCCATGTCACAATTTAATTTTTCAGTCCAGCCAAGTACTCATTAATAATCTAGTCCAGTGTTTCTCAACCTTCTCAGCTTTAGTGATACTTCTTTGAGTCTATATTTCAAGCTCATAGTATCTTGCATTTTGGGTTAACTTTGTTTATATTGCCTCTGGTTGCTAATTAATTTTTTTAAGAAAGTGTGGACTCAGAATTTTCCAGGTTGAGAAACACTGTTCTAGTTATACAAGGGCTTAATTAGACAAATAATTATACAAAAATAATTATACAACTGTTTTAACCATTAGTGCACAACCGAGAAGAAAATGCAGCTGAGTTTGGAATACAAATAATAGATGAGGCTGATGTTTTTATGCAAGCGGGAATGATTCATACTAGCATTAGAATTTTTGGGAAAAAATTACACATGGGTGCTTCAATAGAAAATAATATTGCTGTATTTATATGTGCAAAGCATTTGGAAGAAGCACTTTGTGACACCTGGAAGCACTTATGAAGCACCTGTTTTCTAATTGCTGCTGCACATTGTAAAATATCTCTTTCCTTTGCTTTGTACAGCCCTAATGTATGCCTTGCATATTTGTTGTGTTTCAAGTTTGTATAATAAAGTCTCGGTGAAATGGCCCTTTTTATCATTCTATAAATTACTTTTTAACCTACTCTTCATTTTTTTTCCTTTCCAGTGAAATAGTGATACTTCTTTGAATCTATATTTCAAGCTCATAATATCTTGCATTTTGAGTTAACTTTGTTTACATTGCCTCTGGTTGCTAATTCATTTTTTTAAGAAAGTACTTTCAAGCTGTACATATTAACCTGTAGTATCACTTAGGTTCTTTTACACAAGTGTACTGCAGTGTGCTCAGATAATTTCATTATTTTGGTGCTATTTATTCTAGGAGCTAACTTTAGGAAAGAAGATTCTGTTTTAAAAAGCATTCTGCATGCATGTGAATATATATCAGGCCTTAATCTAATATATGTATATGCATATACATACACATACATGCATATTAATTTTATTGTTTTGTAAAGGTATTTAGCATTTATGTTTCTGCATGTTTTAGAAACATGATGCTTCCTTTTCACTGGCAAACTGCTTTATGCTGCAGGCCTGTGCTCACTTGCCTGGACATAAATCCCATTGAATTTAATGAGATTTACTTTTGGGTAGACATGCACAGGATTAAATAAGGAATCCATAATGTAGTTTTACTTAGCTTAATAAAGCATTTATTTAAGATTTCACCTTTCAAATTGCGTTTGCTTTTAGCATCAGTGAATGAAAACCATGAAATGTACATGAAGGATTCTATGTCTGCTGCAGAGGTTGGTACTGGCCAGTACGCTACAACAAAGGGCATCTCTCAAACCAACTTGATAACCACTGTGACTCCAGAGAAGAAAGCAGAAGAAGAGAAAGATGACGAACAGATAAAAAAGCAAGCAGAGGAAGTCACTCCAGTTTTAGCAGTACGGCACGATACTAAGGTATAGTTCTGTATTTTTAATTTAATTCTATCGACTAAGCAATATTAGAAATGCCGCAGTAATTTTGGTGACAGAAATGTAAGAAAGTAGTGGCAAAGAGCCGTTATTCGGTAATAAATAATTTACGATTCTGTGCAGCATTGTTTTTCTGTAAATTTTAAGATGAACACTGGCACATTTAGTTTTATATAGAGAACATGTTTCACTTTTGAATATGTTAGATGCTCTGCAGTGTAAATAACTCCCCAGTTAATGTTCTTGAAGGTTACTGCAGTTTGTTTTTTGCATTGCCTTTGAATCATTTGTCATCATAAAAGTGCTAACTTCCTTTTTTTCCTGTCCTTAGAATGAGTATTACTAGTATAAAGTAAACTACAGGGCATATCAGTGTTGGTTTTGGCATTCTTTACTTCTACATTATTGTCACAATTCATGTGAAATTATGTTGACCAATTCCAGGTCTCCTGTTATCAAAGAAGTTTCCTGTTGATAGACCCTCTTCAGAAAATGTTGTACAGAATGGACAGCTATAACTGGACAGACTAGCTTTAGTCTCAGTTTTACAGACATATATATAATGGCACAAGATTCATTGTACCTGGTTCACATAGTACAATAAAATCAATGCTTGCCAGTGTTTGGGAGGTATGTCCACCCAGTTTAGGAATTTGAGTCCAAGAATTTAAGACATTAAGTATCCACTGTGTTTCAACATACTTTTATAAAGGTATACAGTTTTACTATTCCATAATCTTGCTTGTATATCACATATTTCTCCCACAGCCATTTTTTTCCAACAGTTTTGCAGTACACCCCAGATGTAGTTGGGATAGTCTACACCCTTTCTACAACAGAGCAGCTTGAGATTGGAAGCTGTTGCAAGTGCAGTGTTGCCATAGGCCGACCTTCCCCACAAAACATTGCCCTTCCAAATTGGAACTCCCAGAATCCCCTATCACCATAGCTAAATGCTGAGAATTCAGGAAGTTGAATTCAAGGACCTAGGTGGGACAGTCTGCCCTATAGTTATATATACATTGTGATAGTAATTACTTTGATGATTCGATAGGGCATAGGCTGATGTTGCGATATCTTCACAAAATGTGTGAATTCACAGTTTTAAAAAATTGTTCAGTTGCTAAAATGGCTATTCAACTTTAAATATCAAAAATCGTTCAAATAAGCAGAAGCAACTGTATTCAACTTTGTGTTCGTCATTCTATTATAGGCTAAAAATGAAGAGTGGCATTTATAATGGCAAACTACGCTGCAAGGACTGTTTTGCCATAACAATGCTTTTCATGTCCAGTTAGATGTTCTTTTAATTTTTATTTGGAAATTAAAGTTCACTAAGTGAAAATATTGCAGGAAATGCAGCTTATTCTAAGGATTACACATTTCCCCAACTTTATATTCTGATTTTTGCCAACAATGAAGATGTTTATTTAATTTGCTTTTTTAAATTTCTACAAGAATTGTGCGGGGATATACAAATTTAAATAATAGTGCTTTAGTTATTTATCCTTTGCAGTAAATAAATAGATGTCACAATGTAGTAATTATACATGTATTATTCAGGGATTAAGTAATAGGAGAAAAGAGGTTCAGAAAAAAATATACTAAGATAGAAGTTTGTTGTTTATTCGTTTAGTCGCTTCCGACTCTTCGTGACTTCATGGACCAGCCCACGCCAGAGCTTTCTGTCGGTCGTCAACACCCCCAGCTCCCCCAAGGACGAGTCCGTCACCTCTAGAATATCACCTATCCATCTTGCCCTCTTCCTTTTGCCTTCCACTCTCCCTAGCATCAGCATCTTCTCCAGGGTGTCCTGTCTTCTCATTATGTGGCCAAAGTATTTCAGTTTTGCCTTTAATATCATTCCCTCAAGTGAGCAGTCTGGCTTTATTTCCTGGGGGATGGACTGGTTTGATCTTCTTGCAGCCCAAGGCACTCTCAGAATTTTCCTCCAGCACCACAGTTCCAAAGCATCTATCTTCCTTCTCTCAACCTTCCTTATGGTCCAGCTCTCGCAGCCATATGTTACTACGGGGAACACCATTGCTTTAACTATGTGGACCTTTGTTGTCAGTGTGATGTCTCTGCTCTTAACTATTTTATTGAGATTTGTCATTGCTCTTCTCCCAAGGATTAAGCGTCTTCTGATTTCCTGACTGCAGTCAGCATCTGCAGTAATCTTCGCACCTAGAAATACAAAGTCTTTCACTGCTTCTACATTTTTTCCCTCTATTTGCCAGTTATCAGTCAAGCTGGTTGCCATAATCTTGGTTTTTTTGAGGTTTAGCTGCAAGCCAGCTTTTGCACTTTCTTCTTTCACCTTCATCATAAGGCTCCTCAGTTCCTCTTCGCTTTCAGCCATCAAAGTGGTATCATCTGCATATCTGAGATTGTTAATGTTTCTTCCAACGATTTTAACTCCAGCCTTGGATTCCTCAAGCCCAGCACATTGCATGATGTGTTCTGCGTACAAGTTGAATAGGTAGGGTGAGAGTATACAGCCCTGCCGTACTCCTTTCCCAATCTTAAGCCAGTCCGTTGTTCCGTGGTCTGTTCTTACTGTTGCTACTTGGTCATTATACAGATTCTTCAGGAGGCAGACAAGATGACTTGGTATCCCCATACCACTAAGAACTTGCCACAATTTGTTATGGTCCACACAGTCAAAGGCTTTAGAATAGTCAATAAAACAGAAATAGATGTTTTTCTGAAACTCCCTGGCTTTTTCCATTATCCAGCGGATATTGGCAATTTGGTCCCTAGTTCCTCTGCCTTTTCTAAACCCAGCTTGTACATCTGGCAATTCTCTCTCCATGAATTGCTGAAGTCTACCTTGCAGGATCTTGAGCATTACCTTACTGGCATGTGAAATGAGTGCCACTGTTCGATAGTTGGAACATTCTTTAGTGTTTCCCTTTTTTGGTATGGGGATATAAGTTGATTTTTTCCAGTCTGATGGCCATTCTTGTGTTTTCCAAATTTGCTGGCATATAGCATGCATTACCTTGACAGCGTCATCTTGCAAGATTTTGAACACTTCAGCTGGGATGCCGTCGTCTCCTGCTGCCTTGTTATTAGCAATGCTTCTTAAGGCCCATTCAACCTCACTCTTCAGGATGTCTGGCTCTAGCTCACTGACCACACCGTCAAAGCTATCCCCGATATTGTTATCCTTCCTATACAGGTCTTCTGTATATTCTTGCCACCTTTTCTTGATCTCTTCTTCTTCTGTTAGGTCCTTGCCATCTTTGTTTTTGATCATACCCATTTTGGCCTGGAATTTACCTCCGATGTTTCTAATTTTCTGGAAGAGGTCTCTTGTCCTTCCTATTCTATTGTCTTCTTCCACTTCCACGCATTGCTTGTTTAAAAATAATTCCTTATCTCTTCTGGCTAACCTCTGGAATTTTGCATTTAATTGGGCATATCTCCCCCTATCCCTGTTGCCTTTTGCTTTCCTTCTTTCTTGGGCTTCTTCTAGTGTCTGAGCAGACAACCATTTTGCCTTCTTGGTTTTCTCTTTCTTTGGGATGTATTTTGTTGCCGCCTCCTGAACAATGTTGCGAACTTCTGTCCATAGTTCTTCCGGGACCCTATCTACTAAGTCCAGTCGCTTAAATCGATTCTTCACCTCCACTGCATATTCCTTAGGAATATTAGTGAGCTCATATCTAGCTGATCTGTGGGTCTTCCCTAATCTCTTTAGTCTGATTCTAAATTGTGCAATAAGAAGTTCGTGATCGGAACTACAGTCAGCTCCAGGTCTTGTTTTTACGGACTGTATAGATGTCCGCCACCTTTGGCTGCAAAGGATGTAGTCAATCTGATTTCGGTGTTGTCCATCTGGTGAAGTCCATGTATAAAGCCGTCTCTTAGGTTGTTGGAAGAGAGTGTTTGTTATGCAGAGTGAGTTGTCTTGGGAAAATCCTATCAGCCTATGTCCTGCTTCGTTTTGTTCTCCCAGGCCATGCTTACCTGTAATTCCAGGTGTCATTTGACTGCCCACCTTAGCATTCCAGTCTCCCGTGATGAAAATAAGTCACGTCTTTTAGGTGTGTTGTCCAGTAGGTGCTGCAGATCCTCATAGAACTGCTGTACTTCAGCTTCTTCAGCATCTGTGGTTGGGGCATATATTTGGGTCACTGTGATGTTAGATGGCTTGCCCTGAATTCGAATTGAGATCATTCTGTCGTTTTTTGGATTGTATACAAGCACTGCTTTAGCCACTTTACTATTAATTATGAAGACTACTCCATTTCTTCTGTGGTCCTCTTGTCCACAGTAGTAGATCTGGTGGTCATTTGATGTGAAGTGGCCCATTCCAGTCCATTTCAGTTCACTGACGCCCAAAATGTCTATCTTTAATCTTGACATCTCACCAATAACCACATCCAATTTGCCCTGGCTCATAGATCTTACGTTCCAGGTTCCAACGGTGTGTTGATCCTTAGAACATCAGATTCGCCGTTCACCACCAGCACCGTCGGCCGCTAGCTGTCCTTTTGGCTTTGAGCTAGCTGTGTCATCACGTCTGGGGCTAGTTGAACTCATCCTCTGTTCCTCCCCAGTAGCATTTTGACCATCTTCCGACCTTGGGGACTCATCTTCCAATGGTATACCGACATATCTCTGGTTGTACTGATCCATTGAGTTTTCACGGCAAGAATACTGGGGTGGGTTGCCATTACCTTCCACAGGGATCGCATTTAGTCTGACCTCTCTGTCATGACCTTCCCATCTTGGGTGGCCCTTCATGGTTTAGCTCATGGGATCATTGAGGTGCTCAAGCTCCAGCACCACGACAAGGTAACGATCCTTTGCTAAAGAAGGTAGAAGTACTAGGAAATAAATATTTTCCTATATGAACAGGGATTTATATCTTCTATTTTAGGACTGAATCCACAATTGGTTTTATATAACTGCGAATTAGGAGCAGATATCTTCATGTGAGACTATATCAAAACATATGTAAACTATCCATTCGGAGAAGGCCATCACCTGCTGGCTGGTTTCAGTTTCTGTCCTTCCTCAGATTGGTGCCCAGAACTATGGAAGTGGGAATGTCCATTACAATGGCATGGGCAATGTTTATCTTTCCAAATGTTTTTGAACCACCTCTTAGCAGCCCTAGCCAGCATGACCAGTAGTGAGAGATGCTATGATTGCAAATCAGCAACATCTGGAGAGCCACAGGTTACCAATTGTTCTGTTACAGGGTGCACACCCGGAATTCCTTCAACAAAAATACACACTCATGTTATGTTAAATATTACATGCATTGAAGTCAGTGAGCATTATTTCTTTATACTGCTTTTTTTTTTATTCTATCAGGAGTTCTAGAATTTTATTGGAAAATGTTAGGGATTCTTAATTAGAGGATCAATAGCAACAGACAATCTGCAAATCTGTTTGATCAATGTATATCTAACCTCCTGTAACACACAATTTTTGGAGTACTGTATTGGATACGTAGTGTTCCTTATATATTTAAAATATTTAGTCTCTGCTCATCCCCTCTGTAAAGGGGATTTGTACTAAAAGCAGCAAAGAGGAAACAAAAAATCTAGCAGTCAGTAGTATTAATAGAGTAAAGCATTTGTTGAATTTTCTAGTTGATGGAATATATGTAAGAACAAGATGACCTAATTTTGGGGGGAAGGGTGTTATAAAGAGAGAGTGTTGTTACTGAGACAATATTCCTGCATTTTTCTTAGATCAGTGCCTCTGTAGTCAAATGGGACATGCCAGAGGATGGAACAGCCTACCTTAAAAGGCTGTCAAGTTTTTAGCAAAAAATAAAATAATTTTTCCAGTAGCAAAGCCCCAAGTCATTTAGAGTTTTTAGATTGCTAATCCAAATTTTGAATTCTATTTAGAAATTAATTACAAAGATAATTCATGACATGGTTAGTAACCTCCAGCTTCAAGCTCAATCCAGGACGACTAAATCTGCGTTGATCACTATACAGCCACAAAGAGACATAGAAAATCCTTGCCGCCATCTACCAATCAACTAGTTTTTTGCAGTCAACACTGACAGCCCTTGTCAAGAAGCCCCCTTGAAATTCTCTATAATGCATAAGGTTTCTTTAGAGACAAATCCATTTAAACAGCATTCCACATGGACAGAAATTTTGAAAATAATTGTTCTTTGTTATCTAGTTGCTGTTTCAGAAAAATAAACTAGAATTAAAATGCTTTTCATTATTCAAGGAGCAAGCACAAATTGTCATGTTTATATAAAATTCCTGTTCCATTACTTATGCTTGCAGTGAATATTACGTTCCATTAAACATTTTTATGTAAAATACATGCCTGAATTTAAGCATAATTTGAGAGATTCAAACACAGACGAATACAGCCTATTAGTAGGAAAACGTTAACATTTAGGTAAGAGAAAATATCAGCATATTAAGGCTGCAATCCTATACATACTTACCTGGAAGCAGATCTACTGCAGTATGACATACTTCGATGTAAACATGTATAGGGCTGCCCTGAAATATAAAAAATATTTTCATAAATTTGTTTTTGTAAGGCATTGCTTATTATTTCTCAGGGAGACCTTGTTTAGGACCAGAGGGACTTAAAACAATTTTTCAATCCGAAGTCCTCCTTTCCCAGGTAGCTATCCAGGATGCTACATTTCATTCTTAACCCCCATATCATATATACAGCTTTTTGTAGCAGCAAGCATGGATTCTCAGTAAGCTGTGAGAGGTGGGTGGGAAGGGAAGACTTGCTTTCTTAGATTTTCGTTTTGTTATTCCTAAACACTTTTTGCTTGGGTTTTTTAATTAGTGGTCCCATTCGGGTAAGAGGTCTCAGTTAAGTTTGCTAATAGAGGAAGGAGAAAGTGATGTGAACTGTTTTCATTAAAGCAATAAAGAAATGGTATTAAAGCAATAATGAAATGGTATTACCATAGACACACTCCTCAGTGTTCAAAATTAATCTTAGTTTTTCTGCATTACAAGTTTCTATAAATCTTATATTGTAGTCTTCTCCAAAAATCATGGGGATTTATAAGAATTATTGGTTAAAGACTCAGTTTCACAGAACAACAAATTCCTTTTTGGAAAGAGAGATTGAAATGGTCAGGCATGTACTTGCAGTTTCACCTCTTCGCATCATTATCCTCTTCCATTTCCTTATCCTATTTTACAGTGGTGATCAGATTAGGAAAACGATGGTAGAATGAGTGGTGAACCACGGATTTACAGTCATGGATTCAGAGAGTGGCATTCTTACTCCTTTTTGAAATGTGAAATTTATCTTTGGAATGCCAAAAAAGAGGAAGATACAATTAAAGCAACTTGAGCTAGAAAAGGGAATGGTCATGTGCTAATAGGAGAAAAGAGCATGATAGCTCTTTATTCATTTTTTTTTCATTTTTTTCATTCCTTTTTATGGTGGTTTTGAGCCTTTGTGTTTGAGAATTTCTAGTTTACAAACCTGATGAAGCAATTAACCACAAAATGTGTATGTTTGAACTTTTTAAAAATAAGATATTTAATAATGTATTTTAACAGATGGGTTGTCTTTGTAACTTGCTGTCTCTGGCTGCCCTCATAGCATGCAGCATGGAAATTGGTGTAATTAATTCAATGGATAAACTTGTTCTTTTAACTTTATGTAATTAACTTTTATATGCAGAGGAAATTAACCAATTATAATTTTCTTTTTGTCCTTTTGCTCTTGAACTTGCTATCTTTTCTTTCATCAGCCACCATTGCTTGGCATTGATTCATTACACCCCTCGCCATCCTCACCAACTGCTCCCTTTGCATCTTCAACAAAACTCCATAGGAGATGTAAGGAGAATAGTAAAAAAACATTAAATGGTGAATCATTAAAAAACACCATTCAAAAGCACAGTGAGACTGATTTGAACTTCAGTAGAAAAGGAAGAGCTTATTCTGTTGAACATGACATGGCATTCGGCATTAAGCAAAAAGCCAGAAAAGGTGGGACTTTGTTTTCTTTCTCCTTGCAACTTCCAGAATCATTTCCTTCTCTCCTGGATGATGATGGCTACTTATCCTTTCCAAATCTGTCTGAAACAAACATCCTGCCAGAAAGTGTGCAGCATTTTCTCCCCATTCGCTCACCTTCCCTTGTGCCTTGTTTCCTTTTCATCTTTTTCTTTTTGCTTTCTGCTTCCTTCTCAGTACCCTATGCTCTCACTCTCTCCTTTCCCCTGGCTATGTGCCTCTGCTACCTGGAGCCCAAGGCGGCCTCCTTGAGTGCTTCACTTGAAAATGACCTGAGTGACAGTTCAGAGGAAGAGGTGTGTACCTCGACACAGAACACACACTTTTTGTGTTCATTGTTTCAGTCCTAAACAGTGTTAGAATGCTGCACCAGTAGTCTTTTCAGAACCTCATTTTTGTCTGTGCTGATATGTTCAGATTTTTTTATTATTATTATTATTATTATTATTATTGTTGTGTTGAGAGTGTAGCTTGAGCCCAGGGTTAGGCACAACACCATGTGTATGAGATGATGACTTTTACAAATTGCTACTATGTAATGAAATAGTTTATTTCAAATAAGTTCTTGCAATGAGTTGTGGTTTTTCAGCTGTACAACCAGAAAGTATTCTACTTGCTCTACTGCTCCTTGAGAGCAGATAGATTTTATATGGACTCCAGCTCAAAATTTGTAATAGCTAAGCAGGAAAATGAAGTTCCAAATTACCTTTTATCTTTGAAAGGGATTCAGTGTCAAAAAGGGTTTTGTATTGAAAACGAGGGGAACCATAAATCCAGTCAGGGTTTCATGGAATAATCCCATCTATTGAGGAACAGTCAGGAAATTGTGTCTACCATTTACTTCCATTACTCAGTCCACAGAGCTGCATAGATGCAGTCACAGGAGCAGAGCACAACTTGAGGGTGGTTCTGTTCTCTATGTGCTATATGCTATACTTCACTTACTGCCAGAATTTTATTTGCTTAGAGCATTTTAATAATGCCTATATTTACAGTGAAGAACATGTTTAAGTGTGTTTAATAAAGAAGTATTTCTAGTCTGGCAATAAATCTGTCATAGGTTTAATGAAACATAGTTCAGAGAAGATATTGTCTCCTACATTCAAACTAATTTTTGCCTCTCTAACATAACATCTGAAAACTTGTGTGCAGTTGGTACTGAGTTGTACCATACAGTGAATAGTGACAACTGTGTAGATGCAAGTACTTTGCAGTCATCTTTCAAGTAAATCAAGTTGCAGTCTGAACAGAAGCATTCTCATTTTGCAATTCATTATATTAGAATTACCAATCAATACAAGTAATAATCTGAAAACGTATTTTATAATTCAGTACAAAATAACCTTGCTTGCCAGTAAGCCCAATTGCAAACAGTAAGATTTATTCTAAATAAAGTTGTGTTGGGATGGGATGGGATAGGGTGGATTTTCTAGTTTATTTGCTTTAGATTGGCTTGGTTCAGATGTAGTATCAAATCATGATTTGGAGCTATAAGAGTTAGACTTGTGCTTGCTTTAAACTTTATTCAAATCAATTCAATTAGTTACTTTGTGTACAAATCATAATGTGCTTTGATATTTGCTAATTCATGGTTTCTGGATGCCTGCCAAAATAGGGTTGCAAAATCAACAAACTATTTGGCAATCCTGGGTTGAAAGGCATGAAGATTGTAACACCAAATCATGTATTATATGTGAACCAAGCTTGTGATTAGTCCAGGCTAGCAATTTTCTGCTAGATTACACAGATTTGTGCCTAATCCAGGATGCTTCTCTTGTTGCACATATTGCATGACATTTTTTTTTTAATCTTGGCATGTCTGCATTACATCAGCAAAACAAAACACAGCAGTTATTAATATGATAAGCTAAGAAAAAGGTTATCTTTTTTTTAAATTCCAGCAGTAGTTCTAGCAAAGTTCAAGCTGGTCGATGATTATCTAGTAATTAATATCTTTGGGAGGAACTTCCCTTAGGGCTCCTTAAAATCCCACTTCAATGTTCTGCATTATCTTCATGTCTTGAACCCATTCCTGGGAGTACAACCCACTGAATTGAATAGGACTTCTGAGTAGACACATACAGGGTTATGCAGTAAAATGCAGAAGGAACTCCATTCTGAATAATACATCTAAATAATAAGTAAATGTTTTGTATTTGAAAACACTCTCTGATGTAAAAATGGTAAGAGTTTGCATGAACAATCTAGAATTTTACAAGCTAGCAGCATGATTTGTGAGTCGCCTCTAGAGTTACACCTGGTGAAAAGTTAGATAGATACACACACACACACACACACACACACACACATACACACACACATATACACATGTGTGTGTGTGTGTGTGTGTGTGTATACACATACATACATACACATACATACACATATACATATACAAATCAATCAATCAATCAAATTTAGCCACCGCCCATCTCCCCCAAAATGCAGGGTCATAATGATATAATGACATATAGACAAAAACTGATCAGGGTACAGTGAAGTGGTATACCACATATTCCTGCCAATTTGTTTAGGATCCGTAGAGTAGCCTTTAGAATTATGGCTGATTCTATTTTGAGAGAAGTAAACCTTCAACTGCTAACACTGATTAACAGTAAAGTAAGTATATTGGACTGAAAAAATGCTTTAATTGTTAATAGTTCAATTGTTGACTGTAGTATTTCTCCCTATTTAATAGGATTTATTCCCAAATGATTGCAGCATACTAGTTTTAACTTAATTTTTACTTTTTGCCATCACTGAATAAACTGTGTACCCCAAAATTAATAACTTGATTTAGTTGTTTTAATGGAATCTCGGTTGCATACACAGTTCTTTTAAATTATTGTTTTAAAACAATTGTATTCATTCTTTATCCTCCAGATATATTGGGCTACATCTTCCTGCTAATTAGGAATTTAGGGAGTTGTAGTCCGACAGACCCACAGGTTGCTATAAATATCACCGTACTAAGTATATCAGTGCAAATCATGATAAAACTTTAACAACTGTTCTTAGTAAGTAATTTGTGCTGCAGTTTTGGAGCTTAATCTTAACGGCGGGGGTAGGTAACATTTTATGTCAATAAGCACATTTGGAATTTTGAGAGCATCTCATTGATGATTTCACAAAATGGCTTCCATGGGAAAGGGGGCTAGCCTATTCATGAAATGATTGCTTAGGAAATCCATTCTGGACTTGGCCAGTCATAAAGTATTGTAAATTAAAAAAGTAAATGGTAAACTGGCAAGATTACCCTCCAGCATGCCTCCCCAGGATGTACTTTGCAGCTGCTAATGTTCCTGCACCCCCTGCTCTTTCAGTGCTGCCCTAGCTTTTAACTATGGCCAGGGATGTGGAGGCATTTGCATTATACCTGAATACAAAGCCTCCCAGAATGAAAATGAATACAGCTTTCCATTCAGTTGTGAGCCTACCAGTTTAGCCATTGTGTTGGATAAAGCTCCTTTCTTGTTTGTTTCATTGTGCAGAACGATGATGTTAAGCGAAACAAAATTAGAAAAATCTTTAAAAAATCTTTGGACTGTTTACATGGGAGCAGTGGTATTGTAACATGACTCCCTGGATACAAATCAGTTTGATGCTTTTCATGCATTAAGTCATGAAAGCACTGTTGGTGATGTAGTGTTTCTCCTTGTCAAATGTATATATGTGAATATAATTCTAGTTCAACCCAATGCATTGTGACAAAAAAAAAAAGAATAGGTTGATTGTCTATAACTGTGGTTCTTTAAGTAGTCATCTGTCTATTCCCACATATGGATGATTCACCAGAGACACTACCAGGAACTCTTTATAGCCAAGGAGTATGTTTTCTAGAGGTGAGCCATATATTGCCCAAGCTTCTGGATACAGCTTCCAGTCTCTTCTCAGTTCCATAAAAACAACATGGCACTCAGGGTACCATGTCAGGACAAACACCTGCTGGGGGAAGGGGAGAGGTTCATAGGAATGCACTGATGAACTTTTGAAAAACCATAGTTACAGGTAAGCAACCTGTTCTTTTGTGAATCATGTATGTATGGGTGACTAGCAATGATGTGAGGCTTCTACTCCTGCTAAGAAAAAAATTGAAAGATGTACAGATCTCTCCCAAAATGTATCCACGTGCTTTGAACATCCAACCACTGATGTGTTATGAAGGTGAATGTCTGGGATTGTGTGGCTGCTTTGCACAAATCTAGCAAACAAATACCTCAGGAGAAGCAAATAAAGAGGCTATTGCTCTTGTGGATTGTATTTTGACAATAGAACCAATAGCCTGGATAATTTTAAACTGACATCTTGAACCCAGTGGACAAAAAGATACTAGAAGATCCTTTTTCAATTCTGAGTACAAGGAGAAGACTGGGAGTAGAGAAATTGTATAATCTTATCTGCACAGAAAGCCAAAGCTCACTTAATTTTATAAAGTTTGGAGGGCTTTCATTCAAGCAAACAGAAAAACTAAAGACCTAATAGAGGACCTCCTATGCAGTTTCTAGTACCAGTGAGCCTTCTAGTGAGAATGATAGGCTAGTAGGAATTACAGTGTCAGTTCAATGGTGTAACATTCTGGATGGAAATCCTGAGATGATTGGTCCTGTCAAAATGGAATATTGTGGTAATAGTTGTGGGGTAACTTCAACAATATGAAGAAAACATGAACAGAAACCGTAATTTTTTGGGTCATATTCATACTACAAGGAGATCTAGAGTACAGATGAGGACATGATATAAGACCTTTGATAAGAAACTGTGGGTTACTGTAGAGAAATGATTCTTTCCATGGCTGAAAGAAGGCATCTCCCAAGGATATGTTGGGACAGACTACTCTTGCACAGAGGTAGTGAGCATTTTGGGTGATACAAAAAGATCTGGCTGGCCACATCACCACTGAATCAGCTCTTGTAATACAACCAAATGCAATCTGCTTGCTTATACAAATCAAATAATAGTATTGTTTCTGGAGTGAACAAGGTGAACTGTAATAGAGACAGACTAATGTTAAGACCACAGCCGCAGAACAAGAAAAAAAAAGTAGATTCTGTCCCACTTCCTTTATACAACAGGCAGCTGCTATACTGGTGGTTGCCATCTGAACCATATGAAGACTTGAAAGCGCTTTAATGCATGGACAACTTCAGAAGCTGTCAATATCTGAAGGAATTGATAAGGAAATGATGATCCTTTGGGGATTAATTGCTCTTGACAGGATAGGCTCTCTTTTCAAACCTAGAAGGGGATGAGAATGTTGCTGAAACAGGAAACACTGAAGAAGATTCAGAAGAAATCACCACCATCATAGGACTGGCGAAGGACTGACAAAGGAACAAATAGAGGCAGTTCATACTTTGGGATTAAAAACTGAAAGCTATATTTGCAGAATCTTCATATGCAGTTTTGTGGCCAGGATAGACACAGCCATATAACCCAGGGTGATCTGGATCAGCTTGGCTGGAACACATTGGCAGCATTGTAACTCTTGTATTATAAAGATGTGATTCAATGCATCTCATCATCTGGGGAAAGGCTGAATGGATCCCAATAGAGCACCAGTTAACAGAATTCATTGGGAAGAAAAAGATTTATCTGAATTGGGATAGAAACTTAGTTTGCAGAGTAGGTACAAGGTGGTGAAAATGTAGAAGAACTGGTGGTACACTAGATGAAGGAATGTGAATGCCTAACAAGTATGTGCAGTGAAGACATATGGTGCCAATGACAAGTCATATGGAAGGACACAAAAGAGTTGGAAGTCAAGATAGTAATACGAAAACAGAAGTAGAAAGATAAGCTTCAAGGAATTTATGGAAATTTGAAATATGGATGAAAACATGAGATTTCTTAAATCTAAGATAGGACAACAATAATTGTAAAGTGCTTTGTTGTTTTGAAAGATAAAGTAGCAATAAAAAAATACATCCACCTCTACATTTTTTATGTAGCAATAAAAAAATACATCCACCTCTTTCCTGTCTTCTATCAAGTTAGGAAATAAAATTATCCTTTTGTACCATAAACAGTATTAGCAATGACTTACACAGGCCTAGTGGTTCACAGTGTAAAATGACAAGGTAGCAGCAGAGACAGCCCTAAGTCTCATTGCCAACTTTCTCCTCTCCTTGTAATTTGGTTCTAAATGCAGGCGTTTCCATTGACAACTTGAAACAACTATAGTGTTAGGGAAGAAAAGATGAAAGCAAAATCATCAGTGGTCATCTGATAAAAAGTTTTCTGTTTCCTGGAAGTTGGGGGCATGAACTATGGTTTCTGCCATAATCCATTAACTGTCTTCACTAAAGCTAAAATCACTGATGTTGAGTTTCATTCTGAACTACAATGAAGTAAGTCTTCCTCTAGAGGAGGGAGTTGTTGCACCTCCAGTCCAAGGGCAAGTGCTGTTTAGGGTAATTGCTCTGTATAGTGGAGGCTTTCCTCCAAAGTACTGATTGATCCAAGCTGTGAGGTCCAGAAAGCAGAATGGAGTATCTGATGCCCCCAAAGCAGAATCAGAATTACAGTGCACTGGTATCAGTGGAGTTGATTTCTGTCACAATGCTGCACAATGCTGTGCCATTATGATAATATATTGGGGTTTACAGTTAAATCCACTTGTCCAGGAGGGATCAATTGTGAAGACTTTGGATTTGCTGATAGAAAAGGACTGATGTAATTCATACTGAATGCAGAGCTGTTAGTGGATCCAGTAGTAGCATCGTGGGGATAACCAAAGGTTCACAATCCTAGGCAGTGGCATCTCATGATGAGATACGAAAATAATAATGGGGTCCTTTGGTGACTTAGAGATTACAAAAGTAACTGCTGGGGGGTGGGGTGGGACTAAGGATTATCTTGAAAGTGATAGGTAAAAGTCTCTGGGAGGGTAGAAATCATCATAGTAAAAATAAAAATTTCTATGAGTAATGATGAAAAACCTAAGGCTCCAGGTCTCTATAACCAGAAAACAAGAGGCGCGTGAGTCTCAAAATAGTTAGTTGAAGCATCTCTGACTATGATCTCAAGATAGATACTCTCAAGAAGAGAAATGTAGAGTCTTGCGGAGAGATGCTGAAGATCAGTGAGAACAGCCACATGAGAATTGATAAAGGAATGAGAAGTAGCATTAGATCCTCTATTGGAAGTAAACTTCTGCTGCTGTTATATCAATGGTACACTTCAGCGCTACTGGAGATCAGTGGATTTGCATCCAATACCTACATGAAAAATTTAAAAAAGGAGTTTTGTTAATCAGTTGTTCTTTTTTGTTAGAAGAGAATACTGTATTAAAAACAAGGTTTCCTGGGTCCAGGGAGCATTCTGATATAAGAGGATAGATCATAGTTCTGTGAAACACAGTATCAAAAACTCTGGGCTAAAGAGTGTACCACCTATCAAATAGGCTGCAGGAAGCATTTTTTCCAAAAGGACGGCCTGATTGATTATACCAATGTTTCTTCTCCTAAGCTTTTACTGGAATGGTTAAGAATCCACAAGGTATCCTTCACCATGACAAAGGAGGCATGGTGAATGATCATCAGTAGTCAGTAAATGGCTACCACACTTCTGGTACTTTCAGAAAGGGACTTGAAATCCCATAAATCCAGAGGCCTGGTGAAAAAGCCACTATATATTCTGGGATACAGGGAGGTAGGCAACGATCCTTCTCCCTCTTTTTTTTTCTTGTAATAGAGAAAAGAGGGAGACATCAATACAAACATAATATGATATTTCTTTTCTCTGCTTTGAAATAACCAGAGAATTAACAATACTGCTGTTCATAGAGGCCTCACAGAGGTGTTGTGAAGGGCCAGCAGCTGCTTCAGCTGGGCATACCTCATCAGCACTGGGGGGAAGAGCCAGCAA
Organism: Candoia aspera; assembly: GCF_035149785.1. Lineage (NCBI taxonomy): Eukaryota > Metazoa > Chordata > Lepidosauria > Squamata > Candoiidae > Candoia > Candoia aspera. Next base: position 159,176,666 of record NC_086155.1, read on the forward strand.
TGGTCAGCAGGGTGGCAGAGTGCAGGATGGCCAAAAGGGCAGAGATGTGGGGGAGATGGGTGGGGGCAGTTGAAGCACGCATTGAGGTTGTAAATGTGGGTGAGCTGCCAAGCACCCAAATTTTGATCATGTGACTCTGGGGGCACTGCAACGACTGTAACTTTGGGGACCTAGCATAACTACCATTTCTTCAGCACCATTGTAACTTTGAATGGTCGCTGAACGAATAGTCGTTAAGCGAGGACTACGTGTAGGTAAACTGTTCTCTTGTCTTAGTGACTGTTATTCCAACCCCAAAAGACAAATTAATCAAATTGCATATTTAACACATTGCATCATTTGCCCATGGAGAGGTTCTAAGCTAAAAGTAGGCAACTTGATGCTGTCCAGATGTGTAGGCTTTCTATTCCTATATGTCCCATCCAGCATGGCAAGGGACTGTGTAGTTGTAGTCCCAAATATTTGGACTGCATGTTATATATCTACCTATCTACCTATACAGAATAACCTCTCAGAGTCTTAAATTGATATTTTCAAAGATGATTCAGTCCCTTGGATCATTGTATAACTGACATATCTCACAGCTTGACTTTTTTTTAATAATAACCCCATCTACTGTTTTAGACGTTTTTTTTAAAGTAATTTTTGAAAACCTGTTTATTGTTCATTTTTAGACAATATTAATAAAAATGATTAAATGTTCATGATGCAAGTTAGGATGTATCAGTGCTGGATGGATAATGCTGTGCTTTGTTTAACTTTGATCATTTGTACTTATTAAATGTCGTTTTTTTTAAAAAAAACATTGCCATGTTTTATAAACACCGAGATAGAAAATACAGCTTTGCTTCAAAAAAGGATTCTCTTGCAGCTAGATCAGTTTTTGATGTTGAGAAATGTAATTCTCTTTAAGTTATAGCTAAGTTCGTTACGATTGACTGTGTGCTTGTTAAAACTCTTTGCTAATGCAGACAGCCTTAAAACCATTATACATATGAGAAAAAAGGTTGGTGCAAATAAGGGGCTGAAAGTCAAGTGACTGTTAAAATAGATTTGTTTATATATTTTCCTTTTCCAAATGTATATACAGCAAACTATCAATATTTTTTATAATGTCTCATTAAAAGTACAGGGCTTCTTTCCCTGAATTATAGTTAGAAAAGTGTGGTTTACACATTTTGCTGCTTATTTAAGCCAGTGGCTTTCTTTAGAAGAAATAAAGAAAAATATATTTTTTTCTGATATTTTGTTTGGCTAATCAATCTTGAGGATGGCTTAATTGGTGTTCCTGCACATTGCAGAGGGTTGAACTAGGTGATCTTTGTGGTCCCTTCAACCTCCACGATTCTATGATTCTTTGTAACACAAAAGCCACTACTTTGTACAGCAGTGTTTCTCAACCTAGGCAACTGAAGATGTGTGGACTTCAACTCCCAGAATTCCCTAGCCAGCCATGCTGGCTGGGGAATTCTGGGAGTTGAAGTCCACATATTTTAAAGTTGCCCAAGTTGAGAAACGCTGTTGTACTGTATGCCTTGACCTTAATGCTGTCTGATCTGTTTGTTTTGGATTGTGCTTCTTTTAAATTACCTTTTGTCTGAAAAACAATTAAAATGCAGTTTACAGGAATACAGATTTGGCAAATCAACCTGTGATTTTGTTTAATTACAAATTGGGTTTATTTCTTATTCTTGCTTTCCTCTTGGAACCCGGTTATACAACACAGACTGACAGTGAAAGGACTGACACCGCAGCGGATGGTGAAACCACTGCCACAGAGGTGTGTGCCGTTGCTCTGATATTATTGCCAAAGGATGTATCACGTGATCTTAAATATTCTGAACGTAGGCATTGTTGATACCAATGCATTGTTGATACTTAGTAATGAAGCAGAGCACTGCAGGATTGAATTGGCCAGGCAAATACTATGGGAGACAGGCAGTCCCTCAAGTAACCAGGCCCTGTGCCATGTAGGGCTATGTCCTATGACAGTGCATAAACAATTTCTATAGGACCAAGCTTTCCCATTAACTTCAGCTGAGGAGTTATCTCTGTTTATATTTTTTTTAGCTGCTCCCAAAATGTTTTGAGCAAGCTCTTAAAAGCGATGTATCTGGGTGGAGGGTTATGCCAGAAGTTACAATACTCGTTGTATACTTTGTTCATTTCAAGGGTATGAACTGTTTAAAAATACCATAATGATTATTATAGCCATTGAATGATTGTTATTAGTAAGATAATATTTTCTATTTTTCCTCCTTAAACAGTCAGATCAGGAAGAAGATGGTGATCTCAAGGCACAGGTAGGTGAAAGAATGCCCTGCTTTTTTGTGTATATGTGTTGTCTTCCATGGTTAAACCCCTTGTGTTTATTCATATTCCCACAATATTTACAAATGTTGCTTAGAACAGCATTTTTACATTATACGAATATTGCGGCCCTTACATTTCCCTTTCTTTTTCAGTTTTTTCAGAATAGTCTGATTAAGCGCATACAGGGTGAAAATGTGTATATCAAACATAGTAATCTTATGTTAGAGGTTGGTATGGGTATATATTAGTGCATGTATTCTTCGTGTGTTTTAAATATAGTGGTTAAACTGTGGATCTGAATAAGATGCATGATATGTCCATTTTTCACTTGCTAATAAATCAGACGGCTCTCCCTCTAAGATTAGGATTTTCTGTTATACTGTTCTTTGGAACTCTGTTGCATACATAATCTTTTTTCCAAAGTCTCTTTCTAGAATGTGTGTGAAATATGACTCTCCTAAAAGTGTTTGATACTCACATGAATGAGGACTACTTTACACATTGCATATTGAAGTGTGCCCAGGAAATGTTTTCCATGTACCGAGCAATGTACCAAGCACATGCGCTTATGGATGCATATTAACATAGGTTCAGTTGGCAGGGAGTTTGGGTTGGCTCAAGATCCAGGAATCCTACCTAGTGGCACATGCCCTTGCCATAGTGTTATGTGTGAAGTGTCCTAAGAGTTTTTGTACATCTATCCTTTAAAGCACCAGTTTTCCCAAGAGTGTTGTGTAGTGCTGTGAAGGCTAATCTCATCAAGGCTTCTTTTGCTGATTAACTTAGAAAATTCATTTCTTTTCTGTCTTGTCAATTCAAATAAGCTAATATAAAAATGCCGCACTCCCCTTCCCAAAACCAGGAACTAGATAAAACCCAAGAAGATCTGTTAAAACACCAGACCAATATAAGTGAGCTGAAACGGACATTCTTAGAAACCGCCACAGATACCTCAGGAGCTAATGAATGGGAAAAGAGACTTTCAACATCACCAGTCCGGCTTGCTGCAAGACAAGAAGAAGCCCCTATGATTGAGCCACTTGTGCCTGACGAGGTGAGTGCACATCTGTCTGTCTTGCAAGTCTCTGTATTCCAACAACGTGTTCGTGGATGTTAATGATAGACCTCTTGTCCATTAGACCAAAGAAGATAAAGAAAAATCTGAAAAACGTGTATTTTTACAGAAGGAAAGCACTACCTACCTTGATTCTCAGGTAAAAAGGAAAGTTTGTATTTTTATTACTGAAAGATGTTACATTTCAAGGTGTTAATTTGATAAACACAATTTTTCTGACAGCTCCTTTTTAAAGGTTCAGTGAATATATCACAAAGGTTTCTGACTTAGATCTGTTTTCAGATTTATTTCTTTGCAGCTTAGGTTCTTAGAGCTTAGAATCTCATCATTTATTCTCTGGAAATCTGCATATATACATGTTTAAACATCTCAGTGAAAATAATAAGCAATACCCAACGTCCTTTAGAATCCATTTTCATTATAGCAATTTTTAAAAATCAGATCTACTTCAACTATTACAGCAAAGATTTTTTCCAGATGTGTGCTTGGTAAAGAAGCATACTTATCAAAATACAAATTTGCTGCTAGAACATCTTCATTCTTATATATGTAATTTTCATTGTACAGGCAGAATCTTCAGAAATTGCAGCAAGGATCAAGTCTGCTTATAAATAGGTTATATGGAAGTGGGGTAGAATACTGTTACAGGGAATGGTAGATGAATGTGCTTTACCTATTCCCTTATAGCTTGATAGAATTCAGAAGATGCATTTCTACCCTGAATGGAAAGATGCTGTTGACTGGAAATGCTCATAAACATTTCCCAGATTGTCTAGTGTATTTCCATCTGTGCATTCAGGAGAGAAGGGGAAGTACAACTGTAAGGGGATCCTACCTATAAGCTTTTATAAATAATTTTTAAAATGAGCAGGTACTACAAAAAGAATTCACCATTACCTCTGCAAAGGTATACAGTTAAACAGCAAAAACTTGAGGTACTTTTAGAAAAGCTGTATGTTCAATTATTCTATTTCAAATATGGAATATTTGAGATGATCCCAGTGCTACTGTCTTTTGCTTGTAATTCTTCTGTCTCTCCCATCCCTTTTCATCTCTTTTTCTTAAAAAAATGTTAAGGAAAGTCACACTAGCTACACCATGCATTTTGATTAGTAATATTATGAGCTGTCATTCTGGAAGTACCATTGAATATATTTTCTTGATAGTATGTGAAATTGATGCTTCAGTGTATGCTTGCAATTTAATATTTGGAGTGCAGTGTATTAATTGTATACATTATGTACTGAACAGTTACATAAAGACTGTACTCTATCATTTGCAGAATTTTAGAGGTGTACAAAACATTTTAAATTGTTTCAAGCACAGAACTTCACAGAACTGAATTTTGAGTATTAAACTGCTCTTTCAGATATTTTGGAGGTGTTTATTCCCCCAAACAGCTCTGTTTTGCACTTGAAACAGCAGTTTGCACTCAAACTAGGGAGATTTGAGAAATTTTGTGTTGAAGAAAATTCAAAACTAAATGATTTGCCAACCCTAGTTAGCATGTTTTTTTTAAACTTACGTATAAGTTAATATTATTAAGACAGCGTGATGCCCCTTGGTGTATTATGTATCTAAGCTTGGTTGTCACAAGTTGAAATATTTATATTGTCTTCTGCCTCATGAAAAGACTTTAGAAATGTGTATGTTAATAAGGTAGCTACTGTAGTCACCTAAAAGGTGTAATATTTAAGTTTCCTGACACAGAAGTAAACTCTTAGTTGTTCTAATTGAGCTTTTATATTTCAAATATAGGGCACTGAGGATTGGGTTATTGTAGACAAAGTACCCATTGAGGTAGTTGATGGTGAATCGAAAACCATTGTGACATACAAATTAATGACTGTGAGCAGTAAAACTGGTGACATCCCACCCGAGCTTTTAAAACACAGTATCTCTGACATACAGAGCTTTCAGGACTTGGAAGGTGAATTGCTGTCAAAGGATGACAATAAACAGAAAATGTATACCTTAGGAAAATCCTATGATACTGTTTCTGGGAAAATTGTAACCTTGACTACTAAAGTAAAGGAGGGAGAAAAAGTTGTTCTGCCATCCCTTGATGCATTTCAAAAAACAGAGAGAGCAATGCCAGAATCTGTGAAAATCATTCCTGTAGTAGCAGAATATGAAATTCTAGAACCAGTTAATGATGAGAAAGCCAGAAGATTATCTGATGCCAAAAGAAGGGTTTCTGAGTCCTTGACACCCATTAAAGAAGCAGACTCCAGACTACAAAGTCCAGAAGAGGAAAATGTGAAGAAGACCCTGAAGACAGATCAAGACTTGGAGTTGCCTGATACGCTGGGAAGCATGCAGACAGCCAAAGCTGAGAAATCACTTGAGAGTGAACAGTTGAAAGGAGAGACTTTTGGTTGGAAAACTAAACCTGAGTGGAAATATTCCAAAGAGCCACCTTTTACCATTGCTACTGCTCACTATGTCACTGAGTCATCAGCATCAAGAGTAGTGGTAACATACTGTACAACTTTGCCCCAGTTTAACAATTAAAGCATGACTTTTTTAGACAATATCCTCACTACCCTGCCTTTTAGTCCTTTTGCTGCTTGGCCTTATTTTGACAACAGCCAACCCAGCTTTTTTTATTATTTCTTCATGATTTTAGTCAATTAACACAATACAAGGCTGACATTAGGCATTTAAACTAAAAATCAATCTTACTGAAATGTGGTGTGCTGCTGTTGCTTGTTTTTGAAGGGAAAAGAATGCCTCACAAGACCAGCAGAATCCCAGAGCTAACCACTTGCTTTTTTAGATTACTGCTTATATTCAGTACAGACTTGTGCTAATTTATTTTTCCATTATTTTTTCTCTGTGCCCCTGCCACTTTTCCTCCTCTCCTTTGTCTTTATTTGTGTCAATTAACATAAACTTTATGTGTGTCTGTTTGCTTCTCTTTCTGAGTCCATGTGCCTATGACTGTGTATTTCTCTGTCTGTCTAGACAAAACAGCTCTCCGATGAAAAAACTTTGGATGATTCTGGTATCTTCACATTAATAGAATCTGCAAGAAAACCAACTGAGTTCATAGGAGGGGTTACAACTACTTCTCATAGCTGGGCACAGGTGGCCATCTGATTCATCTTTAGATTTTAGTAATTGTCTCTTGATGGGTCGTGGTATTATTTAATAGTAACACGGGTTTTCCTTCATTATTTTGCACATAAATATCTTCATGGAAAACATTAATGCACATGCTGGGCACTTTTCCCTCTTAGATTTATACATATAAATCTGAAGAAATTCAGTGGGAGGTAGTAGTTGATTTGTTCATTCTTGAGATAGAACTTAAGTGTACTAAAGGTAAAGTTGGATTTCATATTTATTAGTGATATGCAGAGATCCAGATTCAAAGGGCAGAATATGATTTGGAATGTGCGAGGATGTGAATGTAGCACGTCAGGTACCTCTTAAGGCAGTTGCAACTTTTACCTGATTGCATGATCATGCTGCAGCATGATCTAATTTGGTTTAAGGTACCCCCCGAAACCTTAATGCATTTGGTGTTTGACAGATACTCCAAGCGTGCCATGTGTACTCCAAATCACATTTTGCCCTTCAAACTGAGGTCTCTTTAGAACTCTAGTAGTTATAACAGAAATCACGTTGAATTTCTGAGAACTCGGATCACCTGTACAGAGGCTAAAAGCATGCAAAACAGACCCTTGGTCAAGTTTGATATTCTTTAATGGTAGATTTACACATTAGCTTTTAATATTAACTTGCCTTTCCTGCAGCAAACAGAAGCAAAATTTGATCAGGAAAAGAAAGCAGACCAGCAACAGCAGGAGGCCATAAAGAAGGTTGTGCAGGAAACTGTAATAGTCGAGGAGAAACATGTGATGAATGTGCATGCAAGTGGGGATGCTGCTAAATTGGCTGGCCTTCAGCTGGATGCTACGGCACAGACAATATCTCCTGTGGCTTCTAGCATCAAAGGGAAGGAGGGCTCTGCTATGACTGAGGGGGCTAAAGAGGAAAAATGGCAGGCGATTGAAACAGCTGCAGTCCAACAGGAAGAAACTGCTACTATTTCTCATGATCTAGAAGAGGAGCAGAGTAAATCAGCCCATATTTTGAATATACAGGAAAGAGAGCCTCTTTTTGAGGTAATTAAACATGTCTGATTTGGTAATTCTGAACAAAAGCATAAATTGCTGTACACTTCTTTAATGAAGTTATGACATGCTTCTACACTGTTATTGTGAGCAGTTTGTTTCTTAAGGCAGCTTCAGGTGCAGTTCTTCACTTTGTATGGCTTTCAAGCTCAATTTTTCCTTCACTTTAATCATCTCTGTTTGGTTTAGTATGACATTTAAATGTGGGTACCTGGCTATTATGTGGTTAAGGGTAGCAGCCTTAATTACTGTCTGTAGCTATGGGTCCAGCCAGGGCTTCCCATGATGTGTGAATGCAGACTAATGTCTAACTTATGACAAAGTAGTGCATTGTCCACATGGAAACCCAAGGCAGGATGCAGGAATTCTCTTTCATAGTGATTCCTGCTGCTTCATTTTCTTCCATCTCTCTCCACTGGTATACATGTAGATCTTGAAAACAATGTTTGTCTTCCCTTTTAAGCACTGTGCCTCTCTGCAGATCACCATTTATTTGAAAATTTTAAAAATTAACTGGGAAGCAATACAATGTTTCTTCACATGCATGGCACCTTGAAGTTTGTTGCAATGTTTGTTTTTAGGTTTGTTTCTGTTTTTGTTTTAATTTTCTTTTTAGCGTCATATACACTCTATAAGAAGCATTTTGGACTAACCATACTGATATACTGATACTAGAACATATTTTATCAGAGCAAAGGGTGAATTATAACCTTTCATGTAAAAATCACTACCTGTTACTTTATCTTATCTAATCTATAAACATTTCCCTACATGTTTTTTCAATTCTGAAAACGATCCTAAAAACACTTCCCAATTGATTTATTGGAATGTTCTAATTTCAGACTGCCACATATGCAGTCTTAGCATGGTTTTGATCCTGGTTTAGCTATTTAAAGGAAAATAAGCTTATGTAAATTTGGGCTACAACAAAATGAATTTAAACTTTAAATGGAAAAAGATATATGCTATTTAAATACGTTCTCAGTTTAGACATAAATAATGGTTAAAAATGCTGTTTATATGTATTTTCATATAATTATGGTACTTCCTTTTAGCAAGCACATTCATTTAAATTTTACTCCTGAATACTAGAAAATCAAGCAACTTTAATGTATCCTACATTTACATTTCATTGGAACAGTCACCCATTGTGAAGACTGAGACAATCAGTTTTGGCAGTGCTTCTCCGGGTGGAGAGAAATTGGAAATTTCTATGAAAGAAGTACCTGTTGTCCATACTGAAACAAAAACCATTACATATGAATCATCTGAGGTAAGTTACTAAAAACAAAAAATTGGGAAAATATAACATAGGCAGATTCTGTGAACCATAAAATAATATTTCCACTGAAGCTAACAGATTGGTGACAAAGGCAATAAATGTACAAAATTAAACTTCATTTGGACTTAAGAAACATCTAATAATAGTTTTGCATAAAACCAATTCCAATCTTTATTTTAAAAAATAACAGGCCATAGGTAATACTGAAAAAAAGTTTTTTTTAGTTCTCACGATGTGAACATTTTTAAAGACTGATTAAAAAATTGGTTTGTATAATAACATTAAAATACTGAATATGTGAAACATCATTATGCTTCATTATGATGACATTATATCAATTGAAGAATGAAAGATGAACACCGTGTTGCTTTGTAATCCTTTTTATCTGGTTTTCAGTGCTAGAGGAATTGCCATTCCATCTGCACTTGACTATTGAAAGAAGTGAACTATTTAATTCTACTTCATGGTAGAATATTTGCCAACTTTATACAACTATCTCCAATCTTGAATGCATTTGTCATTTCATATGATGTTTGTGTATCTTCTTAAATAATCTTCTTTCTTAGGTTGATTCTAATGCTGACTCTGAGCCAGGAGTTCTGATGAGTGCACAGACCATCACTTCTGAAACTACTAGTACTACAACTACTACACATATCACCAAAGTAAGTGTCTCACAAATATATGCGTTTATTTATTTTATGTATGAGTTTATTTTTAAATATATAAATATCTGAGATAAACAGCTAAAGTAACTACTTATTTATTTTAAAAATTATAATCTTTCAGAGTTAAAATAGCTCCCCAAGGCAGTACTTAAAACTTCTTTACAAGTAAAAATATAAATCGGGCTAGAAACGTTTAGAATGGCAGACACCATAGCACAATTTCATGTGACGTTACAGATTCATGTGCCCCAATTAAATAAATAAATGAGAGCCAGTGAGGAGTCGTTTTTGAGTTTTAGGGTTTTTTTCTGAAATTCTTGTATTACTGGCTAATTTAGAATTTGCAGGACAGATACCAAAGGAGGAGGCCATTAAAAGAGGTGCCAGGACTGAAATAAACAGTGTCATGTTATTTATATTGTCCCCATTAATTACTTACAGTACCAGGGACACCTCCTCCACAGTGAGCCCAAGTGGTAGGAATTTGACTCAAAAAGAGGTTGCTTTTGTTGGGCAAGTTTTATAGCCCTGCACCCCCAGAGTTGCTCAGTTCAGGCATCAGCAAAGGAAGGCTGGATATTAATGAGGATTAAGTGTCTCACCGGCACTGGGTGCCTGCTAGGACAAAAGAGGGAAATAATTATTTGATTGGGATTAGAGCTGGAAGTTTGTTATCTCACAGCTCTGCAAGAATAAATTGGAAGAGCTGGCTTGTCTAAGCAGCCTCTCTTCCACAGGTTAATTGAAAAATGCAGGTCAATCACGGGACAAGGCTAGACTGGGGAGACCCAGATTCTAATCTACAGTTGCCATGGAAATTCACTACTGACTTTGGGCCCAACATATTTTACAGTGTTGTGAGCTCCTGAATGAAAGATATTTTTTTAAAAAATTAGAAATTTCAAGTAATTAAAATAACTAAAAACTTGTGAGATGGCCTGTAAGAACTTTTTTAATTTAAAAAACATTATTTCTAATCGTTAATATATGTATTTTTGAAAGGTGAATGGGCATTATCTAGTTGTGTGGGACACCAGATTGCCCACTCAACACTGTAGAGTGTTTTAGATCACTAAAACAAAACAAAAATCCACAGGCAAGATCAAAAACTTAATAAAAATACGGCCTAAAAAATACTAAAAGAGACTAGCTTATTACTAAATGACTGTCCCTTCTGTTTCTACCAGTCACTTCACTCTTGGTTCCAGAACATTGGTGTAAGCCTCTGAAAATGAGTGTATCAGACTTAGAGAAAAGTGGTTCTTTAAGATTCATGCTGTTCCAGTAAAATGAAACCTGACACATTTTAAGTGTTCTTCATGAGGAATAATAGCAATATGAAACAAGACACAAAAGGTATGCCATCAAACATATAGAAGGGTTGGCCAAGAAACTGATCAGTTGATTGATAGATAAAAATCTGTTAAGAATAGAATGGAAGCCTAGTAAGTATGCTTTTTATGGCTTCTTTTTAAAAATGTATTTTAATTTACAATGCAACACATAAAGAACAAATTTTACAATAAAGTAAAAAAAAAATTGAAAAAAATGCAAACATATATAAGTAAACTTATATATTGTAAAATATAGAAAGTATATTATTATAAACTATATTACTATATAAAATATTAACCTCAATTTTTAAACAATGACTTAAAATCTTAATCACACAGAACTTCGCTCAGTATATATGCAACAACCTAGGGGCCATAGATCTAAAGTTCTTCATAAACTAATTCCAAATTTTAGGAGTAAAAGTCAACTATACACTGATATCTTTCAAGTGTATAGCTCCCTTATTAACAATGTTACGAACATTAAACCATTTTGGAATTACTTGGAGGACATACTGAAATCATATGCATTAATGTGCTTTTCAGTATATTGCATCTTCAACTTAAAAAGGTAGATAACTATCCCTTTTTAAACATCCAGTGATGTATCCAGTAAACTTCAAAAAGTCTTGTTTATGAATTAGTCTCTTCTTAGCATTATGAGATACCTATTTAACATTTTTTAGACCTGAGATCAGAAGCTTCTCCCTATTGCACATGCACATTGCACACTTTTGCATTTGGCATCCTGAAAATTAAACAGCATGGTAAACATATCTATACTTTAAATGCAGAGTACACTCTTTTGCATTCGGCAAGCTGCCTTAAAAAAAACATGGAACATAGAGGCAAAAACTTTCTAATTTCCCATAGGAAAAAAGCAGTAAACTTAACTGCTAGGTAGTAAACTTCCTTCAACAGTATCTTGAGGCCTTATTTGCTTTTTCCCCCCTTTAAGACAGTGAAAGGAGGCATTTCAGAGACAAGAATTGAAAAGCGAATTGTGATTACGGGTGATGCAGACATTGACCATGATCAGGTACGACATGTAAGCTTTTAAAATTACCTCCAAATTGGTCTGTTTTCTGTAAACCTAAAAGTCAGTTTCAGTGCCAGCAGGTCTTTAAAATTTATTAGATTACTATACAGTTCAAATATAAAATATCTGTTTTGAGTCACGTTTCCTCATTTGGAAATTGTAAATTTAATCATGAATCTCTCTTCACCTTGCTACTGTTCATGCATGTTCCACCTCCTTCTCCTTTCTGTCCTTCTGTGGTTTCCTTGTGCTAGGCGCTGGCTCAGGCAATTAAAGAGGCCAAAGAGCAGCACCCTGACATGTCAGTGACCAAAGTAGTGGTACATAAAGAGACAGAAATCACACCAGAAGATGGGGAGGATTGAGCACAGGTAAGAGGACCAGATTTTTTCCAGACACTCATAGACTGGCATGTGACAAAGATCATTCCTTCTTCCATAATCCACCATTAATCCTTTCTATTTATTCTTTCTGGCATTTGTACTATGTTTTGTACAAAAAGAATGATTTGGCTATTTAGGCTAGCTTTGCGGAATACATCGTTTTCTTTCTTTGTGTAATGCCAGTTAGAGAAATAGGAGAAATCCATTTGCTTATGTCTGCTTGCTGCTTGCTATGCATTTTCCATGAAGTTGCTCTGTAGTTGGCACTCCTGAAGATTGCTTATGCATATAGGCAAAGAAAACATTTTCTTTAATTGTAAAATACTGTTCTGCCTGAAAAAGCTTGCGAGTATGTTGAACTGAAATACTAGTATTTAAGTTTCAACTGCAGAGTTGTTTGTGTATGACCTTTTTTAAACAGTACATTTTTCTCAGTTTCTTAAGTAATGAGTTCTGGCAATTTTTATGATAGTTACTTTGTATCTTAAAAGGAGACAATAACATGTAGTTTTCACTGCTGTGATTCAGTAAAGGCATGCTGATAGTCTTGCTAAATTAGCATTGTGATGTTAATGCAGTTAGTACACGCATGTGCTAGAATATGTTTTGCATACTAACCTACTCTTGCAAGATATAGCAATACTGGTATAATCTACAAAGGCTGAATGTTGTGTAAGAAAGAAGGAGATAGCTTTTACTTTGTTTGTCCTTGGTGCTCTCTGGGCCTTGTTGTTTTCTTGCAGACATTTCATTGCCAGACTAGGCAACATCTTCAATGCAACAATTTTTGTTTTATTTTTACTTTGTTTGAACTGCTAGTATAATCTTAATTTCAAATAGTAAGTTTTCCCAAATGTCCATATAAATTATGTGTTACTGCATGAAACTTTGGAATTTTCAAAAATCAATTGCTGTAGCTTCATTGATATATTGTTGAGAACAGAGAAGGAACTAAGAAATAGTTTAGTTTTGAGTTGGGGGCAGAGCTTGAACAACAACTGAAATTGATGGAATTATTTAGCAGAACAGTTGGGAATTACAAATATTTATATAGTATACATATATCAGTTATTTTCATATGGAATTGTTATCTGTGTTACTAGCTTATATTGAATCAAGGCATTTTCTACATGCCGAGTAATACCTACTCTGCTAGTTGTCCAATACTATCATACCAAATCTTTCCAGTGCGTTTAGTTGATGGCCTTTCATTACAGATGCCAAGAATTGAATCTTGAGCATTTTACAATCTGTAGTCCTTCCTTTTCAAATTGTTTTTGAAGCCATTCTTGATCCCCCCCCCCAAATTAAAATTCTAGTTGTTTATATTCATTTACCAAATTGGCTTCGACTTGAGCATTGCTATTGTTTATGAAGAATATACATTTCTGTCATCAAAAGGCTCTCATTAAAAAAAAATATGAATATAATTGTAAATTTTTTCAGAAAAATAGAGGTCTGAGCCAAACTTACTATTTTTATGACTCATCCAATAGTTTTGTGTAAGCCTGAAGAGTTCCTCTGTAGTAGAAAAAGTTGTAATTCTTTTTATGGCTTTATTTACTATTTTAGATTGATTATTTATGGAATTTAACTATATTCTCTTTACTGCAGGAATAGAGTAGTTTTCTTATGAACTTCATCACTGGAATATCAGAGCCTATATGGAGTCTTGGTTCTAACCCAGCCAGCTTGCATCTCTCCAGAGAAATTTTCAGTGTGGAAGATTTTGATCTTGATTGCTATCTAAGGACACTGGCAGAAATTTCCCATTTACAGCAATTTGAATCAGCATTAATAATCTAATAATTGCATGAAACAACAACGAATTACAAAAAAGCAGCATTTTTATTTTCCTAAACCAACATTACATCTATATGGCACGTTCATCAACAGTATAAAACAATTGTATTATGCTACACATAAAACAGCTCATGCCTTTACTATTATTGAGAGTCTAAACAGTTTCTTAGGGTGCAAAGTTAAGTTTAGGGGAAATCAAGATCACACTAAAATACTAGAAGCTGTACAGGTACTATATATATATGTTTTATCACATTAGATGTGCCAATAACATACTTTATTCAGTAAATAACTTGAATCATATATTCGTTATAATTTGGTTTTATTACTCTTGTTCAATAAACAATGGTGAATCTCTACTCTTATTTAAATGCATACAAAAAGCTTTCTTTATCTGATTTGGAATCCTTAATAGCTAATAATGATTTTTAGAATTCTTGAAGTTAGAAATCCTGCTGTCACTTTTCTAAAGTCTCAATCTATAAATTTGCATTGTGATTATTTTGAAGAAAATGTATGTTTTCCTTAGCATCTCAGATATGCTTATCTGAAAATGTGATCTTTGAAAAACTGAGTTCCTGTCTACTCTCAGAAAGATGTTTCTTTTGCAAGTCTAGTCAGTGTTCCTTACCTAGGTCAGAGTTAAGCCTTAAACCGTACAGAACACTTATTAAGCATTATTTCATTTTGGTTATCACATCAATTTAAGGGATCCTATCTTCTTTATGCTGTCAGTTTCATCACAATAGATGGCAAATGTATGTTTCTGCATAGTAAAATAAAAGTGGTAAATGCACCTAAATTTGTACTGGTCTGTGTCTAAAAAATGTTTTGTTGTATTTAAATGTTGCTACTATTTGTATATTATCCAAGGCATTTAATGTGTAAAACAGATGTTCTTTCATACAGTCTCAATATGGTGTTAGGTAGGTACAAATAGAAGGTTAGGGAGAACTGAAAAAGATTGTAAAAACTAATTCTGTCTGTTCAACTTTGTACATATATCTTCCCTATGATTTCTTCTGTATTATATATATATGTAATGTGTTTCATGTAAGTTCAATGAGGCTCATGATCAACTAAATATTTTTGAGCATTAGTTGAAAAAATAGTTTTGTATTTTATATTCTAAATCTAACTAGAGTTCTTCTAAATGCTGTATTGGAAGAATTCAGTATGTGTTTTGTGATCAATCACTGAAATCAGTGAAATGCTGAAGTATTGTGCCTTTGATGTTTGAATTTAATTGCTCATTCACAATCCAGGCATGATATTCTTTCACTGAAGAGAAGATGTAATAAACTGCATTTGGTAGGCTTTGAAATAATGAAGGAGTATCTAAAACGTTATTTTTGTCAATAATGACCAAGTACATACACACTGTCCAGCTCAAGTGCAGGAACTTTAAAGGAAGGGTATTTAGGATAGAATAGAATGACTAAATATTTTGAAATAGAAAAAGACAATCTATAGAGAAAATATATAGAGTTCTTTGCAGGTGTTCAGCCTCATGCCCAGTTTATATGTTCAGTGTCCCCCCCACCCCCCAGATGACAAATTATAGAACAAATGACAGTAAGAACTAATTGTATTGGCCAAATAAATGTTATGCTTTACTTTAGACACATCAATAAATCACAACCTTCCACTCACACTGTATTCTTGCAGTAGAAACTTTCAGATATGACACAGCTGGATAAGTTGCTTTATTGTAAATACAATCGAAGATAGATAAACAAAACATCAGCCTATTGCAGAACACAAAAATCATATATATATAAAATAGCATAGTATCTGTCTTCTCCAGGGTTTAAATTCTAGACCCTTTTCCTCACCTTTTTGAATTAATGGAAATGAGGTCATTCTCTTCCTAGCCTTGAGAGTGGGAGATACAGTTACATAATTATGTCTCCTCTAAGAACTACTCCGGTTCTGACCACTAAGTTCTTGCCTTAACAGCTTCAGCCCTAATAACCACTGCAGTTGTGTTGCTGTAATAATCTGAAGAAGTGGTTTAAAAAAGGCTGTTATAAAAGTGGAAATTGTACCATTCAGAAAGTTGGCACATGTTCATAGAACTTGCTGAGTCAAAATGTGCTTCCATTTGATATGTCAGTGGTTGTCATGAGTACTGATGGCGAGCAGGAGGGGGCCTCTATCCAGGGGGGAAAACGCGTGCATAGTACTGAGGAATTAAGCAGCCATCCAAAGAGACACAGATCAGACCCGCCTTAACTTTCGGGGTTTATCTGTCTGGGTTTTTCCGTTTCTTCAGTTTGTTAGGATTGATGTCCTAACCGTCAGAAATCACACTGAGACGAGGAGTAGGTCTCTAGTGTTTATTACTGCTACATTAAACAGAATCCTAACAAACTGAAGAAGCGTGGGAAAAACCCAAACAGATAAACCCCGAAAGTTAAGGCGGGTCTGATCTGTGTCTCTTTGAATGGCTGCTTAATTCCTCAGTACTACGCATGCGTTTTCCCCCCTGGATAGAGGCCCCCTCCTGCTCGCCATCAGTACTCATGACAGTGGTTTTGGCAATGTTCATGATCCCTAATATACTGGACGTAGTTCTATGTTCTTTTTTATGTATTGACCCTCTCAAAAAACTTTGGGTTGGGTTAAAAGCAATGCTTTGTTTTTTTCAAAACTTTGTAATAGGGTCATTTTTCATAATATATTCTGATTGATGACATTCATGTCTTTACATTTTGTGCAAAAAATAATTGATAGTTCACTCACCAAAATACACCATCAAATAACATTCTCCAAAACGTTCCAGTATATGTTACCTTACAAAGAACTAGCTATGTGTATAATGATGCAGTTGTAAACATTTTACAAAGGATTAAATTCTACTTAACATAATGAGATTTACAATGAATCCCCACTTTAGCAGACTCATTTGAGGGTATCCATTATTCCCAAAAGCCTTTGAATCAAAGAATAAGACATTAGGATGATGTAAGTTACATCATTTGCAAGATGATATGCAAATACAGTTTGCAATGGAGTTTACTCCATTTTGTCCAAAGCCCATTCAACGTGTGGAAAATTAAGGTTTCATTGTACTTGCAAGTAACTTAGCAAATGATTGTGGGTTTTTAAAATCATTATTGCAATAAATTTTCCACTCTGAGATACTATGTGGTATCCTACCTGACTTACTATTTTGGGATCAATGCTCATCCAACCATTTTTTTTTCTTTCTTTGGGCTTCATATTTGCACATGACGTCTGCTCTTTACAGCACAATCATCTTATTTTCCATAATGGAAAATCAAAGGTAATCTTTTACATCATTTTTATCTTAGTCCACTTGTATTATATTGAAATAAAGTACCCAAATATACACCGTCTTTGTTGTTATTACTGCTATAATAAAATACAGAAAAGACAAAATCCTTACAACAATACAAAAGAAAAAGTATGATTAAGAGGAAAAAAAGTGTTTTTCAAACAATAAAGATGTTATGTTTTGAGTTTGGAATAAAGCAGCCCTACCTGAAGCTTTGTGTCAGAATGTTAAAATAGCCCTTCCATTCTAAGAATAAAACAACCCTTTAAATATTTCAAGGACAACTCGGGAAAAGTTGTGGTCCCTTGTTTTTCACTCCAGGGCCTCAGTAATAGGTGTAGTGGTTCATGTTGAATACTAACTGGAATTCAAGTTGTAAAAATTGGCCCAAGCATGAACATTTTTTAAAACATTTTTAAAAACAGTAAAAATCCCCACAGAGTACAATGGGAATACAGTTTTCTCCGCGGTTGAAAAATCTAGATAAGCATCAGTTAACAACACACACACCCACACAAATGGAGACGTCTTTTCAATTTTTTAAAATAAAATCTTTAGTTTGCTCAGCCAATAGATGGTAAGGAGCAGTTCAATGATCCAATATTCCATTCAATATCTAAGTTTTCTTACAGTTTTGATTTTTCAAAAAAAAATTCTTGGCTGATTTTCTGAATACTCCTAGGCTAGTTTCTGTAGGACTAATTTGTTCTTTCCTGATATTTTTGCCTGGCCCTAAAGATGGCTGCGGGGGGGGGTGGGGGGGGAAGACTGGTGTTGCTTCTTAACTGCATGAGTAACATTAGCATTACAACAAGAGATGTGAAGTGCACATGCATTCTGGCTAGGTTGAAACAAGGGTGAAAAATAGTTCAATCTAAACTCCAAATATTAGCCCAACTGTGGTGCTTGGGAGAGTTGGGAGATTCAAATCAATACGACTTGAAACAGGCAAGGTTGTTCACATTCAGAACAAAACCCTCAAATCTGTGTTTTGTTTCATACTTGGAACACTCAAAACAACCTATATAGCAAGCTATATTGAATTTAAAATATGCTGAAGAATTGCTATGTTGAAGTGATTGGAATAGTGAATTGCTAAAACCAAATAACGGCAAAAAGCATAGCTAAGATTGACCTCTTTCAGGAAATCAAAGGTCCTGTTCATATAATAAAGCTATAGCTACCCTAGTCGTTTTGCAAGACAAGAAACGGTTAAGTGTCACAACAGATTCACTGAAAGACTACAATTAGGAAATATGCTGTAATGAACATAAGAGTTAGTGTAAAGATGTATAGGACTGTGCTGTACAACGTATGGAACACTTTTCTATGTTAAGGTATGTCATCGATACGACTCGTAGCATGTCATATCACAAGAATGCTATCAAAAGCAAATTTAACTGGTTTAGAAAAATGGAATGGGTATTCTCTACTAGAATAAGGATAAAAAGCACGATGATGATGGAGTGTTGGTGAATTTGCTTTTTGTTGGAGGAGTTGATTGCCAAATTCTGCAAGAAATAAAAAGTTACTGCCTATTTGTAACCATTGCATTTTGTCTGTTTTTGTTGGTTTATATCCCATACCATACAAAGTAACTAAAACAAGATCAACCTTGTATAAAGTTATTTATATGCAGAATATACAGTATGCAATATTCTAATTATAGGAGGAATCTTAATTTCAGAAAAAGCATTATCAACTTCAGTTCTGCCTCATTAAGTTAAAAGATCACAATGCACAGTTTAAGGGGAGTTGGTAGAAATGCTGCATATCCAAGAACATACAGATACAGTAGCCTTGATCCATCAATTATTGGACAAAATATTTCTGCCTTACAGAGAGAATGTTGTCTGTTTCCATTACATGTGTTCCATGTGCTTCCTAGAATTGTACATTATAATCTGAAAGCCTTTTTGTTTGCTGGCAAGTACTCTGTTTTTTGTCAAAAAACCCTCAAGCAACACAATAGCCCTCTCCGGCCTCCTTGATCTGCTCTTGTGCTCCTGGAATGACTAATCTCCATGCCCTGGGGACATGGACCACCATGCATGGTAAAATGTCCCTTCGTGTTTTTCACATTTCCAACATTGACTTGAAATACCTTTATACGTTTTGATGGTTTCTCTGATGTCATGAACCAATGAGAGATCTTTTTATAAAATATCTCAAATTATAACACGATGTAAATTTTATCCGATTTACCCACATTCTTTCCCATGTATCCATCTGTACATTATAGCCAAAATCCAAGACCTTAAGCCTTCAACACCAGACCTGAAATGAGGGCCAGGAGTTCATGAAGGACCACTTCCAGGCAGCTTGGAGTTGGTACAACAGCAGTAGTCCTAGCTTGTCTATGCAGAGTACACTGTATTGCATTAAAAAAAAAAAAGGCAAAAACAACCAGGCACCTCCTGAGCAGAATGACTGGCCACTATAATGTTTACATGGATGACCATAGTCAACTCTCCTCCCTGATTTTGAGGCCCTGGCTACTGCAGAATTTGAACCCAGACAGATTTCTGAGAGCACTACATCCCAGTCACTGCCCAGTCAGGTTTCAATAATACATATCAGGTCCAGGATGTTTAGCAAATAACAGGATGTTCATTTTTTCATAATTTATTACAAATTCTTCATCCTTGCAATAAATGGCAAGGGATCTCAAAGCATGTTTTAATCTAGTTGAGGTCTGGGATAGGATAACTATATCACTGGTGTACAAAAGCTAGATATATGTCTGTGAGCTAGCTTTGGGGGGTGGGAATCAGTATTGTTTTGATGGTCAACCAAGGAGTTTATAGAACTCACAAGTGGCAGTTAAATGGCCACAAAACTGAGCAAACCAAGACTTTTAAATTTATTTATTTATTCATTCAATGTATATGGCCACCCATTTCAAACTGATGATTCTGGCTGCTAACAAGGAACAAAAGCAATAAAAACATAACAAAAACAATAAATAACAAATATCAAAATAGCATTTATTGTTTTTCATGCTTCTGGCAGAAGGGCTCACTCAGCTTTGGCAATTGGAACTTTCTATTGATTAAGTGAAGACATGTTTTCCTGCTGCCCTAAAGTTGTTCTCTGCCAAAGTGTGCTTCCAGCTTCTGTGTGCCATACAGCTAGGGCCTCATTATAACTATCTAAAATTGGAAATTATGCAATCTAAATTTCTACGAAACATCTTTCAAATACCACAAAAGTTCCACACCGTACCTAAAACATAGTCCTCCATTGTGAAATTAATGTAACTGAGATTGAAACTAAGATTTAGCTGGTTTCTTTTACCTATTGTTTAAAGCTAAATTTTTTGCCCATAGGCTTTTCCCCTTTGACAATAGCAGATAATTTCAATGCTAACTGGAGGAGATATCTATTAGAAAAGCTCCATTTCTATGGATTCTGTGAGGAAGCTCTTCTATGGTATCAACAGGAGTAAAAGGTATTGACGCAGTATGTGCTAGACACAGAAAGACAGATCAGTTTCTACTACCCAAAGACATTTTATTATGTAGTCAGTCTCCCTCATTCAAATCTGCAGGATATTTAAATTCTATCACAGTTCCCAAGTTGAGAAAGCTTTTAACATTAGCTCAGTTTAACACTCTGCCTTCTGCTGTTCTGGAAATCAGGTAAAAACAAAAACAAAAAACCCTATGTCACTAGATTCTGTTCTTGTAGCATAGGCACTGTAGACTCTGCTTTTCATATTTTACTATATAGTAGTTTCTACCACGATTCCAGAGGTCATCTCATCCACATGTAGCAGAACACCCTGGGCATACAGACCTATATACTACTAAAGCTCTCAGGTCTGTTTGTAGCCTTCAACTGGGTAAAACGGTGCATCATAGGGCAACAATTTTTCAACCAAGGTGCCTGAGATGGGCTAACTTACAGAATGCATTTACTGAATGCATCCAAAATCCCATCCCAAAATGTGGCAAAGTTGTGTCTGCTTCAGTGTCACCACACTGCTGCAGTCAGCCATGGTCAGTTGATCATCATTTCCAACACTCCCTGACAGACTTCCCAGAAGTCCATAAGGGAGGGAGGGAGGGAGGGAGGAACAGGTGGGAAGGAATGAAGGGAGGGAACTCAGAGATAACTCACATAGTTGATACAGTTGTATCCCCAATGTCTGTACCGTATTTTGCTAAAAGCTAATAAAGTAGCTTTTATTATGGTAATCTAGAGGGGAGAGTATGGATTACTATAGTCACATCTGGGGTGACAAGGATCTAGTAGCATTCCCAAGCTACACAACAGAGGAAAATGTGGATTAAAAGTATCTAGATCTTTAAAGAAATTAAAAGAATAGTGCTTTTTAAAGCATCTGGGTTAAAAGTAATATTGCTGCTAGCATCTGCTATTCATAAAAAAACTAAGCAGATGCGAATAATGTTTTCCAAAAGCAATTATAGATTTGTCAAAGACACATGAATTAGTAATGATTGGAAATTTTAAAGAATTTAAATAAATTTCTTGTCCTTTCTTGCTGAGAATTTTCTTCTTCAGCTATCTCACTTTTTTACAGAATTTTATTAAGTTTCAAGACAAAGATAAAAGCTATGAAAAAACAAAAAACTACAAACCCCCCCACCTAAAAAGATGGGAAAACCCAAGAGAAAATTTTTTTCAACATTATAGAAATATGTGACTTCCAACTTTTAACAGCAAGGATATACAAAATTTTTCCATAAGCAAACTCTGCATTAAACCAAAATCACATTATTTCTATAAATCATTCCACTTTAGCACATTCCACTTTAGCAAAAATCACTAAGTACAGTTACTCCCTCCCCTTATATTAAAATAAAGAAAAAAATCATATAAACCTCCTAAACAACTTCCCCCCAAAAGATAACAGTTATTTAATTATTCCCTTCCTACTACTATTCTGCGGGTTAAACCGCTGAGCTGCCGATCGGAAGGGTTGAGCTCCCGTTGCTAGTCCCAGCTCCTGCTCACCTAGCAGTTCGAAAACATGCCAATGTGAGTAGATCAATAGGTACCGCTTTGGCGGGAAGGTAACGGCGTTCCGTGAGTCATGCTGGCCACATGACCCGGAGGTGTCTACGGACAACGCCGGCTCTAAGGCTTAGAAACGGAGATGAGCACCGCCCCCTAGAGTCGGACACGACTGGACTTTACGTCGAGGGAAACCTTTACCTTTACTACTATTCTATACATTTCTGTCTACTATAATAAAAATCAAACTAAAAAGCACATAAATTGTGTGCCATTTTACTTAATAATACAACAGTTTTAATAATCTTAATAAACCCAAAAAAGAAAAACAATTCAGAACAGTAACCTTAAATCAAATCCTTAGAACCAAATAAACATTTTTTTATACCCTAATAATCTTAATCCAAATCCTTAAAAACAAATAACATCAGTCAAACCCTAAAAGCAATCCAGGTAAGAATTCTTTAACCCATATCCCACTTCAAAATAAAACAGAGTATTTACACATCCTCACAATGTGCACAGAACTCTTCTCCTGAGAAAATCAAACAGCCCAACTGCCCCCCTCAAAAATTCCAACTTCCCTTCAGAAAACCTCCCATACATTATGACCCCTTCCCCTTCTTTTTCATGGTGTTCCACCGAAAAGTCAATTTCCCTTATTGTTTGCAGACCCCTCTCTCCATTAAATTTCTCCAACTCTACTATCCAATCTTCATCCAGCATCTCAACAGAAAACCCGATCTCATTCTTAGAAGAAACATTTCTATCACTGTTGAATTCTTCAGTTTCCTCCAGTACATCCCCAACCAGATGACACATTTTAGACCTCATATTTTCCACAATGTCCTGAATGTCTTGTATAAAAGCTTGATAGGAGTCAGAAAACATCTGTTTAAAATCTTCCATGTCTCACACAGTAGATTATGGCACCCCCTAGGTGCTTAACCAGCAAAAGTCAAACATAGGGGAAAGCTCTGAAGTGTGTTTACGCAAAGTGAAAGTGAGATAAGCAGACAGGTCCCAAGAGAAAGTATAAACAGAAAGCTGAAGGTTTAAATCAGCAGATTCAATGTGTAGAAAATGCTAATATCTTCAAATTTAATACCAAAATAATAACAGGAAGACAATTGTTTACTCTCAATCCTCCTTTATATTTGGAAGGAAAACAAATTCCAAAACTTAAAAAAGAATTTTTTAAACAAAAAGTAATCCCCAAAATAACAATAAGCACCAAGAGAACCAACTTCTCCTTGCTGTTGAAAGCCTTTCTTAGGGTATACATTCTTTAAAAAATATATACATTTGGTGATTTAGAAATGTGATGGCCGGTCTTAGTGTCCCTTTAAAGCTACAGCGCAGCTTGGAAAATGATGACGTCCCAGCCTCCCAGCTAGCTCTTACCAGTCCAACACGAAACGTTGTTTGCAATCTTCTGGCTACAAGCAGCTGTCCAGGGGACAGATGGGGTGATTCCAGGTGTTTTCGTTTATCCAGAAAACACTCCTGGGCTTCAAGAAAACCTGCCTGAGCTGGAAAAAAATTGCCATGTTGTCACTTCTGCCTGCTAAACCCAAAGGCACAGCTGCTCAATCTGCCATGTCCCCACCAGAAGCCCTTCTTCAGCTATCCTTGATTTGATTTTGACCAATGAAGGAATATAGTAGACAAATTGTGTATATAGCACTGGATTTCTTGATACAAGGGAATCTAAAGCTGAGTGTGGTTGAGCACATAGTTTGGACTTCATTCAAAGCAATGATAACTATGATTCCATGGCAGTGGCAGCTAATGGGGAGTCCAAGATAGCTAGGATTTTATTTAAAAAACCAAGATACTAGAAGTACAATGGCAAATGATCCATTGAGGAAAAAATGGTAGATAGCAGAAACCAATCTGGCTATACAAAATTCTTAAGTGAGACACTCACAACAAAAAAGGATGTATGTACTGTATGTATGTATGTATGTGATGGAAAGTGGGACAGGTCACCAAGGAAGAATAAAAGAAGATTCCCCAGTGTTGGAGAGATGGTATCAGGATAACTAAATTTCAGAAAAGGACGCTAAGAACAACAAAGAGGACTTCAAATATATTCAAAAGGAAAAGAAAATAAATAATAACACTACAGCACAGGAAAAATGCAAAAGGGTGACAATGAATAAAGATAAAATTATTCATGTTTTGCATTCTTTTGTTCAGTGCCATACAATGCTGCTTGAAGGGGAAGGACTGCAACTCAGCCTTATTAGAGACATGGGGAATACCTAGTGACCTTGAATTAACTTAAATCTCCGGGATTAGATGGATTAGATGGATCCTAGTATGCTGAAGACATTTATAGTTATCTGGCCAACCTGATGAACTCACCTTTACTGGGTACAATGAAGCAGAAGCTAGACAACCATATGGAAAGGCTATTTAAATTTATGCAGTGGGCAAGGAATTGGGAGTCTTTCAGTTCTGTGAAATACTGCTTAGGACATCACATCTCAGAACCTAATACCTTACGTTTAGATATCTTACACTTTTTCTTTTGTGCAAGAGAGTCATTGTCATAGAAAGCAAACCTATGGTTTATCAGAGTTCAGCCAATTGTTACCAGTTTTCTGGGTTTGTTTCATAGAATTAATTATGGGCAGGCTTTGCACAACTTCCTAAAGGATTTTGCATATTTTGACATATTGAACCACAAACTAGCAAACCACATTTTAGTTCAACATAATTGTATCACACAAACCAAGCTTCTGTGGTCAGTTCATTATCTTTAGTTGTTTGTAATCACCTTTTAGGATAATGATTCTTCCAAAGTGACTTAATGTAAACTACCAGGTAGTTGGTGTTTAATTCAAAGCAATGATAACTATGATTCCATGGCAGTGGCAGCTAGCCCTGTGTGGCGCAGAGTGGTAGGCCGCAGTATTGCAACCAAAACTCTCCCCACGACCTGAGTTCGATCCCAGAGGAAGCTGGATTCTCAGGTAGCTGGCTCAGGTCAACTCAGCCTTCCATCCTTCCAAGATTAGTAAAATGAGTACCCGGCTTGCTGGGGAAGGTGACGACTGGGGAAGGCAATGGCAAACCACCCCGCTATAGTCTGCCAAGAAAAATCACAAAAGCAGCATCCCCACCAAACGGTCAGACATGACTCGGTGCTTGCATAGGGGATCTTTCACCAGGTAGTTGGTGTCTGGTTACAGCTAACTAAACCATAACTATAATCAATCAATCAATATAAAAAATTGTAAATATAAATACAGTAAATACTTAAAAAGTAACACATAAGACGTAAAACATCTTTCAGCCAGGGCAGCAGTGACAAACAGCTGTCCCTTTAATCAAGAAAACCACTTTTCAGAGTTTATGATTTCAGTTTATGATTCAGCGTGTCACAAGAAGCCAGAACCCTGGGTTAACCATAGTTAAGTTAGCTATCAGCAAGCAATCCTGTTGTCCGAACATGGCTCTTTTCACTGGAAAGCCTGGGCTCAAGCGCTATTTCCTCAGCACCGGCCCCAGCTTCGGCGGAGAGCTCCCTGCCTCAACCTGGACAGGGGTTCAATTGCTGCGGGGGAACCTCATCACAAGCAGCTTCAGCAGTTACGACGATTCTTTTTTCCCACTGTGGAAACTGAATATTCCAGTCCTTAAAATAACACGCCTTAATAGCTAGCAATGGCGTGCGCAGAAGCGCATACGCGGCTTGAGGGAGATTGAAACTTTTATCTTGTTTTTATTATTCGTAATATGTAACCGATATGTACTGGGATAAGCCTACGTCAGAGACGAATTATTTCTCAGCAAGTAATTTAACGCCTGGAAAGACGAGTCAAGGAGATGCTTCCTTCCGCTGCAGCAGAACGAAAGTAGTTAATCCGGAATCCATACTCCTGCCGACCGCCTCCAGCTCGCGCGGCCCCGACCACAGCGACCAAGAGCCAGAAGCGGCTCAGCCGAGGGCGCGCGACCGCGGGAAGAGCGGCAGAGCAATGCAGGCGCGCCTTCCTCCTACCCTTCCAAGAGCCGCCGCCGAGTTCGTTCGCCTCTTAGAAAGATCCCCGCAGTGCCCGCCCTTTCCCCGCGGGGGGCGCGCCCTGCTCGCATCGCGCATGCACGTTCCCGCCTCCGGCGCGCCTCGCGCGTGCGCGCGCAGGGCAGTGAATGCTCGTGCAGGAAGCGGCGGTAACGGCTGGAGACGCGCGCCATACCCCCTACATCCCCCCCATCCCCAAATCCTTGCTTGGACCAAGCACTCCCGTCACCGTCACCCAACTCCCCCCTTCCCGGACTCTTCGCGTGAAGCGCAGCAGCGGCAGGTAAGCTTGACGAGCATCTGCGCGCGCACTCGAGGCTCGACTGCTGCAGCAGAACCGGAGGGAGGCGGGGAGGTGCACTGGAGAGGTTCCGTCGCGCGCCGCCCCTTGCTGCTCTTCCTGCGCGCGCCATTGGTCTCGGGCCTGGAAGGCTGCCTCGCGCTACTGGAGCCGCCGCCGACTCCTCTACCGGAGCAGGAGGATGCCAGAGATGGCGCAGTCCCGTGCAGCGCGGCAGCTGGCAAAGGCTCGCTCTGGGGTAAATGAATGCTTGCAGTCCGGCAGCGCCGCCCGTCCGTTAATGCTGGGGAGCGCGAGCAAGGGAGCGAGCTCCGCTGCGAGATTGGTAGCTGGGGGAGGGGGTGGAATAGAAGCCTGTTTTCTTCGGTCCCGCGCGCGCGGGCCTTCCTGAACTCCGCCTCCTTGGTGAAGGAAAGGGGTGGGGGAGTCGCGCGTGAGGGCTCCGTGCACTTCGCTCAGCTGCAGCTCCATCTCAGCGGGGCACAGTCGTAGGCCCCGCACGGGCACTAGCACGCATGCACCGAGTATGCACCGTGCACGTTTCTTACATGGTTACTTGCACGGAGCCGGCAGTGCTGTTTGTTTGCCTACAAAACGTGCACGATAGAATCGCACGCTCTTTCCTCCATATGGCGAAAGATCGCCATAGGCTCAGTACGCAAATACAGGCATGAAACGGCGTCATTTTCGTGGTAGTCATTTTGATTTCCCGATAAGGAGTCAGCCATAAAGTCGAATATATAATGTGTTCTGAGAAGGTAATGTTTGGATTTCAGTTTTGAACTGTAATTCCCATTTTACCTGACAATAAGCTTCACTGAACCTACCAGGACTTGCTTTTGATTTACTTATGCATAGAAATTGTTCTATTATTCTTGGTCTAGTTCTTTTGGCTTCACAAATTAAAAAAATTTTTTTTTTCTGAGTTATCTTAAGAGCTGGTTCGCTATTAATGAGCAGGAAAGATATTTTAGAAAATAATACTTCTTAAAGCTGTTTTAGAAAACAAACATATTGATTGCAATAAAGCATGTGTATGTACAAGTATCCCACATTTCTTAGAGAAGGTAGCTTAACAATGGTGGAGTTCATATGGCCCCC
Source organism: Candoia aspera (assembly GCF_035149785.1). Lineage (NCBI taxonomy): Eukaryota > Metazoa > Chordata > Lepidosauria > Squamata > Candoiidae > Candoia > Candoia aspera. Next base: position 159,204,421 of record NC_086155.1, read on the forward strand.
TACAATTGAAAGACCACTTGAGAGAATTGCATGCAAGGTGTTCTCTTTTCCTGTTTCCAGGACGTTCAGTGGTTACATTCCATACATTCAGAACAGATGAGAAGAGGAACTGCATAAAAGTATTCTTGAATCCTCTAGAGCCTAGAGGCCCAATCAAGATTTTATCTCTCATGTAGAATCTCTGTGAGCATGGAATCCTTTTTCTATGTACTAAAGTCATGAGGAATTGTCTAACTCCCTCTTCAGTAAAGATAAACAGCATGTCACTGTGTGCCCTTCTATGTTCATCCGTCTTTTTGCATATTCTGGAGCTTTTTTACTGATCCAAGCAAAAAGGTAAGGGACGCGGTGGCGCTGCGGGTTAAACCGCTGAGCTGTCGATCGGAAGGTCGGCGGTTCAAAACCGCGCGGCGGGGTGAGCTCCCGTTGTTAATCCCAGCTCCTGCACACCAAGCAGTTCGAAAACATGCAAATGTGAGTAGATTAATTGGTACCGCTTCGGCGGGAAGGTAACGGCGTTCCGTGAGTCATGCTGGCCACATGACCCGGAAGTGTCCTATGGACAACGCCGGCTCCAAGGCTTAGAAACGGAGATGAGCACCGCCCCCTAGAGTCGGACTCGACTGGACTTTACGTCAAGGGAAACCTTTACCTTTACCTAAGCAAAAAGGTGAAATCAGGAAACTGATTTTTTTCCCCCAAAATACAGTATTGAACCAGTTGGTTTCCAATCCACTATTGCAGTCCATTCTGATAGTCTTATTTATAGGGCCAAACTATAAAGCCTGTGAAACCGGCTTCTATTCCATCTCCTCCCCTAGCCACCAGTCACACAGCAGAGCTTGCTCCCTTGCTCTTGCATAGACTATTGCAACACGCTCTACATGGGGCTACCCTTGAGAGTATCCAGAAGGTACAGCTGGTTCAAAATGTGGCCGCGCAAGCAGTCTTGGGTGCCCCAAGGGTGGCACCCATGAAACACCTTTGCTGCGGAAGCTGCATTGGGTGCCAGTTTGTTTCCAGGTCCAATTCAAGGTGTTGGTTATCACCTTTAAAGCCCTACATGGCATGGGCCCAGGTTACCTGAGGAACCGTCTCACCTCTATTACATCAACCTGTCCCATCTGGTCAGGCAGAGAAGGCAAGTTATGGACCCCGTCTATGAAAGAATGTTGATTGGCAGGGCCCAGGAAGAGAGCCTTCTCTGCCATGGACCTGCCCTGTGGGACACTGTTCCCCCAGAGGTGAGGCAGGCCCCTACTCTTCCAGCCTTCCGGAAAGGGGTGAAGATCAGGCTCTGCCATCTCACGTGGGGCATGAGGAGGGGTAATCAATCCTGAGGGTAGTTAGCACCTTGAAGAGGCTCCCATGAATTAAATGAATTTTACTTAAGAACTTTTTAACATCTGTATCTTGGATTTTATATTTATATTTTTATTTAAGAATATTTTTTAAATTGTATTTTAATCTTTATTCCAGTTTTATTGTAAACCACCCAGCGTTGCTCTTTGAGTGAGATGGGCGGTGATGAAATGTGAAATAAATAAATAAATACACACATACATACATACATATATGTAAATAAACTGCATGTCTGTACATGAATCCTAGTCACTTCCTTTACTCTTCTCTCATAGTACAACCACTTTAAAAAGTTTTGCACAGGATGTCTGTATGGGGGAGCTGTATAAGTGAAGATTATACAGAAAAACCAGGGATGGTTCTTGATTTACAAATCTTAGTTTAAAATAATAGTTTGGAATAATAGTAATGGGATCATCAAAAAAGCTAGGATCAACACTTTTAGATGATAGAAATTCTGGAGCATGTGTTTATCAGGAAAGAACAAAGATGTGAAATGAGTGAAAGGTGCGAACATACAGCTTTCTGTCAATAACCAGAATCCTAGCTTAGGACTTTTATAGGCCTGGCTATTGGTTAACTATTGTACTAATATGAATAAGCCAATCCCAAGCTCTTAAAGAAAAAAAAACTTCGGAGGCAGTTAAAATCAGTGACCTTTCAACTGAACAAAAACTCCAAATTTTCTCCAGAAATTCAGTGAAGAAAAGTCTTTGGTAAAAATGTTGAAAAACTAAGCAAGTTTCAGTCCCTTTGTGAGATCAGGCTGTTGATCAGTTTGTTGCTTTAGACAGATGTGTGCATGAATTCAAGCACCTTTGTCTAACTGGTAGTAAGCAAATGCCCTTATTTTTTTTATTCAAAAGGTATTCCCAATTGCTGACAGTCCTCCACATCAGATTAAAGTACTACTTTTGCTGTGGACAACATCACCTGGAGCAGTGACGTAGCCTTTTAATGTCCATTTTGGGGGAAAATACAATGAGAAAGCATACAGGATATTTATTAGGCAAAACACCTGCCCAAAATGACACCTGTGCTAATGACACTGAGCAGCATAGCACAGAGAAATGAATAACTTGCTTTGAAATTGTGAAACATAAATAGAATCTAAGACCACAGCTTTAGCAAAAGTACTGTAATTAATTTTATTTTCTAACTCTGCAAAATACCAAATTGATGGGGAGTTATCAATAAAAAATAGGATAAAAGTTTTCTACATTAATACTATGAAAAATATTGACTATAGATAAGATAATTTCTGTTGTATTTTAATTTAAATCACTAGTGAATCATTAAAAGATGGTGTTAAATTAATAAAAGCCATGGGAAATCTAGGAAGGGTTCCATTCAGAAAACAGCAATCATGGGGACCATAAGCAGCAACAAAAGTGCTGTAATTCCTTCAAGTTCCCTCTCTTGTGGGATGTCCCCTTGCTACACCTTTGTTCTTTTCCTGGGTAGGTCATTGTGTTTCCAGACAATGCATAGAGCTGTAATTGCCCATTTTCTTTAAAGAAAAGCTGAAAAACTTGACCCCAGAGACATCCTTCAGAACAAAGATAAAATGTCCTCTTTTTACAATTCAAGTGTTTTTTGAAAAATGTAAAGTGTCAATGGCACAAAGAATCTGGTGGGAGCATTTCCATCATTTTGGGTACCATAAATATGGAGAATTGGCTTTGGACCCAGGTATATAGGATTCTAATGTCTGCCCAGTCTGCCCAGTCATAAGTTTATTATGTGATCTTGAGTATGAGGTCTAACTCTAATTAACTAACTGATTCAGACCTTGATCTTGAGGTCTAACATAACTTACAGGATTGTTATGAGGATGAATATTTTTTTCACATATATGTTTTTTTTTTCTTTTTCAGGCACAGGGAGCCCAGGATAAGAATCTGCTTCCAAAACATTGCTCAGATACTAAGGGAAGATCTCTCCTTGTTCATGGTACATTTCTTTGTTTACGTTTCTTTAATTTTTTGTGTCAGTAAACTATTTTATTCTCTAGGCATTATAAATAGTTATGAGGAATGGAGGGGGAATCTTGTTTATATGCTTTCCCCTTCCTTCACTTAATGTTTTCTTCTTTATCTCCTGGTTGAAATATTCTCTCTGTTCTAATTTTTTCTCAAATTTAGTTTGTTTTGTTTTGGGGTTTTTTGCCTTAGCTCAGATGAAAGAAGGAATAATATATCCTGACAGGTTGAACCTGGTGCAAGAGAATTCCAGTCAAAGGCTGTAACAGTCTTATCACTATGATCCGTAGTTCATTAGTGAAAAATAAAGCATTCTTTTTCCTGTGACATTTATAGAATAATAGGTTTTCAACTTTGCATCCATAGCTACTTTGAAGGTTATACATTTACTTAAAAATGTAAGTTCAAATGTGACATTTTTTACAATACCTTGATTTCTTTAGAGTAACATAAATAACTTTGTTTTTCTCTAGGAGTTTTTCATCAGTATGTCTGAAACCATTAAATATAATGACGACGATCACAAAACTGTATTTCTGAAAACGTTAAATGAGCAACGATTGGAAGGAGAATTTTGTGACATAGCTATTGTTGTAGAAGATGTAAAATTCAGGGCCCACAGGTGTGTTCTAGCTGCTTGTAGTACCTATTTTAAAAAACTTTTCAAAAAACTGGAAGTTGACAGCTCATCTGTAATTGAAATAGACTTCCTTCGATCTGATATATTTGAGGAAGTGCTCAATTATATGTACACAGCCAAGATTTCGGTTAAGAAAGAAGACGTCAATTTAATGATGTCATCCGGTCAGATTCTTGGTATTAGATTTTTGGATAAACTCTGTTCTCAAAAACGTGACGTATCAAGTCCAGAAGACAATTCACAGTCAAAGAATAAGTATTGTCTTAAAATAAATAGACCAATTGGGGAATCTAATGATAACCAAGATGACGAGGTTGAAGAAATAGGTGATCACGATGATAGTCCATCAGATATGACAATGGAAGGAACTCCTCCTAGTCAAGAGGATGGTAAATCACCAACTGCTACTTTAAGAGTTCAGGAAGCAATTCTGAAGGAGCTGGGGAGTGAAGAGGTTCGAAAAGTGAACTGCTATGGCCAAGAAGTAGAGTCTATAGAGTCTGCTGAAACTAAAGAATTAGGATCACAAACTCCTCAAGCTCTAGCATTTAATGATGGCATAAGTGAAGTAAAGGATGAACAGACACCAGCATGGACCACAGCAGCTGGAGACATGAAATTTGAGTATTTGCTTTATGGTCACAGGGAACAAATTGCATGTCCAGCATGTGGCAAAACATTTTCTGATGAAGCACGATTGAGAAAACATGAAAAACTCCATACTGCAGATAGGCCCTTTGTTTGCGAAATGTGCACCAAAGGCTTTACCACTCAAGCCCACTTGAAAGAGCATCTAAAGATCCACACAGGCTACAAGCCATACAGCTGTGAAGTATGTGGAAAGTCTTTTATTCGTGCACCAGACCTAAAAAAGCACGAGAGGGTTCACAGTAATGAAAGACCATTTGCATGTCATATGTGCGACAAAGCTTTCAAGCATAAGTCCCACCTGAAAGATCATGAAAGAAGACATAGAGGAGAGAAACCTTTTGTCTGCAGCTCTTGTACTAAAGCGTTTGCCAAAGCATCTGATTTAAAGAGACATGAGAACAATATGCACAGTGAAAGGAAGCAAGTAACCACAGCCAGTGCCCTACAAAGTGAAACAGAACAATTACAGGCAGCTGCCATGGCTGCTGAGGCAGAACAACAACTTGAGACTATAGCTTGTAGCTAAAATCAGGAGTGGCCATATGCTGGAAAATGTTTGGACTGAAAAACTCACTACTGAGCGAAGTATTTTAGTGTGGTTTAGAAAGTAGGAAATATAGTTGCAATTTGCAGCAAAAAACTCTCATATCAAGCATGGATAAGGCCTTGATCGAGGCATCCAGTGGGATATAATTTTTTTTAAAATCAGACTCTAGCTGGTGTTTTATTCCTGTATTTAAAATACTGGGTTTCATTGCATGCCTTGCCCCATTGGAATAAACTCTGCATGTGGAATGGAAGATGTTACACTCCAATGCTCAGTGAAATTAAGACCAAGTATTTGGATTTAAGCTACTTTTGTTCCATTGATTCCAGTTGCTTGGCACCCCAATCCTAAATATTAAGAGATTGTCAGCAATAGTGAGAAATGATAGAACAAGTTGCCAAGACAAAAATAAATACCTATTAGGGATTCATTGAACTGCAAGCGTTATGTGGCTAAGCCTTATGGATTTCAGTAGAAAGTAGTACTGTGTGAGTAAAGCAAGATCAGATTAATTCAAAAGCTATTGGTTTCTCGACCTACAGATTGTTCTGTTAGCGAACAGTTTAATAAATTATGTCTGCTACAACAGTTTATTTTTAAAGATCTTGAAATTATGAGTTGGACTGAATGTAAGAATTAATTTGTAGAGGGGAATATAGTAATATCCAGTCTTCTAATCAAAATTAATGAAAATTAATTTGTAGCCTTATTTGTAATAAGGCTTTCATATTTTATTTATTAGTTCTTTGCAATTGTTTAGCTCCAGTTTAATCTTCTGTCATTGTTGATGCAAGGTGTATGAGCAGTAGAAACTATTCTCTTTATATTTTTTAAAAATAGGGTGGCAGGCTGGAGCTCCCCATCAACTGAGATTATGATTTCAAATTTCAGAAGAAAAATGGCCAACCTTAAGCAGTGTGACTTTTTTTCCCCTCCCCTCTTCCACTGAAATGAAAGTAGGAAACCTCAAGCCTGAAATTGCACCATGAAAGTTAGGCTATTTTGCTGTTGAAGTTTGGTGGGTCTTAAAAAATGGAAATGGGAGTGGCTTGTGTCAAAAAAAGTTTCCATGGTAGATTTTATTTAACTGCCCCCCCAAACCTGATAAAAACGATCCCTCTTCCAATGTCACTGCATCATCTGATAGCCTCTTGCAGCCCTCCATATGATGGAGATGGCCCTCAAACCACTGAAAGCTTGCCCATCTCTAATTAGGTACTGTAATGAGTAAAGAACATCCTGAGATTCTGATTACTGTACTCTGCAGTCTTATTAACACATATTTGACTCTAACTTTCATTGTACTTAGTTGAAGTTGCTCATTGCAAGCATACACAGAAAGCATTCTATATGATATAATAATGCCTTTTTATTTTAAGACATGGAATGAAGTGTTTTTTCATTATTACCCATGGACAAAAGTTTTCAGGAATGCTTTAAAGTTCTGCATGATCCACTGGGAGATCTTGACTACATTAGAAAGAAGGATTTCCTCTAAGAATCATACACTACAACCAAAAGCATTCTCTCTCTCTTCCTTGTCAGCATTTGGGTTTAGCAAAGCCACTTAATAATATTTAAGAAGATGTTTATTACTATTTTTCTGTATCATAAGAAATAAGGACAATAGGGAAAACAGTAGAATTCAAGTGTAAATCCTCACTAATGAGATTATAATAGTTTCTTGGATTTGGGAGTATTTAGCCAGAATACACATTGCCACTATCAAGGCAGCATAATTATCAAGGGTTCATATTCTAGTGCAGATAGCAGAATGGAGTTCAGGCGGTAAGTGTGACAAGGAAAAGATACAGAGAAAAAGCTAACATGACTTTGAAAACAGCTAAAAGCAAATTTATTTCATTCACTTCCAATTAACTAGAGTAAATTGTTTACAAGACTTTTTTTAGCTGGTCCTGAACATAAGAATCATAGTGCTCCTGATAGTCAAAAAAGTTGCAGTACATTCCCTAAACTGAAGTTAGGTTTGAACTATGCACATTATTCCAGGAGAAATCAGGTTGAAAGATTCCAGCTTTGTTTGCCAGACACCTTTTTAAGTATGGAGGGGAGTTCCTGAGCCCCAATTGCAACTTTAAATAGCATAGTGTCAGATGTTGGCTTTTCAAGCCAGTGACTTCCATGAAACCTGGAAAAATTGGGATAATGGATGATAATTTGGAAGGGACAATACAGAACAATATAGTTACCAGTTTTGAATGGAAGAATTTAGAATTAGACAATTGAATGTATTTTTTTTATTGTATTTGTTGCTCAAAAACTTTGTATCCCATTAGTGAACACAGCTCAGTCCTGTATTTGTTTACTCAGATGTCCCACAGAATTCAATGGGGATTACTTCCAACATAACGTTACAGAATTGCAGCCTAAGACGGTTCAATTAATGTGTTGGGATTTATATTTTAATTCTAAAGTATCTTATTTGAAAGTAAGTCTTACCTCAACCATGCTGCTTACTGATGAGTATGCTTGAGCTTGCAGCTTAATGCCTGTGCTTCATAAGCAATTATCCTGCTTATCTTCACAAAATTACCAGCCAGCTTTTTGGAATAGGATTCATATTCGTCTTTGATTATCTTTCAGAGAATGAAGTTATCTGTTGAAATTTTATCCAAGGGATTAATAGAAAAGTCCGTTCATGGAATCTTTTCCACAGAAGAGAATGGATAGCTGTGAAGTTAGCTCAAATTTCACTTAGCCTACCCATCCCAAATTAATTTACTAGTGTAATTTAAAATAAAAGTGGTTTTATTGTTTCAGTTAGAGATTTCATTTGTAGCAAACTCGAGTTTTCTATGAAGTAAAAGGAAATGTGGTCAGTTAAAAATCTTGAAAGACATTTCTCCACATATTTATACGTAATTGTTTTACATGTATTAATATAACTCATTTTAAATGATGTTGACACACATACGTTCTGACGGGTCAGATAAGTATTTATAAATTAATATGACTCAAACATCTCTTACATTTCTATATAGACTTTAAAACTAACATTTTTAACTATAACGTTGCATCTAGTTATGGTCTTTGTTACAATGTCATTGTGAAATACCCATTGAATAGGCAACTTAAAGTTACATTTAAAATGCCAAAAGTTTGAAATGTGTCTTGTAAATAAAACTTGAATATTTTAGAATATATAAATATTGTGTGCCTGTACATTTTCTAGGAGAATCACTTCATTTTCTGTTTTGAATGCATTGGTTTTATAATGCCTGTTAATTTCACTAGATACAAATAATCTTTGCCTCACAATATTTTGGATTTTTTTTTAAAAAATTGCTAGCCTCTTTGAGTTCTTGTTTGAGTAGAAAAGTGGTATAAATGAAACAGTGAAATTAACTCAGAGTTAATTCACCTTTTAGCTTTTCATATATGCAGTCTAATTTAAATGCAGGAAAAATGTATGTTGTGGTTTAGAACCTCAGATGGGACAACCAGTATGTAGCTACTTAAATACTCTGCCCATAGAAGAAACAATAAGTCAGACATTAATTATTTATATCTAACTACTTCTGAAATAGGCCTTGTAAAACAGAAGTATGTGGGCAAGTTAAAGGTTCATCACTTTAAGTACATAATATGGTTGTGCAAAACGTTCTTTGGTGGATCATTCTAGCTTCTGTGATGGAGTGTTGGTAAGTAACTTGCATAGATAAGCAAAAATGTTGAAACTTAATGGGCTGGATCTATAATAGCCATTCTGCAAACAGACAGCACTGGGTAATGAACAGATGCTTTACACTGGAGAAAGGGAAAGGAGGCAACCAGTTTATTTTGCAGCTGTCTGTGGATCTCTTCTGCTACTTCAGAAACACCCCCAACTTTCCAAGACATTTTTCAAGAAGCAGAGGCAACTGCAGGAAGAGAAAGGACACAGGAAGAGCTCTGTCCAGCCCTCTCCCTTCATATGAGTTGAACACTAAGAAGAATTCTTGAAGTGACTTGATGAGTTCACAAAAACAGGAAACTTTGATCCTATGCATGTTGTTTATTCGTTTAGTTGCTTCCGACTCTTCGTGACTTCATGGACCAGCCCACGCCAGAGCTTCCTGTCAGTTGTCAACACCTCCAGCTCCCCCAGGAACGAGTCCATCACCTCTAGAATATCATCCATCCATCTTGCCCTTGGTCGGCCCTTCTTCCTTTTGCCTTCCACTCTCCCTAGCATCAGCTAGGGTGTCTTCTCCAGGGTGTCCTGTCTTCTCATTATGTGGCCAAAGTATTTCAGTTTTGCCTTTAATATCATTCCCTCAAGTGAGCAGTCTGACTTTATTTCCTGGAGTATGGACTGGTTTGATCTTCTTGCAGTCCAAGGCACTCTCAGAATTTTCCTCCAACACCACAGTTCCAAAGCATCAATCTTCCTTCTCTCAGCCTTCCTTATGGTCCAGCTCTCGCAGCCATATGTTACTACGGGGAACACCATTGCTTTAACTATGCGGACCTTTGTTGTCAGTGTGATGTCTGCTCTTAACTATTTTATTGAGATTTGTCATTGCTCTTCTCCCAAGGATTAAGCGTCTTCTGATTTCCTGACCGCAGTCAGCAACTGCAGTAATCTTTGCACCTAGAAATACAAAGTCTTTCACTGCTTCTACATTTTCTCCCTCTATTTGCCAGTTATCAAGCTGGTTGCCATAATCTTGGTTTTTTTGAGGTTTAGCTGCAAGCCAGCTTTTGCACTTTCTTCTTTCACCATCATAAGGCTCCTCAGTTCCTCTTCGCTTTCAGCCATCGAAGTGGTATCATCTGCATATCTGAGATTGTTAATGTTTCTTCCAGCGATTTTAATTCCAGCCTTGGATTCAAGGCTTGGATTCAAGGCTTGGATACAGCCCTGCCGTACTCCTTTCCCAATCTTAAACCAGTCTGTTGTTCTGTGGTCTGTTCTTACTGTTGCTACTTGGTCTTTATACAGATTCTTCAGGAGGCATACAAGATGGCTTGGTATCCCCATACCACTAAGAACTTGCCACAATTTGTTATGGTCCACACAGGCTTTAGAATAGTCAATAAAACAGAAATAGATGTTTTTCTGAAACTTCCTGGCTTTTTCCATTATCCAGCGGATATTGGCAATTTGGTCCCTAGTTCCTCTGCCTTTTCTAAACCCAGCTTGTACATCTGGCAATTCTCGCTCCATGAATTGCTGAAGTCTACCTTGCAGGATCTTGAGCATTACCTTACTGGCATGTGAAATGAGTGCCACTGTTCGATAGTTTGAACATTCTTTCGTGTTTCCCTTTTTTGGTATGGGGATATAAGTTGATTTTTTCCAATCTGATGGCCATTCTTGTGTTTTCCAAATTTGCTGGCATATAGCATGCATTACCTTGACAGCAGCATCTTGCAAGATTTTGAACAGTTCAGCTGGGATGCCGTCATCTCCTGCTGCCTTGTTATTAGCAATGCTTCTTAAGGCCCACTCAACCTCACTCTTCAGGATGTCTGGCTCTAGCTCACTGACCACACCGTCAAAGCTATCCCCGATATTCTTATCCTTCCTATACAGGTCTTCTGTATATTCTTGCCACCTTTTCTTGATCTCTTCTTTTGTTAGGTCCTTGCCATCTTTGTTTTTGATCATACCCATTTTGGCCTGGAATTTACCTCCAATGTTTCTAATTTTCTGGAAGAGGTCTCTTGTCCTTCCTATTCTATTGTCTTCTTCCACTTCCACACATTGCTTGTTTAAAAATAATTCCTTATCTCTTCTGGCTAACCTCTGGAATTTTGCATTTAATTGGGCATATCTCCCCCTATCACTGTTGCCTTTTGCTTTCCTTCTTTCTTGGGCTACTTCTAGTGTCTGAGCAGACAGCCATTTTGCCTTCTTGGTCTTCTCTTTCTTTGGGATGTATTTTGTTGCCGTCTCCTGAACAATGTTGCGAACTTCTGTCCATAGTTCTTCCGGGACCCTATCTACTAAGTCCAGTCGCTTAAATCGATTCTTCACCTCCACTGCATATTCCTTAGGAATATTAGTGAGCTCATATCTAGCTGATCTGTGGGTCTTCCCTAATCTCTTTAGTCTGATCCTAAATTGTGCAATAAGAAGTTCATGATCAGAACTACAGTCAGCTCCAGGTCTTGTCTTTACCGACTGTATAGATGTCCGCCACCTTTGGCTGCAAAGGATGTAAATCTGATTTCGGTGTTGTCTGTTTTGTGAAGTCCATGTATAAAGCCGTCTCTTAGGTTGTTGGAAGAGAGTGTTTGTTATGCAGAGTGAGTTGTCTTGGCAAAATCCTATCAGCATATGTCCTGCTTCGTTTTGTTCTCCCAGGCCATGCTTACCTGTAATTCCCGGTGTCATTTGACTGCCCACCTTAGCATTCCAGTCTCCCATGATGAAAATGACATCTCCTTTAGGCGTGTTGTCCAATAGGTGCTGCAGATCCCTATAGAACTGCTCTACCTCAGCTTCTTCAGCATCTGTGGTTGGGGCGTATATTTGGGTCACTGTGATGTTAGATGGCTTGCCCTGAATTCGAATTGAGATCATTCTATTGTTTTTTGGATTGTATCCAAGCACTGCTTTAGCCACTTTACTATTAATTATGAAGACTACTCCATTTCTTCTGTGGTCCTCTTGTCCACAGTAGTAGATCTGGTGGTCATTTGAAGTGAAGTGGCCCATTCCAGTCCATTTCAGTTCACTGATGCCCAGAATGTCTATCTTTAATCTTGACATCTCACCAATAACCACATCCAATTTGCCCTGGCTCATAGATCTTACATTCCAGGTTCCAGTGGTGTGTTGATCCTTAGAACATCGGATTCGCCGTTCACCACCAGCACCGTCAGCCACTAGCCGTCCTTTTGGCTTTGAGCTAGCTGTGTCATCACGTCTGGGGCTAGTTGAGCTCATCCTCTGTTCCTCCCCAGTAGCATTTTGACCATCTTCCGACCTGGGGGTCTCATCTTCCGATGGTATACCTTCATATCTCTGGCTGTACTGATCCATTGAGTTTTCACGGCAAGAATACTGGGGTGGGTTGCCATTACCTTCCCCAGGGATCGCATTTAGTCTTACCTCTCTGTCATGACCTTCCCGTCTTGGGTGGCCCTTCACGGTTTAGCTCATGGCATCATTGAGGTGCTCAAGCTCCAGCACCACGACAAGGTAACGATCCTTTGCTGAAGTGATCCTATGCATAGCCTATTCATATTTACTCAGAAGAAAGCCTGAATAAATTTATTCATACTGCTTCTAAGTAATTATGCATTGATTTTTCCAGTGCTTTGGTGTGATAGCACAATTTAAAGGGAAGATAAAACACTACAAATTTAATAGGAAAGTCCGATCTGTAAGTATAATTCATTTTGGTTTGTGAACAGCCTCATATTACATAACAAAAGTAAGTGTTCTAAATAGGTATATGTTTTATTCTATGACATCATCAGTAGGTAATAGAATTGAATGCAAACCAAAAAGTAGTTCAAAGACGTGTACGTGTTTCAGAGTGAATCTGAATATAGTATACTTGTGGCATTAGGTCAACCGACAATTCAGGATGGTGGTTTCAATAAAAATGCAATTTGAGGGTTATAAGGAAGGATCTCTGTTCTAGTTTATACTGGAGAAGAAAAAGCAACGTAGGAAAGAAAAAAAATCTGGTGATTCTGCAAATAGCTTTAGCCTGTGTCAGACTGCTGTTTAGAAGGCAATTAGAAGTGCTCTCCACCTTTTTAAGGACTGTGAAAAGCTGATCAGTGGATAATTCAGATTATGATTTTCAATTGTTGCTCAGTTTGCAAAATTTCCCCATACAAGTATTCAGTCAAAGCCATGGTCTTTACTACTACCTTGATTCTTTTATCAGGAAGTTTATTTTCATTAAAAGTAAGATTTGCTGGATCAGATCAGAATGCACTCATCTCAGTAGTAGTTGCCTCTATATACCTATGTAAGGTATGCAGAATGAAATCTGTCCCAAACAATTTATCTAGTTAAAATGGATTGGAAACAATATAAACGTTAATCTAGCCATAGTATTTGAAGCAAACTTTCTTGTTCCTATGCCCTTTTAATTATTCAGAAATAATTTCCAATCAATTTCATTGAGTGAAATTTCTTCTGATAATAAGTTAGGGAATTAAATCTTACTATATTCATTAAGACTTACTCCTAGGTAAGGAGTATACTAGATTTCACCCCAAGACCCTAACCTATCTTTCATCCAGGTTTATGTTCTCACACACACACATAGACACAAGGAACTGAATTTGGCTCAAGTGTGTGTGTGTGTGTGTGTGTGTGTATACACACACAGATATTCCATTAAAATTAGCCTTTTTAATCTTTGCAGCAAATCAAAACAAATTGTACTTCAAAACCTACAGATTATTGTCATGTAAATTTTTGCAATGAAATGGACTGTGGTTCACAAAACCTGATAACTTTCGTTCATTTGTAAGATGCCATAATTTTGATTGTTCTACAAAAGTGACTAATCAGAAATGTAATGACTCTTACTTTTTTCAATGTTTCTGATACAATGTACAAAGAAATACCACAGAAGTCAGTATACATGCAAGATACATGGGCATTTAACTCTATTCTTGTCCTATATTACACCAAATGTGTAGGAAGACAGAGAATAATTTATTTGTACATTTCTTGTGCATCTTAACAATTTCCAAAATGGCTGAATATGCAGTATTTTAAACTAGACCTCCTTTATCTCTTGATTCTGGCTGATAAGCTGTTGAAATTCAAAACATTTAGAAACCACTAGGCTGCCCACACTTACTAACAAAGACACAAATACTGTACGTATTTCATTAATAGGGTAAAGCCCCTTTAATGTGCTGTACCAATATGGGGAATGGAGGGAATTATAAACCTGTTGTCATCGTGGGAGATCTTAACCTTCTAAATTATATACTTTTTGCCCATGGGATTTTGGAGATGTTTTGAATTTTGAGGAATAGGCAGAATTATCAAAGGAGACATAAACTGTAGTGTAACTTACACATTAGCACAGTCCAGCCATACATGCAACTCAACTTTATGGGTGTTTTTATTCTCAAACTCTGTCAGACACTTCAAAATACAACTGATTTTAGTGTGAGAATTAAGAATGTTCTTAAGTCTTTGTATTGAAACTCCTGACCAGATGAAAAATGCTAAGTTGGGCAGATCATACTATGCATACTGTACATAGTTCTTTCACTTCGACAGAAATTAAAAATGGACTTGAAAAAGTAAATGAGGTCTGTTTAAAATGGGCACTTAAGGCTTGATATTGCTTAACAAAATCCACTAAATCAGTTGTAAGAATGTTTTCAATTTTAAAGAGGAAGTTTTCTGTTTTCATTTTGTAGGGCAAACAGAGCTGAAAGTGGCATTTTTGGCTAATAACTACAGCAATAACCAAACACCTAAGACATTTTTATAAACCCTCCTCTCACCCCAACTATTAGTTTGTGATAATCAATGGAGGGATTCACAATGTGGAAAAAAGATCATCAGTAAAAGATATCAGTAGCCATACTTTCATATCACCGTTTTATCTTCCCTGAACTGCAGCTGCAGTTCAACTAGTTCCAGGTGATAGACTGAAAATGTTAGAAAAGAAAGCAGCATCAAACTATGCAGAAATTTCACAAACTCTTGGAAAAACCTATAGGTGACTGATTGCTTTTGAAAAAAGATTAATATATGGAAGCCCTGAATATTAAGATGTCGCAGTGCCTCAGAAAAGCCAGTTTACGAGAGGCTTTTAACTTAGCCTTGAGGACCACCCTGTGCATTTCAGCCTGGCTGCATCTAGGAGGACGAGGAGAGATAATTAGGAGCAATTACTTTATTCTCCTGCCGAGAATGTCTGCCATTACCTTTCCTCTTTTCCTTCTCCTGCTGCTGCTGTGGAATTCAGCCTAGCTGTGTGTGCAGTGAGCAAAGACATGGGATATGTGCTGAACGGTGCGCTCTTTCCTCCTCCTCCTCCTCCTCCCCCTCCTCTGCAGAGCAGTGCATTGTGGAGGTAACTGGCAGGGAAACATTTCAGTGCTGGCTGGCGCTGTCCTGTGCATGTAGCTGTCCAAGGTGCTACCACTCCTGGGTGTCACTGCAAAACTCACGCACCTTGTAATTTGCTTGTTTGCTTTGCCTGTCAGCTCACCTCCTGCCTCTTACACACAATTTCGATTTCGTGGTGTCTCCTCATTACACTGTTCTCTTGGCAGGAAGGAACCATGGTGTTTGCTCCAGGTAAAGTATTCAACCTTCTTTTTTTCTCTCTCCCTCTCTGATTGTTGCAGATGGGCCTTATTTTATTCTCTGTAAGAACAAAAAGGCTTGCACTGATAAATCCTGTTCTACAAAGATGCAGGCTTTGGGCTTCCAGAGAAGAAATGCTGCAAACTACCTCTAGGACTGAATTAGCTTTGATTCAGATGAAATGCAGAGCAATACTTGGACTGAAGGAGTGTAGAATGAGGAAAAGGCTGAAAATAGGAAATACTGCTTTACAGCAGTTAATCTGGTCCCCCTCTCCTTCTCCTTCTGCATCTCCTTCTCCCTTTGACAGAGTGAGTAACAGAGTATCCTTTTACCATCATTTTGGTTTGATATGTGTTCTGAAGTTATAAGGTCATATATCTGCAAAAAGGGTCATGCTGTCTAGACATAAGCCCCTTTTTTGTCTAGTCTGAATATTCTCTAAATCATATTAGAAAAGGATAAAGCTTTATCCCCAGCAACATCCTCAAGAAAATATTTTAGGCTGCAATCCTATACCTACTCTCATAGGACTACATCTAATTGGACTTAGCAGTCACTTCTGAATGGAAACACACAAATCCATATGTTGTCTTCTTTTTCTACACTTACAGTCCTTGAATCATTATAGGAGAAGAGCTGAGCTAGTCTCTGCCGGCAAAAAATCAAGTCTGGTAGCACCTTTTTCAATTAACTAATGTTATTAAAAAATATTAGCTTTTGTGAGCTGCAGCTTATACCTTTTAATAAACATAATTAGTCGGAAAAAGTGTTACCAGACTCCTGACTCCTTGAACCACTAATTCTGAAGTGAGCTCATTAGCCTCAGGAAGAGTAACAATAAGATACTGCAAATAGGATAAGAAAAAAGGTTATTTTAGCCAATTAAAAATCAGCCCCCATGCATGGTTACCCAGCCGTGTGTCTGACTTAAATCAGTGTACTTCAAGTAAGGATGCACAGGACGATAAACCTGCAGTACAATTCTTTACTTGGCTAGCTAGAAATACCCACTGAGTTTAGTGGAGCTGTTGCCCAGATACGTTGGCATAGGGTTACAGCCTTAGTTTCACTCTCTTTGTGATTTCCTGATGGAAGAATTCATTAACATGTTGCAGGGATTAGTCAAATAGTTCTTATTTTCAGCAGGAGATGTATAACAGTAATTAACCCAACAATCACTTATTTTATTAGTTCAACTTAGGTTGCATGAAATCAATTGGACAAATTAACCTTGACTGTACAGCATTGATTTTCATGGGAACTATGTTCAACTGATTTAATCTGGATCTAATTCTATAACTTCTAGTCATAGATTCTATGACAAAAATGTTAAAATTATCAATTAAATTAGATTAGATTATGCTATATAATTTAACAGAAATTGTGAGGTTTCTTACTGCATTATAAACATGTATGCTACTATGAAATATTTGATGAACAGCATTATATACATAGTTTTAAATAAGTATATTATTGGGAATTGGCCCAGGTTCATAGAAGATGGATATGGTGCTAATCCATTTGAAGTTGGATATTCTTCAAATGTTGGAGAAAAAAAATATGGCTTCTAGTTTCAATGGCTATTTGATAGCAGTTTAAAAGTTTGGATCCAAAGATTGCATTGGAATATCTTTTGGAAGCTGCACTTTTAAATACTTTTTGAGTATCTGAGATGGTGGTGGGGTGGTGGTGGTGGTGGTACAAAATGTCAAAGACAATATTTGCATAAGAGCCTACCTGGTCATGAATTCTGCCCCTTAACTTGCTGGTGTCTACTTTGTCAATGAAATAGGAAAAGATCTTTCTCATACCTGCTGTTTGTAATTCTTTTATCTGGAAGTGCCAAGGATAAAATGTGGATTAAATAATAGCTCCTGTTACAAATTCTAACTGTTTTCATATCAAGAGACAGAATATTCAATTCTCACTACACAATCAGCCCTTGGAGAAGGAATTCTTAATTAACATTTTCAACTATAAATAAAAACTAAATAAATATAAATAAAACTAAATAAAGTCTAAATAAAATGAAAAGCATTCATTTATTCCAAAATATATTTAGAATGTTAATGGAATGTAAGAACAATTGGGGAACATTCAACTGTAGTTTAGGTGATAATCCTTAAATTCCTGTTATATTTTCAGAAAATAAGTACGTGATTAAAGAATTCAAATTGGAGAGCCAAAAAGGAATATTATAGAAACCAGTAGAATTCATTTCCAAGTGAGACAGAAGGATTAAATTCCAACAAAACCAGATCCAGTTTTTAAAATGAAAAAATGGTGATGATTTCCAAAATGGCACATGGTAGACACAATTATTAGGGGAAAGTTTATTTTATCAGAGGAACTGTTTACTTTCTGCAGTAATCTAGAGTCATTCCACTTTTTCTTACCTTTTATCTAGCAGAGCAGATGGTTCACATCATTGTTCACAACTGGCTTTTAAGGCAAAAGTATGAGATTAGAGAACTGCAGCAAGAGATTATAGCTACAATAAAGGGAACAAAGAATGACCCCTTGATAACAAATGTGCCTTTTCCTACTGCCTTAGTAAGCAGGGTTTTCACATTCATACCCTCTGGCTATTGTAAAATATTTGCTTAATGTAATCATTCTTGTTCAGCTTGCCCTTGCAGGAAGATCTTTAAATGTGTATTCTTTTCTTCCAACATCATTTCAAAATTACTTAATGAATGGAGACACCTCTCTCTGAATTTAGACATCAGCTATGGATATCAGCCAACATCATAAATCTTAGTATAGGCATCACACAGACAGACAAGAATTATTTAAACAATGTTCAACAATCCCATTAGAATAAATGGGATATAAAACTGGATAATATGACCAAAATTGTATCACATTTTTCAATCCTGTCTTTGTAATATCAGCTGTGAGCTGAATTACAGGTATTATTTTCCCTTCAGTCCTCAGTGACAAAATCAAATACAAACATGTTTGCACAAAATTTTTTTTTAATGCTCTTTTATGAACACCAGTTGTGATTTAGCAGGCATGCCAATATAACTTTATACAAGAAATGGAATGCTCCTTTATGTCATTCACTTAATTGTCATGAACAGATGAAGCCAGACATAAGCTATGGCAGGAAAAAAAAACCTCTATTGGGAATTCACAATGGACAGAACAAGACATACAGATGTTTATAGCAGCTCAGCCCTTTGGCAAAGTTCATAAGCATCTTTGAAGGACAGAGGCGAAGCATCTGGTGAAACATGTGCCATGACATCACAACACAAACCTCATAGCATACACACGTGCGTCTGCCATCAGGACACAAGTACAAAGAGCCGGATCTTGTGTCATGATGTTGCAGTGCATGCTTCATCATTTTTTTCATCATCTTGGTTTGCAGTGGACACCAATGTGTGAATTACTATAAATCTGTCCATCTCACAGTACAAGTTTATCTTTAGGTCCAAGAATAACAATAGCAAGGAACAGAATCTGTAGAAGCAATGCAATTCAATAGCACTCTAAATTGTATAAAATCCTTTACAGGTCAAAAGCAATCAATATTGCTAATAAAAGAAAGAGTCCTATTTTTAGAAATTTAGAGGAATCATCACAACGCTTTCCATACACTTAGTTGTAATTGCACTAAAATGCAATACAGCTTTCTTTGTGGGGCCTTTGCACACAACTACTGTATCTGCAACAATAGATTGAACATTTTCCTTAGTTTTCCTTCATAAGGGAAGGTCCTTAGTTTTGAGTCAAAAATCAAAATTCTTCAAGCATTTAGAAATGGAAAAACAAAATTGAAAAACATAGTCTGCCAAAAACATTTTGCTTTATTTTCAAGGGTCTTTATTTATTTGTTACTTTAGAAATGTATAGACACCCCCACTTTCAAAATAAAATTTTCCCTATGTGGTTTACATTTAATGGTCTCATATAATGGTGGCATTTTTCAATAAATACTGCTCTTTGAGTAGTAACTAGATTTGATAGACAGCTGCTCTGACAAAAAATGTCTGGATTAATTTTGAGCAGTCTTAAATATTGACTCATTAAGTGCTTAAAGACTACCAACTGTTGTCAACTCGCTAAGCAATTGAACCTCCTAGTTTTCTAGATGGCTGCCAGAAGCTGTCAATCTATGCTATGACATCACCAGGTGGGAAGGGCTGTATTCTTTTAGCCCACTTTTCCCCCAGTTTTGGGGAAGTTAGGGTGGAAATGAGAGACCCTGAGAGAAAAACTGCTCTCATTTCTACCCTTAAACCAATCCAACCCTCAAAATAAGCCCTGAAGTCATGCTACCAAAATTCAGCATTCTGTATATACATTTGGACAGTGTGAACTGGAAGTGAGTGGGGGGAAAATTGGGCTGCTGGGTCACCTGAATGCAGTCCATATGACACCCAGGGGCAAAATATTCAAGTGATTTTTGTGGAATTGCAAAATGTAATTGAAATGAGGTAATTAACATACAAATTCAAAGCCAAAACAAACACTTAAAATGCAAGTTAAAGCTCAAAAATAAATATTAGCACAGCAAAATACAAACAGCAGTAAGAGAGTCTTTTAGTTAGAATCTGGCTGGCATATTTCACTGCAGCCTCAGGCTCTCCATTACTTTAGTCTTTCTGGGACACTTAATGGAGAACAGTTTGGGAAAAAATGGCAGTCAGACAAGGGTTAAAAGAGGCTGAAAAAATGCTGCAGGGTGAGAGAAAAAGCCATACATGGCAATAAGAAAGAAAGAGAATTTTGAAGAATCTGCAGACTCGTCTCCTTTTCTTAAGCTACAGCTGTGCTGCTAGAACACCGGTACAAGGTTACACTTTCTGTCTTGGTCATACCTATGTAAAGTAAAGGAGAAACAAAATACACACCCACTTCCAGTTCAAGGAGATTGGAATGAAAAAGTGGGCAGCTCAAATTTGAAAACAGACTTCCGTCTGAAAGATAAGAGAAGGTGAAGGGCATCAGTCTTAAAGACCTGGTTGGACTGATGTAGAGAGTGAATGGTGAGCTGAGTGGTAGGGCCTGGTCTGAGCCACAGAACAAGACAAAGAGTATTAAAAATAGAGTAACCATGGCACAACTCAGAGGTACTTTTTTCTGCCTTTTCTTGTTGATATTTTGGATACTTTGTCCATAATGTACCCTTACACTTTAGCATTTGAGAACTTCCCTTTAGTTTTGTAAGTATCTATAAGAAAACAAGTGTAATATTTTCCCTTTGTGTCTCACTGGAACCAAAATTTTTCCACAATCAGGGTGTGACTTTTCTCTAGGATTACAGTCTT
This sequence comes from Candoia aspera, assembly GCF_035149785.1. Taxonomy (NCBI): domain Eukaryota; kingdom Metazoa; phylum Chordata; class Lepidosauria; order Squamata; family Candoiidae; genus Candoia; species Candoia aspera. The sequence goes on from NC_086155.1 coordinate 159,225,143, forward strand.
CCTAGGTTTTTCTGGAGAGACTGAGAAAAGTAGATCAAAACTCTTGGGGAACTCAGACACTTATGTATAGTTAGAAATGGGTGGGGCATGCTTGTCTCAGGACAGCCAGTTAAAGACAGCCAACAGCATATTTGATTAGCTTTGGATCGACAAAGGCAGATCATGTTGTTCCTGACACGGCAGAGTGATACTGGTGTAGGAAGCGAACAAAGTTGGTTCATGTTTGATTGGATGTCTCCTGAAAAGACAAAGAAGCTAGGAATATTGATAAAGTCAATGTTTTGTTTTTATGTATATGTATATTTGCAAACAGGGACACGGTGGCGCTGCGGGTTAAACCGCTGAGCTGCTGAGCTTGCCGATTGGAAGGTCGGCGGTTCGAATCCGCGTGACGGGGTGAGCTCCCGTTGCTAGTCCCAGCTCCTGCCAACCTAGCAGTTCGAAAACATGCAAATGTGAGTAGATTAATAGGTACCGCTTTGGCGGGCAGGTAACGGCGTTCCATGTAGTCATGCCGGCCACACGACCACGGAAGTGTCTATGGACAAACACCGGCTCTTTGGCATTGAGACCGCCCCCTAGAGTCTGTCATGTCAAGGGAAACCTTTACCTTTACTTATATTTGCAAACATCCTATTATTCATGAGAGCACATAGATTGAATTAAGTTTCTTTGTTTATGTTTCCAGAAAGAACGTTTTAATATTTCTGTTGAAGTCAAATGAGCAAACTGAAATTCTTTCACCAATACATGTTGATCATCCTTCTGATTTCCAAAGGAAAACAAGCAGATTTAAAAAAAAATCTTTAGATGTCAAGTTCCAGAACCAAGGGGAGAAAGTAATATCTTTTAAATCCAAGTCATGCATTTTGGTAAAGTTCACTATTTATATATATGTATATATGTATATGTATATATGTATATATGTTATTATTATTTGTTATTTATTCACTATAAAGTGCACATGCAGTACAGTCTTACAGCTTATGTGCTAAGAATATAGGAGGTGATATTTAATATCTGTTTTCTTGCAGTGGGCCAGAACTTTTACTGCTAGAGCCACATCATGGGCCTCCACAGTCTAGGGCAGTGTTTCTCAACCTTGGCAACTTTGAGATGTGTGCACTTCAAGTCCCAGAATTCCCCAGCCAGCAAGGTTGAGAAATGCTGGTCTAGCGAACTCTAATAAAACCTCCATAGCCTGGCAGTGATGGTGTGTTAAGAAAACCCAGCACTAGCCAAAACCAGGACTGCTGCAGCTGTCTGTCATTGAAATTAAAGCATTATCCTTGGTGAATGGCAGACAGCTGAACCAATAATCAATTACTCTCTCTGTGAGTTTCCAGCCAATGAAAGCACTAGAGTGACAATCAGCCCTCATTGATAATATCAAGAGATATAGATATTTCCAGTTAACGCAACCTTCTTTTTTCTGACAGGGGATAAATCTGGAACTGGACAGGAAGAAACAAAACTGCAGAATGCCAGCAAACTGATAGTGCACGCAGCCATTCAGCAGGCAGTCCAGCAGCTCTCTCAGGAGAGCCGCCAGAAGGAAAAAGGCGCAGACAGCAGCGTGAGCCTGCAGTTTGAAAGAGGGCAGTTGACCAAGAAGCACGAGAAGAAGTAAGAGACCACCACTGTTGCTCACGGATCATCCAAATGGCAGCCCTTCCAGCTTCTTAGAACCAGCTTGTGTTGTCAGTGCAACACAACCACAGAAAAGCAACCCAAAGTATAATCAGCCACTAGTGATAGTTGCAGTAGTCCATGTTGAGAAATAGGGTTTTAAGAGCATTACGTAGCATAGCTAACGTTGATGCAGTTCCTCTCTCATTACTAAATAATGCGATAGCAGCTGACTAGTGTCCAGCACAAGCCCCCCCTAAACTAAGGTTCTGTATTCAAAATGTCCTTACATCTCTGTCTGTGTCATCAATATATAGTCAGCTGGAAGACATCTGTATGGTTCCAGTTTCCCAAGAATCTAATATATTGAGACATACAACATGACTGAAGTTGTGTCACTAAAGCACAACTCCATATATAGTTTTAAGAAAGTAGTATGAGATACAGAAGAGTTATAATAAAATGGGACTGACCAATGAAAGACCCTTCCATAAATGAGCAAAGTAGGCTTAAACACGGTTCAGGTCACAGATTTAGCTTTTTTTCTTAGCTATTTGTTTAAATTCTAAATGGGTTAATCAGTATTTGAAGATGTCAATGAGCACTGGGCAGAATCTGGAGAAAGATAGGTATTATTATGTTGTCCTATATATGTCCCTTTAGAAATAAGCTTCTTTTAATTTAATGGAATTTATTCCCAGGCAAGCCTCTAACAGATAATCACCCACATGCCTTAATATCAATTATATTTGCAAGTTTTACCTCTGTTGTACAATCTCATCGTTCTCCATTGGCAGGTGCCATTATCTTCCATTTGTTCTTATTTATAGTTTCACCAAATATATTTAAAATATCACAGTAATGTTAAAATGTAGCTGAGAGTAAGTCATTCGCATAGTGAGTTGATCTCAAGATATAACCATTGATTGCAATCAACATGTCAATAATCAATCTTCCTCCATGAGCCCTGCAGAATACCTATGAGAAACCAGTGCATGGATGGGCTCTTCAACTGTATTCCTTGTGTACAAGAAAATAAAGGGAAAGAAAAATAAGCTTCTTTTTTCAGTGCCTTTATGTACTCTTTTAATCTACAAGAGCTTTTACATTTGTTCTTATATGTGGCTTTTGTTAAAGCAAAGCAATCATACATCTAAGCACAGTCTAAATAATGTCTGTGTTTGATTTAATGTTTTCTGAATGAACGTACTTTATATTATCATCATCATCAATTCAAAATGTTTCCAAAATTCACAATTCATTTTGCAGCTTTTAAAATTACTAAGTCACTCTCTCTCAGCCCTGGGAAGGAGGCAATGGCAAACCACTTCTGAAATCTTGCCAAGAAAACTTCAGGGACTTGTCCAAGCAGTTGCCAGGAGTCAATACTGACTTGATGGCACCAAAATAATAATAATAGCATACATAAATAAAGCAGGATTAGGGAATTGCATAGGGATTGATAGAGAAAGAACAGGTGTCTGGAGGGAACAACAGCAGCAGGAAGGAAAATGAAAACATACAAATAAAATAGGTTCTCTGTGCCAGGTTGTATATCATAGGGATTTTCAGTTAAGACTTCTTTTTTTATTATGAATTTCAATAAGTTAGAAAAGAAATATAAAAACTACAAAAAGAAACCACACACCAAAAAACAAAAAACTACAAAAAAGAGAAGAAAAACTAAAAATCTGTGAAAACTCAAAAGAATTTTTTTTCAACACTACAAAAAAATGTGACTTCTGACTTTTAACAGCAAGGATATACAAAAATTCTCCATAATCAATCTCTTACTCTATATTAAACCAAAATCACATTATTTCTATACATCATTCCCTTTTAGCACATTATAAAAATCACTAAGTACAGTTACTCCCTCCCCTTATATTAAAATAAAGAAAAAAATTCATATGAACCTCCTAACCAACTTTCCCCCTGAAAAAATAATACTTAGTTAATTTTTCTCTTCCTACTACTATTCTATACATTTCTGTCTACTATAATAAAAATCAAACTAAAAAGCACATAAATTGTCTGCCATTATACTAAATAATACAACAGTTTTAATAATCTTAATCTTAATAAACCCCAAAAAGAAAAACAATTAGAAACAATGACCTTAAATCAAATTCTTAAAACCATCCAAATAAACACTTTTTATACCCTAATAATCTTAATCCATATCCTTAAAAACAAATAACATCAGTCAAACCCTAAAAGTGATCCAGATGAACATTCTTTAACCCTTATCCCACTTCAAAATAAACCAAAGGATTTATATATCTCCACAATGCGCACAGAGCTTTTCTCTTAAAAAAATCAAACAACCCAACGGCCCCCACTCAAAAATTCCAACTCCTCTTCGGAAATCCTCCCATACATAATGACCTCTTTTTCATGGCATTTCACCAAAAAGTCAATTTTACTTATTGCTTGCAGATCCCTCTCTCCATGAAATTTCTCCAACTCCACTATCCAATGTTTATCCAGCATCTCATTCTTAGAAGAAACATTTCTATCACTGTGGAGTCCTTGGTGCTCTCTGAGCCTTGTTGTTTTCTTGCAGACGTTTCGTTGCCAGACTAGGCAATATCTTCAGTGCAAAGAGGGAGTGGGCCTTGCTCTCAGTTTATATGCTGTGGCTTGCCCTGATTGTGTTGGTAGGGGTGTTGTTCTCTCCTTGGGAGTTCTTTGATCAGGCTGTTGTTTGCTGCTTGGTTGATTGCCTGAGTTAATAGTCCCTTGATTAGGGTGTATTGTGCTGTTTGAGGGTACATCTGGTGTTAATCCTAGTGTTGATTTTTGCATATCTGGGTGTTGATTGCTGGCAAGGGAGTATACTGGTCTTTTGGCTTTTCTATTGTCTCTTTTGAATGGTATGTAAATGTTGTTTACCTCTATGTGTCTGTTGATGGCTGCTTTGTCTGAGTAACAGGCTTCCAAGAATTCTCTGGCATTTTTGGATTTGGCTTGGTTTAGGATGCTCACAGTTTCCCAGTTGAAACTATGGTTGAGTCTGTCAAGAGCTCATATTGAGTCTGTCAGAGCTCATATTTTCCACAATGTCCTGAATGTCTTGTATAAAAAGTTGATAGGAGTCAGAAAAGATCTGAGTAAAATCTTGATGAAAGACAGAAAAAATCTGTTTAAAACCCCCCATATCTCACACAATAGATTATGGCGTCCCCTAGGAGCTTAAGCAGCTAAAGTTGAAGATATGGAAAAGTTCTGAAGTATGTTTACACAAAGTGAAAGTGTAATAAGCAGACAGTTCCCAAGGAAAAGTAGAAGCAGAAAGCTGAAGGTTTAAATCAGCCGATTCAATGTGTAGGAAAATGCTAATATCTTCAAATTTAATACCAAAATAATAACAGGAAGACAATTATTTACTCTCAATCCTCCTTTATATTTGGAAGGAAAATGAATTCCAAAACTTAAAAAAGGATTTTTTGAAAAGTAATCCCAAAAATAACGATGAGCACCAAGAGAGCCAGCTTCTCCTTGCTGTAGAAAGTCTCTCTCAGGGTTTGTTGTTTATTTGTTCAGTCGCTTCCGACTCTTCGTGACTTCATGGACCAGCCCATGCCAGAGCTTCCTGTCAGTTGTCAACACCCCCAGCTCCCCCAGGGATGAGTCAGTCACCTCTAGAATGTCATCTATCCATCTTGCCCTTGGTCGGCCCCTCTTCCTTTTGCCTTCCACTTTCCCTAGCATCAGCATCTTCTCCAGGGTGTCCTGTCTTCTCATTATGTGGCCAAAGTATTTCAGTTTTGCCTTTAATATCATTCCCTCAAGTGAGCAGTCTGGCTTTATTTCCTGGAGTATGGACTGGTTTGATCTTCTTGCAGCCCAAGGCACCCTCAGAATTTTCCTCCAACACCACAGTTCAAAAACATCTGTTTTCCTTCTCTCAGCCTTCCTTATGGACCAGCTCTTGCAGCCATATGTCACTACGGGGAATACCATTGCTTTAACTATGCGGACCTTTGTTGTCAGTGTGATGTCTCTGCTCTTAACTATTTTATTGAGATTTGTCATTGCTCTTCTCCCAAGGATTAAGCATCTTCTGATTTCCTGACCACAGTCAGCAACTGCAGTAATCTTTGCACCTAGAAATACAAAGTCTTTCACTGCCTCTACGTTTTCTCCCTCTATTTTCCAGTTATCAATCAAGCTGGTTGCCATAATCTTGGTTTTTTTGTGGTTTAGCTGCAAGCCAGCTTTTGCACTTTCTTCTTTCACCTTCATCATAAGGCTCCTCAGTTCCTCTTCGCTTTCAGCCATCAAAGTGGTATTATCTGCATATCTGAGATTGTTAATGTTTCTTCCAGCGATTTTAATTCCAGCCTTGGATTCCTCAAGCCCAGCATGTCGCATGATGTGTTCTGTGTACAAGTTGAATATACAACCCTGCCATACTCCTTTCCCAATCTTAAACCAGTCCATTGTTCTGTGGCCTGTTCTTACTGTTGCTACTTGGTCGTTATACAGATTCCTCACATCTCTTAGGGTACGCATAATATATACATATACATACATACATACATACATACATATAAATGGAATGGCCAGTCTTAGTGTCCCTTTAAGGCTACAGCACAGCTTGGAGCTCTTACCAATTGAATGCTAAACACTGTTTGCAATCTTCTGGGTGCAAGCAGCCATCTGGAGGACAGATGGGGAGATTCCAGGTGTTTTCCTTCATCTGGAGAACACTCCTGGGTTTCAGGAAACCTGCCGCAGCTGGAAGAAATTGCTGCGTTGTCAGTTCTGCCGGCTAAGCCAGCAGGCACAGCTGCTCAGTCCACCATGTTCCCACCAGATGTGGGATTTTCAGTTAAGATTTCTGATATATATCCAAGTCAGAGGAGTACTATCTGAGATACATAAGGTCCTCAAAAAATTTGGCTGCAGCCAAAAATCTCTGACTTCTTAATTATAGCGTGATAGAATAAAAACATTAAGTATATGAACTGACAATAATCAAATTAATTGTCTTTTATTAATGCAAACACAAATGACATTGACATTTGTTTTTCCCTTGGCCCACCATTATTTGTTGGAGTGTGACACTTGACATAGCACTGAAAGACCAAGTAAGACCCTCAACCCAGAAAAAGTTGCACAACTTTGATGTTAAGTCTCAGTCTGGGATAAGTGCAAAAACAACAAAGTTTCTCTGAATTCATATCCCATAATGCCTAATGGCCTCTCTTTTGGAACAAAGAATCTAGATTTGCTTTCTCTAGGCTGGAGGTCATTTGTTCTGGTGCTCTGTGAAGATTTACATCTTGTTATTTTTAACCTAACTTTAAAAACAAATTCTCAATGCAGCATATGAAAAAATGTGTAGGAAAAAAACTCATATGAGAAATTTGAAAAACTAGCAACTACAAAAAAACAACTACATTAATCAGTATATAGAATCAGATCAAATCTATTCAGGTGTCAAGCTTTGCACAAAGCTCCAGAACAGAACATTCCTTACTGAGTGACATCTCTTTCCTTGATCACTGTCTGCCCAAACTTTGATAATGAAGTCACGAAATCAGCATCTCTTCAACACAGAAAGAGGTGCCTCTTGAATCAGCCATTGAACACTTGCTGTTCTTTGATTATAATTCTTTCTTTAACACCCACAATTTGGTAATCCTGCTATCAGTCCTACCTCTAATCATGTTTAGTCAGATTGAGTCCTTCTGATTTCACTGAGATTTACATATTTCAATGCAGCCCTGGTCTCCTGAAGCATTCTGTGTGTACTCTGTGTACATGTAATGGTACCTCCAAGTCTGAATATTTGATGATCTTAATTACATCAGTGTCATCTGAGGTTGAAAATGGTTAGTATAGCTCCAGCCACCATAACTAAGATCTGAAGGAGAATAGTGAATTCGATGTAGCTGTTTCACCCCATCATATTTTAAGAGCAACTGATTGCATGCTAAATTGCTCAAAAGACAAACAGAAAAAAGCTGATTTTTGAATGGGTCATCACTTTGCTGTTCTCCAGCCAGCTGAAGAAAGAGCAAGCAACTATATGCAACCTCCCATATGTTTCACAAAGCCAAAGTAAGAAAATTATTATTGTTTTGAATCATATTTTTGCATATGTATTGCAGTGATTTTTATAAGTTAGGCTCTTACAAGACGTTCATGTTTTGGTTTGGCTGGAAATTATTCCTTGTGGTCCAACATGAGCAGCCTTCCCATTTGAAACTGTACTGAGATTTGTGCACTTCATCTTAACTTCAAAGTTACTACAAATATGATTTTTATTTAATGCCAGAGTCATATGCAAACTTACTGCTACATGATCCCAGCTGGTACAAACTTTTCTTCAAGTAGTCTGATTTTGTCTTTCTTTTCATTGAAAAAAAAATATGCGTTTACCAAGTGATCTAACACTTGGTTTATACATAACATGAGGGACTTCTCAACCTGGTGTCTTTCAGGCCTGTTGGAATTACACTTCCAAGAATATTCAGTCCGTAGTCACACTGCTGGAGAATTCTGGGAGCTGTAGTTGCAACCTATCCTACGCAAAACACAGTCTCATGGAGAACCTACCAATACTAGAAGTTTCTCTTAAGACTTCTTTCTGAAGTTGAAGACTAAGAAAGTTGAGAACTAAATGAAAGGGTGAAAGGACTTGTAAAAGACTTAAGAGGGAGGAGGGACAATAAGAATGTAATTATCTGTTGAAAAGGGCAGAAGTCATGTACTGTATATGTTTCTTAACTTTGGTTTTTTTCTTTTCTGTTTTTTCCTTTTTTCTTTTGGTTTGTTGTTATTATATGAAGATTTGTAATAAATATAATTAGAAAAGAGAATTCTTTCTAAAATAATTAGTCAATTGATTCTTAAGTTCTTCCTTTAAATAACAAAGGGATAAAGTGATTAATTCCAGGCCAGAGAAGACATAATCTGCAGTCCCATAATTTTACCCAAACATTATTAAAACTTTCTATCATTCTCTCTTTCATTTGATACATCATTTTAAAGAACTGGCATTAGAGTTATAAATGTCTTGACATACCAGTTCTTAATTTCATATAACAAAGTGGCAGAAGGATGCTGTAATACATAGCCATTGCCTCATCTTTGGACAAAAATTCATTCCTCACTACAGGCCACATACTATCCCTACCTTTCCACCACCATTTGCCATACCAAAAAATACTTCCCTACTTTTCCCATCTCTAGTAAACATTGTACCAAGGTACACAAATACATTCACTTGCTAAAGTTTTTTGCAATTTGTAAAACTCAATTCTTTACTCTGTTTTTTTCTGGTTAAACTTAACTTCCTTGGTCTTTGATATATTCTTTTTCAGATCCATCCTCCTCATTGTTTCATGCAATCCATGGACTGAAAATAAACATGTTCCCAGGCAACAATGTAGGATCATCTGCATGCCAAAGTACTTATACATTCATTTCTCCAACCAAAACACCTCTGAAGTTACCAAAAACATTCCGTATATATTTATCTATAATGACATTAAATAATCAAGGAGACATCATACTTCTTTGTCTTACTCCTCTCTGTTTTAACTATCTGCTAAGCAATACATTTATTTTCATGCATACTTTACTTCCGCCATATCCTACTTTTATTGCATTCAGCAACCAACCTTTAATTCTATAGTTATGTAAAACATTCCATAATGCAAGGCTATTGACTTTATCATACATTTTTTCCTACATCAGCAAATGCACATTAAACTTATTTTCTCACCTTCATAGATTTCTCAGTGACCTGCTAAATAACAACATGTGTTCTGCACACCTCTGCCCCACACAAAGCTGCATTGTACTTCCCAGGTTGTTCATCCTGAGTGTGTATGTCCTGAGTATACTGTGTACTGCATATACTTTTGAGGGGGTGGGATGCAGGCAATCGATGTTGCTTTGCCAGTTGGTTTCTACACTAGAGGTTCTAGCTTGCAAGGAATAGCATGAGCTCATTGGGTAAAACTGGGCTTTGGTTGCATTTGTGGCATGTTAGCCAAACTGGCCAGTATTGTTTCTTAGCAGAGAATGCTGCATATGACATAGCTGTGACTTAGGCTAACCCAGTCTATACCTTCTTCCTGAAAGCAATGACTTTAAAGTCATATTAATAATCCTGAGAATTTCATAACAAAGATATAAATCATTGAGTATTTAAACTTCCAACTGCATTTCCAACAGCAGTATGAATTAAATGCTATCAGAAGTATAAAATAAATAATGATTTCTTTGTTTAATAATTGTATTTTAAAATAAAAATAATCTAATTTCAGTTTGGAAAACAACTTTCACTGATTTCCAAGAACAACACATTTGCACATACTATATTGCTTCTAAGAGGTCCCACCTTATTTTGAGTAATGTTAAGATACCTACAAACTGACCTGCTTTGATGTGGTATTTTTATTTGTTTGTTTGTTGGTTGGTTTATATAGCTGACCATCTCACTGCTGTGATTCTGGGCAGCTTACAAAGTTAAAAACCAAAAAAAGCCATATAAAAACAACCACTAAAACCAGAAAACATTAAAAACAATGAAATTATTAAACCATAAAAACATAATCTGCATTATGTTTTTGTATGTAACAGAGGGAAGAGATGCTGCCTAGGGAACAATCAGATAAAAGGAAAGGAAGTCTGAGAAAGAGTAACAGTCTAAAGAAGAGACTCAGGAGAAATCCGCATTGACGACTCAAGCAATAAATAGGGAGGGCAGGACATTTGTACTTTCAGACTTGCAAGATTCTGTTAACGTAGCCTTACAGCAAAGTAGAATTTGTTCCTGTCTGGTTTACCTGGAAGGGCTGACACTGCAGGATAGCAGCATTCAGCTCTCCCCCAACACCACTAGATCCCCAGGCTAGATGACAAAGCCATGTCTTCAAGCTCTTTATTTTTAGGGTCTGTGCAACATGCACCCACTAGAGGAATACAAATGGTCTGCTTTGGTTGCAAGAAATGAGACAGTAATTCTTACATACAGTATGTCCATCCAAGTGGTACAATGGATTTAGAATCCCAAACCTGGGACACGTAAGGACAAGAGAAGGTTGAATTCAAACAATAATGCCTACCATATCCATTCTTATCTTCATTTCCACATTTGCCTTTCTCATAAAATGTAATAATAATTATTGTCTGGATTTGGTTCCAACTGGCAGTAAACTATTTGGTCGCTGTGGTTTCACTGACAGATGGGTATTAAATGACTAATTTGGAATGTATAGCTTTTCTTTGCATGTTTTGTATCTTGTAAGAAATCTCTTCACTATCATTTAGTGGGTATCTGGATTTCTGCAGTCAAGATCTGGTTTTCCTAATTCCTTTCACTGTCCTTTTAACTTTTTTATTAAGTTAGCAGTGGTCTTTTTTCGGTACTGAATTCATACAACATGTCTTTCGTTTAATAACCTGCCTGCCCTTTCTCTAGGCTACTGGCTTTATTAATTTGATTTGATAGGTCTCGTAAAATAGTGCATTGGCTTCGATGTAAATGCTTTGCCAAGGTTATGCCTTGGTAAAAGGGCAGAAATCAACTGATGCAGGCAAAGAATCATTTCTGGGATTTCTGCATCGACAATAATAATTCTAAAAAAAAAGAGAGAAAGAAACTTGATTTCAGATAGATTTTAGAGTCTGAGTCCATATGATATAAATGAGGATACCAGAATGGGCTGCAAAAATCTAGAATAGATCATTTGCTATAGATCTACAGTACCTGCCACTCATGAATCCTCCTTCCCTTATAAACTTTAAAATAGATGCCAGGTCTTTATATAATCTCTTTCTACTTAGAAATATTCAGTGAGCACTCTAGAACAGTGTTTCCTCAAGATTTGCATGGCTGTCACCCTCCAAGAATTCTGGAAGTTGTTGAAAATATATCATATTCCCAGGCCTGGGGTTAGGTTAGTCATTCTGTTTAATTCACCTGCTCTCGGGCTGAGGAAGAGAGCCAGTTTGATGTATTGTTAAAGCTCTGGGCTAGGAACCGGGAGACCGTGAGTTCTAGTCCCGCCTTAGGCCCAAAGCCAGCTGGGGGACCTTGGGCCAGTCACTCTCTCTCAGTCCCAGGAAGGAGGCAATGGCAAACCACCTCTGAAAAACCTTGCCAAGAAAACTGCAGGGACTAGTCCAGGCAGTTGCCTGGAGTCAACACTGACTCAAAGGTACATGCACACATGCACATAAACACAGCATGCTACTTAAGCTTATTGGAGGGAAAAACCCTGGAGGGGTGTGTGTGTGTGTGTGTGTGCGCACGCGCACACGTGCAGCCCCCAGTTCTTTTGCACAGGCAGAAAGGAATTTTTAAAAATGGGGAGTGAATTTGGACGGTGTTCCTGCTTTACTTGTGCAAGTCTCATGTTTAATTAGCTTTTGCTTAAAAAGTGAGCCCGCTCCAAATTGCTTGTGACCCCCACCTCCAGGTAATCAACTGCTATTTAAAATTCACTTTATAAGGGCTACTACCAGGTCAACTATTCTTCATCCTATACCTGTCTTTAAAGTGAGAAAATATACATTGAGTCAGGATGCATTGAATGACAAGAAAATGAGAGGGAAGTATCTCTGAAATGAATATTCTTGTCAGAGTTTTACCAAGGCCCTGATTTTATTCATCTCTTGGTTCCTGTCCTTGATAATTAGGGCTCATGGGCACTAGCTTCTATCTTCATATAGAAGATCAGACCAAGACTGTGTTATCATACTTTTCAGGGGAATGAGATGGGGAAAAAGTGACTTACAGAATTTTCTGAACTGTTTCTTCATGTAAGTCTTTGTCCATCTATTCTGGAAGAAAAAGATGCTCACTGGTGTAGGTGAGAAAAGTGATTGATGGGGCAGCAGCAGTGATGACAACCTCTCTTGTTGAACAGTTGTTAGCTAGGATGTCTCTACTGGAGCTTGATAAATTCCTACTTTCACAGTACTGAGTTGCCCTTGGTCTGTTGTGCACATTCTGTACCCCTTTCCTCTCACAAGTGGCATCACCACAAAGAAAAACTAGCTTGTCGTCATCCATCATCCAGAGAAGCAGCAACTGCAAGGATCCTCACATGCCAAGAAGCATTTTCCAGCTCGAACTGCTCTGGGTCTGCAGTGAAGAAGTAAATATATCTATTGTCTAAGCAAGCAAGTCTTATATAGCCAATGCTAAAATATTTATTGCCAACAACATTTAGCAAAGTATGGTGACACTGCAATCCTGCTTGGGTAAAACTAGACCCCTGGTTGGAATACACTCCCTAGAAAATGCTGTATTTTGCTCTGACTGTTGCTGTTTCACTGGAAAGGATGCAACAAACATGTTCAGTAGGGAACATGTGTGCAGTCACATGGGGTACAGCAACTGGAAAAAGGCCACTGAGAATGTTTCAGGTATGAGGCTGTGTAACAGGACTACAGTTCACAAAGTCTGTATGGTGGCTTGGAGAATCACAGACAAACAGAGAGGCAATGCAAGCTCAAAACTTACAAAGACAATAATTACATGACTATTGTGGGAGATCATCCTGGAAAAAATCTATCCAAGAATTGGCACCAATGGCACAAAATCAATCAAAACTATGAGATAAAATCTTTTATTGACCTCTAAACAAAAACTGTTCTGTATGGACACTGGGAAAGTGATAATATGAATGACTAAAGAGGAAATTTAGGAAATTCCCTTGGTCTCTTGCAGCTAGTTGCAAACCATTTTCGTCACAATGAGTGCAATATATATATATAATTCAACTGAAGATGAATTTGAAGTATCATGAGCAGAATACCTCTAAGTCAATCTCCTGAGATGATGATGATGATGATGATGATGATTTAAACTTATATGCTCCCAGAAAGTCCCAGCAACTCTGGGCAGTTCACAAAATTTTAAAACATTAAAAATAAGAAAAACAACAAGAAACAAAAATAAGGGTAAAGATGGCAGGATGACAACTGAATGGGAATAAAGAAAAACAACCTAGGTGAAGGGAGGTTTCAGTCATCCTTGCCAAAGGCCTGGGTGAGTAACTAGGCCTTCAAGTCCCTTCAAAATACCAGTAGGGTGGGGGCTCCTCATATCTTGGGGAAACCTCCTTCCAGAGGGCAGGCACTGCTACAGAGAAGGTGCGCTTCTGAGGTCCCGATAGATGGCATTGCTTAATTGAAGGAACCTTGACAGCACCAACCCAAATCATTGAAAAAAAATTTAAAAAGGACATATGTAAGAAGGAACAACATCTGTGGTTCTCTGTTGTTGCTACAGAGTCAATATACTGTATCTGTATTCATCTGTACTGTATTCATTTGTTTTGACCTGTTCCTTTCACTAACATTACTTCATTAAGGACTTATATAAAGAGCACCTTGACCTGTTGTGGAAATAAAAATCTGTGTAGCACAACACTATGATGGTCCCAGTGTAACGAAAGGAGCAAGAAATGGTGTGCAAGCAGAATTTCTGACCAACTATCTGCATTTATTGTTACAACACAATTTGAACTTGACCACAGTTGATGTCTATAAAAACACAGATGTTTCTGCAAATTTCTTCAGTCTTCTTCAACATTATATTGTGTGACATTCCTCTGGGTATTCACATTTCATTGAATTGCAAAATGAAACTGGGAACAGAATTACTGAGTTGAAGAAACTGTCAGATGCTTGCTGGGTATGTCAGATTGCACCATGCTCAGTTGTTAAATCAACATTTTCAGTGATGTTATTGCTTCTGAATATAATCAGCAATGAACTGAATTCTGCAGTAAGTGAGAGGCACATAGCATTCTAAACCAAATAGAACTGCCTTTCTTTAAAAAACTTTTTACTGAAGTATGCTTTGGAAATGGTATCAGGTTGCTTGCAAAAGCCAGTCTGTAATGTAGCTCAAACTTGCCTCCTTATTAATTCTTTGACTGATTAACTGCAAGATCTAAGGGATCATGAGAATTTCAACAAAACTGTGACTGATGTAAACATTACTGTAGAAGAAAACTCCATCAAAATGCAAATTAAAGAAAAGCAGCCCCACTGTGTGTCACCCAAAATTTCAAAGTCATGTTGTTATTGAATTCAGCACAGCAGAAAGTATGTTTCCAAAAATTGATCATGATTTCAAAGTAAGTGTTCCTATTTCTGTTTGTACCATCAGTGACACCTTCAAAACAGATACCAAAATGAACATCCAGCAGTTGAAAGAAAGCTGTGCTTGATAGGGCTGCATGGAGAGCTCTCCTCCATAAAGTCGCCAAGAGCTGGACACGACTGAATGGTTAAAGCAGCAGCAGCACCATCAGTGAACTTAAACAATGATATACAGACACCTCCCATGTTTTAATTGGGGTTGATATATTTAGTCTAAAGTACCATTACTTTCTTGATTCAAAATAACTCAGTTCATTTGCAAGCCATTAAAATAGCAATATTATTGTTTGTTTGTTTGTTTTATTAGATCTGGAGACCACCTGACTCCCCAGATTACTCTGGGCATCTTACATCCAAGGATAGGAAATAAGAAAATAGAAAAAAGAACTATTTATGTCTGGAAAACAGGGTCTTGGCAACCACTCTAATCCAAGCCTGGGAGCAAAGCCAGGTCTTCAGAGATTTCCAGAACAATGGAAGGGTGGGAGCCATATGGGGATGCTGTGGATATGTATAGATTTTAATTTATTATTTTGTTTTACTCCAACAGCATTACAAGTTCACAACATTTGAAAGATTTCATTTACACAACTTTCTCCTAGTATATAGTATATAATCATTACATTTGATAAAATTGTCAGTGATTTTTTCAACCATAGTTATAGAACATACTTTTTTTAAAAAAAAAATTCCCATCCCCACCCCCACCACGAAAGCAGGCCACCCACCACTCTGGGGTTACTGCAGGGCCGCCCCTCACCACCACCCGGCCTCCCCGCTCCCTGCCTGGTGGGCCGCCCCTCCCCTGCTACAGACCATACCTTTGAACATTATTTTTCAATTCTTAAATTCTCTAAAAGTTTCCATTGTTGACATTATACTATGGATTTGACAGCTAAAGGGGAAGCTGTGGTTATAAAACAGAACTGAGGCTATTTCCAGAAGTTATAGAGTTAAGAAGAACTGAAAATACCTTTCAGTGAATGCTGTCAGTTGTGAGCTATTGTCATCAGTATACCAATGTCAGGTGCAGACTATTGTCTGTCCTCCACGGTAGGGCAGGTCAGGAAGCAGACATGATGAGGATTACAGGAATGCTTTTAGAGATATAAGGTATAACAGCTGAATCGTGGAGGCCTGCCAGAGTTATTCTCTGACCCCTCTTATATTAAATACAAACCAAGGACTTGGGGTCTACACTGAGGTTCAAAGTGTCCGGGGCCTTTTGCCCCTTTTTGTACTTTTCTTGAGAGTCAGGGAGTATAAGCAGTAACACCTGGCAGTGGATTGCTGGCACCTCTTATCACTTTAGACAGCAGAATCTCTGCCAAGAATTTTTTTAGGGAAGACCAGATCTAAGGCAGGCAGCACCTGCAGGTGGTCTGATAAGATATCTGGTCAATACCTTAGGAACCCAGATAAGTGACTTTTTGTTTATGAGAACATTGCTCTTAGGCAGCTATTGTTCTTCCTCCCCTTGGCGGGTGTTGGATTAGGTTGCTGGTGTTCTCCTCATTACCTTAATGTTACAAGTAGGAATACAAGGGAGGGGTAAGCAAGAGTGATTAAGAATAACAATGATGCAATCCACAAAGCTCACAAATAACTTCTTCTCAGTGTGGAGGAATGCACAAATTGCCTCATCTGGCTAAATAACCCATTCTGAACAGGAATTTCTTTATGTGCAAAGGAAAAGGCCCACATCACTAACTCCTTGCCAATCTTTCATAGTGCCAGCTCAGAACATCAGAGGACGCTCTCCAGAAACCTTTCCGACAGGCATTTTACTATTTTACCTGACCTTATCTGTGCAGTTTATTTGCATGATGGCTTATTGTTGACATCCCTGATCTGAAAGGTCATGGCCCATCAACTAATAATAGTCTTGTCTAGACGGAGCTTATATTTTACACACATAGGCTTGGCTTATACTGTATGGATAACAGTGCTTCCAGCCAATTACTATGGTATACAAAACATTGCGGATTACAAAATTCTGGGACCTGCAAAGATCACCCCAATATTCCAGAGTGACATTAACTGTCCTTATTGCACCAAATACATTATTTATTCTTGGCAAGATGAGGATTCTTACTCAACTTTCTTAAGTAAAATCTTTGTTTTATACTGTTGGGTTGTTTTTTTTTTGGCCATCAGGAAACTGTTTATCAAATGATATTCATTTGATCTTTCCAAGATATATTGTTTTTTTTTGCAAATGAGCTTCCAACTTCATTTTTAGGTATTGTGAATTACATAAAAGAATAGCACTGAGTCTACAATTTACAGTAGCCTTAACATAGAATGCTAAAGGTGTTTTGAAAACTTAAACAGAATAAGTCAGCCTTCTCCAAATGGATGTCATCCAGTTGTTTTGAGTTTTAAACCACACAATCTTTTGGTCAACCATTGTCCCATGCTGGCTGGTTAGGGGTTCATGGAAGTTGAAATTCAACACAACTGAAGATTATCTTGTTAGAGATGGTTTGGGCAACAGATATAAGAAAACATGATCTTTTTTCTTTTCGTAAATCTAAAAATTGGCATAGCAGATATAATTCAGGATCTTCCTCAGAGCCTGGCATGTAGCCGTACTGATTACTGAGCTAAGTGGTACATGAGATTTTTAAAATAGGTAATCCCTAACTACCTTGTTATTGCAATGATTAAGAGCCAGTCCTTGAATGGTCTGAAAAAATATAATTTCTCACATAATGAGGAAGCTCCTTTGTAGGAGAAATTGAAGCAGTGGATGAAAGACACAGAAATAACCAAAATATCTTTAAATGGAGGACTTCTGGGGGAGGTATGGAGAACTGAAGATGGCTCTGTGATGACCACGGTAAAGACCAAGGAACTGGTGAGTAGACAGGTTCCTTGGAACCTCTACAGATAAGGAGAGGACAGGAGTTTGCCCACATGTGCTCCAGATGGCTGCTCCACGTGAGGGGACCTCAGGATAGTGGTTTTCCATGGCTTTGAGTATTGGGAGATGATGGGATTAGCCATCTCGCTTGCAATTGCGACTTTTAAAGGACACTAAGTTCACAAACTTCACTTTCTAATTACTTACGGAAATTGGTTATTAACTACTTCTAAGCTATTAGAGACCTTTGGAATGACAAATTTGAAAATGCCAGGTGAATCTGCCTTTAATCCTGAACGAAAGAAAATTTTAATCATAAGTTTAAGAATTTAAATTAACTGAAATAAATAGCAAAAGGCTAAATAACGTTTTGATCTTAGAAAGTTACAAATAGACTAAGGATCCAGAAAAAATTGGAATATTGAAACTTTTACAGTAAAATTTTGGAATTAATTATAAAGAACAAATAGCTTCTCATGGGAAATAGATTCTGTTTTGGATTTTACAAGACACAACAAAGATAAGCAATTTCATGATTTCAAAAATTGGACACTAGAGGAGACTAAATTTTTTTAAGTAGAGGAAAGATTTATAAGCCTATGAAATGCTGGAAAACATTATAACAATAAAAATATTGAAGGAGACTTTCAAAGAATGAAATCAGAAAATAGTAGCCACGATATCAACAATGTCAGTACAGTAATGATGTCTGCTTCTATGGATAGACTATTTCCAAAAGATGTTATTGAAGAAATGACAGATGTAGAACAAATTTCATCTGACAAGATAGAGATGGTATTGAAAGTGGATTTACAACTAACAGGCCAAAAGAATGACTTGGAAAAGGATGTTTCACTGGATCTACAAAAGAAACTGGCTAAGGTTTAAAAATTTAAAAGAGAAATATAAATGACAAACCAAGAGAGTGACCTGGTTATCTTTTTCCTACTGAATTTACAAAAGAGGCTTATTAAATTCTTGAAGAACTCTGTGTGATGGGACAAAGAAGAAATGAAGAGAAATGAAATTCTACAACAATATTTGAATGAACTAAAGACTAAGACTTTTAGAAGTAAAAGGAAGGAATATAAAATTGGTTTATTTGATCAAGGTTAAACTGACACCAGGACTGAAAAGTTGATGCTTTATGGATTTATTTATAGATATGGGATGGGATATGGGATGAGGGATAATTGTTTGCAATTGTAGAGGAGGTGAAAAGTCACTAAGTTTGTTTATCCTTGTGATGAAGGTTAGAAGTCACTTCTTTATATATTTCTTTTTTCTTTTTTATATATTCTTACTTTTTTCTACTCTTTTTTCTTGCAATTTTTACTTCTTTCTATTCTTTTCTTTAAGTTTAATTTGTATTATATTTTACATACATACATACATATATATATATATATATATATATATATATATATATATAAAAAAACAAAATCTCTTTAAATGGACATTTTTGTCTAGAAAAAGGCCTGCTGTTCTCTTTTCGTCTTCTGCTTCCCTGTACCAGTTCTCAGTATGTTCCGTAAGTGCTGTTCAGAGATAAATGTCCTAATGAAACTATAATGTAGAAGCAAAAGGTGTTTTTTGTCATTTCAGATAATTTATTTGGAAGCAATAACAAATGTTAAAGAAAAGTAATATGGCTAGCTGTGATGTTGCTAGGTTCACAAATAGAAGGTTAGGGGCGGGGAGCAGGGAGGCCATGGTTCTCTGGAAGTGCCTTCACTCTGAATGCTATAGTTCTTGACCAGTGTAGCTTTCTTTATTATATGGTAGCATTTATTTAATAAATTAAAGAATATTGTTTTTCTAGAAGCTGCTTTGGATATGACAATGGTTTCTGTTGTGTGTGGGGAGGGGGGAGGGAGATAATTTCTGCTTGCTCCCAAGAAAACTTTTTTTTATGGGCTTAATTTTTATTTTTTATTTATTTATACTGATTTGTATGCCACTTCATACAATAATCCCTTGGTATTACTTCCAAACACGATCTAACAGTGATTCTAAGTAGCTTAACATCATAAATCTGGCTTACAGGAAAACAAATCAGAAATAAACACAGCCAAATAAAAAAGCAACTGTCACCAGTCCTTTTGGACCCTCTCTCAAAACACACCATTTTCATAGCCTTTCAAAGGGATAGTAGGGCCATTAATACAAACAAGAAGGCCTCCTTAATGTCATTGTGATATTTAAGATACAGGCCTCAGATTCTCATAGTCCATATATAAATCCTTCTTTCTTTGTGCAATGCACCATAGGACAGCTATGAAATACTGTATATGATAATTTTGAAGAAGAAGCATTTAGTGGCATCTTCAGCAAACCATGCTAACACCAAAACGTCAACATGTGCATAGCAGCATTATCAGTAAATGCCACTATTATGTACTTGCATGTTGACATCTGATGCAAGTGCCTCAGTGGCCACATTGGCATGATGACATGATCATGCACTTTTTGTCATTTGCCTCCTCCCTCCCACCCCCCAGGGTACCCATGGAAGCAGTCGAGATCAAGATGAACATTCCCATTCTGGTGTCAGTTTAAAACAGAGCTTGCCAAAACAGTAACAAGCCATGGCATCTGGCATTAGCTCTCATTTAACAGCCAGGTAAATTCCCCAGAAAAGTATCCAGTTATGCTTATTACATCCTAAATTGTGAATCATAAAAACTGCACATATTTAATAGTGTTTATTGACCTATGTGGCAATGCAATTACAGGTCTGAATGACTTAAATGTAAAGAGTGTAAGTATCAGTGGGATACTTACACCCTTTACATTTAGTACATTTCCACTTAGTATTGTCCTTATAGAAATCTGCAACAAAATGCCTTGCCTTCGAAATAGAAGGATGAAGTAAACATTATGTCCTCTGATGTAAATTCTTAAATCTCAAAGACCCTGCTATGTCTCATTCATTTCTGTAATGGGGTCTATGAGTTGAAATGTAGTTGGGATACCGACTCTCCCAAAGGAGACCTTTCCAGTCTCCTTGCGTTCTTCCAGCTCCTTGAGAAAGGCTATTGGAAGGTGCCCCAGCCTCTTTCTTTGAGGGACATTCTTTTACCCCTGTACTTTTAATTCAGAAGAGGAAAGGGGGACTGTTTTACTTTTCTTTTGCTATTCTTTTTTTTTCTTTCTTTCCTCTAAGGTCAGAGGTGTGTTAGGCTACTTCCCTGTCAGAATAAACCACTACAATGTAAACGTACAGGATGAATATGTGTATGACAATAAAGGAACCAGCTTAGCTTTAAAATGATAATAGAGAAAGGAAAAAGGAAATCAGGATTCTTGTCAGCAGTAGTCTGGACACAAAGAACAGCTCAGAATCAATCTATAATATAAATTAACAGATAAGTCTTAACTGCATCTAGCTTTTCCTTGATGACTGTTTTCTTCTGATTCACAATTCTTATTCCAGGACTGGGGCAGGAGAGATAAAAAAGATAAAGAAAGGCACAATGATGTCAGTTTCCTTATCTTTTCAAAGCTAATCTAAGAGAATGAAAGTTTTTTCTGTTTCTGACTGGTTGCTCAGGATTTTAATTTTATTTTTCTTGGGCTTGAGTTGTATCTGCCTCCCTTCTCAACTGGTTGCTTGGACTTCCCTGTAACTTTTTCAAGTCTGGACCATTTTGGGTGGCTTCTTCCCCTTCCACACAATTCTACAGCATGCAGTTCATTATTTTATCAGATAATACACTGGCAAATTCATTTAATCTACCTCTTGTTTGACCCACCCTAATCACTGAATCTAATTCTGATTTAATTTATATATTCTTTTATGTTATAGAGTAAATCTGTGTCATAGAAAACTTGAAATCCTAACATGGTCATCTTCTTCCCTTGGCTTCCAAGCAACAATGGTTCCATATGGGAAGACAAGAAAGAAGCAAGGGCCTGTGTTAGTTTCAAAGGAAATAATTTGGGAGGGTGGTGATGGTGAAAGCATCCATATGTGGAAACATCTGGAAATCAAAGGAAAGGCATGGAGACTATTGAAAAGGGAACAATCCCTCCAAGGAAAAGGCAGTCCACATGAGAGCCAGCCAATGAGGTTGGAAAGGGCAAGAAGCAGGGGAATGATCAATCAGGTCTTGCAATGGCCGTAGTCCAGACTGAGCACCAGCTCATCCATATTGCAGTCTGGACTGAAGCTGGCTTAAGACGCTATTGGGAAAAGCATGGGAGACAAGTCACTTAAGGTACAGTGCAGAATTGCCTTTCTGACCTCAGAGCAGAAATCCTGTGTTTAAAGCTGAAAGGAAGCAGTGTGCCCAAGGAAACTAGGAATGAGACGATTACTGAAATGTTAGAGGGCAGATTCAGAAATTGGCCAGAGCAAGTGCCAGGTCAGAAGGGAGACCTGGTGGATGCAAAGTCTTCCTGATATGCTCACTTATGCTCCAGGTCTTGTGGTGGCTTGAGTATCACCTTGGCCCCATTACCAACTCACTGCAGTCCAGATTAGAATTTCTGAAGTTGGTTTAAGAAACAACTGGGAACAACATAGGAGATGAGCAGTTTAGGCTGCAGTACAAAATTGCCTTTCCATGAACTCAGTAGAACTTCCCCTCCCTGTTTCCCTCTGCCTTATTCATGTGCACCATAACATGGATTCAAGGATGCCCTAAATGTTTACTGCAGGACCGGGAGGTTGTGCAGTCAGATAGAAGCATTCATGTGGCTGTAGGGCTTTTCTTCTACTGTCAGCAGGTCCTACATTTGATACATCCAATACTTAGTCATCCTCCTTCATTATCACAGGCCTTCTGCCTTTTCTGAAGATTTAAAAGTTGATTTTACTTGTTTTCACCAAGTAATGTCATAATGGCTAATCTTGCTAATGTTGTTGCCACCAACACCACTGCTGCAGCTGCAGCTACTACCACCAATTATTTATTATTATTATTATTATTATTATTATTATTATTATTATTAATCCTTTTCACAAGGAAGCTGGTGGCATTGATAATTATATGTACAGTATACTAAATATTTAATTAATTATATTTAGTTATGTGCCTTTCCACCATTAAGTCACAGTAATCAATTTTGAAAATTATTTTCCATATTGGTAAGATAAAATGTTATCAAGGTTATCTTTCAGACTTTTGTTCTATACTAAAAAGAAGGCTGCTGGGCATTCTTTGTGCTATACAAAACAATCCTAACCTGGTTTAACAGTGAGATCCACCAAAGAGCCACTGCTTTATTCAGAGCAGTGATAAAATGGTGAAAGGTGAAAGGTCCCCTGTGCAAGCACCGAGTCTTGTCTGACCCTTTGGGGGGATGCTGCTTTTGTGATGTTTTCCTGGCAGACTATAGCAGGGTGGTTTGCCATTGCCTTCCCCAGTCGTCACCTTCCCCAGAAAGCTGGGTACTCATTTTACCGACCTCAGAAGGATGGAAGGCTGAGTCGACCTGAGCCGGCTACCCAAGAATCCAGCTTCTGGTGGGATCAAACCCGGGTCGTGGGGAGAGTTTTGGTTGCAATAGTGCGGCCTACCACTCTGCACCACACGAGGCTTAGTGATAAAATACAAATGGCAATTTTTCAGGGGGAATGCTGGTCTGTGACTGCTATACCTTAGATGCCAAATTAGTTCTCAATTCCTGAAGCTTGAACCCAGCAGATCTAATGCTGCTCCTATCCAGCTTTTCTAATGCCTAATTTCAGGGCCATCTTCCAATTTATCCATGGGTATAACAGGGTCTTGAAGTGAATGTTTTCTTCAACTTCATAGAGAGGCTTCAGTGATATTTTAAATCCATAAATAGATATGAAAGAATTCCAGAATGTGTTTACATAAGCGAAAGTGAAATATGCAGACAGTTCCCCAGGGAAAGTAGAAGCAGAAAACTGAAAGTTCAAAACAGCCAATTAGGAAAACGCTAATATCTTCAAATTTAGTACAAAAATAAGAACAGGGAGACAATTATTTATCCTCAATCCTCCTTAATATTTGGGTGGAAAACAAAGTCCAAAACTTAAAAAGAATTTTTTAAAAAATTGATCCCCAAAATAAAGATAAGCACCAAGAGAACCCGCTTCTCCTTGCTGTAGAAAGCCTCTCTTAGGGTACGCATACTTAAAAGAAATATAAATTGGGTGATTTAGAAATGGGGTGGCCAGTCTTAGTGCCCCTTTAAGGCTACAGCGTAGCTTGGAAATGGTGATGTCCCAGCATCCCGGCTGCTCTTACCAGTCCAGTGCGAATGCTGTTTGTGAACTTCTGGCTGCAAGCAGCTGTCTAGGAGACAGATGGGGTGATTCCAGGTGTTTTCCTTTTTCTGGAAAACCACTTCTGGACTTCAGGAAAACCTGCCTGAGCCCCAAAAAACTGCCGCGTTGTCAGTTCTGCCTGCTGAGCCCATGGGCACAGCTGTTCTGTCCACTATGTCCCCACTGGAAGTCCACTTTTAAAATTATTGTTGAGTGTAATTATTGCTGAACTACTGCAAAGGGAAGGGAAGGGAAGGGATGAATCAAAAGGCTTTAATCACTTCGTAACATTTTAATTGTCTTACTTTTGGACAAAAGCTCAATATATTAGGCAAATCTCTAATATTTTTAAAATTAATAAGAAGAATAAGTCCCCTTGATTTTAATAGGGACTAGTCTCAAAATTCACTCTCTCTCTCTTTCTCTTTGTTAAAATGTTTCACAAGTAGTATCCTGCAATTTCAGTGCCAAGATGCTTTTAGTTTTTAAACTGTGTTTGTAATGTGAAGTTTATTTATTTATTAGATTTGCACAATTCAAAGCAGCATACATAATGCTTGCTTCTCCTATTTTCCTCACAACAACTCTGTGAGGTTGTTTGAGCTAAGAAATTGTGGCTGGCCAGCTTTGTACCTGACGGAAGACTAGGGCTTGTGGTCTCACAGTTTCTAGTCTAACACCATCACCATTACATCGAAGTAGCTTATGCTGTACTTGTTAGTTTATATGTCCAGTGTGGTATTATGGAATGTCCTTTAACATTTTGAATCTGAAATAAATAGATAAATACTAGGCTGCAATCTAATTCACACTTATTTGGGAATGAGTCTCCTCAGGCTCAAGAGAGGACATGCATAAGAACCACACTATTCATATGATAACTAATTCAAAAGAAATTCTCAGCCCATTCAGTGGGGCTTCATATCTGATAACTTGGTATAGAATTGCAGTCTGCTAAGCAAAGTAGGCTTTAAAAATATGCCTACAAAGTTCCAATGGTTTGATTAAGGAAAACAATTAATTTATTCATGGCTTGTTATGTGTGTGTGTGTGTGTGCATACCTGCATGTGCGCTATATGTGTGTGCTGTCTTTAGATGAGAGACAGAGAGGGAGGGATGACAAACAGAACAACTGTGCCTCCCAGTGTTGAAATAGGGCATCAATATTTTATAATGACATCTTTATAGCTGGGATGTGGAATAATTTAAAAACTAAAACTTAGAATTTTAAGTTTTCCCTAGTTAGAAAAAATATTGTTAGGTGAAAATTGAAGAAAATACTTTTCATTTTTTGCTTTTTGTAAATGTTAAAGATACTTTTTTAAAATAATAATATTTTATTTGTACTGGAGTATACTGTATAGGATACATGGTATGTGTGGGGTGTTTATTTTATATATATATATATATATATATATATATGTATGTATGTATGAATGTATATATATATATATATATTAAAAGCTTTAAAAAATAAAAACTAATACAAACTAATAAAAAATAAGAAAGAAAAAAAGAAAAAGATGTAAATAAAAAAGAAAGCTAAAAGTGCAAGAATAGAAAAAAAGGAAAAGGAAAATAGAAAAAAAATATAAAGAAGTGGCTTCTGATCTTCTTTATAGCAGTTATAATTATACATTTAGCTCTTTCTCTAAAGTTACAACATGTCTCTCTTCTTTTTATAATTTGTCTAATCATCAAAACTCTTCATTTTTTTCTATTTTCTGCAAAAAGTCCATAAGGGGTTTCCAGTCAGCAATAAATGTAGATATTGTCTTTTCTCTGATCAAAGAAGTAAATTGAGCTATCTCAGAAAGTTCCAACATCTTCGCCAACCATTCCTCCATTGTGGGTAATGCCAAATCTTCCCATCTTTGGGCATACAATAATCTCGGTGCAGTTATCATGTACAAAAACAGAGTTCCATGACTTTTTTTCAACTGTTTGTCCATCAGTCCCAAAAGAAAGACCTCTGGTCTCAATGATGTATTAGTCTTAAAACCCTCTTTATCAGTGTATGTATTTGAATCCAAAATTTTCTAGCTTTTTTACACATCCACCAAGGAAAAAATGTCCTTTCTTGTTGTTCACATTTCTAACATGTGTTTGAAGTGCCTTTATACAGTACATTCTAGACAATTTCTCTGGTGACATATACCAGCGGTACATCATTTTGTAAAAATTCTCTTTAAGATTATAACATAGTATAAATTTCAGCCCTTTCAATTACGTATTTTCTCATTGTTCCATCTGTATATTATAACCAAAAACTTTAGCCCACTTTTTCATACATTCTTTTACTTGTTCTTCTTCTGTTTCAAATTTCAATAGAAGTTTATACACTTTAGCAATTACATGTCCATCATTTGTACACAATTCCATTTCTAACTCAGTTTCCCAATGTTCAAAACCAAAACTCTTTTGTCTACTTTAAATCTTTCTAAATAACTGTAAATAAGAAAACCATTGGCAACTATGTTGATTTTATTTTTATTCCCCTTGCCAAAATTCTAGTATCTCATGATAAGTGTCATGAGCACTGATGGTGAGCAGGAGGGGGCCTTTATCCAGGGAGGAAAACGCATGCGTAGTAGCGAGAATTTGAGCTGTCATTCAAAGAGACACAAAACAGACCCGCCTTGACTTTTGGGGTTTATCTGTATGGGTTTTCTTACGCTTCTTCAGTTTGTTAGGATTTTCTGTCTACCGTAGCATTAATAAAACACTAGAGACCTATTCCTCGTCTCGGTGTAGTTCCTGCTTGTCAGGACAATAAGTTAGCCATTTGTGTTTGCCTATTATTTCTCATCTATAAAATGCTTCTTGTGCTGAAAGTCACAAAGGTGTTTTCAGGCACAACCTGGATTTGTATCTATTCCATATTCTCAATATGGTATGTCTAACATAATGATTTTTAAAATCCACATTAACCTTGACTTTGTCATACCAAAGATACCCATGCCACCCAAATCTCAGGTCATGTCCTTCTAACTCCAAAAGCCTTCTATTTCTTAGCAACACCCACTCTTTCATCCAAACCAAACAGCAAGCTGCAAAATACAATTTCAGATCCAGTAAACCCAATCCTTCTCTTTCCTTTGCATCCTGTAACACCTTATATTTAACTCGTGGTTTTTTCCCTGCCACACAAATTTAGCTATATCCTTCTGCCACTATTTAAATGGTGCATCAGTTGTCAAAACAGGTATTGTCTGAAACAAAAACATCCTTCTAGGCAAGACATTCATTTTTATCACAGAAATACTCCCCAGCAATGACAAGTGTAGTTTCTCCCATGTTAATATATTTTTAACTCGACTTGTGAGTTGAGCAGCTGGGAGTCAAGGGATTTCAATGAAGCTCACAGCTGTGATGCAGCCTTTATGGACACAAGGTTTGCACAAGCCTCACTTTCTTAAACACTTTTGGATGTAATTAATTTACAGTTAAAGAGAGATTTTCTGAGCTGCAGGGTAAGAGAATTCCACTTGGTAAGTCAACATTTTTTCTGGGCTAAAAGAGGGGTTTTAAAGGTATAAAAACTTTTGGCAAAAAGCTTAACAAGGAGTGGATATAAGAAAGTTTAAAACGAATAAAGGGAATAGGGTTTTTTGAAATATTTTTTTGGTGAAAGTGCTTTTGCATAAATTGGAATTAAAATAGACAAATGAACTGGACCTTTGTGGGATTGTTTTTGTTTACTATTAAAAAGTGCAGACAATTGGTGGATTTTACAAAACAAAACATAAAGGTAATATGAGCCAGACTGTGATGCTGATTGTAATTGCAAAGTGCCATTTGAGACTAAAGTTTTAAGGGCACAGGAAGAAAAAAAAGGGAGGGGGAGTTTGCCTTTTACTCTTTCCCTTGTAATTGAGATACTTTTACTTTTGGATTACATTATTACAATGACAACCACCAGAAAAGTGGCCCAAATAGTGTAGGAGAGGAGAGGATAGCTAGAGCAACCTGCAAAGAGAGGAATTACACCAGATTTACTTCAGAAAATGTTTGAGGAATTGGGCAATAAGTTAGCTGAACCACTTGATACTAAATTGACTAAATCACTGGATACTAAATTAACAGCTTTTGAAAAAAGAATGGATAAAAGACTTGTAAAGATGGAAGAGGAGATGAAAGAAGTTAAGAAGATGGAAAGCTCAGTAAAACAAATGTCTGGAAATGTAAAACAATTAATGACAAAGTGGAAATTCTGAAGAGTAAGACAGAAGTTATGGACAGAGAGCTGGAAAGAGAGCCAGATAATTTGGCACTACTGGAACTGAGATAGAAGGAATTTTGTTTGAGATTTAGAGAAATTTCAGAGGATTGGGGTAAAGTTATCAGAGAAAAGGTTATTACATTTGTAGCAATTTTTTTTGGATTGGGATGAGGAGGATACAGAGGCAGAAATTGATAAGGTACATAGAAGAAATACAAGATTTGCGAGACTAAGAAATGTTCCAAGGGATATCTTGATGCATTTTGTCAGAAAGAAGACAAGAGATCAAGTTTTGTAGCAGCATTTTAATAAAAGACTGAAGATTGATAATACAGATGTAATTGTTCTTAAATAAATTCCTATTAGAATCTTGTGTAAGAGAAAAGAGTATTATTTTTTGCCTGACAGATTAAAACAGAAAAAGATTCCATTTCAGTGGGATAAATTGGATGGATTTTTACTTTTAAACAGCAGAGGTTTTGACTAAATTCTATCCAGAAGATGAGGGAATTTTTAGAAAAAATTAGAGAAGAACTGGAGGAGTTTCAAAGGGAGATGTCAGATGAGACCACACAAAAACTTCAGGAGGTGCAACAGGAAACTGAAAAGGATGATACTGAACTAGGTACTACAGGTATCAACTTTTCTAAATTTTTGGCTTGATCATGGATTACAAATGCTTAATGTGGAATATAAATGGAGCAAATGCTCTTCAAAAGAGAAAAAAATATTTCATTATTTGAAAAAAATTAAAAAGATGTAATTTGGTTACAAGAGACACTTATTATAAAAAAGGACATAAAATATTTGATTTATAAAAAATTGGATGAAGAATTTTTTTCACCAGGAACTAAAAAAAGAAATGGGGTTGTTTTGTATATAGTCCCCAACTAAAACCAGAACGTGTATTGACTGATAACCATGATAGATTTGCTGGGGTGGAAGTTAATTTGTATGGGACTAAGACTGTGATATTGGGAATTTTTGCCCAAAATGAGGATAAAGTACTGTTCTATAAAGGATTTATGGAGAGCCGAATAGGTTTCTATTATAAAAATTGGTGTTTGATGAGGGATTGGAATGGAATGATCTCTCCACTACTGGACAGAACTTCTGAGAAAAATATTAAAATCACTCAAGGCAAATTACCAAATTTTCTTTTGGTAATTTTTTTTTCAGAAGAATGGCAATTCAAGAGAGTACACCTACTTTTCTGAAAGACATAGATCCTTTTCAAGAATAGATATGATACTGATTTCAAAGGATTTGGCTACTAAGGTTTCTAAAGTAGATATATTACCAAAAACGTTTTTGGATCATAATCCTGTGAGTTTAGTTTATAAAAGGAAATCCAGTTCTTTTAGATGGAGACTAAATAAAATGTTGTTACAGAAAGAAGTAATAGTGGAGGATTGTAAAAAGAAATTAAAATATTTTTTTGAAAATAATTTAAAGGTACTAATTTAAGAATGGTTTGGGATGCAAGTAAAACTTCTATTAGAGGTTATTTCATACAACATAACAGTGAACTCAAAAAGAAGAGGCAACAGAAAACAAGACCTATTTTGGATGAAATAAAGAAAAAAGAAGAATTAAAGACATTTCTAGAGAAGATAAGTATTTCTCAACAAATTAAGCTTTTACAATGACAATGGAAATAAAAATGAACTATGTAAAGCAAAAAAACTTTGAGTTTGCAGACAAACTAGGGAAATGGTTGGCATATAAATTATGAAAAGAAAAAGAAAAGGAACTATTGAAACTACAAGAGGGAGACACTGTATTAATGGATAGTGTGGACATGCAAAAAGTATTTCATCAATATTATTCTAACTTGTGTAAAGCAAGTGACATATCTCAAGAGAAAATACATGAATACCTAAAGAAACAAAATTTACTGAGGATTACAGAGGAACAAAAACAGATTGTGACTGGACCTGTAAAAATAAGGGAATTTCTGAAGCTATAAAAACAATTAAACCAGGAAAGATGCCTGGACCAGACAGATTATCAGGTTCTTATCATAAATGTTTTGAGTATGAACTTTTACAACCTTTACAAAATACGATGAACTCTATCTTACAGGGAGGAAACAGGCTAGAGAGTTGAAAAGAGGCAAATACACCACTAATTTATCTATCTATCTATCTATCTATCTATCTATCTATCTATCTATCTATCTATCTAATTTGTCCCCACCCATCTCCTCCCGTCGGGGGACTCTGGGCGGTTTACAACAATCGATTAAAAACAACAACCATAAAATACACAGAATAAAATACAATAATAAATAATATAAATAATACCTAAAGAAGGACAAGATTTGACTTTAACAAGAAACTATAGCCTGATATCATTATTGAACAATGACTACAAGTTGTTTACAATGATTCTGGCTGATAAACTGAAAATAATTTTGCAAGAATTTATTCATGAGGATCAATGTGGGTTTATACCTAAAAGACAGTTAAAGGACAATCTTAGAAATGTGTTGGATATTATGTAATATTTGGAGCAAGATAATGGAAAACAAGCCACATTGTTTTTCTTAGATGTGGAGACAGCCTTTGACAATTTGAATTGGGCTTTCCTGTTTTGGAAAATATGAACTTTGGAGAGAACTTTATAAAATGGGTAAGATTGATTTATACTTCACAGAAAGCACAATAATTGTTAATGGTGATTTAACAAAGCCTCGTGAGGTACAAAAGGAACACGACAGGGATGCCCACTGTCTCGTTTAGTTTGGTTCTTGAAATACTGCATAGAGATATACAGTAAGAACAGATGAGAGAATTGTGGGAGTAAAGATAAAAAAAAAAAGAAACTTATAAATTAAGGGCTTTTGCAGATGACTTGCTGTTGGTTCTGGAAGATCTTTTAAGGGGAATTGAAACATTAATGGGCAAATTAAAAGAATTTGGTGCATTAGCAGGCTTTAAGATCAACCAACAGAAGGTTTCTCTCTCTCTCTCTCATTATCTCTATCTATCTATCTATCTATCTATCTATCTATCTATCTATCTATCTATCTATCTATCTATCTATCTATCTATGTTCATTCAGCTGCTTAAAAGAGGCAGTACATCATCGTATTAAAGTTATCATAGCCCTGCATTCTAACCTATTTAAGATTTTTCAAAAAATGTATTTATTCATCATGGCTGCTCTTCTAAAGACTGTAGAAATGGGAACTAAAACATATTCTAAGGATGAGGCTTACAGAGGCTTGGAGTGTCACAATAGATGACTCATTTCATACGCTGGATAAATAAGCCTTGGAAAATGGAGGCATCTTCAAAAGCGATTTTCTTGCAGATCATAATTGCTGAAGAGGTTTATAACAGGATGATGGTCCTTCAGGCTGTAAGCTGTTTGGGCTTCAAAATTTAGTGCTAACCCCTTAAATTGTGTCTAGCAAACAGCTGGCAACTAGTGTATATTTTTCAGAATAGACACCATATGATTTCATATGATTTCATACCTCATGGTAGTTAGCAATCTAGCTGTTGCATTTTACACCAAAGGCAAATTCATGGCAGCATTTTGCATTAATGAAGATGGGATATAACTAAGCTATGATAATCAAGATATCCATAATTAAGGTATGGATAATTTGGACCAGCTCAGGAATCATCACAGCTAACAGTGTGAATCCACTGACAGCTGAATATCAAGGAGGACTCCTATTCAGAGGACTTGTTCTTTCAGGGCCACTGTAACTCCATTTCAAACAGGTTGAACCTCAATTCTGCTTTCCCATTGGTCAACAATATCTCGATGCAATTTGGGTTTAATTTTAATATTAATTACTAAATAATATTTTCAAATGTATGCATTGTTAAACAGCCCTGATTGCTTCTTTGGAGTCAAATGGCTGGTATAATCATGCAAATGGAATGCCAGTGGCTTCCCATGGCAAGCTGCATTCCCTTGGGACATCTTTAAATCAATGTGCTGAACACTGTTCCTCATTTAAAATCCCTCTTTTGAAATAAAGAACCAAACAAATGCCTCCAAAGCTCTGTTCTGTTCAAGCGTCCATAAGGGTGCCATGGTCAGTGATATTTCCAACCCTGTCTTTCAGTCATCAGTAGAGAATTTCAGTCTGCCAAAAGTTAAATCTTTTTCCAAGGAGAAAAATAATAGTTGGTGCATATATTTTGATAATTAAGAGATGGATACTGTAAAGCTCCTCTCTCTCTCTGTCTCTCTTTTCATACAATAGCTATTGCAATTCATTCACTATACAGTGCATCCCTTTGAACAACAACAATATGAAAAAGACCATATATATCCCAGTGGTAGAATGTATTGCAGGGCTTTCCACATAGGGCCACGGCTGGCCACAAACCACTCCAGGCTTCCAGGCCACCATGACCACCATATTAACTGTTATCCTAGTTGATGTGCACTCCAAGAAAATTCCAGACTGCTTGCTCGGTCTTTCAGAGCTTAAGGCAGCTATAACTTTCCATCAATGCAAGACTTCCATTTTATTTACATTAGAAGTATATGATATAAAAAGTGCCATTGTCTTTTACTGCACCTCAGCTGCCCCTATCGAATGTAATGTGGTTACTTTCAGGGTAGCAGTCACTGCATTCCTCCCAAACAAAAGGGGAAACACACACACACACACACACACAGATACACACAGAGGCCTAGCTCCCTTCCCAAGTCAGCAGTAGTTTGATTATTCAGTGGGGCTGGCGTATTCCAGGCACTCTTGTCTGGAATACTCCTTCTTATGCTCTAGACAGCAGCTGTAACAGTTTTTTGAGATTTTAACGTCATTTGATTTCTAGCTCCTGGAAAAAATGCAGTGCCATAATGAAAATCAGCACTCGTGTATGGTGGGGAAGGGGGCACCAAGCAAATCCTGTGGAGACTTTCTTTTTGTGTACTCATGGAAATATTGATCTCCTGGAAGACTCACATTCCGTAAAGTCATTATTGTCAAGTCCATATCACAATAATATAGAAATAGGATTAGGTCTTCTGCAGCAACAACAGGGAAAGCACTATTTTCATGCTTAAACCCTTTATGCTAGTTTCAGCCTGGCTCAGCAGTGGGGTGCCAATGAAATGAAAGCTAAATTGTGAAGACATGTCCTCAAGAAATGGATAGCAGGGTGTCTCAACCTGTTTATCCCTAACCACTCCAAAACCACTTCCATATACTAATTCAAGAGTACTAAATCTATGAACAACTTCACCAAATATTAGGGGGTGGGCATTGTAGAAGCACCTTTCTGATGCTGCTGCCTCCTACTTTTTCTGCCTCACAGCAAAGTAACCTATCTTTGGCTAGCTAAAGTCAGAGAGAGAGATGCAAATACTTCCAGCTCACAGGACAGCATGTTTACCCACTAGTATCAAGGCAAAACTGTCAATGAGAACTGCCCTTTGCTGTTGGACGATACCCTTCAGTCCTGATAACACCTCCTCTGGAATCTGTTCTGAAATCTTGCTAAAATGTTGCTCTGTAGACTGACCAAGATGTAACTGACATACGATGAAGTCCCAAAGGCCGAGCTTATTAGTACAACTATGACTGAAGCCCATCTCCCTATATTCCACCTTCACATATTTTGTGATGGAATCCTGGTTGTTGTTTCATGCAGACTTACACAGCTGCAAGTTCTCCATGGTCAATTCTTAGCTACCTCTATAACATCCTGAATACCTCACATAAGAAACTTTTTACCTTGGCTCGAATTGGCACACTACCTATTATGGAGGTTATAGGCAAATATACTAGCCTCCCACACAACAGTCATATATGTTTTTGCTCAGATACAGAGTCAGTAATTCACGTATAGCTAAACTGCCCATTGTACCACCTATGGCGTCTGGCATTCATAAACCCAATTATGAGAAACTTTAGGTATCTTTCTGATCAAGAAACTACTATCTTCCTTCTGCAAGTCCTAACTTGGGCAACCATTACAAAGGTTGCTAGATTTCTTGCAATTGCCATGGCTTGCAGAAGCCAGGTGCTATTCCCTTTTTATTATTTCATTATAAATGAAATTAATAATAAAAATAATTTTTCCTGTATTTTGTTTTTTTTCCTGTATTTTAAATTTTATACTTGTGTTTTATTAGTGTTTCTGTATTTTAAATTCTCTATTTGTGTTTTATTGGTCCAGGACCATAAATAAATAAATCAGATTGAAATAAATCAAATTGACTTACACAGCAACATCTATCTGCAAGTCTTTCTTGAAGCCACTATGAACAGAGTCTTCCCCACCATTCCCACTACCTCTGGTAACAACAAAGACAGGATGATAGTACAAAAGCACTACTATTCCGTTTCACAATAGGCTAAAAGGCTTGGGGTGCTATTTTCTGTTTGACTTGTGGGAAGGGAAACTGCACTTTCCATTGGTTCTGATCATTAGTTAATTTCTACAACTTGTGTGTCCTGCAGCTTCTGCAGAAATCCAACAGATGGTGCTCCTATACTACAGAATCCTTACTTTATCTACTGCCCCACCATACACATAAGACTTGCATAGTTATATATGTATTTCAAACATACTGGCATCAAAGAAATGATAAGTCTGAGCATTATTAGTTGTCAATTATATTTTTCCTATTTAACTTCCAGGGAAACTCATGTTATATTTCAAAACAAGCCAATGTACTGCAACAGGGTTTTCAAATTATTAATAGAATTATTTGATATCTTGCAGTGCAATATTATATATGTGATATGACTATTCAAAATCTAGTTTCATTCCATTCAGTGTACTAACTCTCAGAGAAAATTAGTTTTCCAGGATTCATTCTTGGAAGCACATAGTCTTTGAGTCTAATTTTCACTACTACTATCTAAGTATTGGAACTAGATAAAGCATCCACAGTTTATTGTGGATGATCTTTTAAATAAAACAGGGGCATCCAGGATCAAAAAACCCAAGATGGTGGAAGCAGCATAATGATGTAAACCTTTTGTATGCATGTCAATACTTGTGGACACTGCTAATAGAATATACATTTATCACGTAATCTTATGTATGTGTTCAAGTCTTTTTTAAAAGCAACCACATATATATACAGTGTATGTATGTATGTATGTGCATGTGTGTATGTGTATATATGTATACACACAAACACACATACATACATAGGAATGTTCTCTTTAAAACAGTGCAGTATAGATAGGCTACCATATTGAGATACACCTTTGAACACATACTCATGTAAGGATAGCAGCAAAATTTCACAGGTCTGCATTCTTTCCAGTGTTGTTTTTTCTAGATATAGCTCATAAAACACAGCGCTACTTATGTTTCTCCATGAGAAAAAAAAATCCCAATACCATAGCTGGGCAATGCATTTATTAAGAATAACCAAAACAACACAAAATAATTGCAGGCTCTTTGATTCTACAGGCAAGGTAGTACAGATAGCAGCTGTTTCTCCATTATTTTACTGTTAAAATAACTATTCAGTCAGAGTCAAGTTACATTTATATAGGGTGTGAGTTTCCAACATGGTGCCCGTGAGTGCAATAGTGGACTTTCCCTGCTGTCTGCAAATGTATAAATGCAAAGGAGGTTACCTATTTTGTTCTTAACTGGAAATGTATAATGAACAACTTAGCCTTTAAAAGTACATTCTGAAAAGTATATTCTGAAGGAGGAAATGGAAAGAGCAGCCGTTCTTCCTCACTTCCTGTATCAGCTCTACATGTGTAATGGGTCGAAGGAATGACCTTGAGGAATGGGGGGCAGGTGGGGGAGAGCTGCTACCAAGACAACAGCCTGATAAAAGAAACCTGAGTCCAGGACAGAATTGTAACCTGAGAAAGAATCTCAGACAAGACCCTTCCTAGTTCTCATGAACATAAAAAGAGGGAGGGGGAAAATGCATTCAGAATTGCACGATTCTGTTACTATAACCTTACAATAAAAGTAGTATCACCATGCATGGCTTTGGTTTCCTAGTTGGTCACCTTGAAGACTGACAATATGCTTTGCAAAACCGAGATTGTATTATCTACTCATCTCAGTGCAGGAAGATGTTGCTGATAAACAGACGGAAGGGAGCTGGAGATAAAATATGAAGAAAAATGTGTATCACCAGCATTTTCCTTCCTTAATTATGTGTACAGGTTTCAGTTCACTTTAGGCTACATATGAAGTGCAGCCTAAGACAATAATGATGACAATCGTGAGGTATGTCTCCAGCCATACGGTGAGCAGTTTCTTGACTGGGATTGTGCCATGCCTCAGCCAGCTGATTTATTTTCAGAGTAGCGAGAAGTCCAAAACAACTCAGGAGAAGTAGCTGTGTGATCCAAGAATGGATGATAAGGAGAAAGTCACCACCTTAGCCTCAGCTGTGCTGGAGCCACATGAAAAACCTGGACCTTCCCTGAATCCCTGAGAATGCTGGTATCTGAATATAGAAGATCAGCATCACAACTCCTGCTATCAACAACAGACTAAATGTAAACATACACCCCAATGTTTTCTCTTAACCAAGAAGCAACTGTAACAAAGGAGTGGCCAAATAAGCTCTTATTATAAAAAATTCTAAAATTAAGATGCTGAACATTTCTGGAAAGAATGTCATAATCCCTTCCAGATTCTGTTGCGTTATGCTTGGCCCTTAGAATTCCAGAATATACTTCTGTTTCAGCTCATGTGTTTTGAGTCTGGGGCAGACAGAAGGGAAGACTGTCATAGAAAGATAAAAAGGCAGATAGGAGCCAGAAGAACTACTATAGTCACAAAGGGCAGTCTACTGACCAGCTGCAGCAACTGTTCTGCAAGAATGTGTTGAGTATCTCTAGCATGTGAGACAAATGTTCTCCGTTAGGTTCCCTCTCTCCTTCAAACAAATCACAGATGTTCAACAGACTGAACAATGTCTGATGTCCAGTTGCAACGTTGTTATACACTGTACAGTACTGACCTATAGTACTCTGTGGAAATTACAAAAGCCATCATCATCTATTACAACCTCTTCCAAACTACATCAGAGAGATTG
This sequence comes from Candoia aspera, assembly GCF_035149785.1. Classification (NCBI taxonomy): domain Eukaryota; kingdom Metazoa; phylum Chordata; class Lepidosauria; order Squamata; family Candoiidae; genus Candoia; species Candoia aspera. Next base: position 159,262,254 of record NC_086155.1, read on the forward strand.
TAAATTATATTATGCCATTGAAGTGACATTAACAGAGCTATTTTTAAAATGTTTCATACTGAGTAAGAACTGAGTTAGAAAGAGGAGGAGCTCTTATTCTTGCCATCACCTCCTCCTCCTTTTCTTGGCATGAAGGATATAGTACCAGCTACTTTGCATGCTGGATTCATCATTGGATTCTGTGGGCAGTTCTCATTTCAATGTACCTACTCTGTTTGAACCAGAAAATTGTCTCTCTGCATTTTTTGTACAGATGGCTTTACATCTATACTGTATGTTCTATCTTCCTTTTCCAGGATTTTTTAGTCCATCTTCTTCCATCTTCTTCCATCTCCTTTTTAAACCATTTTCCTCTCAGTACTTCCTATTGTCATAATTCTGTGATGTGGGAGTATTCCATTTTGAAGGGCTAATTTGAGAGTTTTGCCATTAACTTTGTTCTAATGATGTTGTGTTCTACAAATCTTGTAATTCCCCTAAACTAGCTAATACATCTTTTTGGGGACACAGGTAGTATATTTGCAGCTGTACTTAGAGAAATGTGAGAGCAGTGTTAATATAGAAAGGGAGGTCTTTTGTTTGTGGTATTGGAATGAAGATTTGGTGAATCAAGAGGGGCTTCCCTACAGGAAATATTAAGTTTTCCCTAACTAGGCAAACACTTGAGCTGCAAATATTTACAGGGTCGATTGTGCTAGGGGAAGAATTCTAATTCAATTCACTTCTCTTTCTGCTCCTTGGTACCAGAATTCACCAATCATCTTCCCACTGTCCAGCTTTCTAAGAGAGAGGCAAAGAAGATTAGACAGGAAGCAAAAACCAACACAGCCAACTCAGACTGGTTCCAACTTTGTTTCTTGTAATGTCAGAGCTCCCAAAAGCACTGGGCAGCTAAGTCCAGCCTCATTTTCAATTTTCACAATGCTCTAGTGACATTTGGTTGGTGCCCTATAGGAAATTAAAAAGATGGCTAGATCCCATTGTCTGTTGCTACTTAGAATGGCAAGCTTTGGAAAAAAGTGAGGAAGCTTAAGGCTGCCCATATCCATGGGCTCTGCTGGTGCACTAGAACTCTGCAGCTGCCTTGGGTTGACAAGTACAAGGCTTATGCTTCAAAAACTTCCACTTTCTTGCAGCATTTATACTCCAAATATAATTCATAGTAGATTCATGCTTCAGCACAACCACCTGCATATGAGTAAACAGGAAAAGGAATGTAAATTGGTCTATAGACTTGTAATTTGCAGTTGCTGCCTTAATTACTCACTGGAGAAAACCCAGCAAACTCCAGTGTAAACATAGAATGAACGATAACTAAATTGGACTTTTTCTCCTTAGTAATGTGACCATGTCTTGAAACTAATCAACTGTCAGACTGATTATTTTACATAGGGATTCTTGCAAATGCTCCACCTATGCCAGACATAAGAATTCATTCTTGTCCTTTGTTTTATTATTTGCAGGGCATATCCAAAACAAAGTTTTATTTCAAGTATGTGATATCCCATGTAAGGTTTTACTTTCCATTTTTAGATATTACTACTATAGAATCAGGCTGTGCAAAGCTTCAAAGAGGTTCTTTGATTTGATTGAAGCATCACTGAAGCTCTTCATTGATTCACAAATTGAAGCAAAGGCCCACTTTGAACCAGGGAAACCTATCTGAGGGTTATGAAATGCGTTGCAGCCTTTTGAAGTGCTTTCTGTTGTTGCAGTGGCCTTTCTATTGTTTTCAGGATTGTTCCAGACAATATTCAGTATTGAATATTTCCATAATGCTGAGGAGGCAGGTTGAGTGGTGTGATGGTAGCTGTCCAATGTGTTTTATCACCTCATTAAACTCTTTTTCTATCAATTCTGTTGAGATGCCAGGCTAAAATTACTTTAGGTGGCATTCACTTTCTTAACTCTCAACCTACATATATCTTTGTTCTTTCTTATGCTAACATTTTACTCCTCTGCTAGTCTTGCCAACACAGTTGGCATTTCAGGTCAGCCATCTGAATACAGGCTTAAGGCTGACCAATCTGGTGCTCATTCTTGTGTCAAATATTCTTGGGTCATTTTTTGTTTTACATTCTGCAGAATTGGGATAGATGTAAGTATTCTGACAATGAATTAAATATGGCTAACATTGACAGGCACTGACCCAAACATTTACTGTATTTAAAAATGGAGGTAACCTCTTTCTCGAAACCTGCCTATCTCTAAAATTGTATCTCATTGTGTCAGCCTGCTCTAGCTGCCTCTGCTAAGTAACACAGAATAGTATCAGAAAGCAGCAACCCTGACATATTAAATCCTGAAGATTTAGAAGAAGGGCTCTTTTCAAGGAGGGAACAAGGTTGCCAACCAGCTATGTATCCTAGAAAACCCAGTGATCAGAGGCAGTAAAATCTACCACCACAAGGCAAGTAAGTGGCCATTGTTTAGTGTCCTGCCAAGCCTATAACTCCAGATCATGAAATGTAGAGTTGGAAAAGACCACAAGGATAATTTTATTTATTATTCAAATTTAATTACTGCCCATTGCCCCCAAAAGAGGGACTCTGGGAGGTTTACAATAAAATCAGGCTCTAAATATAAACATTAAGATCTCATAAAAACAACGATATCACAATTATTATAAAATACAATAATAAATATAAAATCCAAGAAGATATAAAATCCAAGCTGGTGGGAGGGACTCTAGGGTGTGAGCCACCCCCAAGAATGGTTATTCACTTTCCCGCCCCAGGCGAGACGGCAGAACCATGTCTTCAGGGCCTTCTGGAAGGTCAGGAGTGAAGGGGCCTGCCTCACTTCCAGGGGCAAGATGTTCCAGAGGGTGGGGGCCGCTGCAGAGAAGGCCCATTTCCTGGACCCCACCAGATGAAATTCTCTTACAGACGGGATCCGCAACATGCCCTCTCTGGATGATCGGGTGGGGCGGACCGATGTAATGGGGATGAGACGGTCCCTCAGGTAACCTGGAGCCATGCCATGTAGGGCTTTAAAGGTGATAACCAACACCTTGAATTGGACCCGGAAGCAAACTGGCACCCAGTGCAGCTCGCGCAGCAACGGTGTTATATGTGCTGACCTAGGGGCACCAAAAATGGCCCGCGTGGCTGCATTCTAGACCAGCTGAAGCTTCTGTATACTCTTCAAGGGTAGCCCCATGTAGAGCACATTGCAGTAGTCTATATGGAAGATGACCAGGGCATGAGTGACTGTTCGGAGGGCTTCTCGTTCCACGAACAGGTGTAACTAGCACACAACCCGAAGTGCAAAGGCCCTCCTGGCCACAACTGCCACCTGCTCTTTGAGCAGGAGTCATGAGTCCAGGAGAACCCCCAGATTATTCACTGAGTCTGTCTGGGGCAGTGCAACCCCAACCAGAACTAAGGATGACAATTTCCTGGAAGATGAAGCGCCATCAATCCACAGCCACTCCGTCTTACCAGGGTTCAGTTGAAGCCTGTTGTTCCCCATCCAGACCCCTACAGCCCCCAGGCACTGAGAAAGGGCAGTCACTGCATCACTTACCTCACCTGGGATGGAGATGTATAATTGGGTATCATCGGCATACTGATGATACCTCATCCCATGGTGAGGGATGATCTGGTTTCATGTAGATGTTAAATAAGAGAGGAGAGAGAACCAAACCCTGCGGCACCCCACAATGGAGGGGTCGAGGGTCGGATCTCTCCTCTCCTATCACCACCAACTGGGACTAGCTCTGGAAGAAGGAGGTGAATCTAGTTCAACCTCTGCAGTGTCCAGGAATACCAATTAAATCATCCCTGAGAAGCTATCCAGCTTCTTCTTAAAAACTTCCAGAAATGGGGAAGCTACAATCTCCACAGTTAGAGACTATTCCACTGTTGTATAAATCTTACTGTCAGGAAGTTGTATTTCAATAAAATTTGGTAGCTGCAAATTATATTCATTATTTCTGGTCCTAGTTTCATGGCCATAGAAAATAGTTCTTCACCATCTTTCCTGTAGCATTCCTATGAACCTGAATATAGCTACCATGTCTTCCCCAAGTCTTATTTGAACATCCCAAGTTCCATCAGCCTACCCACACAGGACATGTCCTCAAGAACCCATATTGTCTTAATTCCCCTCCTCTGAACCCTCAAATGGAAAAATAAGAGCTTATTTATTAGTTTTTGAAATATTCTTTATTTACATTAAAGTAGAAGACTTTTTGAATTGGTTCAGCACAATTTGGCTCAGTATTAGATGATCTGTAGGCTGAGTGCTATGTGTTCCTCACTGGTACTATCACTGTCTTAAAAGAGGTATGGAGAAATATTCCAAAAATGTGTTTGTTGCTTAAGAGGACTTTTCATTTTTTATAGCTTGCTTGTCATGAGTGCCGTTGAGCTGAAGACATCAGCGCAATGGCACACATGACAATAACGAGGAAGCAGGGGAAGGGGCTCAAGATAAGCAGCCATCAACTCACAAAGAAGAAAGAAGAAGATACAAAGGCTAAGTGGATCGCGAGGCACACCCAAGCTGTTAGCGCTAGCGCAACGGAGATCGCCCAGCTGACAGCAATCACCGGATGAATAAGGAAACCGATGATGGGCGATCCCGGAGCGCCAGCGGGGCCTCGCAACCCCTCACCTACCGGCAAGACAGCATGTTGGACAAAGGGGGGATGACGTAACCCTGAGTGAGGGGGCGCTGACCGGCGCGGGGTATTTAAACCCCGCACCGGCGCGCTCCTGTCACTCTCAGCTTTTTTCTACGACTGGCACTACGCGATGAATAAACCAGAGCCTGTTTCAACTGAACCAGTGTCTGCGCATTACTCGGCGGTAGGCAGTGCATGACATTGCTGGCTAGCTGCAACTGGTTACTCTTAATTCTGAGTGGCCTGCTGGCTAGTTGGAGACTTTTAAGTATTCTCAAAACACACCCACTATTCTCTCCAATGAGCAGCAGGGTGGTGGGATTCAGGGGGAGAGAAGATTTGAAGAGTTTTTTTGACTGGAGAGCCTGAGGGAAGCAGATAGCTTAAGAAAACTGAGTTGAGACGAGGAATTCAGATCCAGTGCCTCGAAGCCCTGGAAAAAACAGAACCAGTATGTCAAGTAGGCAGAAATATTCATTTAGTCATATGAGGGATTATTTATTTCCATTCAGTGCTACTCACTCAGTTTGGGGAGATTTTATATTTGCTCCATTTGTTAATCTCTCTATTTCTGTCTGTTTTCTATTTCAGACTATTGGCAGATTACTTTGTTCTGCTGATCCCAACCTCATGTAACTGTTAACAGTTAACACATTATCTCAGATCTTTATTTTGTTGTATTTACTTTGTTAATACTTTTTTTCTTTATTACATCAGTATCATGTTTTTAATTTGTGACCAGGCACCACTTGGATCCATGTAAACAGGGGAAAATTGGAACCATTTATTAAAAAGCTTATTCCCAGAGAAGAATCTGTTTTGCTCCATCCAGATTCTAGGCAATGGGTGTTCATCTCCCAGGTCAAGTACCGATGGTAGCAGTAAAACTTCCTGCCTGGAAGGAACTGGGGTAATAGCCATTACCGAGTCATCTTGGAACCCAGAAATCCCAGGGAAAAGCTTGGCAGTGGTGAAATTCTTAAAGCCATCCCACTGAAGCTTTGCAGAGTTAATAACTTTTAAAGGGTCGACCTTTCCTGCTTCCCTTGAATTGCAGACTTGGATCAAATCATGTCATCTTCAAATTCCAAACTGTCAAGTCAATCCAAATCAAGGCCAGCACATGCAGGTATACCATAGAGATGATGAATAATTTGATCATTCTGTATTTATTTTAACCCAGATTATGAATTTGGGGAATTGTATGCCATTCTACAAACAAAATATCCCGGTTCCAAGACTTATCATTAAAGGGATAGGCTGTTCCTCTTACTAACTTTTTGTGAAAGTAATTTACTTTTGATGGACTAAGAACAGCCTGTTCCAGCCTTGTGTCTTTCAGAAATGTTGGATAATAACTCCCCTTACCTTCCGCTAACATGGACACTGCCATGCTGATTGGGAATAATAAGAGTTGTACAACATAGAGTGCATCGGATTGCTATAGAACTCTCAGCTGCTCACGATCCCTCATTCTCTTCTATATGTCAAAACAGATGCCTGTTGTATTATATAATACCTTTCTGCTAAGACATGTCCCGTGAATACGCCTTGATTATTCTGTTTAGTTCATCTACTGTCTTGCAAAGGGAACCTTCCCAGATCATGCACAACTTAATTTTACTTAGGTACTTGAATCCGTTGCATGCTACTTAAGCTTTGAGAGGCAAGCAGTTTCCAGTTGGTTAGAGCTATCCATTTACCTAATTGTGAGCATCATATACATATGCTATTTTTAAGGATGCCTTTTTTTAAAATCAGGTAATCTAAAGAAGAAAAAAAAATTCTACGAAGTTGAACCAACATAATTTAAAACATATCATTACTAATACTACGTTCTACATTCTGTATTCTGACTGATCCATATGCTTGCTATATAACTATAAAACAAGCTTCGAATTGTGAATTGTGGAGACTTGACTATTATCTTTTTTGTGTTAGAACTAATACGAAGCAATGGATTCCTTGTAAACTTATACTCAAGAAATTACTACAAATACAGCAAATACATATTTTACTTCAAGGTTTGATAGTAATTTTTGGATATATAACTAGAAACCTTCTAAGATGCTAACTACATGAAATTTGGCTACATTTGAATTTCTTTATTTCTTTCTTTATTTTTATTTAAAAGATTTGTATTGCTGGCAATCTGAAACAACTCTGGGAACTCACAACAGCAGTAAAATCATAAAACGGTATAACAGTCAAAATCCTGTGCCTTAAGCATCCCCTTAGGATGCCCCACAGCAAGCTCCAATTATCCTCATTCCATTCTATCCTATCCCTGCACCTTGGTAAAAAGCCAGGTCTTATATGAATTGCATATTCATATAACTTACTATGATGTTTTATGTATTAAACCTAATTTTTTGTTATGTATTCCATAAATCATAAATTATTGTTGTTGTCCAAGACCAGTATACATAGAAAAATAGGACTAAACTAAGACTGTGATAATGGTCTGCTTGGGCCAGACTTAGAGTCTATCAGGTTCCTCCATGTTCTATATGCTGCTGTGCAGAATTTTGTAATGCCGTGTGTAATGGCAGGGTTCTCATCTGAAAAACATGAAGAGAGAAAATTTTCCTCTCTAATTCTCTTCAAAGGCAGCATTCTCTGTTTCCTGCTGGGTCTTATCTAAATATAGCTAATAACATTGAGGTGCCTGTCAGGTAGCCAATTCATAGTTCACATAGAAAATTCACACTTGTCTAGATACAATACATGTAGCTGAACACTTCTTCTGCTAAAAAACATGGGCATAAATTTGTTCTTTAGAAAAGAGAGTGATACAATGAATGAAATTAAAAAATGAAATGGGAACTCAATTATTTCTGAAATACTTCCAAACTAGATATTGAACAATCAATAATCAGGTTTTAAGGTTCAGAAAGAATATGATTCAGTTAAGGTAGATGGCATTTATTGGTAGATATACTATATTCTGTAAAATTATATCCAAAACTCTGAATGTCTCCATGATGGGAGTTTTTCACCATGCCTTTTCTTTTGCAATCCATTACACCTGCCAAAAAGTCAATCCAAAGGTTTAAAAGGCTTCCAGACTGATGCTCAGTCTGGCATAGACTAACCTGGAGACAGATGGGCACAAATCATCAATCCACCTCTTTGACCAAGTAGAAATGCCTTTTCAATACAAACCATAAATTACACAAATGTGTCCAGGTTCACACATCACATTCAGCATATAATGTAATTTATTTGGCTTTAAATATATTTACTATATTTTCTAAATCCTGGTTTATGGCTTGCAATTTATAAATCATCCAGTCTAATTTTGTTTATTCAACCATAGATTAGAACAATATATTTTTGTTTGGTTTTATGGAGCATTAAAAAAGACAGTTCTCTTTTCAGATGGTCATAGGCTGTGTGAACTGAATGAATAGGTAGGAGTAAAAGAAGCAACTTCTCTTACTGCCTCCTTAGGTTCTGGGGATTTATAAAGGCGAGGAACACAAGCAGCAGATGCAAAACCACTCCCACTTCACACATTCAGCCTACATCATTTATGACCATATGAAACATTAATCTTGTTCATGCATGCTTCTGTCAATCTAGTTGTATATCCTCTCTATATCATACAATATCTCAAAGCTGCTTACCTGGCAACCATGATTCTTACAAACGCTTAGCAGAGTGATCTGTATCAACCCGTATAATGTATACTATGCTATCAGTTGAAAGGGTTTTAAATGCAAGCTCTGGTATCTTCAGGAATGAGTACTATACAAATATAGTAAACAAGCAAACAAACAACAATTTAGCTCAGATGGAGAGAAATTTGGGAAGAAGCATTTCAAATCCCTCAAAAAGTCTCCACCTTAATTAACTCACAATAAATGAGACTGGGAAATTCCTATTAAATTTCCAAGTTTCTGTATTTACCATAACCAGCATTAAAGGTACTTTACTGAAATAAGTATTGTTCTTGCTTCTATGATCTTTGCCATTTGTGTGGGGCTTGACAGCAATCTTGGAAACTGTAATAGGAATTTCCCAATCTCATTTACAGTGGGTTAATTAAGATCACAGCCACAAATTCACTGAACAGTCACATCTCTGGAAGTTTTGGATCTTCCCTTCATGCTCTGCCCTTTTTGCTGTCATACAGATGCATAGCCTGTTTCCATAGCAGCTTTTCTCCCCTAAATGAACAGGAATTTTTTCTTCTACAAAAGTCAGTTTTTGTAACTACCATGCTCACCACGCCATCTAACTGTCCTGGGTCTGTTTTTAAGTCTTTTTTCCCACCACATGCAATCTGTATAGCTCAGGGTCGATGTGACTGGGACAAGCTCCCAAGACTTACGGTTTTGAAGCACCCTGTCACGATCTTCCTCTGCTGGTACTTCAGATGTCCAGTTTGTCACTTCATTCTGTGGAGTTCCTTGGTGAACCACTTGGGACTGGTAAACAAAGAGAGATGGCACTCATATTCTAGAGTTGGCATGATACCTCACAGAACTGCCTATCAAATTGCTGGGATCTCGTCCCCCACTCCTACCAGAATCCATCTAGATCCACATGGTATTTGGGAAGACTAGCTTAAATGATCCTCCCACATGAAGAGTCTGAGGTGATAACCAAACTCACTCTAACCAGAGACTTCCCACCCACACTTCAATTTTACCTCTCAACAACTTCACTAACACTGGAGGGCTGGAAATCTGGCAGCACGACTTTAGCCAGTCCCTTTATTCACTTCCATGCTACATCCTCATACCTATTTCTCCCATTCATCTATTCTTACCATCTCTCTATCTAGTCACTCCAGGACCCCCTCTGCAGCCATCATGCCCCACTCTCACCAGGGGTCTCTATTAGGAGAGCCTTTTCCCCTGATTATTTCACTCCAGGAGGCCCCACATATCATTCCCATGCTCAGGGCAACAAATACTTTAAAGGTTTGGATAGCAGTTCTCAGCGAGGTATTTAAGAAATTTAAAGTATGGTTAGAGTCCAAGTTTCCATTCAACTGCCCAGGCTCATCAACAGGACATATAGCTACCATAGTTGATCACTGCAATGCACTCTACATGGAGCTGCCTTTGAAAACTACCCATAAGCTTCAACTGGTCCAGAATGCAGCAGTGCAGATAGCGATGAGCATGCTTTGCAAACTGCACTGGTTGCCAGTTTCCTTCTGGGTGTGATTCAAGGTGTTGGTTGTTACCTATAAAGTCCTTCATGGAATTGGGTCTGGTAACTTGAGGAACTGCCTATCTCCCATAGTATCTGCCAGGTAATTCGATATGGCAAGGTTGATGTGCTCCAGGTTCCTTCAATTAAACAATATCATCTATTGGGATACTGGAAGCAGGCCTTCTCTGTAGCAGCACCTGCCTTCTGGGGCAAGATTCCCCCTGAGATCTGGATGGCTCCCTACCTACTAGTGTTTTGAAGAGGCGTGAAGACCCAGCTGTTCTCCCAGACCTTTAGCAATAGTAAGCGAAGCTCCCTTGGATTGTTTGGGTCTGTTCCTTTTTTTCCATTCCAGTTTGGTTTCTGTTGTCTTTGCTATCTTTTATTTTTTATTTTTGTTTCTTAATGTATTTAAAAAAATTTTTTTACTTGTGAGCTGCCCAGAGTCATTGAGAATCGACTGGCATTCAAATTAAATAAATAAAATAAAATAGTAAATAAAATAAAATAAAAAAGAGAGAACTTAATCTGTGGCCCCTCAGGCTGCTCTTATTGACTGCTGATAGCCCAGGTCCAGCAGCCACTTTCCCTGCTTTTGTCAGCCCTTCAAAGTAGGCCAGGACAGGAAATGGACTCCACAAGGTTTACCTCTACTTTATTGATATAGGCTACAGTAACAGAATCTTGGAAGCCCGCAGCATTTTCCCTCCCTTATACCAAAGAGAGTTAAGGCAGAGCCAGTTTATGTTTCTTTCTAACGTTCTTTTCCTGCTCCAGGATTAAATCATGTTTTGCTAACTACTATCACATATCTTCTCCTACGTCTTCTCTGTAATTCCCTACAGTCTTCCACCCTTTTGGCTTCCATGCAGCTTTCTTCCTCATGAAGCTGCTCATTTCCACCAATACAGGAGATACTTCCCCTCTGCTGGCCATACTTCCTGGACTTTGCTTACGGCCATGCTAGCCAGCCCACCCGGCTAATATCATATTTGGACTACCAAGGTCTCATCCAATTATCTATTTTCCCCTCGTTCACCAGCCACCTGCTGCCATTTCCCTTCTTTTAAGTCCTTCACCTCCTTCTTCTTTCTCTCCTCCAATCATAACACAATCCAGTCCAGCCTAATTCAGCACATCATCAGTTCTTCAGACTCTCTGACCTCACCTGCTTTCAGCCAACTTTCCTATGTTCTACACAGTGGCATCTGAGACAGTGTATGTGTGTGTATGTGTGAAAACAGGCAGGCTGCAGTTCTGGCACTGCAATTAAAGCCCCTCCTTTTGTAAATGTGTGCGTTGTTGACATATGTAGAAAAGGGGCAGTGCTTTGATTGTGATATACAACCTCCATCTTGCATCTTTAGAACTTGTGGATGCTGCTGATTCCTCTCCTTTCTTTTCTTTTTTCCTTTTTCTCCTTCTACCAGTCGCAAGATCATCAGCTTCTGCTAAGCCTAAGGTGCTTTCTTCAGCCTCTAAACAATTCCAGGACCTGCTTCACACAATTTGACTAACCTATATCTTCCTCCACATTCAAAATCCTCCTTTTCTAAAACCACCATCTCTCCTTCTCCAAAATCCAGCTTTGAGGCCAAGATGTCATCCAGATGCCTTTGGAAAAAAGTTGTTTTGCATTACTATTTGTTTTTGTTTTGTTTTTTAGGTTTAAGTCAACTCAAAATCAACTTTTCAAAATTTGTTGAATGTGCTGTTTATCCTGATTAAGGAAGAGCTTTTTTTAGCAAACAGATTAATGGAGGTTGTCCCATTACCTAAAGTTATTTCATTCACTTTATTTGAGTGCACCTAATTAGAGAAGTGTAAAACAAGATTCCATTTCAATTAAGCAACAAAGCTATTATATAACCTCCAATTTCTTTCAATTCCTCATCTTATCTCTTCAATTTAAAATGAGATCTTGAAAAGGTCACTGGTCTCTGTTCTCAGCATTCCAATGCAAACCTCTTAGAAAAATATCACTGCACTTAAATTGACCTTGTTCAGTTCTATTTGCCTCCCTTCCTTTTTCATTAAATAAATGTATGAAGTTAACATCTGAGATATTTAGAAAGAATATAAATGCTATAGATTCCCAAGCTTTAAAAAAAATTTAAATGGCCTTTTGGTCAAAGACTGAAGAATGAAAGAAGCAACATCATATACTACATATGGCACCACCAGTGGCATCCTTGGTGGGGGGGGTGGGGGGTGGATAGGTCAGTCTGATGAAAGAACCATTGTGCAATCTGGGTACAAACCCTGTCTCTTTGTCTCTACAACATACATATGCCCCCAGGAATAGGGCTTACAGTGTGACCGTGTTTTCATAATGGCCTGCAGATGATCATGGGCACTGCTGTTTCATAGCATCACATTTTATTTTTTTATTGCAAATAGCTGACGTGAAATCTTCAAATCTCCATGGACAAGTGGGTTGGATTTCTCTAACAGTACAGTGGAGGGACAGGGAACACACAGCTTTTCAAATATTGCTGAACTACAATTTCAGCATTCCCAGCCAGGATGGCCCATGATAAAAACGTTGGATTAGCAACATCTCCCACCACTTCTATAGTATGACATCAACCTACCTACTCCTCTACTCCTTCTCCATTAGCCTTCTCCAACTGAGTATCCTCCAAATATACTGGCTAGCTGGGGATTATGAAATCTGAAGTTCAATATAATTGGAGGCAGGAGGCTAAAGAAAGCTTGTCAATTACTTATTCTGTATAACTACAAATGGAGCAGAATAAAGTCAGCTCCAGGTCAATACAGGAAGCCTAGACTTTTGTCATCTGGTCCAGAATGAGCTACTGTTTCTGCAATCAAAGGGAAAAGGTGTTCTCATTGCTTATCAACTGATGATAGAGATTGAGTTTATACATACAAAACATTTGCTTGATTATCACTGAGCAGCATTTCACTCTGTATACATACTCTGTCACATTTTGTAGACCTTACGTCTCCCAAAGAATCTGAAAGCAGTGTACAAGAATATATTTTCCTAAACTATATACACATATTCTGTCCTCAGAAATGTTATTTTCCTTCATTTATACTCAAATTTCCTAGCCCTATTCATTTCATTTCAGTTCTTGATTATTAAGCAAGGCATGTGAAGAAGGGGTGGGGGGGAGAATACATTCCTTTTTTCTTGACTGAGACTGACCTGTGAATTTTCATTTTTTATAGTAATTTTATTACTATAGAAAAGATTATAATTAAAATAGAAAAAAACCCTAATACAAACTAGGTAATAATCTAGGTAATAATCTAGGTAATAAAATAAAGATAGAATAATAAAAAGAAAGAATATAAGGTGCAGAAAAGGAAAAAATAGAAAAATAAGAATATAGTAAAGAAAAAGAAAAGAAATATATAAAGAAGTACTTCCCACCTTCATCACAAGTATAAACAATTTTAGTAATTTATCACCTCCTCTTAAAATACCACAAATGATCTCTTCTTCCCATATCCCATTTCTTGTCTATAAACAAATCCATAAAACATTGTTATTTCAGTCCTGGTGTCAGCAAAAGTCCATTAAGGATTACCAGAAATAACAACATATCTATTTCAACTTTAATCAAATAAATCAACTTTAGATTCCTTCCTTTTACTTCTAACTATCTTAATCTTTAGTCCATTCAAATAATGTCGTAGAACTTAATTTCTTTTCTTAATTTCTTAATTTCTTTTGCAAGCCTCTTTTGTAAACCCAATATAGGAAAATTATCCAGGTCACTCTCTTGGTTTATTATTTTTATATCTCTTTTCATTTTTAAGATATCAGCCAGTTTCTTTTGTATGTCCAGTGTAACATCTTTTTCCATGTCATTCTTGTAGCCTGTCATTTGTAAATCCACTTTCAACTCAGTTTCAATCTTGTAAGGTAGAACTTGTTCCTCTTCCACAATATCTTTTAGACACAGTCTGTCCATAGAGGCAGATGTCTCTGTTGACCCTATTAATATTAACTTCTGCATCCAATTTTCAAAAATATCCTTCAATATGTCCAATGTTAGAATATTTTACTTCATTCTGTAACTGTACGATGAGTTTATGTGTTCTTCTCCTTTAATTGTAGTATTTGGTTGCCTCTAGTGTCCAGTTTTTAAAATCTTAACTTACTTTGTTTTTTAAAAAATTCAAAACAAAAGCATTTTCCCATAGGAAGGATTCTTTATAATTAATTATAATTTATCTGGACCACTATCTTGTGGTCTCCTCATGAGGAGCAACTGTCTGGAGCATTTGTGGGTGATCTCAAGTCCTCTCATTGTCTGAAGTTTCAAAGATCTGTCTACTCACCAGCTCTTCATTCTGTCATAGTCATCAGTTGCACTTTTTGTGGAACCATCTTCAGTCTGCCATTTCTTCCTTGGAAAGTGACCTGTGAATTTTCAGAAAATATTTTGTCTTTTGTGCTTTGTGTTATCTCAACAGTTAAAGCCAGTAGACATTTCTTTAAAATGCATTGAATTAGGTTATTAATGAAAAATGTTTTGTGACTTGCACTGTATATTTATCAGGCCAGGGCAATTAATTTCAAAATGAGTATGTTGGAATGTTTGCATAATCAATGTTCCTTCTTCTCCTAAGGAAGACCGGGAAAGAGGGCGGTAGAAGTTAACACCTATCCTGTTGTAAATTCTCTGAGAGAAAAGGCTTTTCCCATATTATAAATAATTTTCTCTAACCCAACTAAGATATGTAACTCTTTGTGAACCAGCATCAGATAGCATTTTCAAGTGCTCATGTAAGTGAAACCTGAATATATGCAACTGAAGGTGGACTTCTGAATAGAGCTTTCATAAATGAATTACCAGGCTGTCAAAGGTATTGCTATTATAGGTAATTATTATGACTTTTTTAGATACTGAAAATATTATCACAAGGATAAAATAATAATATTAGGTGGAATAACCATTATATATAGGTTTTAGTTCTGCATATCAAAGATATCAATTCCCAATGCCTCAAGGGGAAGAAAATTCAAAGTTTTTAAATATTTGGACAGCTTAGCCACAAAATGGTTAGTATTTCAAGGACCCGGCTATGGCAGTGACTCCATTATCTAGGACCCGAACTAGGAGTACCAACTATTGAAGCAAAATTGTTGTGAAAGAAGTTTAAATTTGCTCACAAAAAATCCAATCTAACTAGAAGCCTTTGCATTCAAAGGGACTTCAGCACACATAGCCCAGATTAGATCAGTGGTGTGCACGAACTAATATTATCTGGGTTGTTCCATTCCTACAGCAAGGGTTCTATTCATGGAACCCTTTTTAAAAATAAAAACTCTGCCAACAGGATACACAAGAGGGGGCTGGGGGAGGGAAGGAAGGCTGGATTCCAAATAACTCATTTCATGGGTGTGGTAAAAAAAAAGCATGCATTGGCAGATGTAGAAAGGTTTGGTTAGGTTAGATAAAAATAATAATCTCCATCTTTAAGCTCAGCTCCCATTTTCTGAAAACTTCCTATTTATTGGGACATATAGGTGTGTCTGATTGATTTCTTTGTATGTTCCTCTCTGTCATGGTCAGCAAAGGATCAGTTACATCTCTTCCTAATAAGGTTTTGTTAAGAGAGGTGGTGAATTTGGACTTTTGGGGTCTTACTGTCTAAGACTCTCCCATCCTCCCATTTTAATTATTACTCCTTCTACTAAATCATATTCAGTGTAGTTAATTTTTTAGCCCCTAGGGCCACATGCAGTAATGATTGAAGGTTGGGAGCTGTCTGTGTGCACCTAGACCATTTCCCCCAATCCCCCTCTCTCTCTTTCTCTCACATACTCACATGCCTGTTATTCACACAGGATCACTGGGGGAGATGGCAAGAATTGTGTGCACCTACCTGCTAAGCAAGACTCTGTGGGCCATGTGGGTAGCCTACAAGCCAAAGGCTACCTACCTATCCTTTATCCTGTTGGAAGGGTTCAAGGCAAACCCCCTTCTCTCTCAGACTGCCATTTTCGAAATGTGCCATTTTCGAAATGCGTCTTCTCCCTCTGGACACTTCCCACCCAAAACACTTTTCCCAATATTGCCTTCCCCTTGAGCAAGGTAAAAGGTTAAAAGTTACAAAATAGAATGGGTTCATACAAGGAAGATGCCAGAAAATTAAAATACGACAGGAAACCCCAACTGTTTAGACAAAAGGTTCCCTTCAGACTTAATCAGAGACCTTGTAAGACAAAAGGTCGCTCCTTCATAGAATTTAGCAGAGCCCATTCAGGTGAACAGCCAACCAGATCTCCATAATCAAATAACAAAAGATTGCTTCCCAGGTGAACAGTCCAGGCTAGTAGACAAGGCCACAGCCCCACAGGGAACCCAGACGATCAGAACAGGAGACACAAACAGCAGGGGGGCTGACCACAGAGCGCCTCCTCTCTGAACTCCAGTAAACTGCACTTTTCTCAGAAGTTCCTTCAGGGGGGGACACTTTTATATAACAACAGCCAAGCTCTCCTATATAAAGGGCTTGTGGGGGAAATACAAGTGTGGCCACCTCCAACCAACAGACTCTGTACATGCTCTTGGAAAATAAAATTACCGCTGTTCAAGCAATCGCTTAAGAACTTTCATTCTCGGTTTGGAACGGACCTGGTAAGGTTTCCTTCCAACGATCTTTATGAGGGGCTTCTTTCATCTGGGAGTGAATATTTTTGGCAGAGAATGAGCATTTTCTACAAAATGACCAAACAAAGGTGAAAACCTCTCACATTAATCATATAACATAGGTATTAACTTTAAAAAAAACTCTCAGGTAAGCACATGAGTTTAAAAAGAAACTGTTATCAAGATTCCATCTGCTATATAGTTATTATCATTAGTCTATATTATTTAAGCTTGGAAGTAAAAGGCATTCCTTTGAGAGAACACAGAAAGCCCATTCCAGATTTTCTGGACTGCCCTGTACATGTCTTGGACTGCTTATGAGCATTGCAATCCTACATTTCTAAAGGCACCAGGCTGAGGTATATGCTACATTTGGTATTCTTTGTTGAGAGGTTTTCAATTTTCTATAGGACAAGCACAACACAATACTTCTGCTATGCATTACCTTGGTGTGAAAAGGTCCATGGCATTTCCTTTAAAGGTATATGAAATGGCTGCTACCATGGTTACAGTTTAGCTACACCTTGAGAATTACCAAGGAAATGAGGAACATGAAGCTATAAGTATAAATGTCATTACTCATTTTTAAAAATCTCCACTGGCAATTTAGCAAAAGAATAAAGGGATAGAGAAACATATTTCATGCCTGTCTGCCACAGGAATAACTAATTATGCACAATGTGTAGAGCTAATTATGGAATGAGTATGACTCAATACAAAAGGATGAAAAGCTCACAGCTAGCTATATATTAGAAGGAAAATTATCCTCCAGGGATCTTATTGGAAGCACAATCTTGCTGGTGACTTTCAGCCAAGTTTTGATAAATCCAACTATCAGTCCCAAAGGTATTGTTTTCCTTATGCAGGCTTTTAACTAATCTTTTAAACATAGGATTTCATGCATTCTGATGTGCTGATTCAGCATACCCAACACCATAATGAAAATATGGATATTACATGACAGGAAACCAGATATACATTAGTTAATATACCTTATTTACATATCATGCAAAGAATAACCAAGGACCGTTTAGCATTCAAATACCCCGGAACCCAGTCTACCTATTCTCCCTCAGCATTTAGATTAAAAAGGAAAAGCAAAATCCTCTTTCTTTCCTAGACTGACCAAGGGAATATTATAGGCTCCTACCCACCCTATCTCTTTTGCTGTGACTGGAAAAAGGGAATTGTCTGGCAATTGAAGAATTCCATCAAGTTTAACCTATGATGGGAGAGTGTGTATATAAAATCAGATACTCAAATCAAGATAAATCATATCCTCAAAGTTGGTAATCTAGTCATAAGAGAGAGAGAGAGTGATCCAGTGGATTCTTAACAAATCCATAATATTGGGATTATACATAATATCATGGGATTATACTGAGATCTTGTAGATTAATTCCTGTATAAACTATTTGTCAGATTGATAGATCTGTAGTTTCTTAAATATTTGTTCAGTTCTTCGAAATTTCACCTCTTTACCAGAGTTTCTCAATGGTTATAGACAAAGGTATGACAATATATCAATGTTTCTCAACATTCAAAGTTATAGAATTCCCCTGTCCCTAAATGCTTGAACTCATTTAAAGTTGTTAATTATTTCTTGACTAATTAATCTATCTTGAACCAGAATCCTGACCTCCCAACAGTATTTTTTTTTTTCAAGAGAAAGAGGGGTTGCACCTAATATCCATTCTTGGATTGGACAGATCAAAGGTGAAGCTGAATAATTCATTTTCTCTTTGTCACTGTATAATATTTCACTACACATATTGAGCAACAGGTATACTTTTTCCTTCTATTTATAGTGTCCAACATTCCTTGAAAGGCTGTTTTGGTTGCTTTCAGAATTTGACAATTAGCTTTCACTTCCATGCTCTAGCACAACAAATGTTTGTGCTAGCTTTGCTGATAACAAGAAGCTAAGAATCTAAAGTAACACCTTCATAGGTTAACCTGAGTTGGATTGGGTAATTCTACTGGTAAAAAGAATTGTTGGGCCCAATCTAAAGAAGCATGCTGAAGACCAAAGAGGATGAAGAGCAGTGAGGGACAATAGCAAATCAATGCAGAAAGCATGGTGGAGATGTCAGAAGATGATGGAAAAGAAGAAGATCAAAGCCTACAACCTAGATAAAGGACAGCTGCCAGATTATCTGAGATAAACACTGCCATCCACTTCCATAACTCTAGAATTAGGATGGAGGTAGAGTTAAAAATTGTGTAATGTACACATTTGTTAATCTGGTAACATAACCTAGCCGTGTGCACGTGCATGCACACACACACACACACACACACACACACACACACACACAGAAGTTTAGAATTACTTTATGCTGAAATTTTAAGCTCAAGAAAAAAGAAAAGGAAAAAACTCTTGGTGCAAGACAAATGGTTTTCCTGTTTTATCAGCTAAACCCAGGAAGAAGGAAAAAAATCAATCACTGTGGTATGCTATATAATTAGCTATGCTTAAGGCTAAGAAAATGAAAGTGTTTTGCTGTTCTCTTGATTCTGCTTTATTAGTAGTTTGAATAAACTGAAAGAATTGGAATGCTGTCTTGTGCTGAATTTCAATTGAATCCCCAGAACCCATACCTGCACCCAGTGACACAGTAGATATCAGGAAGTAATAAAATAAAAAATGGAGGACAAGATGAGCATGCTACAAGGAGTGTAGTTATGCTATGATGGGGCAAGGATGTTAAGCAATTGAGGCTTATCCAATTCCCATCTCGTTCCAAGCCATTGGAGTGGGAGCAGGGGGTGGTGCAGATGGGATGGCAGCTCTGAGATTAAAGGTGTCACTTTTGGATATCAGAGTAATGAACAGTAAGATCATTTCCATCTAGGATTGTAACCTGAATTAGTCATTCTGAAATAAGAGGCTTGATCAGATGTGAAAAGTGAAGATCAAGTAATTAAAATTCTCAGCACTGATTTTCAGGTATCTCCCCTGGGCAAGCAAGTGGGCTGCAATGATTCCATGGACACTTTATAGTACATGTCAAATACATAGTCTGAAGTGTTTGAAGTAGGTGCACAGGACAATTTTTTTTGAGGTCCTGTTCATCCTACTACCAAAAGACTTCTTTCCTTAAATGACAAGGAAGGTCTTGAGAGCATTTTTGGAACCTCCTTCTCCTGGCTCATCTCGGAAGATTTCAACTTTTAGGCTGAAGTCTCTCTTAAGCATAGCTCAGATCATATATCAAGCTATATTTCTATTTCAAATAATATTTGACCCTATTTTTTTGGCAGAACATAAATTATATTTGAGGTGTTATATTGGCTGGTATGATGGTGATCAAGGCCTGTATTTAAATGAATTAAGTTTCTAATCTCTGTGGTTGAGGAGAACCTATTTCAAAAATACATCCTTATTTATTTGTTTACTTACTTGGCTTATAGTCCATGCTAATCATATGCTGAGCAGATACATATTCAGTGCAACAAATCTAGTCAATCTGTCAACATCTTGATTAACCTCTGGAATGGGAAATAGCACAGGTTGTTTACATATTCACTCCTTAATGACCTCTCCTTTGTGTGAGATATCTCAAGGAAATTGGGGCACATTTGCTATGGTTATATTCTGCTTGCAGTTCCTTAACTCCACTGAAGTAATGCCACAAATGTTAATAATATAAGCCATGAACAGGACAAGACTAGCTGAACCATCCAAATGAGCAATCCTCAGTCCCTATGAGCTCTCTTGCATTCCTGGTTAAGAAGTGCAATCTGCATGGCTGTTGCCAGCCCCAATAATACAATACTGGGCAACAGTCAATTTTAGAACACTTGCCATCCTTATTAGGCAGGTTTATGTTCATTCATGCCATCAAATCATGTCCATACGATGGCAGTGTAAACCAGCCCATATTGCTTCTTATGTTCTGGCAACCAGGGAGCCTCCATCATATAGCTCTTATAAAATAATTGCTTTAACAGGTTATATTTGATCCTCTTGAGTCTGGGAGGTATTTCCATCTGCAAAACATTGCATTTAGCTGCATCTGAATTTGGTAGGACTCCCAGTTTTTCAAAAAGTACCCACTAGAGCAAAATACTTAATTTTTAAAAAATAGTAATGTAAAAATATATAAAATATGTATTTGTGGTTTAAACCCATCTTTTTACCTTCCTGTTGGCTTGTAGCTAGTGGGCACTAGTTTAATTCAAGTAAAGGTACACACTTCTCTGCAAATAGTACAAACTGTGCCTGTGATTATGATCACTGTATGATCAGCAGGGCATCCCCATCTTGCAATTAATAGCAGTAGGTTTGGTAAGATCAATTATTCTCTTCTTGTAAAAATAGTCAAAGAACAACTGTCTGTTTATATCTTCCAGGTTCAAATACTAGCTCCAATTCTGTTCCAGGGGCTATCTAGTATTGTTGTAACCATCAGTGGTTCTTTTCACTGAGAATGTCTGTTCCTTTGGTTAAACTATAGGCTGCTACATACTGTATGTTTCAAGACTTTGACTCAGCTATGGCAAATGAACAGATACTTTTGCACATTTTCTTCATTTAGTAATGCCTAATTGATCTTAGTTAAGCTTGCTCAGCATTTGTAGTTGCATTTCAGCTGGAAGAATAATTCTGTCAATTTACCAAATTAAGCCTTATGACACTGTAAGTCTCTCTGTGAAATGTGAAATTCAAAGTTCAGTATGTATTGCCTATAGTTCTGGGTCAGAAAGAGTAATGTAGCAGATGCATATAAACCAATCAGAAATGAGTTTTGAAGCACAGAATAGTCTCTTTTAAGTCCATATTTCTTCTAAAAAGTTTGAGTCTGTGTCAAAAGATTTTAGTGGGTATAAGGAAAAGTATATTATATAAATCTTTTGTCTTGAGGATATCAGTATGAGGATTTTATCTCATCATCAGCAAAGGGGAAATCTTTAGCATCTTAATGGTATACAAGTCTTTACAAATGTTCAGGGTGACCATTAGTGGATTTTCTGTATATACCGGTGGAAGGATTGCAGGCAACAAAGATTCTTTGGGATTCAGTCATATATCTACACTACTACAAAATACTTTTTCTTAAACAAGCATAACATGTTTCTGGATCAATAAGTGTTTTGGAATTGGCTTCAGTTTGATTTCATTATTCTGGAGAGATACTGGTAGCACTGGTACACATTATGGAATATTAACACAGGATACTTGGTTAAGAGTTGACACTCCTAAACCCCTCATCTTGTGCCTGTTCCTTGCCAAATGAACAGTTCATTTAAAGGTTGCATAGCGTCTGCCAATTGTGATTCAAATCTAAGCACTGCAGCATATCCCCAAAATCATGTTAGTTCAGTTACAGATTCTAGGGAATTAATTCCTCAAATTCTTTCTTTGAATCTTGGCTTACTCCATATTCATTGACATGTTGTCCCAGAAACAAGGGGAATCATTGTTTTGTCCAGTCTGAGGCTTGTGATTTGAATGATTGCTAGAACTACTCTGGTTCTAGTCTCTGGTTGTCTTCATCTTCAGTAGGACCATAAACTAAAATATTGTCTATGAATAATGAAACACCTCCAGCTTTGAACCAACATTTAACACCAGTTCTCCTTGCCAAGCCTTCATATATGCAGACTCTTCCTATCTCAAGTAGGAGAATACAGTAGTTTCATATTTTAGGGCTAAATCTTCACAAGCCTACAACTGGATAGCTGTGCTGTGGAAACTCCTGTTGCAATGCTCCTTGTGCAGGAGCAGGACAATGGGATCTATATAACCTGCCAGCCAATAACCTGTCTCCCCATAACATGGAAAATCCTATCAGGCATCATAGCTGCCAAGCTGCAGGGCCATATGGGTCACTACATGAGCACAGCTTAGAAGGGCATTGGGAACAACACCAGAGGCTCCAAACACCAGCTGCTCATAGATAGAGCAGTCACCCTAGACTCAAGGTCTAGAGAGACCAATCTGAGCACAGCCTGGATTGACTACAGGAAAGCCTATGACTCAATGCCACACACATGGATCTGTGAATGCCTGGCGCTATACAAAGTCAACAGGACACTCAGGACCTTTCTCAAGAACTCAGTGGGACTGTGGAAGAGAATGCTGGAAATCAACTCAAGACAGCTCGCACAAGTGGCCATCAAGTGTGGCACATACCAAGGTGATGCACTGTCCCCACTGCTGTTCTGCATAGGCCTGAATCCCCTCAGCCAGATAATCACAAGGACTGGATACGGATACAAGTTCAAGAGTGGAACTACCATCAGCCACCTCTTCTACATGGATGACATCAAGCTATATGCTAAGAGTGTACAAGACATCAACTCTTGTCTCAGACATCAGCACCTGACATGGATCTATAGTGAGGACATCAGTATGTCATTCGGACTAGAGAAGTGTGGCCAGATGGTAGTAAAGAGAGGGAAGGTAGTTAAGACTGATGGGGTAGAACTACCAGCGGGCCACATAGCAGACATACAGATCAGCTACAAGTACCTTGGTATCCCACAGTCATATGGGAACCATGATGAGGAGGCAAGGAAGACAGCGACATCCAAGTACCACCAAAGGATAATACAGGTCCTGAAGAGCCAGCAAAATGGGAAGAACAAGATCCACGCTATCAACATGTATGCCCTGCCAGTCATCAGATACCCTGCTGATATAGTGAGCTGGCCAAAGGAGGACATGGAGGTTGCTGATGTGAAGACCCAGACGTTCCTCGCAATAAACAGAGACTTCCACCCCAAGTCCAACACCCAGAGACTGTACACCAGCCAGAAATAGGATGGGTGGGGTCTTGTGAGTGTCAAAGCCACTGTCCTGGATGAGACCCAGAGCATCCAGGAGTACATCAGTAAGATGGCACCTAAAGATGAGCTGCTGAAAGAATGCCTGAGGCAGCAGCAGACATGGAAGGGAGGTCAAGCAGAGGAAGTGCCATGGCAAGACAAGACCCTGCATGGGATGTACCATTGACAGATAGCTGAGGTGGCTGACCTTGGGAAATCCTACCAGTGGCTGGAAAGGGCTGGACTAAGAGACAAGTGACAGCAACATCAGGAAGAAAGAATATGAAAAGCTGGAGAAGTACCCAGGCCTGAAGGAGGAACTAGAGAAGATGTGGAAAGTGAAGGCCAAAGTGGTCCCAGTGGTGGTGGGAGCACTTGGGGCTGTGACTCCTAAGTGGGAGAGTGGCTGCAACAGATTCCAGGAGCAACATCAGAGCTCTCTGTCCAGAAGAGTGCAATGCTAGGAACAGCTAAGGTACTGCGCAGAATCCTCAAACTCCCAGGCCTCTGGTAGAGGACCTGAGGTTGAGGAAGACACATATCACCCATAGGGATGAGAAGGGAATTTTTATACACACACACACACACATACACACACACACACAAACCCTTCTCATCCCTATAGGTGGTATGTGTGTTCCTCAACCTCGGGTCCTCTACCAGAGGCCTGGGAGTTTGAGGCCTGCGCAGTATCTTAGCTGTTCCTAGCAAGATATACTGTATATCCTCTCTGCAGCATAGCAGCCACATCCCTACAGACATTACATACATAAAATTATTACTAGATCCAGGAACAAACTCTACCAGCTTCAGGGGTTATGTGCAATAATAGAATGTGGTTGTCATGTTAGGAAATGTAACCCCTTCTTTCTGCATGCTCCCTCCCATTGGTGACAATTTGTGTTTATTCTTTAAGAAGCGTGTTAATTGCTTCCATGCTTGTAATATTTCAATACTTTACTAGTTCACTGTAGCTGCTGGACCTGCACAACTCCCACATTTATTGGATTTTAATCTATTTCAGTTAGATTGTTCCAATTTCTCACTTCCCACCTAGATAAATTGTATTCTTAATCCTGTTTACAAATATCATTGAATAAGCATTGCTTGCAAATGGAAGTTTGGGTGTGGCTGTAAAGACCAAAGGTATCATTTTATAAAACAGGGCATTGTATTGTGAAAGGAGCAGATTTTCAAGAAGGACTGTATCTGGGTCTAGTTGCTATGGTTATATAATGGCTTCTATTTTGTTCAATCCAAGCTCTCCATGCCTTAGTAACAATGCTGAATTAATTTTTTATTTGTTGAAATTCTTACAGATTCAGCACCATAAGAAAAAAGGCATATGAAGACTGTAAAATTTCCTCCTTTTTCTGTGAATAAATAATACTACCCCACCTAATTTGTTCAAATCCCAAATATTCCCCCATTTTGAAATGCAAGAGGGTGGCCATATAAATCTTTTAAATAAATAAAAAAATAAATACAATATGCCCTCTTTCATCACTTTACAATAGTTGATAATCTGTCCTGGATTGTACTTTTATACTTTTATACTTTTATATAAGAATACTGTTTTATGGCATTTTAATTATGATTTATTCTTGTTTTTACTGTAAGCTGCTCAGAGTCACTCCATGAGTGAGATAAGCAGTGAATAAATTTGAAGTATAAATAAAAAATAAATAAATAGTATTAGCTGCCTTTGAACCAGAAGTTCTATGAAGCCATCATGGTTAGAAGTCATTGATAGCAGACTATCAGCAATCAATCTTCCACAAACTCATTACCCTTTTTAATCACACTTTGGGGCAGTGAGTTCCATAAATTAATTGCTCATTGTGCAAAGATGTGCTTCTTGTCTACACTGAGATATTGTCATTCGACTGATTGGGGCTTCAGGCAGAAGGAAGCTGTCCCTGTTCTCTCAGAGCGGGAAAACTGCTTTGGCTTAAACAAATAAAATTGTGGATATGTCAGTTAATGTTAGTTTTTGCCCTAACATTAACAGTGCACAATAGACTGTGACATCCAAACTAAATGTAGAGCAAAACATGAATGCATGATTTTTTAAAAAAAATGGACATGCAAAATCTAGGCGAGTATAAGGTTTCTCATATGCTTCACTGAAACACAACATATACATCTATATCTGTGAGCAAGTAGTATTTTACAGACTCACTGCCACCTCGGTGTTATTAGCTGTGTTGCCAAAGAAATGTGTCCCCTGCTTCATAACATCATTGGTCCCCAACATGTACCTTAAGAACACAATACTGTCTACAAAACAGAGTGTTGTAATACCAACAGCACTAGCTTCAAAAATAGTCCTGTCTGGAGAAATATTCAAATAACATATAACTATAATATTGTTAAACGTGTAGATCCCAAGGCTCTTGTCTCAAATTACAATTTTGGGATAATGTGAACTATAAATGAGTAATCAGACAAACTGCAGGGAGACAAAAGTACTCTGCCTGTATCTACCAAAATGTACAACCTGAAGAAGCAGTGACACTAAGTTCCTGTTTTGGGAATTTAAGAAATCCTGACAGGTTTTTCTGTTTACTCTGAAATATACATAACTTTGAAATATGTGCTTAAGCAAAAAATGTTAAAGGGAAGTGGAAAATTAACAAGCCATGTATGCCTAATCCTTAAATATATTTTTTCATATAAGCATATTACAAATAAACATTTATTGGTATTAACAATGTCATCTTATTAAGTTCTTTAGATATATATGCAACATTAACTTGAAGGAAGAATAAATAATCTTATTGCACGGGATCCAGATTAGCTAGTCAAGTCCACAAGAAGGACTTGCTTTCATTTCTGCAAGCAGAAACCCAGGGGAGGAATGCAGTAAGAAGTAATCACCGATTTCTTTCTCCTGTTCCCCACCTGACATTAAAAAGGTCTACGAATGCTTTCAGCATTAGTTTCATTTCTGGAGGCAGTTTATTCCATAAGAAGAGCTATGTTGTGGAGAGGCCTGAGATGGTAATTAATATCAGATCTATCTGTGGTGGACCCACAAAAGATACCCCATTGGTGACCTAAGAGTGCAAAATGGACTGCATGAAACTAGGTGACCATATTATGGAATTTTGGCATAAGCTGTACAAGGTTTTTAGATCATCCTGAACACCCAGTATTGGGTTGGAAAACAAATGGCAACCAGTTAAATTGTTTAAACATGGGACTGATATGGACTGCAATCAGAACCGAACCAAATAAAGCTTCAATCTCTGCTCCTTAGATAATGATCAACAAGCAGAAACTCACAGACTTTGAGCATGTGATGCAACCGGAGAAAAATTATGATGCTTAGCAAAGTTGAGGGGAGTAAAAGAAGATAATGGGTAAGGTGAATTATTGGGATCAAAAAGATTACCTAACTGTGGGTCATTACTGAAGTAGAGACAAGTTAAGGTGGCAATCATTTGCTCATTCAATGATCAGGAGTTGAACCCATTCAGTGGCAGCTTACTATCTAGAGTCATGATAACAGACAGAACAGACATGTATAGTCTGAAGCCTACCAAGAAATGTATGAACTCTTTAAAAAATCCTCTTTCAATAATATCTTGAATATTTCTCCCAATATGGATTAGCCTTATTCATTTGTTTAATTCAAACACTTGCCACAAGGGCTTCTGAGGGCATGGTACCTAAGCCTTTTCAAGTCAGCTTTGGCTCTTGAGTGGCATGTTGGAGGCTGCACTCCAAAAAGTAGAGGATGTGGCCAAACAAAAAGCAATTTTCATTTTTTTGCAAATACCATAGAGTGGCCAAATCACAAATTGTCCACTGAATCCCTGGAAGCCTATATGGGAGGCTGTGAAACCAGGACCTGATAAAAGAAGAAAGATTGATATAGGAGAAAACAGTCCATCATGGTCCTAGTCATACAGAG
This sequence comes from Candoia aspera, assembly GCF_035149785.1. Lineage (NCBI taxonomy): Eukaryota > Metazoa > Chordata > Lepidosauria > Squamata > Candoiidae > Candoia > Candoia aspera. The sequence continues at coordinate 159,289,381 of NC_086155.1, forward strand.
CCTCACTACTCAATCCTATGCACATAAACTCAGCAAGAAGCTCAACTAATTACATCCTTAAATTTCAAAACTAGAACTTTAAATTTCATTTTAAACTAACTGGAAGCTAAGAAAGTTTTTTTTAATATTAGAAAAATATATTGAAGCTGTCAGATGATGGTTAAATGATTTTTAAGGCAGCCTCATCTAAAAGACAAACCAAGTGTGATTATTGCCAGTGCTACTAAACATAAGTCTTAATGTGAAAATACTCAGGTTGTGCACCCAGCTTTAAAACACAGCAAAATAGAGAATAGTATTTGTAAAATGGGGTAAATAAAGTCTAGCATTCTTTTAGTTAACGCTCCAACCAAATTCACTGAAATCTGGGATAATATAAATACATTAAAACCCTTATTTTCCCATACTTCAATCAGGGGACTTCCAATTTAATGGACGTTCCAGTTTCCTAAAAGGAACTTACTGTACTATGGATCAAAGTCTATTTACCTTGACAACTCAGAGATCTATATCTATGAAAGATTTAGAGTTGTGTTTTTTTTATCTTGGAAAAAGGCATTGGCAAATCACTGTGGTATAGAGCCAAGAAAACAGCAAGGTTGTGACTATGCAGCCACCAGGAGGCAAGCTTAACTCAAGGACTTCTGTGCCTTTTATTAATGATATTTTTGTTATCTGGGCAGCTGATTTAAAATGCTACTAAAATACAGCAATATATCAGGAAAGTAAAAAATGTAAGAAATATTATCCAATTATATGGAAGACTTAATTTTAAAATGCCTGGGAGAGAGAAGGATCAAAAAAGTCAAGATAATGGCCACATGTTCATGGCTGCCATCTTGCTTTTTTGATTCTTGATTTAAGCTTTATGTAATGGTTGCCTAATCCCAAATACTCAGTCTCACAAGCCCGGGCTTAAAGATAACTGATTTATTAAAGGAATAGTATGCAAATACAGAGAAAGCTGAGAATGAGCAAAAGCGCGCCAAATACAAACTTAAAAGCCTTGCTTCCAACCCAGTCCCTCCCCGAGCGCTCGTTAGCAACCACCCCCTCCCAGGTGCTAGCAACCGTTACATCTGCCTGGGAAAGTAACCTTGAACAGAGTTGCAAACCCAAACATACATTCCAAAGTAGCAAAATAAAGAACACAGCAATAATGGAAAATACCAGCAAACGTTCAAGCATGTAAGATACGGATTAACGGTTTGACATGTGAAACGTTACGATGTTAACAGAACATTGAAATGGTGAACATGACAACCCCTCTCCAACCCCCTGCTGAAACAAGACTGATTGAGAAAGGCATCAAAGAGAAAGCTTTATAGGATCCAAGTGGACATCCATGAGGAGCCCGTTCTATAAATTGGGCATCATACCAAAGAAAACTCTCTTCCTCCATTAACTTCCTTTGGAGATGAAGAAATATTTCTTTATGGAATATTTGAGTATACTGTTAGAGAATTTTTAATATACTTTTCCCATTAGATTCTGATATGAGATATTGTGGTTTTGTAGAAATGCCTTTTGCACTACAAAGAGTCAGGCAAGATCATTTTTAAACTTCCTTTCAGCTCCATTTACTGTGAGCTATGTTCAAGCCATGATAATGTTCTTTACGATGGGACAAGATACATGTTTTAATAATACTTCTTTCATTTACTTCTGTTGTACATCAGAAATAGATCAGCCACTATTTTGACTTTGTTGTTAAAGATCGTATAAGATATCCAGATTTTATGAGCCACTAATACTAAGATTATTTCAGTTTCTTGCAAAAAACTTTAAAAAAAAAGTATATCAATTTTCTGAAGGACTTTTTTAAAAAAAAAATTAGCATACTGTAAATTCTCAAGATGAGCTTTACAAATTGATCGCTGTTCTTCAAACAAGTGAGCTGATCAAGTGCAGGAAGCAGGTGGCTGAGACTTAGCTATTTTTTTTTACTGTTCTGTAAATGCATTCATTTTCCCCATTTCCTCTAACAAACTGTTTCAAATAAATTTCATTCTGTCACTCACTTCCTCTGAGTCATTGAAAAATAAGAAAACTTTTTTTTTTCCTTTGTGGGGCTTGGGGTACACTTTTTTCACTTAGAAAAAAGTTTTTATATGAAGAACAGTGTTAAAGCTTAAAAAATAGAACCCACATAAACAGAGCTTGCACTGTAGTATATTACACATAGGATGTAATATTTCTTTTTTACAAATACTCTGTCAGTGCTGTCAGTTCTATGTAATACTCAATATACAAAGGTTCATAGGAAATCCCATTGTAATGTTGTCCTGTCATCAGTACGAAGGAAAGTTCATTCAATGCCTTCAGACAGGTGGACCTGGATCATGTCTTGCACTAATCCATTCATTGGGCTTCTGTTTGGTATGTTGTATGAAACAATCCCACAATTTATTACTTTAGATGTTGGACTGGGTATTGTGTTACACTCATCTATATTTTGCTGTAGTGAAGCCTGTGGGATATTTGTGGGCAGTCAACGGTCTTTTTAAAGAGATGCCATTAGATTTAGCAAGAAAAAAATTTATCATGTCAGGCCTGATATAATATAAAGTTAAATTCAAAGCATGTGACTGTTAATTGCAGCTATAGAAGAAAGAACAAACATGCTTCTTCCCTATTGCATCCACATGCAACCCAGCTCCCATTTTAGCTGTTCTGCTGGCATGCTTCTTGCCGATGGAAGAGCTCCATTGACAGGGCATTTTGCTAAAATAAGAGTGCCCAACTTTTTGTGGGTCAACAGTTGTACTTTGTCTGAGTGGCATGCTGAAGGTCTCACCTACCCTCCCACCCACAAAATAGGTGAGGGCAGGACAAACCTCCAAATTTGATTTGATTTCAGTTTCAAATTAATTTGAAGTAATTACATTCATTTAATATGATTATTCTTGAGACACATATTTAGTAGTTATCCACGTGAGATTACATGAGATACCCCCAAATCTTCCATATTCTGGAGCCTCAGGCTGTGTACCTGGGCTCTACAGTATATTTAAAAGATTACACATGGAGACCAAGGATCTCAAGTTCTTTTCTAATAGTGCAGTTTCTGCTAAATCCTAATGCCCTTAAGCAGATTATGCTATACTGGTACAATTACGTATTCATGTAGAAGTAAGCCTCAGTTAAGTTTATTGAGTCTTATTTATGAAGAGTATACCATTAAAGGGGCTGTTTACAGTTTGTTTATTTGTTCTTATGTTCCCTGTAGTAAAAAAATTATTATAGTAACCCAAATGTCTAGTGGTTAAGGCACCAAGCTATAAACCAGGAGACTGTGAGTTCTAGTCCCACCTTAGGCATGAAAGCCAGCTGGGTGACCTTGGGCCAGTCATCCTCTCTCAGCCCAACCTACCTCACAGCATTGTTGTGGTAGGAAAAATAGGAGGAGGAAGGAGTACTAAGTATGTTCCCCACCTTCAGTTATTTATAAAAAAATAATAAAGACAGAATAAAAAAATCTAAATAATAATAATAATAATAATAATTATTATTATTATTATTATTATTTGTGGGATTCAATCTACTAGTGGTGTTAGCTCTAGCAAGTGTCTAAAAAGAGACACATTGCAAAACCTAGTAAAGAACATAATGAAAAGTAAAACTCAAAAGACTGAATAAAATCTGAAAGAAACACAGATTCCGCAAATATAGTGAAAGAAAATACAAAACCAACATTCTATTTAAAATAATCTAGAAAAAAATGGAGAAAATAAACCTTGGTTCTCTAGATCATGGACTTTGGAGAAGCAGGATAGAAATAGTATTGATGCTTTTGAGCTCTGGTCTGGAGAAGACTCCTGAGGATACACTTAACAGCCAAGAAAACAAATAAATGGATCATCGAACAAATCACCCTAGGTTTCTCATCTGAGGCACAAATGACTAGGCTCAGATTATAATACTTTTTGTGAAGACCTAGCTCTCTGGAGAAGGTTCTGATGCTAGGAAAGGTGGAAGGAAGGAGAAGAAAAGGATGACCAGCAGCAAGGTGGATGGACAGTTACACTGGCAATGGGTATACAATTGGAAAACCTGAAGGATCAAATTAGGGACAGATCATTATGGAGAAAATCTATCAATGTGGTCACTAACAGTTGACAATGATTTGATGGCATATAGTCATCAATCTCTAGATCAGATGTCAAACTTCTTCAGGCCATGGAACCTGTTTAAAAAATTCCCAGAACTTCTGATCAAAAGGCAAAACTCTAGTGAAGGAAAATTGGCTGCATTCACATGAACTTTTTTCTTTTTCCCCCTTAGTCTCTCATGGATAGGCTGACCATACATCCCGTTTTGAACGGGACAGTCCCGTTTTTTTACATTTCCCGACCATCCCATCATTTTAATATGAATGTCAATTTTGTCCCATTTTTTTTTAAAACATCGGAGCTGTTATTGGGAAAAGTGGGAAAAAATTGAAACTGAAATTGAAAAGGAGGCTGACTTGGCAGTAGTTCTCAATCTGGCGGGAAACCTAGAGTAGAACCACAGGAACAGCTGATTGGCGGTGAGCAAGAGGAAGAGTCGCTGCCACCAATCAGTGCAGTGGAAGACAGTCGTAGAAGCACACCCAGCAGAAAAGAAGCTCTCAGGCCAAAACGGTGGGAATAAAATAAAATAAAAGGGTGCGCCAGAGAGAAACAGGTTGTTGGGACAGCCATTCACTCGACTCCTCTGTTCCTGTGCTCCCGTCCCAGCTCGCCACCACCCTCAGCCCTCCTGCAACCTCTCTGCCCAACGCCACCCCTGCACAAGCCTCTTCAGACCCAACCATTGCCGCACCTCCACCTCCTGCACCTTCCCAGTTTACTGTCGATAACTTTTTTTATCGTCTTTTTTGTGAATACGGAATATTACATAAGTTTAACCCTGTCCTGTTTTGCCGTCCCAATGTCCCATTTTTGTCTCAAGGAAATATGATCAGCCTACTCATGGAGCCTCAACAGGCTCTCACAGAATCCTAGGGTTCCATGGAACATAGTGTTCTAGATGACACTATAAACTCTAATTGGTTGGTTGAAGCTGAAGAAAATGTAGTACAGCAAGATCCATTGATTCAATCCTTCACTTTCTAAGTATAACAAACTGTATCTACTGAAAGATAAAGGAAATAAAGCCAGGGGGTTTTTGCCTAGCCATTCTTGAGAACAAAGTCTAGATATAGTGCATGTCATGTCCCCCGTTGCGATGCAATCATGCATCACAACGGGGAACATGCCTTTCCAGAAAAAGGGAAGGAAGGAGGAAGGAATCATACTAATCCTTTAAACACTCAGATACAAATGCAATTAAAGGACAAAGGAGACATACCTTTGCCCTGACCAGAGAAGCTATCATCATATCTCCCGGACATCTCGGCATTACCCCGGGGGACGCACCTGCGCCGGACACGGGAAGAAGACAGAGGCGATCAGCGCTAATCCTCCTGATCGCCCATCGAGACCCCGGTATCGCACCCCGATCACCCATCAAGACTCCGGATCCGGACTGTGGGACAATGGGGGGTGGAGAAGGGCCAGGTCTGCACCACGGGTATTTACGGGATACCCCGCACGCCATGTGCTCATTCCCGTCTTTTTCCATGTATGCATTCTGTTCCCATTAAACCGGAAATCCTTAGCCTACCTAAGTGAGTCCGTGTCTCTTTGGCAGCAAGGCAACCATCACAGTGCATAATGGAGTGAACAGCTTCTGGGTGGAGAGATATGTATATGTGCATATCTATTAGGTTTATTTCTAAACAATTCTATGTAATTATTTCATTATTTTAAGAAAGGACATAGATTACCTTATATGTGTGACCTTCCAAACAAGCATTTATATGTCCAGAACCCAGAACATTATCATTCCATTGAGGCTGATACTTTTTTGCCTATATCATTCTTCCTTGACTGATGTTGTCCACATGAGTTGGGGTTCAACTCCTATCAGCTGTTGGGCCTCTTTCAGCTGGCAATAAAATAGCAAGAATATATTTCCCAAGATATGAAGCCTAAGATGCTAGAAACAAATTAACTGTAGCAAAACTATAAAGCCATATGAAAGAATTCTAGCAATTGCTGTTTATTAAATGTGAGCCCTGTTTATTCTGTAATCAGCATTCAATTTCTTGTGACTATTTCTTCCGCTTACTCTACATAAAATGCTTAAAGGAGTTCACTTTTGGGCAGGAGATACAGTTTCCATCTGTTCGTAGTTTTGATAATGGCCTGATTTATATCAGGTTATTTACTTTTGATCATGTGGCAACCAACTTTTATGTCAACACATCATATTTCCCAGAGTAGTTTTTGGCATTTTTGATGACAATGCGAATTGAAATCCGAAACTTGTGGAGGTCAGATGCCTCAAGAAAACTTATCTATAAATGTTCTCAGTCCTAACCCTTGGCACTTGTTTCATTAAGTTGTTTCAGAATAAAACTAAATATTCCTATAAATAGCAATTTCATCTTAGATGCATTTCAAGCTGAGATAATTTGTGCAGGTAGTTCATGAGAGAAAAAGAAGAAAGAAGAAAAAAGAAAGGAAAGAGGAAAGAAGAAAGAAGAAAAGGAGGAGGAACAACAGCATTTTAATATGTAATTTGTCTAGATTTTATTAAAAATGTGTTATCTAAACTACAGCTAATATTAACAAATGTTTGGGATTTTTGCTCATGCTTCATTTGGCCAAATTAATATAGCAATGGCCAATTTAATTTCTAGCTATTCCTTTGCACCATTGAAAAAAATAAATTAGCATCTTAAACTGTGAATACAAATTTACAGGAATCCATAATGATCAGTGCTGTTGATTAATAGAGGCAGGAATATGAGGGAATTAGAAAATACATATACATATACAACATTGTAAGTATTTTTCTTTCCCACCTCAGTAACCTACTGCACCGAAGTGTATGTCCTAAACATGCTACATCTGGACTGCAAAAATCCAAAGAGACTTTTGTGAGAATAAGGAATTAGACTTTCAGCATCTCTTTGCTGATATGATGGTTGTCCAAATTTTGTAGCCCAGGTATTGTATGCCTGTTATGTGTGCTTTTCTCTCTTGTGCTGCTGTTTTCTCTCTTTATTATATATATTTAAAAAGATACAGTAAATATGTATTTAAAAAGAAAATAGCAAATGTACAGTAATGAGTAACAAAAGCATAGTCATAATTATGGGAAAAAAGCATATTGCTGGATCCTATCCTGAAATGTATCATTCAAAAAGCTGATTATTTTGCATTTGTTGTTGTTAATATTTTAATCTATACTACCACTTGCTCTGGAAATAACTGTCAGTCTATATTATTTCTATTTGAATCATCACCAAAACTTATGAAAAGTAAAAGAGGAAGTGGCAGCAGTATCTTAAGAGTCAGAATGCACAGGTTGTCTTCCTTACTCTCATCTCATAGTATTTTGTATGGAGGAGACAGAAAAAGATGAAAATGTGTTGATCATTCAGAAAGCATGAATGTCCTTGGGTGTGGAATGAATTGGAAATACGTACCTTTCTGATTTGATGTTAAAATGTGGCACTGCCCTTGTTTTGACATTTATAAATATAACCAGAGAATAAAAGGCATTTTCTCCTTTGTGGGTCACTTACAGGTCAATTGTCAGATGGTCATGGGTACAATCAGCCCCTGAAGTTGCTAGTCCTGTACAGGATGCTGTTACAGTTTTCTTCTCTGTGAAAAATCTTGTTGAAAGGAAATAAAGTCTTCTACCAAGAGCAAGCTAATCAGAAATCTCTTAATTAGAAGTGGAGAAATATTAAATAGAAACACAATTAAAGATGTAATTACTGCTTATATTACTGTGGTTCATGAAAATCTACTATGAAGTAAGGGGCTGAGTGGCTGGGGAATTTCGGGAGTTGCTGAGTGTGGGAGCCACACATCTTAAAGTTGCTGAGAAACACTGCTGAAGAGTAAGGCTAATAAAGTGCTTGTAAATCCAAAGCATTTTTTTAATATAAGCACATGACAATTTGTATATAAAATATTTTAACCATGAACTGTCCAGGAAATGCCTGGAACTTTTTTAGTTTAAAAAATTATCAGTAAAATAGAAAAGCCGCATCACTATCCAGGAGGGGACAAGAAAGGAATAATAGATAAGTGCAATGTGGGCCTTTTCTAATTTAACAGAGGGTTAACTAATCTCATTTTGGCATCTTTCTAGGACAGAATAAACACATTTATAGAGCTAAATTCAGAAAGGGGGGGAGGTGTTAAAACAAAGACCAAACACTTGGCTTTGGTAAATGCTCAGTGCTGTTCTAAGCACTGAGAGGTCCAGCCAGAGATACTGCTGTAGGGTTAGAGATCCATTCATTAAGGTCCATTCATTAATTAACTCTTTGTTGAATTAGAAAAAGAGGCCAATTTAAACAAGGAAAGAGCCAGGGTCTGCCAGCTATGTTGCCAGTGCTGTCACTTCTGGGAGCAATACAGGTTTTCTGTGGCTTTTGCAAATAAGGGGTTTTCACATAGCTGTATTTGTTTTGCCACTGGGGGGAGGGGGGAGTGCCATTTGGCCTACTCTATTCCCAAACCAGGGCTGTCCATGGGCTACTCCTGCTGCCAGCACTGCCATTTCCATGCAGCACCAATCAATGACAGAGCGTGCTTCCATCTTGCTTCACCCCACACCCTTGTTTCATGCCTATTTCTGGATATGGGGTTCAAGTTGTTTCAGAGGAGAGCTAAATCCATATTCAGAAACAGCCTGACTGACAGATCACAAGGGCAGAGTACCTTCGTGTATTAAATTTGTTATCTGGGCAACTTGACTAAATATGTCATCTGCCTATTAGCTGTTTTATTGACAGTAAGTAATGCTGGGTGTGAGGGGAAATGAAGCTGGGGAATCCATCAAGTTTTCCAAAACTAGTCTTGCACTAAAACAGTAAGGATGGACCAGGACAAGCCGTGTTATTGTGGCAGAATAGGTCTCAATACCCAATTTATGTTAGCATGCTGTTTTGTTGGCTCAGGGGCTGATAGATAGCACTAAGAAGCCACCTGGATATAACTAATCATTGTGATTGATACTCTAGGGAGCATTGTTGAGTTGTATTTGGTAAATTGGCAACCTCTTAGAAAGCTGAAATAAATACAGTGGCAGCAGCAGTAGTAGTAGTAATTTTTTTTTTTTGTAACCATAGGCAATAACAAAGTTCAAATATATAAAACCAAAACCATGCAATTAATCAGTTTGAATGCATTGATCATCTAAGAACAAGAAAGAAACCAATTATAAATTTCAGTGGTGAAAAAAATCACAGAATGTTCCAAGCAGATCTTTTGTTGTTTATTCGTTTAGTCGCTTCCGACTCTTCGTGACTTCATGGACCAGCCCACGCCAGAGCTTCCTGTCGGTCGTCAACACCCCCAGCTCCCCCAGGGACGAGTCCGTCACCTCTAGAATATCATCCATCCATCTTGCCCTTGGTCGGCCCCTCTTCCTTTTGCCTTCCACTCTCCCTAGCATCAGCATCTTCTCCAGGGTGTCCTGTCTTCTCATGATGTGGCCAAAGTATTTCAGTTTTGCCTTTAATATCATTCCCTCAAGTGAGCAGTCTGGCTTTATTTCCTGGAGGATGGACTGGTTTGATCTTCTTGCAGTCCAAGGCACTCTCAGAATTTTCCTCCAACACCACAGTTCAAAAGCATCAATCTTCCTTCTCTCAGCCTTCCTTATGGTCCAGCTCTCGCAGCCATATGTTACTACGGGGAACACCATTGCTTTAACTATGTGGGCCTTTGTTGTCAGTGTGATGTCTCTGCTCTTAACTATTTTATCGAGATTTGTCATTGCTCTTCTCCCAAGGATTAAGCGTCTTCTGATTTCCTGACTGCAGTCAGCATCTGCAGTAATCTTCGCACCTAGAAATACAAAGTCTTTCACTGCTTCTACATTTTCTCCCTCTATTTGCCAGTTATCAATCAGGCTGGTTGCCATAATCTTGGTTTTTTTGAGGTTTAGCTGCAAACCAGCTTTTGCACTTTCTTCTTTCACCTTCATCATAAGGCTCCTCAGTTCCTCTTCACTTTCAGCCATCAAAGTGGTATCATCTGCATATCTGAGATTGTTAATGTTTCTTCCAGTGATTTTAACCCCAGCCTTGGATTCCTCAAGCCCAGCTTGTCCCATGATGTGTTCTGCATACAAGTTGAATAGATAGGGTGAGAGTATACAGCCCTGGCGTACTCCTTTCCCGATCTTAAACCAGTCCGTTGTTCCGTGGTCTGTTCTTACTGTTGCTACTTGGTCGTTATACAGATTCTTCAGGAGGCAGACAAGATGACTTGGTATCCCCATACCACTAAGAACTTGCCACAATTTGTTATGGTCCACACAGTCAAAGGCTTTAGAATAGTCAATAAAACAGGAATAGATGTTTTTCTGAAACTCCCTGGCTTTTTCCATTATCCAGCGGATATTGGCAATTTGGTCTCTAGTTCCTCTGCCTTTTCTAAACCCAGCTTGTACATCTGGCAATTCTCGCTCCATGAACTGCTGAAGTCTACCTTGCAGGATCTTGAGCATTACCTTACTGGCATGTGAAATGAGTGCCACTGTTCGATAGTTTGAACATTCTTTAGTGTTTCCCTTTTTTGGTATGGGGATATAAGTTGATTTTTTCCAGTCTGATGGCCATTCTTGTGTTTTCCAAATTTGCTGGCATATAGCATGCATTACCTTGACAGCATCATCTTGCAAGATTTTGAACAGTTCAGCTGGGATGCCGTCATCTCCTGCTGCCTTGTTATTAGCAATGCTTCTTAAGGACCACTCAACCTCACTCTTCAGGATGTCTGGCTCTAGCTCACTGACCACACTGTCAAAGCTATCCCCGATATTGTTATCCTTCCAAGCAGATCTACAAAGTTCAATATTCCATTATCTATATTATTTTAGTATTTTGGATGTTCACTTTGTAATTTTATATGTCAAGGCTTTTAAAAGGATAATTTTATTGTAAACCACCCAGAGTCCCCCTCCTTAGGGGGAGATGGGCGGTAATAGAAATTTGAATAATAAATAAATAAATCTATATACTACTAAAACTCTCGTGTCTGTTTGTCTATTTGTAACTTTCAATTAGCTAAAATGGTGTATCACAGTGGAACAATTTTTGAATGAATGTATCTCAGATTTGCTAACCTAAAGAATGCTTACAAAATCTGGGACCCATTACTCTCATTTAATTGAAATGTCAATCTTTATACCAGATGTATTGGCAAAGTTGTGGCTGCTGCTGTTCCACCACACCACCATGGTCAGCTGTGGTCACATGATTGTGATTTCCAAAGCTCCCTGCCAGCTTCCCACAACAAAGTCAATGGGGAAGCTGGAAGAAAGTTGGAAATTGCTCCTGCACCCACTGCTTTTTTGCCTGCCCATGGTCATTCTGTTGATCTGTTTAGGTAAGTAAATATCTCTGAAATGGTGACCCAATGGGTCATGGGTTGTCTAGTTGTCATTAACCCCCAAATTAGCATGGCTCAGAGCAGTTGTCCATGCAAAGCCTGACATGGGCATAAGAACTGTCTGATTATTAGAACTGAGCAGGAAGAGCTGTGGTTTTTGTGGGTTATATTTATCAATATTTACTCATCTGTTCCTAGACAGTCTATTACTTGGTAAACATCTCTATCTGAGTCCCAAATTAAACTATCTAAGAAAGAAATTTGATCTGAACCTTTCTGATGAAAAAAAAAACCTAGTTGTAAATAATAATAACATGTAAGAATATTTAGGTATTCTTTGGATGAACACCGTAATTACTGAGTTTCCATAGCAATAATTACCAAGGGCCAATAACTATGAAAACAAATTTGGATGCTGAGTTATGACAATTGTATCATCAGCATATAGTAATAAAAATATCCTATCACACATTGTAACTAGTAAGGACTCTCCTTATGTTTCTGAAACAATATCATTTACAAATGGGGTTGGCTAGTAAATGAACAGTACCATTTACAAATGGGGTTGGCTGTTCTATCAACAGATTAGATGCAGCACAAAAGTCAGTGATTTATGTTAACAGATAACAGGTAGACCAATAGGAAACAATGAGCTAATATTTAATATACAATACTAAAATCAGCTTGTTCTTCATTCAGAATAATATTTAAGGGAACCCAGTTTCTCAGGTTACACTGAAAGATAGGATGCTCAGATTCATGTCTGCACCATCTCATACCTAAAGCATGTGGAAATATTACTAAAACTTCTATCCAAGGGAAAAAAGGAAATAGTTGGTCTCTTTTGCACAATGCTTTGTCCAGTTCAAGGAAGTCAGCTCTTTTAAGATACAGGTTAGAGGCATTCAGAAGGTCATTCTGATTTCTGACTTTCTGGCATGACTACTGAAATCAAAATTAAGGATAACACATTACTGGACAAAATGAAATATAGTGCACTCACAGATTCTTAGAAATATCTCACTCTAATATTTTGGATAACTCATCAGAAAGTCAAAAATGCTGCCTCTCACATCATGCTAGGAATGCTATATTGAAGTAGAAACATTACTATCCACATTAGACTGATTATTTATTTTATTTGCAGTTCTGCATGTTTAATTATTGCCTTCCCTTGTTTTCACATTTGACCTCCAGTAAGGAAAAGGAAATTTATCATTAAATTCTTCCTAATGTGCAGCATCCATTGTGATTAAGCAGTCCCTATATTGTTAGGATATTCCACAAGCTTTTATTTTCCATGTTTCTCAGCTGTAGGGCAAGAAAGTATAAAGTGCTTTCCTTTTTGTGGAACTGAAAACAAGGGCCCTTGTCAGAAAGGGTTGTTTTTCTCAGCCTAGATCCCTCTGGATATATTTTTCTATGATTCTCATTGTCTCCATCTATTATGAACAATTGTCCTGCTGAGCAAAGAATGATGGGAATTATTATCTAACAGTTCTAGAGGACATCAAGTTCATTTGTCAACCATTATTTTTCTTTTGGGGGAGGGGAGAATCCTTGTACAGGAAAAGCCCACTTATAATAAATTTAAACCCTCCCCCCCTCCAGAAATATGTAAACTTTGATAATTTTAATGGGAAGAATTTTGCTTCTTTACCAATAGTCATTAACTCTCTCATAAAAGGTTAATTTACAAATAAGCAAACACAAAAATAATACTGGGTTGGCAGCTGATGTATCCAGCCAACTATGCAATCACTATAGCAACCATGCACTTCATCGACACCAGAAATATTTGACATCTTTGGGATATGATATTTATTTTAAATACATACACACACACACACAAATAGGGACTGTAAAGTTTTATTGTAGAAAAAGTATGTATGTACACACACAGTATGTCCGTGCAACATCTTTAGTTCGGAGGTCCTGTAAAATTTAGGCTTAGTTTTAAATGATCATATCTGATTTTTTATGATATTTATTTTAAATACACACACACAAACACAAATAGGGGACTGTAAAGTTTTATTGTAGAAAAAGTATGTATGTACACACAAACTAATCTGATTCATACTTCTAAGAAGTATACCATGGATATAGTTACCTTTTGATTCTTATAGTTCACTGTATCTTTCTCTACAGCTCTTATTTCAAAAGAAGGTACCAAAATGAATATAAAATTATATTTTAGTAAAATGCAAAAGTTATTGAAAAAAAACAAGTTAAAATATAATGCATTTTTTAAAAAAATTGCATATTGTTGTGAAACGTTATAGATACAAATACAGATATGGATACGGATACGGATATAGACAGAAGCATAGGTAAACTGATAAAGACAAGGAATAGGCACGTTCATCCAAAAGATTTGGGCTAGATTAGTGATTGAGTAAAGAATCATGTCTCCAGGGAAAGCCCTTGGTTCTACACTCTGTCTCTATTGAGAAGAAAAAGCTACCTTTTTCTCTGTGCTTTGTCATCTAATTTAAAATGGCTAGTATCAATAATGGCTGCCATTTGCCAGTCTTGAAGAGTTGATCTACTGTCTGTGTCCTTTTAAAAAAAGGCTCTTTTCTTAAAGGAATAGTGGAGAGGGCAGTGATGGGTTAATTTAAAGCAATGTTCATTTATACAGAATGGCCAAAATGTTCTTGCAGGCAGTGTATGTTTTGTAGCTATCCAAGGCATTGTTACTGGAATTTGGGAAGGCAGAAAGAAAATAATGCTGTCAGGTATAATCCCCTGAGCAGTGGCATTACAGGCTTCCTTAGTACCAACGAGACCCTCATAAAATCCCTGTTAAAATACACAGAGTTTGTGTAGCCAAACTCGCCCAGAAATCACACTGTGTTGAAAGCAACATGGGAAATAAATACTTCAGAAAACCGAATTAGAGATTTATGGAGGGGGGACAATGGTCAGAAAGCAAATTCCTTTTTCTTGCTATATAAGACTTAGAAAAACAGTTTATTCAGCTGAGGCCTTTTCCACAGTAGTGATTTACTGTATACTGTCTTAAGCATCACCAGCCATTGCTGTAGCAATATATCAGTCAAGAAGAAAGGTTTAGGTTCCTACACTGGTGGCTGGGTGAGGCTATGAGACACTATAAATCACTAGTAGGAAAAAGACCAAAGACTTGTGTTTTAACAGTGGGGTTCCGACTTAATGATATCAGCACAGGCATTTTACACCCCAGTAGCATGAACATATGTCCCAATGCTGGAAAATTTAGATTTGTACAGGTGATACACAAGTATATTAACATCTCTAATATACTAGAAGGTATAAGCAGCAGGCTTATTGATTTCATGACAATCTTGAAATCAAAGACTTGGTGTTTTACTTAAAAATTTAGAAGCACATTGTATAACTAGCAAAACATAGGATGAATAGAGAAAGATAGAGAAAGGTTGAGGTAAAGTGTCCTTTGTGCTGAGCTTCACTACTGGAGGCTTCATAGACATGTACCTTCGGTATCTACAGCAACAATACAAGAGTGGGCAACTCTAAGGGCCTGGTTCTAGCCTTTAGCTCTGGAATTCTCTGGGAGTCTCCCATCCAAGTGCTAATGAGGCCTAACTACCATCGCCATTTCTGCCCTCTGGAATACAATTCAATCACTGTGTTTAGGAACGGATATCATTGTGTGCAGGCAACCTTTTTTTTCCTGTGCAGGACTATTCTGGAGTTGGGTGTGAAACCTTTCTACCACACAGGTGACTGAAAAATAAAAGAAGTGAAACAGGAACTAAGACAACGCAAGCACAGGACAGGAGCATTTGAAACAGTGAGTGCAAATAGGCCCTAAGACCGCTCAGAATCAAGTAGGATCAAGATTAGAACCAAAATGTAGCAAGGTTGAGATTCTCAGAGCATTAATTTCTTTTCTGAGTGCAGTCCAGTTACTAACATATGGTAACTGTTGGCCTTTTGAAAACAGCAACCTTTGTCAGGTTTATTTTGTTTTTGCCAATGTTTTAGGAACTATATATGTATTGCTGGAGGAAAATTGGAGCAAGAAACAGTGTGAACCAATTTAGAATGCATAAGGACACTGGGGCACTAATTATAATTTTGCTAAAAGCAATTGTCAAAACTGTAAAACTCTCCGTCAGCCTGCTATAGGCAGCATTCTGTCATGCAGGCAGCTGGCAAACTCAACAGATGATGCTTGCCCTGTTATATTTTTGTGTACGAGAACTAAGTAAAATAAGCTAAAATAAATCAGAACTGGGATCACACAGCTACAATGCTGTGTCTAGAAACTGCCAAAAGAGATATCAACTGGTCACAAACAAATCTGTGAATGTTTTTGGAAATTCTGATTTTTTTCCTCCCTGTTTTAGAAATTTGTATCAGTTATATTAGAGCCAACATATACATTCATAATATGCTGCTGCACCAGTTACAGTATATCTTCATTTCAATCCTTGTATATTGAGCACAACAAATATGATCGAATTATATTGATTAATGTTGATGGAGGAAGTATCCAGTTTTTTTTTTAAATAAGCAAAGATGATTACAGAACAATAGAAGATACAGTTCTATGGCATTCAACCTTACTTTTGTGATAGCTTACTGATTGTAGCAGGCTGAGAAGCATGATTTGAACAAAATTCAGGGTGAAGTCAGAATCAGCAGTACTGATAGAAGAGCAGGAGTAGAAAAAGAAATGAACAGCCTATTGATGTGATGCTGCTGATCACTTTTGCCAGGGTTGTTTGTAGGACAATGAAGCTCTTTGTATTTTCTTCCAAAAAATGGTTTAAGGCATGAACATAGCACCTGTCTATCACTCTTTAAAGTGACTGCATCTTTTTCTAGGATTGCATGGTTCCAGGAAAGAAAATGTGGTTCCTTGAAAGAATTGCAGACAGGTTTTATATTCACAATACTGAGTCCACTGAAGCATCTTTTTAAAATCACACTCAAAGCATTGCACGCTCCTAGTAGTTTTGCTTTTAGTTTTATCTTGGGAATGATATTGTTTGTGGTTTATAGAACAGTTCAGCAGAGACTGTATTAT
Organism: Candoia aspera; assembly: GCF_035149785.1. Taxonomy (NCBI): domain Eukaryota; kingdom Metazoa; phylum Chordata; class Lepidosauria; order Squamata; family Candoiidae; genus Candoia; species Candoia aspera. The sequence continues at coordinate 159,305,875 of NC_086155.1, forward strand.
AAATAGCAGCGACCAATGGGACAACTATCGAACTGAGATATGCATGGAGGATCTCATAATGTCTGATTGTGCTCATATCCATTTCCTGTCCTTCTTCTGCAATCTTGAAAGTATATCCATAAAGTCTATTCATATGGGCAGATTCTTTTCCTGGAGTTTAATATGTGTGTAGCCTGCTAATCTGTCACTCAGAATTATGTTTTCATAATAATAATGTAGGGATATCTAAAACCTAAGCACAATCATTTGCTTAAAAGTAAATACAATTGAATACAATTACAGTAGACTCTCAGTTAAACGGCACCCATGGGGTTTGATAGATGCCAGGTAAATGTAGTTTCTGGTTACTTGAGAGTTATTATTAAATTTTATTTAAAGTATTATTTATTCAAATTTTTTGCCTGTTGCTTGAGAGTGAGTTGTGGTTAACTGAGATTCTACTGTATTATTTATTCAATTTTTTTGCCAGTTGCTTGAGAGTGTCAGTTGCTTGAGTTCCGATTAATTGAGAGTCTACTGTATAACTGAGTAAAAGATTGATCTGCAAATCCACTACACATTTCTCTCCTGAAACATATTGATCATATGAATTCTGGATATATGGATCCTCTGTAAATTAATGACCTCTTGCATGTTTTATCTTGCATGGGCTAATCTGAATTAAGTAGAGCTTGAAAAGCAGTGAATTTTGCAAAAACCAATGCGGCCATGATGTTTATGTTGTCTGCATTTTTGATGGATCCTTAGATCAGGGCTTTTCAAATTGTGTTCTGTGGAAGTCTAAAATTCTGCAAGAACTTGATGGGATTCCATCAGAGACAAATAAATTAAGAAAAAACACACACTTGAACAAAGCCAATATTCTGATTACTAGAGCTTTGCTTATTAGGGGTTCTTAGTAGAGATTTTTTTTAAATTGATGGGTTCCATGGCCTGAAAAAGTTTGAAAACTCTTGCCTTAAATAATTTTTTCCCCAATATTTCCTACCACTCCCCAGAAATAATCAGAAACTTCAGATAGTCCTTCTGCTTAATATAGCATTTAACAAATTTTGGCGTCTTTTTTTCAACTCCAAGCCCTTAAAGAACAAATTAGAACAAAATAAAAACACTTGGAAGGGGGAAAATGTGCATAATTTTACAAGAAAGTACTAGTACTAGATGATATTGATAATTTTACAAGCAAGTACATGGTACTAGATGATATTGATAACTGTATTTGTACCTTTTTGCAGGGGGTGTCTTTGACTTATTGTTGACTCCTGGTGACTTATATATCTTAAATTAGTTGCTCTTTTTACTACTGTTGCTAACATTTAAAGACTAAATATATTAATGTGCTTTTTAGAACATCTAAGAATTATAGGACAACTATTTCAGAAATTAGCTTTTCTCCATTGTTTGGTAATACCAGTGTGAACACCTCCTGGTAAGGAAGAAGGAATTAAATGCCTTTGCTTAGTAGAGAATGAAAATGCATGAACAGTAATGCTGTTTTTGCTCAAAATGAGATGTTTTACAGGCTGCAAATCCCACAACATCTTGTGTTTTTAGTGAAGCTTCTGTGAGACAATGTTGACTGAAGAGGAAAGTATGCAGTAGGGATATTATGACCAAGATATTAAATGTGATGATATAATTAAGCTTAGCATATAAAAAACTAAGTAGCAGTTTTACAAAGTCTGGCAGAAAATTTGCAGGTTGTTTTTTTCTCTCTGCTTTTCACATCACGTCACATTTTTATTCCATCCTTTTGGGAAGCCTACGTTGGAATTATCCCATTTAGCATCACAATGAGAGTCTGAGAGTGTGGGTGACCAACAATAGCCCCAAGCCCACTATTTGCAGTTCCAAGTCCAACTCAATATATGTTTATCTGAGGAGAAATATGCCATTTTAAAACTTAAATTGAGTCTAGAATTTTTCAGCTAAAATTCTATGTAAAACTCAATGTAAGCATGTACTAGCCTATGTTACAAATATGCTTTTACTATCGACATGCTGATCTCCAAGTGAATTCTTACTTTTTTGCTGTGTCATGAAACAGAGTTCATTTTCACTGGAGCAATCATGAAATGAAATTTTCATTCCTGTCTTTGGCTGAAAGAGATATGGATCATGAGCAGAGAAATTCAGTCTAAATGGATTTGGTTCATTTGATGAATTTTGCCTCAAAATAAAAAAAAAAATGTAGTTGTGGCCAGTTGGCAACCTTATCAACCACCCATTAAGGAAGAGGAAAACAGACATTATTCTACACCCCCTTGGGTCTGTCAGCAATCTGTTTCATAACAGAGCTTCCTGTATATGTGCATTTTGATCTTTTGCATCAGGAGTCACAGCATCAAATTCCATACATAATTCCTGTTTCAACCAAGAAGCCCTTCCCAACTCAGTACTTCACATTAGTGCAGGATTACAACTTCAAATTTCCTTGCTAACATGACTTAGTCATGCATCTCTGTCCTCCTCTTTAGCTGGTTGGGAGAAGGCTTTAGAAATACAGTTAATTTCTATCCCTATCTTTGTGCATATCTTCATTTCTTACAGTATCTTTTCCATTTAGGAAAACCATAAAACTTATGTATTTACATATGAACTTGCACTATTTATTTATTTATTTATTCAATTTGTCCCCGCCCATCTCCTCCCGTCGGGGGACTCTGGGAGGTTTACAATAATCAATTAAAACAACAATCATAAAATATACAGAATAAAATTACAATAATAAATAATATAAAGATAAAAAGTCCAAGTGGCGAAAGAATTTAAAACAGTCCAAATGTGGGAGGAGTGGTCTATAGCAGCCATCCCCATGTAGATCTATTCCCCTCTCCACCCCAAGCGAGGCAGCAGAACCAGGTCTTCAGACTCCTCCGAAAGGCCAGGAGTGATGGGGCCAATCTCACCTCTGGGGGCAGCATGTTCCACAGGGCGGGAGCTACTGCAGAGAAGGCCCGCTTCCTGGACCCCACCAAATGAAGTTGTCTTAGAGATGGCGTCTGCAGCATGCCCTCTCTGCATGATCAGGTGGGACGGGCTGATGTAATCGGGAAGAGGCGGTCCCTCAGGTAACCTGGCCCCATGCCATGTAGGGCTTTAAAGGTGATAAGCAACACCTTGAATTGGACCCAGAAGCAAACTGGTACCCAGTGCAGCTCGTGCAGCAGCGGTGTTACATGTGCTCTTCTAGGGGCACCAAAAACAGTCTGCACAGCTGCATTCTGGACCAACTGAAGCTTACGGATACTTTTCAAGGGTAGCCCCATGTAGAGTGCATTGCAGTAGTCTGTGTGGGAGATAACAAGGATATGAGCAACTGTTTGAAGGGCCTCCCGATCCAGGAAGATGTGTAACTGGTACGCAGCATTTTTTCTTTCTCTGCTGATACATGGGATGAACTTAATAAGCAATGAATACATTTCTCCACCTCTTATACGTATGTAAGTTTCTGTTCCAATAGGCTTTCCAAAACGACACTTTTCTTATCAAACAACTGGTCTCTCATTCAATTAGTACCTCAGTTATTATATAGTGAATGGCTCCTGCAGAATGATGGGTAATTCTTTCAAGAGTATTTTTTCCCCCAAAGTCAATATATTGTACCTGCTAGTTAAAATGAAAATTAACAATTGAAGCAGGTTATTAAGTATCTTTGTAATTTTGTTACGGCTTTAACATCCTTTGTGACATCGAGATAGGGCTTAGCATCAGAACTAATTGCTTCACTTAGCAGGAAGAGGGAAAGAATAGAAGCTTTTGATGGAAGTTAGCGAGGTTCTTTCCTCCCCACTTATTTTTGGTTCTCCCTGGGGGTGACCTACAAAGCACAGGATGTGATAGCATTTCAGAACGGCTGATAGCTGTGCATTTTAAAGCGATCACATCTTAGGCAGAGTGTTAAAAATTGCTGACAACATTAGAAGCTCAAGCTTTTTCTCTTTGCCCTTTTCTCTTTCTCAAATTATTCATGTAAGGATTATAGAAAAGAAATGTATCTTTTAGTGTTTTTTTATTTTTTGGTAGAACACATGGAGGAAATACATAGGGCTGTTTGGCAGGCAATCTTGTGTGCATTTAAAAATCTGTATCAGCTGTCTCTTCTTTTATTGCTGCTAGAATAGTAAAAATTTCTTGAAGCAAACTTTACATTCCTGTCTCTCTAAGATGCCAGAAATAAAGTGTTTTCTTTCGTTGATGCTATATTGCCAACCCTTTTGTGCGTGGAGATTAAGGAGACATCAAATGTTGTCATGACAGAGAAAGAAGAAATAGGACTGAACAAGGTTAATTCTGCAAAGCTGGAAAGCAAACAGGCAGTAAAGGAATGGAAGCTGCCCTAGAGCTGAATGGGCCTATGTAATCAGGATCTTTAATGCTTCAATAGTAGATCAAGAGCTTAGACATAATTATCTCTGATTATGATGACATCTTTGAAATTTAGCACATACTGATGACTGTTCAAATATTTTTTGAACAAATAAAGACCCACAGCTGTAAAATTACATTGGTGCTTCAGTTCAACCTTTAGGTAGATTCAGGATAGTCACTGTAAAATCAGATGTTAGGTGCAGATGTTCCACCCTTGATTCCCGCTTGACTCCCCAGTACCTTATTTTCAACCACATATAAACTTATATACTTTAATTAAGAAACAAAATGTTAATTAGGAGATTAACATGGTGAAAGTGGAGCAGCACCAGTCTCCTATGCCACTTTTGCTTTGAGGAAAGCCACTGGGACACATCAAACTGAGAAACATTTTTACAAAATTAAAAAACAAAAATAGGTAGCTGTAGTCCAGGATGGTACATCAAGTATGCCCAGCAAAAAAAGAACGAAGAAGTCTGGGACATAGTGAAGGGTGTTCTCAGAGCTAGAAATTATGCAGGGAGCATCCTGGGGCACCAGAGGGAGTTGTGGAAATAAGGGGTGAAGTTTTGCTCTAGAACCATGTGTTTTGACTGGTTATGTATCCATGCAGTATTTTTGTTTTACCTTTTCTTTTGTGAAAGTGACAGGAAGGTATGTATTTTGCTCCCCATTCCATGTGTGTGAGTGTTTCCCTGAAGCTCACAAATTTGCCTTTCTGTGAATTGTGTAGTGTAGTGTATTGGGTTGGGGTGGAGTGGGGAATCAAGATTCGCTTTTTCCATGCACTCATTTCCTTGGTCAAGCTGCTTGCCTCTGAGCCTTAGATGCACAAATGTAGTCGCCAAGTTAGTTCTTACAAAACAAACAAACAAAAATCCTCTGAATATACAGTTCTGGGATAACAACATGCATATGAAACAGATAAAGATTATGCAAGCCCAGCAAATGAATAAACAACTGTGACAGGAGTGTTGGTACACATATAAAGCTTAGGATATTTTTAAAAGAAGGGATGGCTCTTGTGCTCCTGCAAGTGTCAAATTACAAGTCCTCAAAGATGTCATACAACAGCAATGCACCTCGAAGTATCTAACATAAGATGTAGAATAAACCTATCTTCCTATTTAGTAGTTACTTTATTGAAATATTTCTGCCCCACCTTTCAGCAGATGACTTTCAGATAAAGAGCTGAAATGTAGTCAGGTTATCTACTGTAGATTCTGCTAGTGGGAATTCTTCTGAGCATTCCTCCATGCATTATTTTTAGCTTTCTCTGTGTTCTTCCTATCTGCTGAGTTGTAGAGAGTTTCTGGGTCCATCTACTGAACAGGCTTAAAGCTAACTCAAGGATGGGAAAATAGTGGCCCTCCATATGTTGCTGACCTACATTTCCCAGCAACCCCAGCCAACACAGGCACTAGCGAGAGCTGATTGGACTTGTCACTTAGTAATGCTTGGGAGGAGACACTAGTTTTCATTCCTGATTGGATCATCCTCAAATAATCAATTATATTTTGAGTGAATATGAATATTTATGGCTGACTACAGGCTCTGAAAGTCAAACTAAATAAAATATTTTTATACTTAAGTGACAAGCTGTTTGAAAGCCAAATAATGTAAGCTGAGGAGAAATAGGATTCATTCCTGAGGAAAAATTATCTTGCAAAGAAGGGATTTTCTTCAAAATCTCAGCAGTGAATGTTGGCAGTTCCTCCTCCCCAGTTAATGTTATTTGCGTTGTTGAACATGTTGGTTCTGAACTGTCTTTACTGTTGAAGGACAATTAATATCCACCTCTGGCAAATAATAATGAGCCACTGCAGCATGTTTTGAAACATTTCATATTGTAAAGATATGGGGACGCGGTGGTGCAGCGGCTTAATGACGCTGGAGTTTGCTGGCCAGAAATGGTCAACACTTCAATGGTTCAAGCCCAGCTCCACGTGACGGAAGTGAGCTCCTGTCATTTTGTCCCTAGCCTACCTAGCAATTCGAAAGCATACCATCTGCAAGTAGATAAATAGGTACCTCCATTTTGGTGGGGGAAAATGCTGGCGGCGCTCTGCGCCGGAGCAGGAACTGGCACTGGATCTGCCTGGATGTGAATGGCGGAGGATTGGTGGAGAAAAAGTCCCAGATGAGCCGACTTCACTAGGAACGCTGCTTGCCAGCTGGTGCGAAGTTGGCTCACCCTCTTGTGGTGCACCCATGCAACAAAGAACTAGCAACTATCAACGCCAGAATATCTACTGTGTGTAAAAACATTGTAGACTCCCTGGCATCGTATGCCATACACTAAATAAATAAATAAATAAATGTATGTAGAGAAATCTCAGATTTCTAAGTTTGGACTGGACAGGTTAAAATCTGCTTTTCTCTGAGATCATTCTGTCTCTATTTCAAATATTTGTTGATGGTAAGAATATGAACTGATTGAGCACCTTCATTTCAATTCGTTAAAACTTACTGTGTTTATAAAACCTGAATGAAACATGTTTAATAGCTACAACAAAAGTCTGTCTTGTTTCTGATAACAGATATCAGATACCTCTGAAAGCATAGATTTATCATGGGGAGGGACTAAAAATGATCCTAATGAGAGTTTATTGAAAAGTAGGATTTGAAATGATTGCTTTAAATTATGTAAAAAAGCCAGCAGCAACCTTCAAAAAGCCTGTCACTTGCAATATTGTCAGTATAGTTTGGCAAACTTTCCTCTGAAAATTAAGTACAACTCTTTCCTAAGACACCATAAATGTCTTAATCATATCCTCCCGCAAAAAGTCAAAAGAAAAGTACCTGTAGAGGCTAGCCTTTCCCCTATTAATGTGGGGGGAGAATGCAGTGAACCCTGCCACTCAAACATACAATGAATGTGATTGGAACAGTCTGTGGCTCAGAGAATGTGAGGGTTGTAAAATGTGCCTCAGCAACCTTGGGCTGCCTCAGAATGCATCGAAAGTCCAACTCTACTAACACTGATTACTCAGGCTTCCAGCAAATACTGATTTACTTGCAAGCATTAATTCAGTGTTTCTCAAACTTGGCAATTTTAAGATGTGTGGACTTCAACTCCCAGAATTTCCCAGCCAGCATGTTAAAGTCCAAGCATCTGAACATTGCCAAGTTTGAGAAACACTGCATTAATTGGATATCATTGAGACTTTGGGTGCCCTTCTTTTTCAGGCCAAGGGCCACATTTGCTTTTGAGTAATCATATGCCAAAGTGAGTGGAGTTAGGAAGAACAAAATTGAAATGAAATTAAATATTCTGTATTGTTAATTTTATTCCTTTAGTAGTTAATAATTTTGTGTTCTGTTACATTCAAAGTTATAATTTGGTGACAACCTTTGAAGCTGGGCAATTGCATATAGAATAGCAGATTGGTTGCCTGGTATTTAGACAGTGAGTGGCAATGAACATGTAGCCCCTCTTTTTTATGTGAAAAGTCATGGTTCCTCTGCAACATTGCTGATTCTATTCACTGAATGTACATTATATGTATTTATTATTGTATTGTGTTTTTACTTGGTTTTAATTGATTTTATGATTGTTCACCACCCAGAGTCACTTATCTGAGATGGGCAGCCATAGAAATGGAATAAATGCATAAATAAATAATTCTGAAATATTAATTGGGCTAGTTTTGTAGAATGGACAATCTTTGGGACTGTAGTTTCCATTGTAAATCATTGCAGTCATAAGTCAAGTTACCATGTGACTGGACCCAATTTTACAACCATTTTAATAGTGGTTGTTAAGTGAATCCAGCTTCCCCAATGGGTATTTTTTGCCAGAAAATAACAAAAAATGTTTCAAAATGTGATCATGTGACAGCAGGATGCTGCAACTGGTTGTAAATGCCAGCTGATTGCCAAGCACCCAAAATGCGATCACGTGGATGCAGGGTGATGGTGTGATGTTTTGTGACGTTCAGAAGTGCTTTACAGGCTGTAAAGTACCCATTCTGAGGCTGTTGTAACTTTGGACCATCAATAAACTAACAGTTGTAAGTCGAGGAGTACCTGTAATTAATATTGATACAAACTTTTTTCTTATTTTTAAAGGTTTAAGTTACCTAAATTATCATAGTGTTAATAATATCTAGCTAATACTGTATATATAACCACTGTACCCAAATGATATAATGTACTACTTGGGGCTTATAATACAATAAAACAATCTTAAAAAAGAAAAAAGGAAAGTACATTGTTTGAAATTTTACTCAAACATTTTTGGAACTTGCTTTGAATTGTATTTCCAAATACCACCAATACATTAATACCTAAAATTATATCTTTTGTTTTATACAAAATCAAATTGTCCCATGCAACTTATTAAATCTTGTTCAGTGTGTACCTATCAGAAAAACTTGCTCAGGTATGGAAATCAGATACAAGGCTACAGTGTACAATCTTGCTCCTGTCTCCTGTAATTATTCCCAGATTCAGAGAATTCAGAGCAGTGTTTAAATGTTTTGGCAGCTGAAATACCTCTTTCTGTCTGTCTGTCTGTCTATCTGTCACAAGTGTTTCTATACCATTTTTTTCATGCAACTTTAAGCAGCTTATTACATTGTATAATACATACAATACAGTATAGTGAAGCAAAATTTTTCAAATTACACACCACTAATGCATTTTCAAGCACATGTAGTCTTATTGCCTTTCTCTTAATGGGCAAAGGCCACCTCTTTAATCTAAATACATCAGTTGACTGAATGTGTCTATTCTGTGAACTGCCAGAGCTGCTTTGCAGAGGGACTCCAGCAACCAAAGGTTTTTTGCCCCCCAAGTATTGGCAGTGAACCATGGGAGAACATAATATTCTCTTCTTTCTTATTGCTCTTGATCTTTTCCATAACAAATATTTGATATATGAATCTAACAGGATTCAAAGACCGAGACAATAAAAGAAATCACGATATTTCTGGACTAATGGGACTATCATTGGCTGCTAAATACAAAATACATTTATTTGAAACCAGTTGTCCTTCATTTCAGTCAAGTATATTTTTAAATAATTTGTTAGCAGCCATGCAAATTGAATGTATTGTAAGAATGTTTAGCTGTTAGAAACAAGAGGCATTAGGAATTTTTCAGAACAAGCCTTTCTTTCACATTAGAGACTAGAAAAGCATTTGAAAAAAAGGAATGGGCTTTTCATTGAAATAATACATTCAAGGTTAGCTTCAGACAAGAAGACAAGAACTAATGGATAGTGCATTCTATTCTACTGATAAGTAACTGTATTTTATTTCAAACTAAACCCACCCTGAAATCACTACATAAAATATTAGGATGATAATTAGATTAAAGTAGATGGCAAATTAAATTAATGTATTCATGTGTCATTAGATGTATAAATACTAAATGATCTCTCTGTGTTGTGTGGCTGCCATATACAAGGTTATTCTGAATTGCTTTGTATACTGATAAACGCATTTCTGACTCAGCCAATTGGAGGTTTCAATTTTTCCTGGCTTGGGAAACGAACGGGAAGACTTTCACGTTCTAACAGTATCAACCTGGAAGGGAATACCCTGAGTTTGATGGACTGAAACACATGCAAATTTTGTGATATTACAGAATGGAAAAGAAGAAAGCAGAGAAGGAAGCTAATGTCCTTTGAGTACAAGGCCTTCTTTCGCTATTTTGAAATCACTCAATGTTACTGTCTTGTACGCAGATCCACAAGGGACATGGTGGTGCTGCGGGTTAAACCGCTGAGCTGCTGAGCTTGCCAATCGGAAGGTCGGCGGTTCAAATCCGCGTGACGGGGTGAGCTCCCGTTGCTAGTCCCAGCTCCTGCCAACCTAGCAGTTCGAAAACATGCAAATGTGAATAGATTAATAGGTACCGCTTCGGTGGGCAGGTAACGGCGTTCCGTTTAGTCATGCCGGCCACATGACCACGGAAGTGTCCACGGACAAACGCTGGCTCTACGGCTTTGAAACGGAGATGAGCACCGCCCCCTAGAGTCAGACACGACTGGACTTAATGTCAAGGGAAACCTTTACCCTTACACAGATCCACACGTGACTGCTCTCAGTATTTCATCAATGCCTTTCACTACTAACCAATAGGATCAAGCTATTTCATCAGATTATTGCGAAACAAAATCAATTCTGAGTTTCGGAAAGTTTTCAAAGATATAAATAAATAATCAATCTTTGTGGTAAAATGAAACTAGAGAGAATTCTATGTAAGTATCCAGAGCAGTTGAGCAGAAATAATGAAAAATCTGTATAAAAAAGCAGGAGTTGAAGAAACCAAAGAGATCAATGAATGCTCTGTATCTCTGCTTAAAATATTGTGTATACTAAATCTATATGATTCTCATTAAAGTTTTTCATTCGATATATGTATTTCAGAGGCTTCTCTGATTTAAAAAGAATGAGAATCTGTTAAAGCTCTCTCTCTCTCTCTCTCTCATTCTCTCTCTCTCTCTTTTTCTCTTTCTATTGGTAAGATTTTAGCTACTGGGATTATTCATTGTTTAAACATCTGAAGCATGACAAAGAAAATTAGTAACCAAGATAGCTTCCAAATTTTCCTATAAATAGAAAAAAATATGATCTCTTGTATACATCTATTATTTCATACTCCAAACTGGGAGATGATTTTAAAGTTCCATAACAAAGCATTCTCATAGTAACGATCATTGCCTACGCCACATCTCTGCTAGGCAGGCATATATTTTAAATTTAAAAGTTACATCTGTCTTCAGAGCAAAAGCTTCCAAGGCAACTAACAATAAAGGTCAAATTTCAATTAACATGAAATCTGGCAGTAAGCCACTAAGAATCAGAGGTACAATTTTCTGCTTTATTTTTTTATTTGACAGAAAGAAATAAAAACAGGTATGTAAGCCTTAATTTAGGCTTAACACACACAGGCAACCCAAACCACCCAGAATGTCCACTTTGGTGACATTACTGCATCATAATCTCAATTTCTACTATAACCCTTGAGCACCCAAGTTTTTTTTTTTAATGCACCTACTGGATGCCAAAAAGATGGTTTTAAGGAGTGGACATGTTGATAGCTAGACATGGTATAATCAAATGGGAAGATAATTTTTTTTTAACACTGACAAGTTGTGCTCCTGGATATCAGTACTTGTCAAAAACCTAGCAGCCATACTCCGCAGTACTAAAAGTTTTCAGTTTGCAAAGGCTGTCATCTATTTCACATGTTACTAGAATGTACTTAGCTATGGCAAGCTATCTCTATAGGCAAGAAGAAACACAGCTAGTGAATTAACTTAAACTGGTAACCAGTTGTAAAGCAATTCTTTCTGTATCTGGAATCTTTTGATTGTTCACATGCATGGTCAAAACTATTTGATCAACATTCTATATAAGATCTAGGTAAACTTATGGTTCTTGCTCTTTGCTGGGATGCAAGAAACCAGTGACCCATTGTAACCTACTAGGATTGGACTAATAAAATTATCGTTTGGATTCTCTTCAGTTGTTGACAAGTTATTTTTGCCAAAACACTCAAGATACCACTTATGTAGCAAATGTAATGGCTAAATCTAGTAGCATTCGCTAACCTAATCCTTAATGTTCAGCACCATCCCACTTTGAACACCACCTCACATTGTTATATAATTTTGATGGCTCTGCTTAGTATGGTGTATTTATTTAACTGGCATTTCCATGTCTTTACCCAATCTAAAAACTGAAAGAATGTTTGTATTTTGGGCTACAGATACATTTTTTAAAAAATTGGTCCTACTATCAACTATCAACAGTTCCACAGCTGCAGGCTGTAAATTGGCAGACTGTGCTTTTCATGGCATGTAGAATTAATGCCCAAGCATAAAAGCTGGAAAATGATTCAGTGAAGATTTAACTGTATTTGCCACTTTATAGAATTAATACAAACTAAAAATGTATATGAAATCTTTAGAAGGCAAAACTTAACTCTTTAGGAAAAAATGATAACTATTTCAAAGAAGAAGCAAGTGATTGGAGCTTGTGCTATTGAAATTCCAAAGGTATGTGATAGGAAATAGATGTAAAAAGGAGTAGTAGAATAATTATAGCAGGAATTTTGAAAAGCTAAAATTAAAGCTTAATTTCTTTACAAAAAGCATATCAGAAAATTGTATCAGATTCTAGGACCTTAAGTCTTACACTCAACTTAGATAAAAGATCATACCAAACACATTCCTTCCTTTGATCCTTTTGAATTTTGGTGTTGGAGACAAATCTCAAGAATATCAGTAGAATAAAGCAAACAAATGGATTATCATACAAATCAACTGGAAGTTCTCACTCAAAGCACAAATAACGAGTCTCAAATTATCATAGTTTGGACATATGCAAAGATCTGGGAGCGATGGATGCATTGTTGAAGACTGAAGGACCAGGCTGGGGACAGATTGTCATGGAGAAAATCTATCTATGCAATAGCTAAGAGTTGAAAGTATATTATCAGTCAGTCAGTCAGTCAATCAATCAATCCATCAATCAATCAATCACATTCCTTCCTGAGGCATCCAGAGCACCATTACTTTGTAATTTTCCAAACAACATTTTTTTAGAAACTGTATAAGTGAGACATAGGAAATGGCACTGCTTTGGTAAAACAGAGGGATGGCTAATTTCTTCTATACTAACCACCAAGAAGGGCAGTGTCATCAACATTTGGTGTATAATTCAGGTGCACAGAAAATATATTGTTACACGATGGCCAAAATCCTAATGGTTTGGGCCAACTCTTTGCAAGAAGGTATTTTTACATCAGATGTACAAATACAACTGGATACCTTCTATTGGGAAAGAGGAAAGCTTTACTTTCATTCTTAAACATTCATTGGAGCAATATAGGCAGGCAGGTCTCCTAATAGGGTTTTCTGAAGAGAGGTGGAGAAACAGGCACCTTCCAGATATTACGTAATTTCAGTTCCTACCCATTCCTATTCTCATGAATAGAGATAACGAATTAGGAATTGAGGTTCAGTGATACCTAGAGATCCCTGGGCTCCCCACCTTTGCAAATGTTCCCCCACAAAGGCCAGAATGGCAGCCAGGATTTATACTTCTATTAAGATATTTAGGAACAACAAGGACACTTTGACCAAAATTCCCAGTATTGTTATTTGCACAGTTAGCAAGCCAGACCTATTAAGTTTGCGTTTCTTGGAACACCTTTTATTGCACCCACAAGTTCTTAGAACAGTGAGAGGAAATAAAGTGTTTATATTATTGACATAATGTGAATGCTTTAAATCTTCTACCCTCTTTTTCTTTTACACTGAAGAAAATTCTCATTACTACTAAGAACCAATCGGTGTAGAAAGGGAAAAGAAAAGAAAAAGAAAATCCATTGTTGGTAGAAATCACAGCAAAATCCAGCTTGTCCATAAACAGCAGAACTAATAGTTTTATGTGAACAATATTTCTTTTTTTAAAAATTCTATACATACTTCATTCTTTCTTGGTTTCCTCATACTATTTTTTGAAAAAAAAATCCTTTTTGAATTTAAGTTTTTCAAAGATTAGAAAATATTGAAAGATTAGGAAAATGAAATCAATGACAGAACCTACTTAGATTTTAAATTGCCAGTCACTTAAATATAAAATATATTCATTCTTAAATATTTTTTCCTTTTCTTTACATGACAGACCTAGCAAAGAAGAACACAGTACTTTCCCAACTAAAACCATTTACTGTATTTGATGTAGATTGGAAGATTACATGGAAGTTAATAAATCCATCTGAAGTGTAGATCTAAATTATTAGCATATTTACTTACTGATTTCCAAGAAAACATGTGTAGGATTGTAACAAATACAACTTCTGACCAGAGGATTTGTCATCTGTACCATGCCTATAGAAGAATACTTGGATTTGTAATTCACTTTGAGATATTGTGATAAATCCATATATTAGTCTGACAGAAAGTAAACTTTTAAGACCTTTCTTTGTAAGCTGTGTGCCTAAGAATGTTACATTTTATTGACAGGCAAAATATCTCCTTTAAGCAATTTCAGATTGTCCTGTAAAAAGAAATTCCATCTTTTGCTCTGGGCAGCCATTCCACACTTTCAGAGTAATTATTAGCAGACCGTTTTTTATACTAAGATACAGTTCACCAGAAGATGTTCTTCATTATTTGAAACTGAAACTTACTGTTCAGTACTGCTTCTATTATCTAGCCACTTATGCTTAACCTTTATGCACTAATTTAAATGATATGCCTAATACTTAAAAAAGTTCAATGTAATCTTGTCTGACATAAATTATTCATTTTTTCCAGCAAGAATAGCAATGCTTCAGCAAATATTCTTTGAAACAAACAAACAAGCAAACAAACAAAAACAACAGAGAAGTATTGGATGGAGATAATTTTGGTAATAAGAGATTATTTTTTACTTTTGAATGAAATTAGTCACTGCCTTCACTGCAGTTTCAGGATATTTAGTATGGCTCAGATTACTCTCTAATCATTCTGCCTGGTGAATTATGTCTGAATGACAAATACAAAGGCAAATGCTATTTTTAAAGATAAGCAGAATGAGTTAGTGTGCGATCAGATCATAGACGTTTCAGAGATGTAGATTAATTACAGAACTGCGCAGTTCAAAGGAAATGCCCTTCACTTCAGTTTAATTAAATAGAACATGGTTTAATATTTGCAAAAGCTAGACAAGTTTCAGGTTTGACTTTTATATTGCTTTTTTATCATTGAATCAGTGTTACGTCTTTCAAAAAAATGATGTCCAAAATGATAAAATAATAGCTGTAACTTCTACCAGATTCTAAGTGA
Organism: Candoia aspera; assembly: GCF_035149785.1. Classification (NCBI taxonomy): domain Eukaryota; kingdom Metazoa; phylum Chordata; class Lepidosauria; order Squamata; family Candoiidae; genus Candoia; species Candoia aspera. The sequence continues at coordinate 159,321,035 of NC_086155.1, forward strand.
GGTAGGTAAATTGCTTGGCCAAGAAGCTGAATGGTAATTAAAATAAAATGACCTTCAGTAAGTCTGCTTAAGCAGGTTTGTCTGGAGAAGCAAGTTACCTAAAAGCTCATTTTAAAAAGTTTTGCACTATTTAATTCAAATATATGCCTCTATACACCATTTACTCCTATGATAATTAGCATACAGGTTCTAATTTTTATTGCCAACATTGGTTTTTTTCCACAGAACTGTTCTCTAGATCTGAATATTCTAGGAGCTGCATGGCCCCAGATTACTAGACTGAGAAAACGTGGTCAAGGTGGTCATTTCTCCACTCCCTCTTCTCTACTTCCTCTTCTCCAGGAACATTGTGGTATTTTGATATCACCTGATCTTGCTTGAAGCTAATTTATTTATTTACTTTTTATCCCGCCTTTATTATTTTTTTTATAAATAACTCAAGGTGGCAAGCATACCTTATACTCCTTCCTCCTCCTATTTTCCCCACAGCTGTCAGTAGAAAGAGCTATTCCATTGAAACCATGATGTGTGAACTCAGCCAGTGTCATTCAGGCCACAAATCATCCTTCCATTGAACATTTATAAGAGATGGCATTCTCAGGATGAAATGCTTTAGTAAAGCAAAGAATTGAAAATATATCCTCAAAACAAATAGGCACTGATAAGAACATTTTTCCTCAAGGACTGAAACTCACCTTGATATTGTCTTTGCATTGGTAGGTATTCTGTGATTGCTTTACAAATTATTTTCAAGGGGAAAAAAAACCTGAAAATCACAAACAAGACAATTACACCAAAACCTAATGCTTGAACACTATTCTTAGTTGGCATAAGTCTTCATCAGGCAATTTTCTAAAATATCCAGATCATTCATAGGGGCAATATTAAATAATAAAGTTGAAGCAGCTACAAACTGCAAATTAAGAGTTTTGACTGGGAAAATGTCATTTTATTTTTCATTGGACTATTTAAAAAAAACAAAAAACAAGTCAACAAGTGACTCTGGGTGATGAACAATATTAAAAATAAAGGTAAAACAATTACAAAAATTAAAATAGCAGCCAAGAGAAATACAACAATTATTAGTCATTAGCACAAGAAGACAGAACCCTTCATACACTCGGGGCCCCAGGCCCTGGCACAGAACCATGAAGAGCTTTAAAGGTGACAAACAAGTGTGCAACCTTGAATTGCATCCAGAAGCACACTGGTAACCAATGCAGCTCACGAAATAGTGGTGTCACATGCACCAAACAACTGGTGCCATTTACTACCTGTGCTGTCGCATTCTGCACCAGTTGAAGTTCCCAAATGCTCTTCAAGGGCAGCCTCATGTAGAGTGCATTGCAGTAATACAGATGGGAGGTTACAAGAGCATAATTGACAGTGAGCAGGGCCCCTCAGTCCTGGAATGGGTGCAAATGGCGCACAACCTGAAGGTCCTCCTAGCCACAGCTGCCACTTGTTTTTTGAGCAGGAGCCATGAGTCCAGGATGACCCCCAGATTTCACACTGCGTCAGTATGAGGCAGTGCCACCTCATCCAGAACCAAAAATGTAAGATCCCTAGCACCAGAAGGTCCAAACACTGGAAACTACTCAGTCTTGCTTGAGTTGAGCTGAAGCCTGTTGTGTCCCATCCAGGCCCCCACAGCTTCCTGGCACTGGGATAGAATATCCACAGCATCACTCAGGGAACCTGGGGTGGAGATATAAAGCTGGGTATCATCAGCATACTTGTGATACCTCACCTCAAACTGTTGGATAATCTACCCAGGGACTTCATGTAGATGTTAAACAGGACAGGAGAGAAAATCAAGCCCTGCAGCACCCCACAGAGTAGAGTCCCTGATTTGGACTTCTCCTTATCAACACTAACTGGAACTGGCCCTAGAGGGAGGTGGAGAACCAGCCAACACAGTGCCACCTACTCGCAGCCCCTGGAGCTGGTCCAGAACGACACTATAATCAGTGGTATCAAAAGCCACTAAGAGGTCAAGAAGAACATGCTTGCATGAAAGAAAAAAAATACAGTTTACTTAGAAATAACATGGTGATAGGAAAGCCTGCGTTATTTAAGTCTTACAGCTAAGAGCCTATTGTATGAACTCTTTAATAATAGGTAAGTACCTGAACTGCATAGCTCAGAATCAGAAGAAAAAGAAGATGGAAATGAGAGAAGGAAATGATGAAACCCCTGACAATATCAGTCTAACTATAGAGATGTTCATAGTAAGTCTTTTAGACAAGGAAAGGAGATCACTGTGCAGTTGTTGGGTTAACTTTCTCTACACCTATGGCCCCTAGTGGTCAGTAGGTTTATAGGTGCCAAAAGCTGGTTGAATTCCAACTTTGCCAACAGGTGTTGGTAGTATTTTCCTGTCTCAACAAAATATATCCTGCTTGGCCTTTATAGCATTCTTGTGATGTCTTGTGATTCCGTATGAACTCCTTGAATGCCATTCAGCTGGCAAGCAGTTCCTGGTATTCCATCATTACCTTGAATGTGGTCATCTATGATTATTAGTCTCACCCAGCATTTTGCTGCTGTAGTATGATGTTGCATCTTGTTTACAATATTGTTGTACTTGACTTCAAAATGATCTTTAGCATATGTGACATGAATTGTAACAATTGTAACTCTGAGCAGCAAACATGAGATTAAAAACCAACAAAAGAAAAAAAAGTCTATTAGTAATTAATAATAACAGAATAATAACAACATGATGGCACCCCAGGGCAATCTAACTCAAACCATAGAAAGCTTATAGCCCTGAAAATCCTCTCCGCTTCTTCGGGATTAATTAAATCAAACTCATCCCAGGCGTGGTTGAAAGGGAACTGAAATACTGTTTTTACTGCTTTTAGTCTGCAGAGACTATACAGTACTACATTATCTGAAATACATTTAAAGACCTCTAATTTCTAAATTTCCAGGCAAAAATGGGTATGATCAAAAACAAAGATGGCAAGGACCTAACAGAAGAAGAAGAGATCAAGAAAAGGTGGCAAGAATATACAGAAAACCTGTATAGGAAGGATAACAATATCGGGGATAGCTTTGACAGTGTGGTCGGTGAGCTAGAGCCAGACATCCTGAAGAGTGAGGTTGAGTGGGCCTTAAGAAGCATTGCTAATAACAAGGCAACAGGAGACGACGGCATCCCAGCTGAACTGTTCAAAATCTTGCAAGATGATGCTGTCAAGGTAATGCATGCTATATGCCAGCAAATTTGGAAAACACAAGAATGGCCATCAGACTGGAAAAAATCAACTTATATCCCCATACCAAAAAAGGGAAACACTAAAGAATGTTCAAACTATCGAACAGTGGCACTCATTTCACATGCCAGTAAGGTAATGCTCAAGATCCTGCAAGGTAGACTTCAGCAGTTCATGGAGCGAGAATTGCCAGATGTACAAGCTGGGTTTAGAAAAGGCAGAGGAACTAGAGACCAAATTGCCAATATCCGCTGGATAATGGAAAAAGCCAGGGAGTTTCAGAAAAACATCTATTTCTGTTTTATTGACTATTCTAAAGCCTTTGACTGTGTGGACCATAACAAATTGTGGCAAGTTCTTAGTGGTATGGGGATACCAAGTCATCTTGTCTGCCTCCTGAAGAATCTGTATAACGACCAAGTAGCAACAGTAAGAACAGACCACGGAACAACAGACTGGTTTAAGATTGGGAAAGGAGTACGGCAGGGCTGTATACTCTCACCCTACCTATTCAACTTGTATGCAGAACACATCATGCGACAAGCTGGCCTTGAGGAATCCAAGGCTGGAGTTAAAATCTCTGGAAGAAACATTAACAATCTCAGATATGCAGATGATACCACTTTGATGGCTGAAAGTGAAGAGGAACTGAGGAGCCTTATGATGAAGGTGAAAGAAGAAAGTGCAAAAGCTGGTTTGCAGCTAAACCTCAAAAAAACCAAGATTATGGCAACCAGCTTGATTGATAACTGGCAAATAGAGGGAGAAAATGTAGAAGCAGTGAAAGACTTTGTATTCCTAGGTGCAAAGATTACTGCAGATGCTGACTGCAGTCAGGAAATCAGAAGACGCTTAATCCTTGGGAGAAGAGCAATGACAAATCTCGATAAAATAGTTAAGAGCAGAGACATCACACTGACAACAAAGGCCCGCATAGTTAAAGCAATGGTGTTCCCCGTAGTAACATATGGCTGCGAGAGCTGGACCATAAGGAAGGCTGAGCGAAGGAAGATCGATGCTTTTGAACTGTGGTGTTGGAGGAAAATTCTGAGAGTGCCTTGGACTGCAAGAAGATCCAACCAGTCCATCCTCCAGGAAATAAAGCCAGACTGCTCACTTGAGGGAATGATATTAAAGGCAAAACTGAAATACTTTGGCCACATAATGAGAAGAACAGGACACCCTGGAGAAGATGCTGATGGTAGGGAGAGTGGAAGGCAAAAGGAAGAGGGGCCGACCAAGGGCAAGATGGATGGATGATATTCTAGAGGTGACGGACTCGTCCCTGGGGGAGCTGGGGGTGTTGACGACCGACAGGAAGCTCTGGCGTGGGCTGGTCCATGAAGTCACGAAGAGTCGGAAGCGACTAAACGAATAAACAACAACAAAAATTTCTAAATTGCTTCATTCACTTGCTTTCATATTTTCTGTTTTTGTACAGTGGTTCTGCATTATGATTTCTCCCATTCACCTTTTCAATTAGCCCACAGCTTTCACAATGTCTTCCTAATAATACTAATTCTACTACTTCTTTTATAGCATTCCAAAAATTTCTCAATATTTACATTTTTTCTTCCTAGTGCAGCCTTAGATTATTATTCATCATTGTATTCTTCTTCTGCTATAATCTCCATCCTTTGACGTTTTTAGCAGGTAATGGGAGATCCTGATGGGCCTTCAAGAGGAGGTCAGTTAATCCAGAAGGAATATAAATCCCAGTTAGCTGTATAACAATACAGACAATGGGTGCCCATATAGAATTAAAATTGGCTTTAAAATTGTGTATATAGAATTTATTATCATTATCATTAACAGAAATGTAACCAGTAGGACTTACTAGAAGCTTTTCAAGGTCTATTTCATGTTGTCATAATATCTAGGAATAAAAGGAATTGTAATCTCTAACAATTTTAAGGCTATAAAGGGAAAGTTGGCTTTAGGTTTTTAAAATGATTTTTTTCTTTCCTTGTCTCATTGTAGTTAGCCATACTCAGTGAAAAAATAGCAGAACTGGTTACACTTTATATCTGAACAGTCTACATTATTTTTTAAAGAAAAGTTTGTTAATATAATTATTAATATAATTCAGAGCTGTTTAGAAATAGTTTGTACCTACCAAGAGGCACAAAGAAAAATCCTAATCCTAGCAATTGCTAACTACCTAGTAGTAAGAGTCTGAACTGACTGCAGAAGATTTTTATGATGACGCCAGAGGCCTATAAGGTTGACTGTAGATTTCCAACCCCTTCCCTATATCCCTAAAAGAACCTTGTTTGAGGTGAGAAGATAAGTAACTAATCCAGGATCTTCCAATGGGCATCTAAGTATTTAAAAGAAAAACCACTACGTAAGCTTGCTAGCTTGCTTTATGTATGTATGTATGTATGTATGTATGTATGTATGTATGTATGTATGTATGTATGTATTGGTGATAGGAGCTGCCTTCAGAAAAAAAATATTTTGACAAAATTGCACAAATCTCAAAAGTTCAATTTATCAAAAGAGAAAATAACCATATTCTGAAATTCTTTTAATCTGGGTCACCTATATGATGAGAGGTGTTTAGCTACAAGAAGAATTCAAACTCAATCTTATTACTTTGAGAATGGCAGATGAAGCACAGAAGACCCTGGAGAGAAACTTGGGAAGACATTTCCACATATTGCTCCTTAGGGTACCCTTGTCAGCTTGAGGAAATGCATTAATGGCCTTTAAAAACATTATTCTGCTTGAACACTCTTGCACTAATTTAAGATTATGTTTGAGTAGGCCTGAAATATACCTCCAATTTTCTCCATCTTCTGAGATTTAACATTCAGTTGTATACTTTCCAAACAAACTTGTAAAACTATTACAGTGATGCTTTTCTTCACTGAGTGATTCTGCTGGGTTGCTTGGCTCCAGCAAGGCCTTTCCAAAATCCTTAATTGAAAGCTGACATTGAGGATCCTTAATGTTAAATTATATACTGAAAATCTGGAATCCACTGAAGCATGAAGAACACTGGATTTAACATATGTGGTCTGCACCTGAAAATATTATTTTACTTAAGTGGAAGGACTCTACCACACTTAATTTGAAACTCTGGGTAGAAAACATGTAAACTTTCTATATATTGATTGATGGATCGATGAATATGTGCCCTCAAGTTGTTGTCAACTCTTAGAAACCACATCGATAGATTTTCTCCATGACAATCTATCGTTAACCTGGTCCTATAGATCTTCCAACTCATTGCCACTGTATTCATCGCCACTGTAATTGAACCTATCCACCTTGCTGCTGGTCTTCTTCTTCTCTTTCCTTTTACCTTTCCCATCATTAGAGCCTTCTCTCACACATTATGTGAGAGATAGACTTTCACATAATGTGTGCAAAGTAGGATAATTTGAGCCTCATCATTTGTGCCTAAAGTGAGAACTCTGGAGTAATTTATTGAATGATTCATTTGCTTGTTTTCTTGGCTGTCCACAATATACTCAGAAGCCTCCTCCAACACAAAAGTTCAAAAGTGTCAATACCCTTCCTATCCTGTTTCTTCCAACTTTCACTTCCATAGAGTGTCACAGGGAATAACATGGGTTGCACTATTCTGATCTGTCTAGTTATAGACACATCACAGCATTTGAATATGTTTTCCAAGGCCTTCATGGCTGCCATACCAAGTGCTAGTCTGCTGTGTATTTCTTGACAGCTTGTTTATTTTATTTATTTATTTATCTAATTTGTCCCCGCCCATCTCCTTCCATCGGGGGACTCTGGGTGGTTTACAACGATTGATTAAAAACAATAAAATACACAGAATAAAATACAATAATAAATAATATAAATAGAGGTAAAAATAAAGAATCCAGGTGGTGAAGAATCTAAAAGAGTCCAAGTGTGGGAGGAGCGGTCTATAGCAACCATACCCGTGTAGATCTATTTCCCTCTCCATCCCAAGCAAGGCGGCAGAACCACGTCTTCAGACTCTGCTGAAAGGCCAGGAGCGATGGGGCCAATCTCACCTCCAGGGGCAGCATGTTCCACAGGGCAGGAGCTACTGCAGAGAAGGCCCACTTCCTGGACCCCGCCAGATGAAATTCTCTTACAGACAGGGTCCGCAGCATGCCCTCTCTGCACGATCGGGTGGGATGGGTTGATGTAATGAGAAAGAGGTGGTCCCTCAGGTAACCTGGCCACATGCCGTGTAGGGCTTTAAAGGTAATAATCAACACCTTGAATTGGACCCAGAAGCAAACTGGTACCCAATGCAGCTTGCGCAGCAGTGGCGTTACATGTGCCCTTCTAGGAGCACCAAAAACAGCTTGCGCAGCTGCATTCTGGACCAGCTGGAGCTTCTGGATACTTTTCAAGGGTAGCCCCATGTAGAGCGCATTGCAATAGTCTATATGAGAGATAACAAGGGTATGAGTGACTGTTCGAAGGGCCTCCTGGTCCAGGAAGGGGCGTAACTGGTGCACAGCACATAGCTGCACAAAGGCTCTCCTGGCCACAGCTGCCACCTGCTCTTCGAGCAGGAGCCGTGAGTCCAGGAAGACCCCCAAGTTATGCACCGGGTCTGTCTGGGGCAGTGCAACCCCATCCAGAACCAGAGATGTTAATGTCCCAGATACAGAAGAACCATTAACCCACAGCCACTTGGTCTTACCAGGGTTCAGTTGAAGCCTGTTGTTTCCCATCCAGGCCCCCGCAGCCCCCAGACACTCAGAAAGGGTAGTCACGGCATCACTTACTTCACCTGGGATGGAGATATAGAACTGAGTATCATCAGCATACTAATGATACCTCATCCCATGGTGACGGATGATCTCGCCCAGCGGCTGTCATGAGTGCCATTGAGCTGAAGTCATCAGCGCAATGGCACACATGACAATAGCAAGGAAACAGGGGAAGGGGCTCAAGATAAGTAGCCATCAACTCACAACGACTGAAGGTCAAGAAACAATAGCTAAACGGATCGCGGAGCACACCCAAGACATTAGCGCTAATACAACGGAGATCGCCCAGCTGACAGCAATCACCGGAGGAATAGAGAAACCGATGATGGGCGATCCCGGAACGCCAGCGGGGCCTCGCAACCTCTCACCTACCAGCAGGACAACGTGTTGGACAAAGGGGGGTGACGTAACCGCGAGTGAGGGGGCGCTGACCGGCGCGGGGTATTTAAACCCCACACCGGCGCGCTCCTGTCACTCTCAGCTTTTTTCCGATGCTGTACCTGCGCTGTGAATAAACCAGAGCCTGTTCCACCGAACCAGTGTCTGAGCATTATTCAGAGGTAGGCAGCGCATGACAGCGGCTTTATGTAGATGTTAAAAAGGAGAGGGGAGAGTACTGATCCCTGCGGCACCCCACAAAGAAGGGGCCGTGAGGCCGATCTCTCCTCCCCTATCAACACCGACTGGGATCGGCCCTGGAGGAAGGAGGTGAACCAGTGTAAAACTATGCCATCCGCCCCCAACTCCCTGAGCCGCCGCAAAAGGATACCATGGTCGATGATATCGAAAGCCGCTAAGAGATCAAGGAGAGCGAGGATGGATGCACTGCCTCCATCCCGCTCCCACCAGAGATCATCCATAAGTGCGACCAATGCTGTTTCCATCCCATAACCTGGCCTGAAACCTGACTGAAAGGGGTCTAGATAATCCGTTTCCTCCAGGACCCTCTGGAGCTGCAAAGCCACCACTTTCTCAACCACCTTCCCCAAAAAGGAGAGGTGGGAGACTGGACGAAAATTGTCCAGAACAGTAGGGTCCAGAGATGGCTTCTTGAGGAGGGGGTGCACCAACACCTCTTTAAAGGTCACCGGAAACACCGCCTTTCCCAAGGATGAATTAACCTTTAGTGTTAGCGGTTGATCCTAAAGGACAGAAGCTATCCACCACTTCGACATCTTCATTGTCAGTGCTAATGCTGGTTGTTGGTCTTCTTTATATTTAATTTTAGTCCCATTTTTTTCACTGTGCTACTTGACTTTTATTACTAAAGCTTGCAGATCTTTTGCATTTTCTGCTATCAAGGAAGTGTGATCAGCATAATGCAGCTTATTGACGTTGTTTCCTCCAGTTTTAAAACCATGCTCATCTTCTTCCAATTCAGCTTCCCTTAATGTATATTTGGCTTCCCCTATATATTCACAATATTCATATATCACTTGGTTGATTACCAAAGCTGTGGAAAATACAATACTAGATTTTTAGTTTCATATTCAACTATTCCGTCACATATTTTCTTTCTTTTCCTTTGTCCATTTTTTTTGTTTTTAATTTTTTCTACAAAAATGAGCATAAATTGCAGCAATGTGCAAAAATATGGCTTTAATAGAGGTTTATTATGTTGACATAAAACATGTCTAAAGGTAAAGGTAAAGGTTTCCCTTGACGTAAAGTCCAGTCGTGTCCGACTCTAGGGAGCGGTGCTCATCTCCGTTTCTAAGCCTTGGAGCCGGCGTTGTCATAGACACTTCCGGGTCATGTGGCCAGCATGACGACTCGGAACGCCGTTACCTTCCCGCCGAAGCGGTACCTATTGATCTACTCACATTTGCATGTTTTCGAACTGCTAGGTGAGCAGGAGCTGGGATTAACAACGGGAGCTCACCCCGCCGCGCGGTTTCGAACCGCCGACCTTCCGATCGACAGCTCAGCGGTTTAACCCGTAGCGCCACCACGTCCCTAAAACATGTCTATGGACTGATTAATATAGCTAAGCATTCCCCTCAGTTCTTGGGCCACTCTGCTCATCCATCTTTCGCCATCTTTCCAGTCAGCTTGTAAAGTTCAAAGTCCAATTTGCAGAAGATAGAAAAAGAGGCAAGATAAACACCTAGGCCCAGATCTGAATCCAAATTCTGATCCTGAAGAGTTCAACTTGTTTCTTATTAGCAATTTAATCAGAAAACAAGATCAAGGTAATTTGGACAGCTGGAAAGGGACCCATGGCTGCCAGACACAGAATGTCTAGATGTGGCTTCAATCAGAAACCAGGCTTTGGTATGCAAAATATTTTCCATATTTTGAGAAGTCTCCATCCATGAATGACTATAGCAATATAAAACAATTCCTGTCAATGTAGCAGCTGGCCAATTTCTGTAGCCATGTGGAAACAAAGATTGAGAAAATGCCATCGATATCCATAGAAGGCCTTGGCTGCGTATATTTTGAAGCTGGGCTCTTTCATTGGGGAAGATTTTATATTATAAAATATTTATATAAAATATTTTATATTTTAGGGTTTTTATTATGTTTGTATATTTATATATTTATAATATATCTTTTTAATTGATATTTAACTGCTGTTGTTTTAAATTCTTTATAAACTACCCAGAATCATTTTCGAGATGGGTGTTGTAAAAATATAATAAATAAATAAATAATAAATAAATAAATAAATAAAAGATGTTGAATGTCTGATCTAGTTTTTAGGTTACTCTGCAAAACTCCTGAGCAGGTCTGCACTTCGTACAATTTGTAGTGCAGAATTGGTACTTAAAAAATGATGAAGAGCAGTCAAAAGCTATGAGAGCCTGTGGAGTTTATTTGCTGGATAATGATATTTTTAAAGGACAAAAATGCAATAATTGAGATTTTAAAAACCTGTTCCTCTCTATATACTGAAAACACTCATTCTAGTTTTACTGGTATCAGAACTTAACAATATGAAAAATGTGCTTGCCTCTTTTTACTTTATTTTAAATCACTAAAAAATTCTTGTATGCATTTAGAAATTCCTGCCCTCTAAATTTTACAATAATTTTGGTTCCATAACCTGAACAGATTTAAGTGCAATTATTTTCCAGTTACAATTATTGCACACAGGCATGCATCATTTATTAGCAAATGGCTTATGATATTAAATTATGTCTTCATCATGATAGAGTGCCTGGCTCCTTGCATCTGAAGATTGCAGTGATAACATGGGAATCAGAGATATACAAATTCTAGCATTACACAGAATTACAAAAAGTATAGAAGGAAATTATAATAACAAGGCAGCAGGACAACAATAAAACAATATAATAACAAGGCAGCAGGAGACGACGGCATCCCAGCTGAACTGTTCAAAATCTTGCAAGATGATGCTGTCAAGGTAATGCATGCTATATGCCAGCAAATTTGGAAAACACAAGAATGGCCATCAGACTGGAAAAAATCAACTTATATCCCCATACCAAAAAAGGGGAACACTAAAGAATGTTCAAACTATCGAACAGTGGCACTCATTTCACATGCCAGTAAGGTAATGCTCAAGATCCTGCAAGGTAGACTTCAGCAATTCATGGAGCGAGAATTGCCAGATGTACAAGCTGGGTTTAGAAAAGGCAGAGGAACTAAGGACCAAATTGCCAATATCCGCTGGATAATGGAAAAAGCCAGGGAGTTTCAGAAAAACAGCTATTTCTGTTTTATTGACTATTCTAAAGCCTTTGACTGTGTGGACCATAACAAATTGTGGCAAGTTCTTAGTGGTATGGGGATACCAAGTATTCTTGTCTGCTTCCTGAAGAATCTGTATAACGATCAAGTAGCAATGGTAAGAACAGGCCACGGAACAACGGACTGGTTTAAGATTGGGAAAGGAGTACAGCAGGGCTGTATACTTTCACCCTACCTATTCAACTTGTATGCAGAACACATCATGCGACATGCTGGGCTTGAGGAATCCAAGGCTGGAGTTAAAATTGCTGGAAGAAACATTAACAATCTCAGATATGCAGATGATACCACTTTGATGGCTGAAAGCGAAGAGCAACTGAGGAGCCTTATGATGAAGGTGAAAGAAGAAAGTGCAAAAGCTGGCTTGCAGCTAAACCTCAAAAAAACCAAGATTATGGCAACCAGCTTGATTGATAAGTGGCAAATAGAGGGAGAAAATGTAGAAGCAGTGACAGACTTTGTATTTCTAGGTGCGAAGATTACTGCAGATGCTGACTGCAGTCAGGAAATCAGAAGACGCTTAATCCTTGGGAGAAGAGCAATGACAAATCTTGATAAAATAGTTAAGAGCAGAGACATCACACTGACAACAAAGGTCCGCATAGTTAAAGCAATGGTGTTCCCCGTAGTAACATATGGCTGCGAGAGCTGGACCATAAGGAAGGCTGAGAGAAGGAAGATCGATGCTTTTGAACTGTGGTGTTGGAGGAAAATTCTGAGAGTACCTTGGACTGCAAGAAGATCAAACCAGTCCATACTCCAGGAGATAAAGCCAGACTGCTCGCTTGAGGGAATGGTATTAAAGGCAAAACTAAAATACTTTGGCCACATAATGAGAAGACAGGACAGCCTGGAGAAGATGCTGATGCTAGGGAGAGTGGAAGGCAAAAGGAAGAGGGGCCAACCAAGGGCAAGATGGATGGATGATATTCTAGAGGTGATGGACTCGTCCCTGGGGGAGCTGGGGGTGTTGATGACCAACAGGAAGCTCTGGCGTGGGCTGGTCCATGAAGTCACGAAGAGTCAGAAGCGAGTAAACGAATAAACAACAACATAGAAGGAAATTAGACGTGTGCTTTGATTTCCACATGAAGTTCAGGGCCTGCTTTAGTACTTCAGAAAATAGTTCACTTTAACTCAAAACCCAGTCTGAGATAAGACTTATGATGCCATTGACTAGTACATTAAATTGTGTCTTCTGGTTTCTTAGCTGGATGGTATGGCATTTGTATTTTTTTTTACCTGTTCAATTGTGTCCAATTCTCAGAGACTGCCTGGACAAGTCCCTGCAGTTTTCTTGGCAAGGTTTTTCGGAAGTGGTTTGCCATTGCCTGCTTCCTAGGGCTGAGAGAGTGTGACTGGCCCAAGGTCACCCAGCTAGCTTTGTGCCTAAGGCGGGACTAGAACTCATGTTCTCCTGGTTTCTAGTCTGATCCCTTAACCACTACACTGAGGAAATAGATGCCCAATTTCAGAATAATAGGTGCAGGAGGTTAAAACAAATTCTTTAAAATTCTGGTGGCTTTTTCAAGAAAAAGCTTTTGTTGGTTTGTGACAGATTAACTTTGGGTTAACTTTGCAGTGTAGAAGATATAAATTTTACCGCATAATAGAAACAGTAAGCCAGAGGATTTTTTACTTACTCAAAGACATACATTTTCTGACTAAATACTGTAGGCAAAATTACATTGGGAGACCTTTTCTCATAATTTTATTTTATTTTATTTATTTATTAATCGAATTTATCACCGCTCATCTCCCAAAAGGGACTCTGGGTGTTTTACAAATAATTTTGCTTATGTATTTTGGAATTTGGATGCTAATTAATGAAAATAAATGTTTTATTTACACCCAGTTTCTGAAAATAACATATACATTTGTTTTAACATTTGCTGCTGGAACAAATCATTCTTACCAAATTCCAGGTAGCATTGATATGTAGCAACTACACAAAATCAGCAGCACTTTGTTATAATATTTCTTGCAACAATCAGCAGATTGGCAGATATTGCTGGCTTTCCCTGAAGCCTTAAAGATCTGCCTGTTCTCCCAAGCTTTGGACTGGGATGTTCAATGACCCTGGTTTGTATGATGATTAAAATGGTTTGGGGGTTCTGAGTCAGACATCAGCAGCATGGCATTGCATTGGTTGTTGTCGTCATTATAAGTTATTTATGTTCTTGTTCTTGTTTTAAATTGTTATCCACCCAGAGACATGTGCTGAAATGGGTGGCCGTATAAGTCTTTTAAATAATCTGTGATGTGTATAATCGTACTTGTGTTTCTTATTAATCATTCAGAATATTTCTTCTGCCAAATCTTTGTATTTGCAGATTTAAATAGACCCTATACTTAACTTTTCCCATGAATTCAGTGAATTTTAAATGCTGTATTATACTATTTATACTCACTTTTCCCTATGGCCTGTATTTTGAAAGAATATGCAAAGTTTAATATTTTGCCCTGTATGTTCAAATAATAAATGTTGTACTAGCAGTCTAACTGTATAATGCCTGAATCAAATTCTAGCAATAATGTCTGTGCAATATGGCTGAGAATCAACCATAATAAGCATCAATAACAATTATAAAAGATCTGGCCAATGATATACTTTTCTTCCTTTCCATTAGTTATAAAATATATATTCTCTGAAAAAGCAATGAACAGGTAACTTTGTGTTTGGCTGCGGGGAGGCTAATATGCATGGCACACTGAGCTGCCCTAGCTGTTTCTGCAAGTGCTACTTTAAACTGTTTCACAATTTTGTTCCAGTTTAATGCAGACTCTAATTATATTCTGCAAGCCTACCTTATGAACATTCATTTGGGTATTTTTGCTGTTAAAATACAAGGAAATCAGATAAATCCATAAAGCAAAAAATTTTATTCATACCTGCTCAGGGCCACAACTGGGGAGGGGGGGCAAGCAGGGCATGTGCCCCGGGCGTCACACTGGGGGGCGCCAAAATGCGCATGGGGGGGCGCCAAAATGGGAGTGGAATCCATGTTTGCCCTGGATGACACAGACCCTAGTTGGGGCCCTGTGCCTGCTCTTATTGCATGGCAAGAATAATTTCATATCGCTCCACTAGTTCTCCTATGCTGCCTCACCGTGGTGGGACAGTCTTCCTGGGAGTGATGAATACATACTCCCAGCAGGATCTCCAAAGATGTGAATAAAATTCCAGCTGCCCAGCTAAAAGAATCACATTTCTATATTGGGCAGCAGCAATATAGGAAGCTTCTGGAGGTAGATAATCACTTTTATGATAACAGCAAAGTCATAATTTCAAACTGTATGATGAGGAAAAGGTAAACTACTTCTGCATTTTACCAACAAAACAACATGAATAGGCAAGAGAAAATGACTGGTGAAAAAGTACTGGATAATGGGCCCCTCAGGTCAGATGACACTCAACATGGTAATGAGGAAGAGCTGAGGATCCTTTGGAATATTAATGATGTTTATAATGCAGCTACAGTAAAAGCCTCCAGGATGTCTAGCTGTTGAAGCCGCCATGCCGAAAAAGAAATCCAAAGCTGCAAAGACACAATTATGTGGGAATGTGGAATGTAAGAACATGAACATGAGAAAGGTCAACACAGTGAAAGATGAAACAAATCAACTATACATTGACATCTTAGGCATCCACAAATTGAAATGGACTGGAATCGGACATTTTCGGTCAGAAGATCATATTGCTTATGGAATGGCATTGCTTTCAAAGAGAGGAAGGATATAACAAAGAGAGTACTTGGGTACACTGAGCTAATTGCAGATAATCCTTTGTTGTTGTTTATTCGTTTAGTCGCTTCTGACTCTTCGTGACTTCATGGACCAGCCCACGCCAGAGCTTCCTGTCGGTCGTCAACACCCCCAGCTCCTCCAGGGATGAGTCCGTCACCTCTAGAATATCTTCCATCCACCTTGCCCTTGGTCGGCCCCTCTTCCTTTTGCCTTCCACTCTCCCTAGCATCAGCATCTTCTCCAGGGTGTCCTGTCTTCTCATTATGTGGCCAAAGTATTTCAGTTTTGCCTTTAATACCATTCCCTCAAGTGAGCAGTCTGGCTTTATCTCCTGGAGTATGGACTGGTTGGATCTTCTTGCAATCCAAGGCACTCTCAGAATTTCCCTCCAACACCACAGTTCAAAAGCATCGATCTTCCTTCTCTCAGCCTTCCTTATAGTCCAGCTCTCGCAGCCATATGTTACTACGGGGAACACCATTGCTTTAACTATGCGGACCTTTGTTGTCAGTGTGATGTCTCTGCTCTTAACTATTTTATCAAGATTTGTCATTGCTCTTCTCCCAAGGATTAAGCGTCTTCTGATTTCCTGACCACAGTCAGCGACTGCAGTAATCTTCGCACCTAGAAATACAGTCTTTCACTGCTTCTACATTTTCTCCCTCTATTTGCCAGTTATCAATCAAGCTGGTTGCCATAATCTTGGTTTTTTTGAGGTTTAGCTGCAAGCCAGCTTTTGCACTTTCTTCTTTCACCTTCATCATAAGGCTCCTCAGTTGCTCTTCGCTTTCAGCCATCAAACTGGTATCATCTGCATATCTGAGATTGTTAATGTTTCTTCCAGAGATTTTAACTCCAGCCTTGGATTCCTCAAGTCCAGCTTGTCGCATGTTGTGTTCTGCGTACAAGTTGAATAGGTAGGGTGAGAGTATACAGCCCTCCTGTACTCCTTTCCCAATCTTAAACCAGTCTGTTGTTCTGTGGTCTGTTCTTACTGTTGCTACTTGGTCGTTATACAGATTCTTCAGGAGGCAGCCAAGATGACTTGGTATCCCCATACCACTAAGAACTTGCCACAATTTGTTATGGTCCACACAGTCAAAGGCTTTAGAATAGTCAATAAAACAGAAATAGATGTTTTTCTGAAACTCCCTGGCTTTTTCCATTATCCAGCGGATATTGGCAATTTGGTCTCTAGTTCCTCTGCCTTTTCTAAACCCAGCCTGTACATCTGGCAATTCTCGCTCCATGAACTGCTGAAGTCTACCTTGCAGGATCTTGAGCATTACCTTACTGGCATGTGAAATGAGTGCCACTGTTCGATAGTTTGAACATTCTTTAGTGTTTCCCTTTTTTGGTATGGGGATATAAGTTGATTTTTTCCAATCTGATGGCCATTCTTGTGTTTTCCAAATTTGCTGGCATATAGCATGCATTACCTTGACAGCATCATCTTGCAAGATTTTGAACAGTTCAGCTGGGATGCTGTCGTCTCCTACTGCCTTGTTATTAGCAATGCTTCTTAAGGCCCATTCAACCTCACTCTTCAGGATGTCTGGCTCTAGCTCACTGACCACACCGTCAAAGCTATCCCCGATATTGTTATCCTTCCTATACAGGTCTTCTGTATATTCTTGCCACCTTTTCTTGATCTCTTCTTCTTCTGTTAGTCCTTGCCATCTTTGTTTTTGATCATACCCATTTTGGCCTGGAATTTACCTCCAATGTTTCTAATTTTCTGGAAGAGGTCTCTTGTCCTTCCTATTCTATTGTCTTCTTCCACTTCTGCGCATTGCTTGTTTAAAAATAATTCCTTATCTCTTCTGGCTAACCTCTGGAATTTTGCATTTAATTGGGCATATCTCCCCCTATCACTGTTGCCTTTTGCTTTCCTTCTTTCTTGGGCTACTTCTAGTGTCTCAGCAGACAGCCATTTTGCCTTCTTGGTTTTCTCTTTCTTTGGGATGTATTTTGTTGCCGCCTCTTGAACAATGTTGCGGACTTCTGTCCATAGTTCTTCCAGGACCCTATCTACTAAGTCCAGTCCCTTAAATCTATTCTTCACCTCCACTGCATATTCCTTAGGAATATTAGTGAGCTCATATCTAGCTGATCTGTGGGTCTTCCCTAATCTCTTTAGTCTGATCCTAAATTGTGCAATAAGAAATTCGTGATCGGAACTACAGTCAGCTCCAGGTGTTGTTTTTACCGACTGTATAGATGTCCGCCACCTTTGGCTGCAAAGGATGTAGTCAATCTGATTTCAGTGTTGTCCATCTGGGGAAGTCCATGTATAAAGCTGTCTCTTAGGTTGCTGGAAGAGAGTGTTTGTTACGCACATTGAGTTGTCTTGGCAAAATTCTATCAGCCTATGTCCTGCTTCATTTTGTTCTCCCAGGCCATGCTTACCTGTAATTCCAGGTGTCATTTGACTGCCCACCTTAGCATTCCAGTCTCCCGTGATGAAAATAACATCTCTTTTAGGCCTGTTGTCCAGTAGGTGCTGCAGATCCTCATAGAACTGCTCTACTTCAGCTTCTTCAGCATCTGTGGTTGGGGCGTATATTTGGATCACTGTGATGTTAGATGGCTTGCCCTGAATTCGAATTGAGATCATTCTATTGTTTTTTGGATTGTATCCGAGCACTGCTTTAGCCACTTTACTATTAATTATGAAGGCTACTCCATTTCTTCTGTGGTCCTCTTGTCCACAGTAGTAGATTTGGTGGTCATTTGATGTGAAGTGGCCCATTCCAGTCCATTTCAGTTCACTGACGCCCAGAATGTCTATCTTTAATCTTGACATCTCACCAATAACCACATCCAATTTGCCCTGGCTCATAGATCTTACATTCCAGGTTCCAATGGTGTGTTGATCCTTAGAACATCGGATTCGTCGTTCACCACCAGCACTGTTGGCCACTAGCCGTCCTTTCGGCTTTGAGCTAGCTGCGTCATCACGTCTGGGGCTAGTTGAACACATCCTCTGTTCCTCCCCAGTAGCATTTTGACCATCTTCTGACCTGGGGGTCTCATCTTCTGATGGTATACCGACATATCTCTGGTTGTACTGATCCATTTAGTTTTCACGGCAAGAATACTGGGGTGGGTTGCCATTACCTTCCCCAGGGATCGCATTTAGTCTGACCTCTCTGTCATGACCTTCCCGTCTTGGGTGGCCCTTCACGGTTTAGCTCATGGCATCATTGATATGCTAAGCTCCAGCACTACGACAAGGTAACGATCCTTTGCTGAAGAGATAATCCTTTAATATGACAGTTATCCAAGTTTATGCTGTAAACAGATGCAGAAGACTATGGTCAAGTTTAATCTGAAATCAACAGAACATGCATGTGAGATGTGCTGCTTCTGATCGGAGACTGGAATGCTAGTCAGAAATAATAAGCAGGAAAACATTGTTGGACTGTATGGCTTAGGAAACAAAAATGATGCAAGAGAATAATTTATTCATTTTTGCCAATCCAGCTATTTCTCTTTTGCAAACAACCAAAACAAAGCCTATATACATGGACATCATCAGATGGAGTGCCTTGAAATCAAATCGAATGTACTGTTGGCACAAGGAGGTAGAAGAGCTCAGTTATAACATCAGTGACATTGCCAGGGACTGACTGTGGAACAGATCATAAACTGCTCAGATGTAGTTCCAAGTTAAGCTAGAACAGAAGAAGAAAGCCAATCAGTTTCCACATTTTGATCTTGAGTGTTTCCTACCATTTTCAAGAACATCACTTCACTCTGAACCTCATTGATAAGGAACCAGAGGAACTGTAGAATGAAATAAAAGAAATTGTTGATTGTGAAAACAAACTGGCAGAGCAAGAACAGAAGAAAGCAAATTGGATATCAGAACAGATGGCAGAAATTGATCCAAAGTCATATTAACTTGATTAGCTTGATTTCATTGATATTAATTTGATTAGCTTGATTTCAGCCCCAAATGCGTCAAAAATAGGGCAAGTCCAAACCGTTTGATTTAATATCCAATTTCTGAGTTTTATTTCCAACAGTAAATCAAGCTTATTAAATATTGTCTGAAGGCACCTACCAACTGCTTCCTCAAACTTGATAGGGACACTTGCTAAACCTCATTTTCACAATACTTTATCCTGGATTTGAGCCATGCTGTATTTAGGATGATTTACTAGCAAGCACTCAAGAGAAAGTAACTTAAGTTTGTGCTTTTAATGCATGCCACAGAAAATGGTTAGCCTTCTATATATCTTCTTGTTCTATCTTATTCACTGATCAATGAGATGTCTCCAAGAACATGCATGAAAATTAGTTCTGATTAACTTTTAGTGCTCATCCAGCACACTGTTAACTTTGCACTCTAATTGCTTTTGTTGTGATGGGTTTTTTTCCAAATAGCTCACTCTGCAATTGAGCAACAACAAACCCTATTCGAATATTTGAAATCTCTCTTGTTTATGAATGGGAATTCTTTATCCATAATTGTGTAAATCCATTCCTATTTAAAATTCAGTTGAAGGAAGATATTATGAAACAAATTAAAGTTTAAAAAGACACAGAAAATTAGTAAACATGCACTTTAATGTGACAAACTCCATTGTATTAATATTTGGGCATTTTTGTTTGTTCGTTTATAAATTTGTCAACCTAGGCTCTGGAGACAAAGAAAGGCAGTATTATTTATTTAATTAATTAATTAAATTTATATGGCTGCCCATCTCAAATACAGGACTCTGGGTGGCTAACTATTAGAAACAAAATAAAAACAGGACTTCCGGTGGGGACAATGGCAGATTGATCTGTTTTTTTCCGCTGTCTGCGGACTGACCTGAAAGTCAGAGTGGCTTTTTTTCTTGGGCTCAGGCAGGCTTCCTTGGAGCCCAGCAGTGTTCTCTGGATTAAGGAGAGCCCCAGGAATCACCCCACGTGTTCTCCAGATGGCTGATCACAGCCAGAAGACTGCAAAACAGTGTTACACGATCAACTGGTAAGCGATCAGTTGGGAGACAGGGCCCATCATCTTCTTCCCAAGCTGCTCTGAAGCCAAAATAGACCTTAAAGCTGCCCACCCCATTTCTACAGCACTAAGGGGTTTTTTTTATTTGAATTTTACCAAACAGAGGCTTTCTACAACAAAGAAATGTGGAATCTCTTGGTGACTCTCATTATTTCTGAAAATTATTAATTTGGTAATTTGGCTTTCATATATAATTTGTTAAATTTAGATTTAAAGAATTTTGTTTTTTTTATTGCTTTTGTATTAAAGTGATTAAAGCAAAACTGTAAATAACATAAAATGGCAGATGAGCAACAACACATAACAAACATCCTCATCCAAGAAAGGGGCTCATCCACATTACTAGGGCCCCAGGCTTCATGGCAAAATAAGGTCTTCAAGGCTTTGCAAAAAGCCAGCAGGGTCAGGGCAAGTCTGATCTCTGGGGGAATGATGCATCAAAACCAAAGCCCATGAGTGGGTGCCATAACAGAAAAAGCTCTCTTTTGGGGTCCTTCCAGATGGCACTCCCTAGTGAAGGGACCCTGATCATGCATCAGGATAGGTAGATACCATAGGGGAGAGATGGTCCCATAAGTAACCCAGCACCAAGCCATGAAGAGCTTTAAAGGTAACCACCAGCACCTTGAATTGTATGGCAATGACACTAAGAGGATGATATAAGAAACAGGACAGGAAACATAGGTAAAACTAGTTTACACTAACACCATTCTCTCCATACCTTTTGGTCTTTGCAAACCATCCTTGATTCCACCATGTCTACTGTTTCATACATTGCTATTTGTTCTTTAAACTTCTCACCTCTCTCTTTGAGGATCTCATCAACATAATCCAACCATGACTTTCTTGGCCATCCTCTTCTTCTTGCACCTATTCTGAAGCTGAGTCACTTTTCTTCTATATATTTGCAATGCAATTCATTTCTCATCCATTCTCTTTTTATACCCAAGCCATCTCAATATCCTTCTTTCATAATGATGATTCACTTTTATGTTCAACATCTATTTATTATTGACTTCCTTATGTCTACTGCCTATTAATTATGCTGGGAGAATAATGTATCTTCTAATAATTTTTCATATACGACTCAAACTTTCTCTTCAAGGAGACATTCTACTTTTGTTCATGTTTCTTTCACTTCTTTTCTTCCAGGTCCACTTTTTCCCCAAGACTCAGTTTTGAACACTACCAAAAATCATCTGCCCCCCATTCAGAATCCCTCAGTACTCTTGGATTCTTCCCTATTATGCTTTAGACTGATATTTATCCCTTTGCCATGTGCACGTATGAATAGACTTATGCTTAAACTACATATTTGAAATAAACATTTTTTTCCCCAAGCTGATATTCAGCAGTCACCATTCCAATTCATTTTTGCTTCTTCAAAAGGCCCAATAACTTTTTCTATACTCTGTTGTCTTATTCTCACTCATATCACCTAAAGAATATTTTTATCACATCACCTATTACTCCTATTACTTTCCAGGTTGCAATCTTCCATATTTGTCACCAGATTGACCCATATGTATTATTGGGCACCACCCATCATGGCTTTAGTCAATTGAGAATTTCACATATTGCTTTTTTAGAAAAATAGAAAAAGTGTAAACTAGATTATCAGCCTTAGGTGCACCTATGCCACATGGAGTATTACCTGTTACAGTTAGGCACAACTGCAACTAAAGCCAGCTTTAATTTGAAGCATATTAAACCTAGTCTATACAAGTTAGGATTTCTAACCTAGAAACTACATTGCAAGCCAACATTGTTCTCTCATCTCATTAACTAGGAATATATGCAGTGAAAAAGTAGGAGTAAAATTAAAAATGACCAAACTAATGACAATAGGAAGAACAACCAGCCTTAGCATTGACAGTGAAGATACTGAAGTGGTGGATAGCTTCTGCCTTTTACATTCATCCATCAATAGTAAAGGAACAAGCAGTCAAGAAATATGTTGCAGACTAGCATTTGGTAGAGCAGCCATGAAGCCTTTCAAAAGATATTTAGATGCCGTGATGTGTCTATACCTACAAAGATCAGAGTTGTGCAAGCTATGGTATTCCCTGTGACTTTCCATAAAATGAAAGTTGAACTTTGAAGAAGCAGGATAGGAAGTGTATTGGCAGTTTTGAACTTGGACGTTGGAGAAGACTCTTAAGAATATTGTGGACAGCTTAGAACATTATTGTTCAATAATGGATTATTGAACAAATCAACCCAGAGATATCACAAATGATCAGGCTCAAATTATCGTACTTCAGGCGCCTTATGCACAGCTCTCTGGAGAAGGCTGTAATACTGGGAAAGGTGGAAGGAAAGAGAAGACATCCAACAACAAGGTGGATAGACTCAATTACAGTGTCAATGAGCTTGAAATTCAGTTCAGGGACAGTTCATCATGGAACAAATCTAAGAGTTGACACTGACCTGCTGACATATCCATTCATTCATCCATCCATCCATCCATTCATTGTTAGGATAGATTGTATTAAAATTAAAATCAAAATCATAAATTGGAATTGTACTATCTGGCTAGGATAGGTTTTCCTGATGCAAAATCTGTAATTTAAGAAATTTGATGGTTTTCAAGATTTCAAAAGTTTTTGTTTGTAGCAATGAAATATGAAACATTAATCTTACTTATCACACCATTGTTAACATCATGCCTCTCTCAGGAAAAAAGGAGAATATCAAAACATTAAAACTGTATTACTACTAAGAATGTGACAGTATATTCAACCATTGTCCCACAATTTATAGTACATGATTATAGCATCCCTTTATTCATTCCTTTTTCTTCTAACTTCATCCATTATATCTTGATTACTCTACTTAGCCAGTTCTTCACCATACTTAAAGAACTATGGATGTCATAAACTGAAGGATTGCATAGCTTCGTATATGTGTTTATTAAATAAGCAGGATATTCTTTATATCTGCCAATTGTAACAGAAAATGCAATTTTATGCTATTTATTCAGATAAAAGTCCCATGAAACTGAATAAGGTTTTTTCCCTATACAATATTAAACTTGTATAGATTTCACTACAGTCTGATCATAACAATATAAGAAGTTTGGGATCTGTTTATTTTTACTTTGTGATGTATAATTGGAAAAAA
This sequence comes from Candoia aspera, assembly GCF_035149785.1. Taxonomy (NCBI): domain Eukaryota; kingdom Metazoa; phylum Chordata; class Lepidosauria; order Squamata; family Candoiidae; genus Candoia; species Candoia aspera. The sequence continues at coordinate 159,344,575 of NC_086155.1, forward strand.
GAAATCATGCAATGCACATGAAAAATAGGCAGACCTCCAATCGCAATGTTGTGGCCACCATCTTGAGTTTTTTGACCACCATCCTGTGGGCACTCTTGACTATGTGTGCAATCTATTTCACCATGAAGAAACAAGTGATCTACAAAATATATTTAGAAGGTGAAATTGATTAGAAAATTATAGAAATAGATGAGAAATCTTTAGATACCATTTCCTTGGTTCTCTCTTGCTGCTTTTGTCATTTCGGGTATTCATGCAATGTTGTACTGCATATAGAAAAAGGGTGGGATTTGTGCCACTACACCATGACATTGCTTGCATCACTCTGACCTCCTTGCCCATGGCTGCTGCTGTTGAAACAGGGCTTCTGAGCTCAGAAATGTAACAATAGAGAGAATAAGCAAAATAGGCACCAGCACTATGCTTAAGTTTGATTTTTAAAAAAGCGTGGAGAGTGGGAAGGGATCTTGGGACCCAGTTCTACCTGACTGGGTGGTACCAGAAGAGAAATAAAACTGATAGATGTTGGCCAGTGGTCAGGAGGAAGGGAGTGTGACCATACAACTAGATATATCTATAGCATAGAAACATTGGCCTAATTCCCCCCAAAGAGGCTTCCAAGCAGCATACATTCATCCCTGTGGTATATCCCTGTCATTTTAAGCAGGAAAAATTACTTTAATCCAGAATATGAAGTGACAAGAGAAGAGTGATGAAAATTCTGAACTGGAAAGTAGATATGGCCAGAGGAACATTCAGGTTATAGGGGTATATAGATGCCAGTTCATACTGCAAGTTAAGGGACAGCCAAAGAAGTTGAAATCTGTAGACTGTGTAGTTGGAATTCTGCTCTCCACTAGGTTTGTGTCAGGTTTCAGAACTGGAACTGGGAATACAAACTCCCTTTATGAAAAACACCTCTAAAACCTCTAGATGTATTTAAGTTCCCAACAAAATTGGTATTTTTTAAATCATTCATTGCTCTTCTGTGCCAAACAAAAGAAGAAAGGAAGAAACATTTTGTAGAATAAATTTTAAAAGGAAGAAATATTTTGTAGAGTAAATAGTTAAATAGACATGAAACTACTCAGAGAGTTAGGGTCCAACAGAATGATAAAGAAGAAAAGGTAAAGGTAAAGGTTTCCCTTGACATTAACTCCAGTTGTGTCCGACTCTAGGGGGCGGTGCTCATCTCTGTTTCAAGCCAAAGAGCCGGCGTTTGTCCGTAGACCCCTCCGTGGTCATGTGGCCGGCATGACTACACGGAACGCCGTTCCCTGCCCGCCGAAGTGGTACCTATTAATCTACTCACATTTGCATGTTTTTGAACTGCTAGGTTGACAGGAGCTGGGACTAGCAATGGGAGCTCACCCCGTCACACGGATTTGAACCGCTGACCTTCCGATCAGCAAGCTCAGCAGCTTAGCAGTTTAACCCGCAGCGCCAGAAGATAGTATATAAGTAAATGTATGAGAAAATCTCCTTAAATGAACCATGTATGAATATATGTATATCTTTTCTTTTAACATTTCTATCCCTCCCATTTTATACAAACTGTGGGGAACATTTGCTAAATAAGATCTAAAACCATACAAGTAAAGTTTAAGCAGTGCTTCATAAAGGAGATAAAACGTGATCGTGTGCTACAGTTATTCACGCTCCAAAAGCTAGATGAAAAAGTAAGGTTTCTAAACTCTCCTATAATTCTCAGTGTTTAAAACCCAAATGTGTGTTTGGAAATACTGAAATGACCTTATTTTTGGGAGGGACAGAAGGGACTAGTAAGATTTATGGGCACTGGAACATGGAAGCTTCTAGGGCAGTAATTGTGAATGATCTAATCTGAGGCAGATCCATCTTCCAACTTCTCCCAGAATGACAAGTGATGATGGAGTGGAGTTTAAAGATCAGAAGACCCAGCCCTGACATCATCTGTTCCTCCTGTATGGAAAAAAAAAATCACTCTGTATGAGATGAGGGGGAAGCCATTGAGCTCTGCTTCACCTTGCATGAAACTGTCGTCCAGCACATGGTCTGTCCAATAGGAGCAGACACAGACCAGGCAATAAAACACAGGGGCAACAACAGCAATTCTTTGGGAAAGAAAAAGGGGCCTTGCCTGAGGCTTCATAGGGCAGAATTTCTTCATCTCTGATCCGTATTTATATCAAGGATACCTAGATTCCACGTCTAGGAATTCAAGAGAATTCCCTTAGCTGATTAAGAATTATGTTTGTATATTAATGAAATAATCAAATGCCTAAAATGCTATTGAAATTGCTTTATTTTCAATTTCAATTTTCAAAGCTGATTTATATTACTGTGTTTTGCTATTGGGGGAAATACATACATATTAAGGAAGATGTATGTTCTGTAGTTGAAAAACAAAGAAACAGGAATTACCAGGATACAAAGACCGTCCACAGAATTATTTCTCATAGACAACTTCAAGTTCCAGCAGTGGTGATCTTTATCCTTATTTTACTACTAAATAGATTTACCTAAAAAGGATGCTTATTTTGGCTACCAGATGAAAAGTGAAAGAACAATAAATTAATCAAGAACACAGTTAAAGTCATGGTGAAAATATGTAAACTTAAGAAAATAAAATCCATAGTTAAAACTATTCAAAAACTCAAGTGATGAGATGTATATTTGCACTTTTTTAGAAATCATAGGACTCCTTCCCTGTGCTTATAATGTGGCACAAACATTCCCTGATAACTTTTTTAATGCCATGTCCTCATCTTCTTCACCTCATCAGCCCACAGCAGAGGCAGCTTAAAGTTGTATTTAGATGTTCCATTGTTTTCCCTCTTCTTACAGTTTTTGCTGTGGATATGACAATCAACAGTGTGATTGCTGACACAGTCATGGGTGGAATATATCCAACTCATATTGGCTATTCTGGGCTGCTGTGGGCATGCCCCTTGCCTTCTGGTTTCTGGAATCTGCTCCTCCATGGCCATTTCTGTTGGGCTGGAGGAATGAGCAGATATCTGGCTTTGCAGAAGGATCTGCCCATGTAATGTGTGGCCCGTGCTTTCCAAACCATTCATCAGGTCTCACATGAGCATCTTATAATGTACTATTTAAAGAACAACATGCACCATTAATTATAGCCATTGTAACACACACATTGCAGAACATACTTTCTTGGACGTGCACACATAAATAATACGCCAAATCAAAATTACCCAAGACTTTCAAATGAAGGAAAGAGACTGTCTTCAAACACATGCTAATCCATAATGTGATTAGGGTTTTTGTTGTCTGCAAACGAAGCTTTATAGCTTGATACAGTGTGTAACATAGCCAATTGTCACTTATTTAACAAACCACAATTAAACAAACTATTATAGTATAAGATACAAGCACCACTCCAGTGGCCTTAATTCTATTAGAGATAGCCAATGGAAGAGCTATTGTTTAGTCATTATAATCCTTATAATATGGAGCATGAGCAGCTCATTTTTGTAATATGGGTTAGGTAGCAAATCTCACAGCTGTAATGGTGCTGAGGACATAATTTAACAAGAACTTGGAAGACAGTTACACTTGAAAAAGAGAGATGATAATTAACTTACACCACTAAGAGTGTCAGTCAAGGATGCGAAAAATGTTATCTGGAGATGCACCTACTTCTTTCTTTAAAAAGTTAGCAAGGGGGCTTATATGACATTTAGGCATCTCCAGCAAAAATTGGATGGATGAATTCACAAATGCTTTGAAGATATTCCTTATCATAGTGCCTCCTAGGAACTGAAGTTCCAACGATCAGCTGGGCTTCCATTGGTACCAGAGAAAATACACCCAGGAACAAGACAAAGTTTATAGATAGTGGATAATTATCACATTTTTACAAGAAAATAGAAAATTGCCCTGAAGTTAGAATAAAAATAATAAAGACAAAACATGCACAAAACAGCTTTTACTGCTCCAAGGAGATTAGTGATTGGGACATTTTTATATTCTTAAAACATATAAAATATTTTTACATGTTATATTCTTATGAAAAATAAAATATTTAATTTTTAACAGCTTGTATATGAAAAACAAATCTGTGTGTGTTATGTTTAATTATTCTTAAAGAATCGGTGTTACTCAGAAAAGTAGACAGTTCTTGGAAACTGAGTCACACTCTATATATGCAAAGGAAAGTCAAGTTCATTATTTGGAAAAATTGATTTCTAAAATTTTGCAAGATAATAAAGAAATTTCAATTTTATGTTCCAGATTGTACTGATTTAATCTTCATTTTCTAGACCAACAAAAATCACAGAAATCAAATACCTTAATGGATATATAGATATATATTGTGTGTGGGTGTATATACACACATACACACACACATACTGTACATACTTGAAGAGAGAGAAAGAGAAAGAGAGTTGTAAAATCCCTGCTTTCTTTTCATTCCAATGCATTCAACACAACCAGTTTTTATCTTGGGAAAAATGGTTGAACCTGTTATGAAGAGCTGAATTTTGTTCTTGTACTGCAAAAACTCGATTTAATAGCAAACTTAACAAGCACTGAAAACATCTATAATGTCACATATATGTGTGTGAGAGTGTATACACACACATGTGTGTGTGTATCCATCCATCCATCCATCCATCCATCCAAAGAAAGGAATGTTATGCAGAATAAGACAATGAAAGGTATTTTAAGTAAAACAAAAGTTAGTGAAAATTCATAGAAGAAAGTGAAATTGCAAAAATTGTTGATGGAGATGTTAGCTACTGAATTTAGAAAGCTTTGGTGTTTTGAATCAATGTGTGTCAGTAATAAGATGGTGGAGAGGAAGAAATAAAAGTCAAGAATGGAGTTTATTGAGAGGCCTTGCCTTGAGAACCAGGACCAGGCAAGGCTTGAGGGTACTATGGCTGGGGTTGTAGTGGAGCAAAGTCCCCCCAAGATTGGAGAGACTGTACTGGGCTCAGGCATTGTGAGGGACAGTTAAACCTGCAAAGTGAGGGATGGCTGGATCTGTTGTCATTGTGTGAGACTGTGTGCTTCAAAGAAGATTGATTCAAGTCAGGGTTGGAGTAGGAGAGTGAACTGGCTTCAGCTGGAGAACTGAGCTCTTTGACAGATGGCCATGTTGGGCTGCTTTGCTTGTGGCAATGTTGTGCCTTAACAATTCAGCTCTGGCAGCAGAGGTGGGGCTGGGCTATGCTTTCCATGTGTCCTAAGACCTGCAGCTCCCATTACAAAATGCTCATTCCAACACAAACACCATTTAATTGTGGGCATTGTTTGACAGACTGTCGTTATGGAAATGACCACTGCATGAACTGCTTCACTGTAACATCTATAGTCAAGCAGGACTTTGCTTAGAAAAATCTGTGAGACCCAGATAGCCTCCTCTTGCAAAATTTGGTCTTTATAAGAATGTTGTGAAGGAAAGGGCAGAAGTGTTCTAGGAAGTGGGAAGTAGGTTGGAGAGAGGAAGTGGGAGTGGAAGGAGTGGAAGAGAAGAAGGTTATCTTCTCCAGGTGAAAAGTAAAGAAAGATACATGGTGGAGCTCGAGTTAGATCCCAGAAGTGAACATCCCCAATCTAGGGATGGAGGAATGGGGTTTTTGGGTTGTTGGATTGTTTGCGGAATGTACCATATGTGTTTGCGGAATGTACAGTATGTGTTGCTGAGTGTCTTGGCAAGTGCAACACCCCAAACTGGGCTTGTGGGATAGTTGCGGTATGGTGTGGATGGTTGGAGTTGTTACTCCCAAGACTATTGATGAAGCCTGGGAGTCTAGGGTTCAAGGGGTGTTTTGGGGAAGGGATGAAGACAGGGGGCAGTGATGGGCAAGAGATACAATGGGAGATTGAGGGGGCATCAGTGATTGACTTTTTAAGACCAGTTCCCATTTCTGGCTTTCTGTTATCAACTGGGGAACTATCAGATGCTGAGAGGACCTGTGCTCTGGCTGCCACCACTTAATGCCAGGTCTGCCTATAATAAAGTTATCCCCATCTATGATCTACTCATGGATGAGAAGGCAGACTTAGCTGGCATCACCATGGCCTAGATGCATGAGAAGGGCCATGTTCTCCTCTCTGAGGTGTATCCACTCGGTTTTCAGGTCTAGAATCATCTGTGAGCCCAGGAAGGGAGAAAAGGGGTGGCTAATGTTAGGCAGGAGGCTCTGTATGTGACCAAAGGAACTGTTTCACAGCATGAGGCCTTACTCAAAAGCTTGGGTGACTGTGACAAATGGGAACTGCTGCTGCTGTTGTTCCATTCCCCCATGCTGCTGGATCTCATCTCAGGGCAGTGGCGGAGTTGCTCAAATTTATAGTTTGGGGGATTTGACCTTAACACTGTAGAGTGGTTTCAGAAGAAGCTTTAGAGTTCACACCACCATGACAATTATGGGCTTGTCCCAAATCATCACAGTCCAGTCTCGCAAGGATGGCTGCACACTGGACCTGGTCTTTGTCTCAGAGCAGATGCAATATGTTCTGAGAATGTAGGACATTAACATCTGTTATTTCTAACAGTCAGATCACTCTCTATATAGCTGACCAGTGCTACCAAATCTTGCAGGGGTGATGGACTTATTCAATTGGTTCATCCCAAATACCTAATGGATCCTCTTGGTTTCCTTATTTTACTTGCCTACAGTTAGGCCACTGGATATGCAATCCAGACATTCCCATGTCTGGATTGGCATACCTCATTTTTCATGCCAGGAGTGCGGTTACCACCTCTAGCAAGTATAACTGGCCATATTCAAAGCCTCTAGCGATTGACAAAATGACCATTTTTCAAAACAAAAAAGGCTTCTGATTCTGCTGACAACTGGTAAGAGGCACAAACTCGCTCACCACTTGGCAACAGTGGCTGCATAATGCTGTCAGACATTGCCCATGCCTGCAGGTCTCCTTCTGATAGATATATAGATAGATGGTCAGAGGGCCATATACATTTTTCTGCTGGAGACTGACAGGACAGTTGTAGGATACACAAAGGTTGGTGAATCTGCTGACACACCTTTTCCCAAACATTCCACAATAAAATGGCAGTTCAGTGGGCACTTCTGGGCACAGTCCTCTCCTCATTCTCACCTAATAGGCCCACCTCTTGCATGAGGCCCATAGCTATAGCCATATCACATCTCCCTATGCATTCTCTCATGTATAAAGTTGTACAGAGGTCTTAGCAGTTTCAGTTCAAAATGAAGGACCAAGCGCATGTTATGCAAATATTCTCAACTCTCACCCACAGAGCATGTTTGGCTACAATTTCTCTAGTTTAATGGTGTTTGTGGCCTGCTTCATGAATTTTAGATTGGTTGTTACCCAGTCACTGGAAGGACATGATGACTGTATAAAGTACATCAGAGAGAGAGGAAATCACAGTTATTAGACCACAGAACAGCAGTGGGAGATTACTAGCCAGCTTTGATGAAAAGAAATAAAAGAGACTGTGGAGCTGTCATGTAGTTGACCAGTCAACTCAACAGGTCAAAGAAAAAAAGAGGCTTTGAGGAACTGATTCCCTCCCACAGGCAAATCCTAAACAAGTGGATGAGCCAGTGCCAGGTGCCATGGCAAGGGAGTCAAGCCCAAAGCCAGTTATCTAGCCAGGTGGAGGCACCACCCCATCACTTCAAATAGGGCAACCTGCCCAATGCACCACATGACCACATGTTCTGGTAGAAGGTAGGATACAACAGAAAGCTCTGGCAGCTTTCCTACAGCTACCTCCAGGGTGCCACAACAAAGAGCTGATGGTGGAGTACGGGTGGGGGCATGTGGCCACATCATGTGGGACAAGTTGCTGGTATGTCCTTGCTCTGGTGAGAAGCCTGAGTAGATGCGAACATCATTTTGGGAAAGGCAATGTCTAAACATCCGTAGAGGCCACTACAGTTGCTGCGTACTTGAGGGGGCTTCTGCTTTTGCCCCAAGTGGCTGGGATGGAAACGAAACAGCAGAGCTCCGCCTCTCCTCCTTCAGTATTAACGCGGCACTCAGAGGGTTAGGAGGCTGGCTGACAACCTTTCCCTCTGCGCTGCACACACGTGCCTACAAAGGCACGCTCGTTAGAGCGCCTCAAACAGAAGGCTGTGCTGGTACTTTGGGCACGCAGACGGACTGCGCGCTGCTGTTGTCGCGATTGAAGCGGTTTCCACATGGATGCGGATTAGCAGCATCCTCTGCCGACGCCGCCTCTTCTGCTGCTTCTCTCTCGCATCCCCCGCCCTATCTTTGGGCTTCTGCCTTGCGTGCTGTTCGGCTCCGCTTGACCGATCGCCCCGGGTGCTTCTCACAGGGTAAGGGGGTGGGGAGAAACGGGGGGACATGGGCTGCTCGGCTGACTACACTCGGAGGAGCAGAGGGCGAAGCTGCCAAGTAGCACGTCGCACGCTGCCCACCTCCGTACAAAGGGCTGCTGCCTGCTTCTCCTCAGCTTTCTGAGGCGGAGGCGGCCGCTGTATCACCGCACCGCTGCGGTATTTGGCCGGTTGTAGATCTGCTGAGAGGCAGAAGAGGCTTGCCCCCGGTTCCTCAGCCCTTCGGTTTCTTTCCTTCCTGATGGTAGCCGCTGGCGCTGGTTGGAAAAAGCCCCGGTCGCCCGGAAGGTGAATATCTTTTTTTAATGATTGGGGGCTGGGGGCGGGGGGTGGGTGTGTATGGAATGAACCAGCGAGGGGGAGACCGGCGCGCGCGCTCTCTTACAGGCAAACATGCGCGCGCAAGCTTTTTGACCCTTTCTTCTGCTATTTCGGCGGCATCCCTCCAAAGGATGGTGCTCCGTTGGCTGTTGCGGGGGTCACGAGTATAGTAATGGAGTTCTTACAAGTGTCTGTGCTGACAATATTGCGCGGCCGAAGGCGGAGCAGCAGCAGCAGCAGCAGCAACCAGCGTTTCTCATTCCCCTCACTGCTGCTGCTTCTTGTGGTTGGCTAATGGCTACATTTCTCCGAGGAACGTAACGGGGATCTCAGGCTAAGCGGCGTCTCTCCCTAGTCGCTGGGTGGCTGGGTGACTCTGCGCGCGCTTGCGCCTGGCTTTCAAGCGATTCAAACGTCGGAAGCCTCCCTAGCGCCTCGGACCTCGGCTAAGCGAAAGGGAGTCAGGAAACTCGGGCGCGTGTTATTTGGACGCTCCGTTTGTATCCTGGTTGTGGTCCCCTTTGTGGCACGTGCGCCCCTTACCCCCTACCCACTGGAAATGTAAAAACCTGGCAAGATCATCCTGTGTTAAGAGAATAGCGTAAATAAGTAGCTTGAATGCAAGCAGTGACCCATCAGCAGGACTTGTGGGGGCGATAACAAGTGTACTTTCATCTAATAGAAATGCAGCCGCTGGAGAACCTTTTAAAGGCAGAAACGAGAGGCAAAGCTACTGGCCACAGGGGAGCTGCATTGCTCTTTGTGATGATGATGGTGATGATGATGATGATGATGACGACGACGACGACTTCAGAATGGGGACCCTTTTTTGTGTAAGGATGCTCAAGACGACTGGAAAGGATGCCTTACTATTTCTCTTTCCTTTCTTTTCTTGTTTTGGTTCTCACTGCATTTGCCCTATTTAAGAACTATTGGCAGTCAACAGTACCATTATTCAACCAGATATTTAAGTTTTAAAGTTATATTTCAAATTGAAAGTTATATGAAATGGGATAGGATTGAGTGTGAATATCAAAGCCTTATATGATATCAGTTGTCTTCATTGTCACCAACACCAGTGGTCAACAATATGCAAAGGGACATCTTTTGTAGTGGTGAAGCCAGGTATTAAGTTTCCCATGAGGCTCACTCTTGGAAATGAAGTAAATGCTGTCAAGATATCCAAAGGGGGTGGGGTGGGGAGAGACTATGGATGTAGCTTGGCTCTCTCTATGGGCACATTTATTAACAGTAATACTTGTAATAATGAGGATCTGAATGTAGGTTGGAAGAATATATATGTGTGCTAATAGGGGGTAAAAAATGTTACCTATTGACAATATAAATTTTTAAAATCAGAAACAATGTACAGAAGACAAAAAATATGCCCTTTGTTATATCTTTTATGCGAGAACTGCCAACATCCAACTTGTACCTGATTTATTTAAAGAGGGATGTGGTTAGAATGGAAGAAGTACACATTTTAGTATTGGTAGATTAAGAAATGAGTTATCATTCTCATTTCTAAGTAAATAACTTGCTGCTTTGGAAAGGTATAAAATTTAATATGGTTATATATGTCATGACTGAGGAGCTCAGCTGAGGAGGGAGAAGAGAAATGTATCCTATCACATTATCTGTTATATTCAGATAAGGATGATATATAGTGCTGATGAAGAGTAACTAAAATTATCTTAATTCAAATCATGATTGATAGTATTTCCTTGGAATAATTGTTATTTTTACTTTATTAAACCTTATTACAAGATTAAAGTAAACTTGTATACACTTAGAAACTAATGAGAACTCAGCTGACCAACCTTGTGAAAGGCATATTTACTAAAGGGCACAGATGTTAATGAGTATTAATGAAAATCAGAGTCTTCTCTGATAAAACATGTTTTTATACTAGTGTTAAAATCTATTAATGAAAAACCAATCCTATAAAATAAAAAGTAGATCTAAACTGTTGATGCAATATTTGCTGAATACTTACTAATTAGTTTTTTATTCTTCCTTCTGTAGTACATTAGTATTATCCTTAATTATTTTTCAAATTGGAAATAATTAAAGCAAATTGTTTTGTTTTTTTTACTAAAAATGCTTTCATTTTTATCATCATTCAGGATTTTGGGAACTTAACTTTTAGAGTAAATAAAGAAAATTGAGCTATTTGCCTAATCTGTTAATCTACTGAAGCTTGTGTGACTCCCACTCCTATGCATATGAATTAAAAGTACATTATAAAATAAAGTTTGTTTTAAAAAGTAGTGTGGAGACAAACTGGACTGAATTCATTGTGATACATAGGATTTCAGGAAGTAATTGTGTAGTATAGCCTTCTCCAAGCTGGGAATCTCCAGACATAGTGAGCTTGACTCTGAAGAACACTGAGTTGGGAAAGACTGCTATAGTGTTTTTATATATTTTTAAGTCCTGTGTTGGCAATGTTTCATCTAGTTGTTGTAATATAAATATTTGCGCTATATGTTCTGTAAGAGGCTAGCCATAATGTTATTTTAAACATTGCATATGTATCATGAAAGATTCAGGATCTCTTTATGATATTGAAAGATGACAAAATTGAACCACCTTCTTATTTATTGCACTATGTATAGTGCAATAATGTGTCATCATTTCCCCTTTAGGCAGAAAAAAATCAAACACCTATTAAATACTTCCCAAAATATCTATATCTGACATCAAAAGTTGACTGTTAAAATATTATACATTATCTCTGCAACTGAAAGGCAAAATAAGATATATTAGATTTGCCTGAAAGAGCATGCCATTCTGCTTAAAGAATTATCTTCATGTTTGATTAACTAAAGCAAACATTGGTAAAGTTAACAAAACCCTTATTCATAATTCTGGTTTCTATAAAAATGTCTTCTGTTTTTCTTGGCAGTAAATTTAGTATGTATGAGATTATTTTAAAAATTATCTTAGAAGATCCTATTCTATAGAGAAAACAGATGATTAAGACAGTCTTGACTGCAGCATGGATAGTCCTTATTCTTTTTAATAAATAGTGGCTTGGAGAATGCACTTTCTCCATCACAGCTTGAAGTGTGGAAATTTAGGTCAAGGTGCAAGGTTTTTAAAGCAGTAAGTCATGTTATTGGTTGGAGCTTTCTGGGTATCTGTCAACAGGTCAGAAAGGCTTATAAAAGGGAAGATTCTTCTAGTCCATAATAAATTGGCAATTATTTTTTGATTATTGACTGGATTCAAAGACTATGCTAAGATATGGATTGGACTGTTCTGTCATTTGTTGAATTGGTCACAATGACCTGGCTAACTATAATATATGATTTACAAGCCATAGTGTTTATGTATCTGCTAAGCCAAAACCACAGTTTGGCATGGAGTACTGTATAAATAAGCTATTGTTTTATAGCATCTGGAAGAAGAAACATGGAAGTTATCTAGTGCAAAACAGCCACTTCACAGATTACTTTTCCTTCAGTGACCTCTTCAGAGCAGTAGGATGTGCGAGAGAGATGTGGTAGTAACAGTAGATCATATTAGCTCAAGAGGAAGGATGGTAAATATTAGAGTACTCTCAATGTACAATTCTTAAGAAGTCAACAGATTTCTGGGTTGTTCTGAGCAACATAAAATATGATTCCTATATTTTAACTGGATATGTTTAACAGTCCTTCCAGCTGGAATTTCAGAAAATGTTCTCCACTGTAGGAATAGGTTTTTTTCCTCTTTTTTTTTTTTTGGTAAGATGCACATGTAACAAAAGATTTTATCTGTGAGGCATTTTTGGATCATAATTCATATAAATCCCAGTGAGCACAACCAGTAGACAAGATTAGGCAGGTTTAGTATAGGAGGATATCATATACCCTATCATTGATATGTGGAATGTGGAGTTTCCTACATACTCCATTAATGCTTAACTATTGATTTCTTAGACCCTTTCCTTCCCAGGATTGATGTATAATACCTTTGTATTATGATACAGTGTTTGGAGTTGTAATCATATACAGTTCCATTGAACATAATAAGATAGAGTTTGTGAATAAAAATTAATCTGTTTGCACTGTAAGCAAATAAGGCTCCAATCCTATTCATGCTCACATAGAAACAATCCTTGTGATCTATGAAGAGAAGCTTAATGGCTATGTGGAGTGGGCCCAGGACACTGTGCTGCCTAAGCAAAATAGCAAAGAGTGCCTTGTACGTCATTAAAGAGCATGGTAGCGAAGGCTAATCAAACTATTTTGGCATGAAAGATATATTTTCATATGTGTATTTGCCTTTTTTGGTGGTAAAAATGCAAAAATAAATAGCACTTATGTGCCCTTCAGAACACCCAAGACCAACCGCATTTGGAATTGATAGCTTTTAAAAGTTTGGGACTGTTCATTTTTATAATTACCAGGAGACTTATTTCTGCATATCTTGTTATGGAGTTGTGTATATATCTCTGTAACATGATCTGTAAAGTGGAATGCCAACAGTGAATTTCCAAATTTTTCTTTTCCATTGCAGTTTGTCATTTTGTTACTTACACACACACACACACAAACACATTACTTTTCCTCCATTGCAGTTCTGGCTGGGGATGAAGGGAGTAAAAGCCTAATACATCTGGAGGAATCCTTCCTTGCATGTATTTAAAGTATATTTCAGCAGTTCCCAACCCATACCAAAGATGGTTTTTTTAGGAGGGAAGTTGAACAAACTGAGGCAAACCGAAGGAATAAGAGTCAATGTTATATTGACAAGCTGAAAAAATTCCCAGGTGAAGGCAAGATATACTCAAAGTTCTTTAAAAAGTTAAAAAGGAAATTGCTGATACTTTCACAAAATATGGAACTTGTTTTTAACATCAGCATATGTTCCAGAGGACAGGAAAATAGCTTGCCTATCCTATTGGTTCTCAGTGATGAGCTGATCCCTTCATGTATGAAGACCATAATTATTATTCCTTACATGCATCCCCTTAGAAAGGGACCATATGTAAGAGAAAAATTGGTGTTAATTTTATTTGGTATGAAATTAGATTTTTTTAAGGAATACATGTCACTAATTTTTCTTCATGACATGAGAAAAACGCTCCTGTCCGTTTGTGTTTCTGAGTCCTGCCCTATTCAAAGTGAAGAGGAAATCATGTACAGTTGGCTTGGCAACTTACAGGAGCTTGCGGCATGTCCTGTAACTTATCAGAAGGCTCTTGGAACAGTATTATCTAGACTCCATTGTCTTTTTTGTTTCAGTCTACACAAGGACAATGCAGCCTGTTCAAAAGCTTGTGATGTAGAGTCTGTAATGATTAATTTGGTTGATTTATATTTATTTGAGTTTTAGAAAATTGAACTGTTTCTACTGCAGTTGTACAAATTTTTACAGAAAATTAAAACAAAGCTCCTTTTGAATATTAAATAAGTTATTAAAAGTACTGTTTTTGTAGGGTTTTATTTCAGATAAGCACTTCTAAACTAGAGGTTTCTTCTCTTGGCAGTAAAGGCCCAAAAGAAGGAGGAGTCCCTTCTTGAAAAATTTAAAAAGAAGAGCTAAATGTGCATAAGAAAAGAAGAAATTCTAGTGCATAACTTTAGTGAAGGTAGTTACAGATATAGAGCAGTCTTTTTCATAGACAGAATTATGTGGGAGTAGGAAGTCTTAATACCCAGTCTGTAAGCGTTTTAGATGTTAAACAGCATTCTGAACTGGGCTGAGAAACATGGTAGGATGCAGTGTGGATCTGCTAGCAATAGTGTACACATACTTTGAAAAATGGCTCCTGTGGGAAGCTTGGCAGCTGCATTCTGCACCAGCTACAATTTCAGAGCGCTCTTCAACGGCAACTTCATTGCATTAACCTAGTCTGCTGTACGGTGTGCAAGTATATATCTATTTTATTCCAAAAGAGTTGTTCTGGATTTGCTCTAGAATAGCTATGCTCTAACTAGAAGCAGAATAGCAATTAGACCAACGATATAAAACACTCTGAAGAGACAGTAGCCTCAGAGCCATTTTTTAGAACCTGCCCTCCAAATAGAACTGTGATCAGCACAAAATTGTGCCTCTCAGTATCAACAGAGCCATATTACCCCCTTAATACCATGAGACCAAATGTGCTGAAATGGTCTGTCTGTCCCTATATCACAAAAAGGTAATGATGTCTAGCTTGTCTCTTATTCCATGGATGTGTCCACGTAGCTTGCTTGGTAATAATAATGGAAGTGGTTTGCTGCAGCATGTGTTTGGGATATTACTCCAGTTCTCCAGTTTGGGAGTTCTTGGTGATCTTCTTTCCAAGTGTTGACCAGACTCTGCTTAAGCATTAGCACTTTAGCATTAAGTTAATGTGTAATTTCATACTGTAGAATGTTTATACTTTCAGATTATTCATGCAAATGTCTGTATTAAATTCCCATGTATGCACTTACAGGGAAGCATAATCTGTAAAAGAAATGTTGGGTACAGGGCAATATGAATGATGATACTTGCATCCAGACAGTTAATTTAAAGGATTAATTTACAGCACTGTGAATGCATCTATTGGGTTTTTATGATGTTATGAAATAAACACAATCTGTAGCTTAGTAGGTTTCAGTTTGTTACAATTTAAAGAAATGGAATAGAAATGAAAATATAAAACCACAATTTTATTTTATTTTTTATATGATCTGAGAAGGACATCCCCCCTTCCCTTTTGCTTTCCAACTTGTGCTTCTTTGAGCTATTTAAATCTTAAGCTAATAAATCCACTGATCAGAATGCCTACTGAGCATGATATGTGGTCCCACAAGTATGCATTAGAGTAGCAGCATTTATCTTTGAAATTTCAGCTTATACACTGTTAGCTATAGAGGTATGGTATAAAAAAGAAGATTTGCTGTCTCTAGAGAATTTTTCCCTAATCAGAGCTAACTTAATCAAATTGGATGCCTGATTCTCTACAGAAGAAAAACTGCTGTGATATAATAGGCATCATACAATGGAGGCCTGACAAATGTAAATGAAGACACAGGCAGAATATATACCTGCAGATATAATACAAGAGTGAGAATTAATGCATATTGATCTACTTGAACAGGGTGGGATAATAGGAGTGATTGGAGTGTTTATCGTGAGGGTCCTGGGTGATGCAGTGCAGCCAAAGAAAGAATTGATGGAAATAGTTGGGAGATCCTGATTATACCTACTACTTTGGTTAAGACTTGTGTGATAAACTCTGGGTTCATAGAGTAGAATGATGTACTATCACTGTTACATTTCAGTCTCCTTAGCAAGAGAATAACTGTTTGACAAAGCTAGAATTCTTAGTATAACTAGAGCTATTGTCAAAGGTTGAATAATATTGGTTGGTTTGAAAAAAATGTATAGACATATTTTTCGTACTGTAAAAAAACATTTTACTATTTTTCAGGATATATTATCTGTGCATTTTTAACAAGATTGCTGTACTATAACTTATTGAAGCCAAATATAACAAATCCTATTCCACTATCAAGAAAGCCTAATAATTTAAAAATAAATTTCAGAATGAATGTAGATGGGATTCATTCTTTCTTTCAGGGTGCAGATTGGCTTCTATTTGTATGCAAAATTATTATGCAGTGACATGACTGGATGCATAATTTCCTTTAATGCTGAAACATTTATTGAATAGACAGATGAAATGTATTATTTTAGGCAGCAAGATAACATAGACAGTTGAAAGTCTCATTTAATTCATGGTACTAGTTCAGAATACATGCTGCTGTGCAGAACTAATCAAACACACCTAACAGAGAAGTTTTTGTTGCCTTTTAAAATTATTATTATTATTATTATTATTATTATTATTATTAATCTTCTGTCATGGAAGTAAAAAAAATACATTTATTGATGGCAATTGAATATTGGATGACCCCTTCTGGAAAACTGGTTTAGGATTTTGAATATGTTGCATTTTGGGCTTCTGTTTATGCTGTTTCATATTGTGATGTTGTTCTTTTATATTTATTGTTTTATTTCTAATTCTTTGTTAGCCACCCAGAGTCATATTTTGCAACATGGACAGCCACACAAATGGTTTAAATCAATTAAATTTATATGTGAATGGCAAGAATGTAAAAATGATGACTAGGCAGATGCCAGTATCAGTTGCTTTTACATATGCTCTGTACATAGCTTGCAGTTTTCCTAATTGTTGTAAACAGTACATATTCAGAACATATTATGAAATCAAATAGACACAATATAACACACACACACACAGAGTGTATTCAATACAGTTCTTTAGACTGACCAATTTCCCTTGCTGAATGACAGCTGATTTTTCAGCAGAGGTGATAGAGTAGCTCTGATTTTCTTCTCTCCATCTGCTCTATTCTTTGTCAGGTGGATGCTGCACAGGTGACAGGTGAATAGTTATTATTTTTCCAGTCTTTTTTTTTAGAGTTTTACAAATATCTTCTAATACTTGACATATACCAGTGCAATTGCTGTTAGCTTTTCTGTTTTATTTTTTAATGATAAATCAATCTTTATAATGGTCATATATCAGCATATTAATGAAATATTGATTCTTTGGTACATTATTCATTGTGCTGGTGTAACAGAAATCTTACTAAAAGGAGCTTATTCAAAGAGTTTTTCAAGAAACAACAACGTTTTTTTCCTAGAGTTTTGAATTATAGAATTTTAACCTTGTACAAAAATAACATAAGGTGCCATTTTGGTTTATACTATCTCTGATAACTATCCAACAATATGCAGTTCAGTGGCAAAAAAGTGTGAGGTTCTGCATTTAGATAGGAAAAAATAGGTGCATAGGAACAAGGTAGGTGGTACTTGAGGGAGGGACCCGGGCATCCTGGTAGACCACAGATTAATCATGAGTCAGCAGTATGCTACAGCTGCCAAAAGAGTCAATGCAATCTTGGGTTGCATCAGCAGGGGTATAGTGTTGAGATCATGAGAAAAGATAGTTCTCCTCTTTGCTGCACTGGTCAGGCTGCTATGGAGCACTGGAACACTGTTATGGTTGCCACATTAAAAAAGGATGCTGACAAAGTGGAAAGAGTGCAGAAAGGAGTGATTTAGTTGGTGAGGTGCTTGGAGGATAAATCTAGGGAGGATGGTTAAAAGAACTAGATATGCTTAGCACAAAGAAGATAAGGCTAAGGAGAGATGGAACAGCCTGTAACTACCATTATGGAATGCTCCATCATGTTAAAGATTTTTAAAATGACAGCCATTTGGGATGATATCAGGATTCCTGTCCTGGACAGGAGGTTAGACTAGAAGACCTCAAAAATTCCTTCCAAACCTTTGATTCTAGGATTTTGTGAACTATAGGTGTGGGACAGCTAGAAATAAAATGAGTGTTTTGGTGGAAAAATATTATGAGTAACTAAGAATGACAATTTTTATTATAAGAATGAAAAGATAAAGCTACCTTCTCATTGACAGTAAAGTGGGTTGTATACTCAGCAATTAATGTAAAGTAAATTACATTTGACAGATATAAACATGAATTTCAAAATCAACCCAAAGTAGCTATTTTGTCACAATGATGCTCACATTATTTCTGATGATAATCGTAGATATGTAAGTTGTATATACAAATATACAAACTGCACTTCTCAATTTATATGAGACATAAGACATTACTGAATCAACATACATATGTGGTATACTTCTATCCAAAAAGTGGTCTCATCAGCCTGAAATTTATTTTACTAAGTATATGTAAATAATATTTTCCATTAAGAGAGCTACATTTGAAATGCAGCATATAATGCAGTGGATCTAGTGAAGGTGATACAGAAGACAAGTAGCACAGTGGAAAATGGTAGCATTGGAAAAATTAATCCAAAACATGTAATAGTCAAACCAGTATTCCAAAATATAGCGTGGAATCTTTTTATATGTCTCCTTGAAAATCATTAAGTATATAACAATTTGCAGCACTGTAAATAAATTTTCAGAGTGCAATGTTATAAAATATGTTGTTATAATAATAAAATATTTTCAAGTGTAATTTTTCTTTATTAAGTGTTATTTATTAACCTACATATAATTTAAATAAACGTCTTGCTTTTCCTCAGTGTGATAAATAACAACTATTTAAAAATTAAAATGATAATAGCATAGAGCTAAATGTGAAAATACCAAGGCTTTATAAATTATTGGAAAAGAGACAGCAGTCTCAAAGCCTTGAGCAGCAAAATTCCCTTCTAAAAGGTTTGCATAGCCTTACAAATATACGCTGAAGCATTCCCCCCCCCCCAAAGGAAAAAATACAAACAATATAGCAGTCATCCTCTGGTGCATTTCTTCCTCCTTGCTACAAGTTTTGTGATAGCAGAAGTCCATTGCTGTTGCTTGCTATCTGGGATGGAAGATTCCTATGCAACATTATACCTCAAAAGTCATGTTCACCGTTTCAATGTGTTTGATACATCGTAACGTTTCGCATGTCATTAGCTGGATGCGTGTTTCATCTTTGCGGGGAGGACGGTTCCTGCTGGGAGTAGGTTTATCTCTTGGCTGTGAGCTCGGAATGTATTTGGGTTATCTCCTGTGTTCAAGGTTGCTTTCCCAGGCTAGAAGAACTGACGGTTGCCAGCAGTTGGGATGGGTGGCTCTGCTGGTAGGGAGGCGGGGTTACGTTTGCAGCGAGGGTTTTAAGTTTGTATTTGGCGCGCTTTCTGTCATTCTCAGCTTTCTCTGTACTTGTCATAAGTTTCCTAATAAATCAGATTTCATTTAGCAACCTCTTGTGAGTCTGAGTATTTGGACTGGGCAAACATTACATAAAACTAGACTGGCACTAGAACTGGCATTGTTAATTTTCTCCTTTTGGTCAATCAGTTTTAAAAGTCTTTTTTGACTTAACTGCAACAGTTAAAAGAGTAATACTTCTTCCTCTACCTAATGAAATTATATGTAATTAAAGGCACAATTAAAGAGTTATTTTGGACAGTAGATTAACATATGGACAACTGCAGATTAAAATAGTTTGATAGGTGATTTGCATACAGATAATTACATATCATAGTTATACTATCATTTCCCTCTATTATCTGGAACTTTTTCCATACTATATACAATAGTGTATTTTTAGGGAAGTAGTTCTAAGAACAGTTGAACGTGATCATATTAATGCAATTTTATTGAAACAACAGCTGAACAATTTTAAGTTCCATATATTTTATTTACACCAAAGTAGCTCTCTTATTTATTCTAGATAACCCTTTTAATGCAGGGAAATTCTGTACTCATAGTATTCTGTTCTCCATCCAATATGCATGTATTACTCCCAAATAACTTAATAATCACAGTTATGGAACATCTGAAGGAAATTGAATCCATACTCACAATTCTGTTTTAATAAAAGTCTAATGAGTTATATGAACCACCACCTAGAGAATAGATTAAACTAATAATTACACCTGAAGCCTTTTTAAAAATTAGCTTGCTTTGATTTTATTAATGCTTGTGTAAGAATATTCAGGCTTAGTAGCTTTGGGCATCTTAACAGTGATTGATGGATTATGTGCCATCAAGTCAGTGTCAACTCTTAAAAACAACATAGATAAATTTTCTCCATGATGATCTGTCCCTAACCTGGTCTTTCAGGTCTTCTAACACTCATTGCCATTGTAACTGGGTACATCCACCTGGCTGCTGGTCGTCCTCTTTTCTTTCCTTCTACCTTTCCTAGCATCAGAGCTTTCTCCAGAGAGCTAGTTATTCACATAATATGTCCAAAGTTGGATAATTTGGAGCATAAACTTGGATGATCATCTTATTAAAAGGGTTATCCATGAAATTTAATTGATATTATTCAGTCATTGATTGCATTGTAGCCAAGTACTGTTCTTGCTATATCCTTCCTAACTATAGATACAATGCCATTTCTTTCTTTGTTTTTCATGTCTTGAGTAATAAACAGTGTGATCTTCTGACTGGAAGTATCCAGTTCCAATCCATCTCAATTCAGTGATGCCTAAGATGTCACTCTGTAGTTGTTTCATTTCATCTTTCACTGTGTTGAGCTTTCTCATATTTATGCTTCTTATGTTCCACATTCCTACTGTAGTTCTTCTTTGCAGCTTTGGATTTTCTTTTCCTGTATGGCAACATCAGCAACTAGATATCCCAAAGGTATTAATCTAACCACATCATAAACACTATTAGTATTCCATAATATCCTCAGCAATTCCTCAGAGGCATGTTGAGTGCCATCCTACCTGAGTGGCCCATCATCCAGCATTATATTGTCAATCATTTTATATTTTCTATACATGTGGCTTTGTTGGCAAAAATACAGGAGTGGTTTATCATTGCGTTCTTCCACACAGAATGAATGGATACATTTGCCTGTGTAAGAATATTCAGGCTTAGTAGCTTTGGGCATCTTAATAGTGATTGATGGGTTATATGCCATCAAGTCAGTGTCATACTAAAGTGATCATCTGCCTCCAGCATCTTCCTATATCAGTGTTGCCCAATATAGGTGCCAACTTGCTTTAGCTGGGCAGCTGGGATAACCTTCATGCCTTGGGGGACCCTACTGGGAATATACAATATACTCTTGGCAGGCACTCCTGATGTTCTTCGCTCATCCCTCCCAGGAACCCACCACCACCACAATGAGACTGCACAGCAGGACTTGGGGTGTGTGTGTGTCTTAACAGTGATGTTATATAAAATATTCCTACATATTGAAGTTCTTGTTGCCATTTGATAGAAAAGAATCTGACAGGTCTCAGCCATAGGCCTCACAGGATGTAAGTGAAGAATACCATTTTAGAAAGAATGCTGTAACAGAATCTAACATTTGGTGTCTGATGGTAGAATGGTGAGAGTTTGGAATTTTAAAATCTGTGTTGAGGACAAAATATTGTGTATACTCAAACCATCCCTATCGGGAACAACAGTCCTACTGCTTCAGTATCAAATATCCCGGTATCAAATACCCTAGGTAAACCCCATATTTTTCCATGCAAGCCTGAATAATTTACTTTGTTTAAGTTAGGTACATACTTACTGTACACACAGATTTCAGTGGGCATAATTCTCAGTGGGTATATTCCTGTTTTTCCTTTTAATGAAACCAAGAGGTTCCAAGTGCTGTTCATTTATTATATGATGCTGAATTTATAACATGAATTCCATGAAAAGCACTGCAATTGAGGGAAAACTTTAAAAAAATGGTTTCTTCACACAGCCATCACTTGATATTGTTACTTTATTTATTCTTGATGTCCTCCCCATCACCTTTCATGTTGGCCCCTGGGAACAGATTGGGGCTTCTACTGGTACACTGTTCACCACAGCAGCCAACAGTTTTCTCTACATGAATTAACAGATATGTTTTTAAAACTATTTCCATGATGTCTCAGAGATGATTGTCTTGGAAACTTCACAATTCATGTCAAGGTATTTGTTTTTTTTTAAATTTGAGTTGGTTTCTAGCAATATTTCACTTCTATTGTTTATACATTGTGAGAAAACTATTAGCTATTATATGGCTTCTTCAGCAAAGGATCGTTACCTTGTCGTGGTGCTGGAGCTTGAGCACCTCAATGATGCCATGAGCTAAACCGTGAAGGGCCACCCAAGACGGGAAGGTCATGACAGAGAGGTCAGACTAAATGCGATCCCTGGGGAAGGTAATGGCAACCCACCCCAGTATTCTTGCCAGGAAAACTAAATGGATCAGTACAACCAGAGATATGTCGGTATACCATCGGAAGATGAGACCCCCAGGTCGGAAGATGGTCAAAATGCTACTGGGGAGGAACAGAGGATAAGCTCAACTAGCCCCAGACGTGATGACGCAGCTAGCTCAAAGCCGAAAGGACGGCTAGTGGCCGACGGTGCTGGTGGTGAACGGCGAATCCGATGTTCTAAGGATCAACACACCATTGGAACCTGGAATGTAAGATCTATGAGCCAGGGCAAATTGGATGTGGTTATTGGTGAGATGTCAAGATTAAAGATAGACATTTTGGGTGTCAGTGAACTGGAATGGACTGGAATGGGCCACTTTACATCAAATGACCACCAGATCTACTACTGTGGACAAGAGGACCACAGAAGAAATGGAGTAGCCTTCATAATTCATAGTAAAGTGGCTAAAGCAGTGCTTGGATACAACCCAAAAAACGACAGAATGATCTCAATTCGAATTCAGGGCAAGCCATCTAACATCACAGTGATCCAAATATACGCCCCAACCACAGATGCTGAAGAAGCTGAAGTAGAGCAGTTCTATGAGGATCTGCAGCACCTACTGGACAACAGGCCTAAAAGAGATGTTATTTTCATCACAGGAGACTGGAATGCTAAGGTGGGCAGTCAAATGACACCTTGAATTACAGGTAAGTATGGCCTGGGAGAACAAAATGAAGCAGGACATAGGCTGATAGAATTTTGCCAAGACAATTCACTCTGCATAACAAACACTCTCTTCCAACAACCTAAGAGACGGCTTTATACATGGACTTCACCAGATGGACAACACCAAAATCAGATTGATTACATCCTTTGCAGCCAAAGGTGGCAGACATCTGTACAGTCAGTAAAAACAAGGCCTGGAGCTGACTGTAGTTCCGATCACGAACTTCTTCTTGCACAATTTAGGATCAGACTAAAGAGATTAGGGAAGACCCACAGATCAGCTAGATATGAGCTCACTAATATTCCTAAGGAATATGCAGTGGAGGTGAAGAATAGATTTAAGGGACTGGACTTAGTAGATAGGGTCCCAGAAGAACTCTGGACAGAAGTTGGCAGCATTGTTCAGAAGGCGGCAACAAAATACATCCCAAAGAAAGAGAAAACCAAGAAGGCAAAATGGCTGTCTGCTGAGACACTAGAAGTAGCCCAAGAAAGAAGGAAAGCAAAAGGCAACAGTGATAGGGGGAGATATGCCCAATTAAATGCAAAATTCCAGAGGTTAGCCAGAAGAGATAAGGAATTATTTCTAAACAAGCAATGCGCGGAAGTGGAAGAAGACAATAGAATAGGAAGGACAAGAGACCTCTTCCAGAAAATTAGAAACATTGGAGGTAAATTCCAGGCCAAAATGGGTATGATCAAAAACAAAGATGGCAAGGACCTAACAGAAGCAGAAGAGATCAAGAAAAGGTGGCAAGAATATACAGAAGACCTGTATAGGAAGGATAACAATATCGGGGATAGCTTTGACGGTGTGGTCAGTGAGCTAGAGCCAGACATCCTGAAGAGTGAGGTTGAATGGGCCTTAAGAAGCATTGCTAATAACAAGGCAGCAGGAGACGACGGCATCCCAGCTGAACTGTTCAAAATCTTGCAAGATGATGCTGTCAAGGTAATGCATGCTATATGCCAGCAAATTTGGAGAACACAAGAATGGCCATCAGATTGGAAAAAATCAACTTATATCCCCATACCAAAAAAGGGAAACACTAAAGAATGTTCAAACTATCGAACAGTGGCACTCATTTCACATGCCAGTAAGGTAATGCTCAAGATCCTGCAAGGTAGACTTCAGCAGTTCATGGAGCGAGAATTGCCAGATGTACAAGCTGGGTTTAGAAAAGGCAGAGGAACTAGAGACCAAATTGCCAATATCTGCTGGATAATGGAAAAAGCCAGGGAGTTTCAGAAAAACATCTATTTCTGTTTTATTGACTATTCTAAAGCCTTTGACTGTGTGGACCATAACAAATTGTGGCAAGTTCTTAGTGGTATGGGGATACCAAGTCATCTTGTCTGCCTCCTGAAGAATCTGTATAACGACCAAGTAGCAACAGTAAGAACAGACCACGGAACAACAGACTGGTTTAAGATTGGGAAAGGAGTACGGCAGGGCTGTATACTCTCACCCTACCTATTCAACTTGTATGCAGAACACATCATGCGACAAGCTGGGCTTGAGGAATCCAAGGCTGGAGTTAAAATCTCTGGAAGAAACATTAACAATCTCAGATATGCAGATGATACCAGTTTGATGGCTGAAAGCGAAGAGCAACTGAGGAGCCTTATGATGAAGGTGAAAGAAGAAAGTGCAAAAGCTGGTTTGCAGCTAAACCTCAAAAAAACCAAGATTATGGCAACCAGCTTGATTGATAACTGGCAAATAGAGGGAGAAAATGTAGAAGCAGTGAAAGACTTTGTATTTCTAGGTGCGAAGATTACTGCAGATGCTGACTGCAGTCAGGAAATCAGAAGACGCTTAATCCTTGGGAGAAGAGCAATGACAAAACTCGATAAAATAGTTAAGAGCAGAGACATCACACTGACAACAAAGGCCTGCATAGTTAAAGCAATGGTGTTCCCTGTAGTAAGATATGGCTGTGAGAGCTGGACCATAAGGAAGGCTGAGCGAAGGAAGATCGATGCTTTTGAACTGTGGTGTTGGAGGAAAATTCTGAGAGTGCCTTGGACTGCAAGAAGATCCAACCAGTCCATCCTCCAGGAAATAAAGCCAGACTGCTCACTTGTAAAGGTAAAGGTAAAGGTTTCCCTTGACGTAAAGTCCAGTCGTGTCCGACTCTAGGGGGCGGTGCTCATCTCCGTTTCTAAGCCTTGGAGCCGGCGTTGTCCCTAAGGACCCGTCCATGGTCATGTGGCCGGCATGACTCACGGAACGCCATTACCTTCCCGCCGAAGCGGTACCAATTAATCTACTCACATTTGCATGTTTTCGAACTGCTTGGTGTGCAGGAGCTGGGACGAGCAACGGGAGCTCACCCCGCCGCGCGGTTTCGAACCGCCGACCTTCCGATCGGCAGCTCAGCGGTTTAACCCGCAGCGCCACCGCGTCCCGCTCACTTGAGGGAATGATATTAAAGGCAAAACTGAAATACTTTGGCCACATAATGAGAAGACAGGACACCCTGGAGAAGATGCTGATGCTAGGGAGAGTGGAAGGCAAAAGGAAGAGGGGCCGACCAAGGGCAAGATGGATGGATGATATCCTAGAGGTGACGGACTCGTCCCTGGGGGAGCTGGGGGTGTTGACGACCGACAGGAAGCTCTGGCGTGGGCTGGTCCATGAAGTCACGAAGAGTCGGAAGCGACTAAACGAATAAACAACATTATATGGCTTAGAAGGCCATTTATGTCATTTCTAATGACAAAGTGACTGCATAATCAAAGCCCTGTCTTGTCGTTATTTTTAACATGTGTTGTACGTGTGCAACACATTAAAAAGGGGCAGGATTCCAGTCATACTATTGTGGCTGCACATTGGCATTTTGACCCCTCCCCCAGATCCATCTGGTTAATTAAAGCAAAAATAATAAAGGACATAAAGCAATCAAGAAAACTGATTAGAAAAAAAAGAGAAACGAAATATAAAACAGCTACGCCTATACTCTGTATTTTATGAAGAATTTTTCAGATGTGGTATGCATAACATCATTAGCATCCCTGGAAATTCTACTTCATCCAGATAGGTTGTTCAATTTTTTAGTGAATAAAAAATGAGAGAGTTTCCTTAGAAATGCACTTTCCTTCATGGAGTTCTATGAAAGTTTTATAAACATCCTCTTTTGAAAAGCGATTCAGGAAATGTTCATTTATCATGAGCTGATTATGCTCTTGACAGAATTTTTTCTCTTGAAGACAGCTGCATCTAATTCTGACACTCAGCACCCATTATAGCAAAATGTAATCTTTAGTAAAAGGCAAAAGGTTTATAAGATCTGAAGACCAAAGTATAACAGTAAATGTAATCTTGAATATGGTGATTAAAGGTCATTTCATATGTCTTTGTTGCCTATCCTCTATTTATGAATGGTGCAAAATAAATCTAATTGGAGAAATGAAAAATCAGTGCAATTGGATCTGAGTTTTTATTAATTATAATATGTGTCAAATACAGCACATACTTAGTATAAGCATTATAAGTAACTAAAGTAGGCTTTTGTGTATGATCTGATCTAATTTGGTATTGCGACCTCAGTATTGTTGATCTCTTGAACATATGTGTGATATAAAACAACTTTTATATGGTTTTACTCAGTAAGTTTTAAGTACAGGATTTTAGGACTTCTGCAGTAGCACTCAGCCTGCATTTCAACCGAAAGGAAAATGTGTGTGCACATATTGTGTGTGCACACAATATGCTTTAAGGACATAAAATACTTATGTAGGTGGCTTTCAAGTGAAGTAAATGTATTGGGGGAAAAACAAGGGGAAAAGGTCAAGCTGATGTTTTAAATTCTTAAAATATTGTCCCAGTTGTGTCAAATGACTAATGTTTTCCACTGCTATATTTTTTCATAGCCTTTTCCTGCAGACTCCACTTGACTCTTATTCTAAGAGCATATTACCTTGTCTGAGAATTCATTATGTCTGTGGGTGGAAGAAAAAAGTACAAGTTATTCTTCCAACAGTGGTGTTCATATTTTTAATACCTATCTTGTCTTAAGGGGTTGTTCTCTAAGCACATAATACTGAGTTTGAACCCAGATTCCAACCCCCCCCCCCACTTTTATCCTTCTCACAATATGCAAGTATAGTTTCTGAATAAAATAATTTTAAAAACCTGAAGTCTTGGATAACTGCATACTCAATGCTTTTGATTAAAAAAAAAACCCACTTCCATGCCTTATTTAAATTCAGATTGTGTATTGTTGACAGAAAAAGTCGATGAGATGCTACAGCTGAGATCAAATGATTTAGATGAAATTGCAACCTGCAGTTTGCAACAAAGTGCAAGAATTTTCTCATGTTTTGCCTTTATGGATGAAGTAGCATAGATCTGAAGGAGGGAACATACAGTATGATCTAAGCAATTGTATTTCTGCATTTCTGCAATGACAACCATGGCTTGTCAGGTTGCTTCTAAGTCTGATCAGTGGCTTGAAACCCATTTTGTTGAACGTACATATTTTATACTCAGAATCCAGAGGACTGCAGCGTACATTTCTTGTTTCCACGTGTACCTCTCAGTTGCTGGTATTTTTGTAGTATTACCATGTTCCTGCAGAAAACTCTACAAATAAAATTGAAAGACTCTTGTCTTTCAATTTTATTTGTAGAGAACAGATGGCCGAAGTAATTGTTCCTGACCATAATTCAGAAAGTTGTGCAGATTAAGGAAGGATTATAGATCAGTGACTTCAGCTCATAGTATTTCTGATATATGTGAAGAGATAAAATAGAAGATGAGAAATATATATTTTTGAGACTTGTAGACTCACTGCCAGTCAGGGTAGATAATGTTTCTTTAGATATAGCCCAATCTTGAATGTTTTAAAAATTAATATTTCAAGACATTTGTAACAAAAATAATATTATAATGTCTTAGTAAAATATATTTCTAGATCCATTATGCTCTGTTATCTGTACAAATGTCTATGGTTTCTTCAAAAATCTGTATTCAATGTCTTTATTATATTGTTGCATATTGTTGAATGTTTATATCATTCTTTAAGTTCATTAGTAAGTTTTTATGTTCTAATATAGTGTTAATTTTTATTAAATGATGCATACTGTGATTCAGTACACAACAGGTTCTTTTGTCAAGTTCAATAGGTGTTACTCCCAATGAAATATAAATAAATTATAGTTTACTTACATCTATAATTACATTTTTAATTACAATTCAAAGCACTTTTCTCTCCCCCTCCTCACCCAAAGGCAGAGCTCAATAGGGTTTTTTTCTTCCAAAGAAGTATAAAAAACTGAGATTACAGCTTCTGGATAATTAAAAAGAAGGCAAATATAAGATTCCCTCTTCCAAAAGTTAAACATATCATTGTCCTATTAAAAATTTATATTTATAGTCAATCTATTCTTCCATTACCAAGTATTATAAACAATTGACATTCATTCATATCCTTTCAAGAGAAGGTGCATTCTGTTCCTTCATAGCAATATTGAACAGGGCATGTCTTTGTGTGAGGAAGAGGGGAAGACATTTTTTTAAAAAGACATCTGTGATTTTCAGTCTGTTGTTCTTGATTGGCTTTCTTTCCCAGTGGAATTACAGATTGGCAATTTCTTATCTGAACTGCTTCACTGTGTGCCTGTTCTACTTAGATGAAAGGTACTAAATATAAATGAAAAGCACTAGGATTAATCAAATTGATGATTTAATTAAGGTATACATCTTTGAGAAGCTGCTTCTGTTGTGAGATGGTTTTAAAATAGCCACCTAGCTTAGGGTGTCTTGGACCCAAGTCTCTTTTTTTCAGCCCCCCAAATCCTCTCCCAAAATCTTGCTGTCAGAATTAATTAACCAAAGCAAGCAAAAAAACAAACCCCATACTATGCTTTAAAGCTCCTTAAATAGACCTCCCAATCACCAGCCTCCCTGGGGAAAAAACTATTCCTGTCCATTTGCATAATATAAACATGACATCTCTCTGCAATAGTACTCCCCTGCAACTGAATGAATATCTATCTGTCTGTCTGTCTGTCTGTCTGTGGTATATGTATATATGTGTGTGTGTGTGTGTGTTTTCTACTGTTGCTCATTCTTCTTCTCCTCCCTCCACTTTAATTCTTAGAGATTCTAAAAATATTTAACCACTTATTTCTTTCTGAGATTTATATATTGTCTACTTAAGGCCGTCTTACTGACAAATGCATCATGTATTCCTCAGTTCTTGGTTAACTATTTATATGATATATGATAAAAAGTTGTCTCATAGGTTCTTATCCTCTAATTTTAATTAGGTTTATATTACAGTTCTTCCAAGCCAGGTAGGGATGCTATTATGGGTTGCAATAATGTATTTCAATTATAGAGCTATTTTTTTAAATGTGGGCACTAAAAATTTAACAGCTACTTTAACCCATATATTTGATGACTACTTCCCATATTGTGCATCCAGCTCAGTCTAAATTTATACAAGATTCTGAGAATTCTGATAAAATTAATTTTAGAGGTGTGCAACATTTTGGATTTGATTCAAGAAAGATGATTGGAGTACACTTAGTCACAAATGTAGCACAGGATATGAATGTGTATAGGGCATCTGCAGAATGCCAGGAAAATAAACTTCTGCTTTCAAGAGTTCAAATATCCTCTGGGGTACATTTTCTGAATTATTTCTTACAGATTTATTAGATTTCTGATTGATAAAACATCTTCATTTCAAATCAGCAATTACTGTATCTTTGAATGCTGAGGAAGTTTTTGATACAGTTTCTTGGAAGTTTTTGAAACAAGTTTTTATTTATTACAGATTCCCTCATAGTTTTGTATCTGGAGTAAATAGAATGTTTTTGTCCTTAGACCATAAGTCTTTGTGTGTGAGCACAACCTTGGGGAAGAGAGGGAAGAGATGCTGTCTTGGGAACAATCAGATGAAAGGAAAGGGAATCCGAGAGAAGGTAACGATCTGAAGAAGAAACTTAGGAGAGATCCGCTCTGACCACTCAAGCGATTAAATAGGGTAGGAGATTCGCCCTTTCAGACTTGCAAGAGTCTGTTAATGTAGCCTTACAATAAAGTAGAATTAGTTCATCTAGTTGTATTTCCTGTCTGGTTTACCTGGAAGGGCTAACATTATGGCATGGTTTCTCCATTTTAAAATTTGTGTTTTGTGTTTCTGTCAAATAAGTATTCTCTCTCTTTCTTTCTCTCTCTTTGTTTGTTCGTTTGTAGAGTCTCTTCCTTGTGCCATTATAAATTCTGAAAATATTAAAGATGTGGAATCGAAAACTGGGCAAATATGAGAGGGCTTGTAAATTTCTAGAAGCCAGAAAGATTGGGTAGGCAGGGAGTGCAGCATCTGCAGCGCTCTGCTTCCTAAAGAAGACAGGAGGGAAGGAGAGGAGTTGCAGATTAGGCTCAGGCAGGGGCACATCCTGCAGAGCCAGGAAGGGAGTACAGGGCCAACCTTGCCACCTTGGGTTATTACTGGTAAAAATGGCATGCTTGCTTGGTTGCTTCCATAAGTACCGTCATGCTGGTGATGCGAGCTGCAGAGCGTGTGCTGCATCTCTGGGAAGCCTTCGTTCCTCCACTCCTGGAGAACCAGCTTGCAGGCTTCAGTGAGGGGTGGAGGCAAGCCCTGTGCCAACAGAGCCTACCCGCAGGCTGTTTGCTTGTTCAGCCCAGCCTTCCTCCTGCAAGGTCTCACAAAGGGCCAGCAGCTTCCAGTGTGAGCTGCAGAGCACACACTGTGCCTCTGGGTAGCCCTTGTTCCTCTGCTTCCTCCCCTTCTGCTGCCAGCCTAAACAACACCTCCTGCACAGCTGCCACCTTTGCCCAGGGAGCTGCCACTGCCTCACCAGCCTGTCCTGCTGTGCTCTCCATGGTCTGTAGGCTATTGCTCCTTGCGCTGGTGGTGGAAGATGGGGCTCTTCCATCTGCACTGCTGGCCTGCCTCTGCCTCTTCTGTCCTGCTGCCTCCTCCACAGCTGGGCCCAGCAAGCTCCCTTTGGCAGATGAAGCTGCACCACCCTGCTGTGCTTGCTGTGTGCGTCCCAGAGCTGTGCCCTTGCCCAGTGCCTGAATCCCAGGCCAGCACTGGGAGGAAGAAGACAGCAAAGGTCAGCTGGGGGTGGTGGCAGGAAAGGGGCAGCAGGGGTAGATGGTGGAGTCTAGGACAACCGAGAAATAGAGATGGGGGGAGGTGGGGGGAGTTGAAGCAGAGGCAGTTTGCACAGGGCAGGAGAAGCGTGCAGTCCTCACCTAACGACCACAACCAGGACTGTCAGAACTGCTATCGCTAAGTGGCACAGTCACGTGTGCTTAATGACTGCTTTGCTTGGTGATGGAAATTTCAGTTCCAATTAGGGTTGTAACCAGAGGACTACCTGCATACAGTAATGGAATAATGGACTCAGTGCCATTGGGTCTTAATAATAATTGGATATTCTTCAGCTTGGGTTTTTAGATTGTGTTCTAATATGTCTGTTTATCGTGGTGTAATGATTTCTAGAAAGCTTTTCCAATTGATAAATTTAAATTAATCTTTAATTTTAGTAGAAATGAAACAAAATTGAAACAGATGGTTTAGAATTCCTTTTAGTATCTGGATCATGATAAATGCAAATAAGATTATTTTAATTTGGGTATTGATTTATATTCCTATGTTTGTTCCTTTACACTATTTTAAATGAATTCAGAAGCTGCTAAGCAAGCATTTTAAAAGAGCCACCCTTTAAGATTTTCACTGGAAGAAAACCAATGCAGGGAGGGAAAAGTGATTTATTTTTTCACATTTTCAAGTTTATCACTGGACATTTATTTTAGCTTTGGTTATTTATTTATCAAATGTATAACTTGCTCAAGGCACTGTTAATATCATTTCCACTTCAAAAATTTAACAATATTGGTAATTCTTTTGAGTCTTATAACACCATTATTCAAACAAACTTAATTTTATTGAATCAGTTTCTAAACCATTCGTAGAAGTTATTTAACTTAAGTATTTTTTATTTTTATCATTATTTTGTGATCCTGATGCCATTGATATATCTGATAAGTTATTTGTTAAAAAATTGGAAGAATTAACTACTTAACCAATACCTTTTCTCTATAAAAACTGAAGGAAGTAGATTAAATTTATTTTAATTATTTAGGCTATCTCTGGAACATTAGCTTAAGTGTCTTGTTTTTGCAAAATGTAGTAAGTTGTTTTAAGAACTGAAATGTAAGTAGTCCCTTTTGATCTTAAAATGTAAATGCAACAGAAAATTTTGTTGCAAATTTCTGGAAATCTGCAGAGAATATTCTGTAAGGATTTGTTATAATTGCCACACTGTTGAAGCTGTAACTCAGATATTGATAAATTCATAGGATTGTAAACATGAGTTCTGACTGAGTGCTGCTCTTGTCAAAGATATTTATGTTCTTTCAGCTAAAATTCCCCATGCTTGGAGTTTATCATGGCATTAACAGTTGTGGATCTATATATGGGCAGAAACTGAAAGATATGTACAAAATTAGAAAGGCAAATCTACTATATTTGTTGCTATAGAAATAAATTTACTGCTAAAATGCAGTGTTAAAATGTACTGTTTGTCAATATTTGAATCCATCATTTTTGGCAAGGGGTATTTGAAGATTTTGATGTAATTTCTCCAGTTATTTGGTCTCTGGTATACATCTTTAAACATTCATTTCTTTTTAAAATTAAATAATTATTATATGGGCTTTATATACAAGCCCATATAATTGACATTTAATTATTTAATGTAATTAAGTAATTATTATTTACTGT
Source organism: Candoia aspera (assembly GCF_035149785.1). Classification (NCBI taxonomy): domain Eukaryota; kingdom Metazoa; phylum Chordata; class Lepidosauria; order Squamata; family Candoiidae; genus Candoia; species Candoia aspera. The sequence continues at coordinate 159,377,345 of NC_086155.1, forward strand.
AATTATTTAATTACATACATATGTGTGTGTGTGTGTATGTAATTTGTTAATATTTGTGTGACATTATAGTATGGATTTGACGTGTCTTTTTCTTCCCCATTCTTATGTTGTCTTCACTATTACTTCGATTTAATAAATATAAAAGTATGGATTTCATATCCTTGTTAATCATGTTCTTCTGTTTCTTTGCAATAATCTGCTATCTATCTAAACTAACTTTTAGGGCAAATTAAGAAAGCCAAGCATATATATGCTTCAAAAGAAAATAAATACATCAGTGTTAATTTACACCATAAAATATTGTAATATATCAGTATGGTTCCTATAAAAAGAGGCATCTTGCTAAGTAAAATTATTGTATCTGTTGTCCTAACAGTGAGACACATGCTGAGACGAGGAGTAGTTCTCTAATGTTTATTACTGCTACATAAACAGAATCCTAACAAACTGAATAAGCGTGGGAAAAACCCAGATATATAAACCCCAAAGGCTAAGGCGGGCCTGATGTGTCTCTTTGAATGGCTGCTTAATTCCTCAGTACTACGCATGCGCTTTACAGCCTGGATGGGAGCCCCCTGCTCGCCATCCTTACTCATGACATCTGTTTAATTAAAACTGCATTATTATGCTAACATCTGGGGAAAACATTTATTAGTTTATTGGTTAGATTTATACCTTGTCCTTATTTTAGGAGTTCAAGGCATATACACAGAGGTCTCTCCTCCCATATTTCCCGAAAAGAATATTCCAGTGAAGTAGACTGGGCTGAGAGATAATGCTTGGCCCAAAATCACTCAGTGAGCTTTCATGGCTGAAGGTGGACTTGAACCTGGGTCTTCCTGGCTGAAGGTGGACTTGAACCTGGGTCTTCCTGGTGCCAGCCCTATACCTTAAGCTATACCACAATGACACCAGGGGAATGAATTGTAATTTTCTGAGTATGTAATTTGAATTTTCCATTCTAAACTTAGATGTTTTTCATAAATGATTATTTGACATAACTAGACTGACAGATAGATAGAGATTTATCAGAATGGATTGCTATCATTTACAGTGATAACTTTTGAAGGGGTGACACAGGTAGGTATATTCTAGGATTCAATATCTTGTTAAAATATTCTGCTATGATACTATGGTTGTTCAAATAATAAAACAGTCATGAAACATAGCAGGGGAATCTAAGGACCATATGTGTTGATAATAACTATAGTTCTATCAAAGACTTTACTAAGTAGAATTAGAAACAACCATTTACGTCTTTTATAACATGTTGCATGTTTATGAATTAGAATACTGCCCTCTTCATTATTATTGAAGTATTAGACTGTCCAACCCAATCTCTAAACAAAGAGTTTTTTATCTTCTTCTGTTTGATGTGTCTCCCATAAAACATCAGGTTTTAAAGATTTTAAATGCATTAAAACTACATGTTGTTTGCTAGATTCTCAACCCTTTCACATTAAGGCTAACTAACTTCAGTTAAATGTATTTGGTCCACAAAGAACTGTGACTGAGTACAAATTAGATAAAGAATAAAAGCCCATAATAGTTAAATAAAAACAGTAGAACACAAAAAGAAAATAATACATGATAAAGGAAAAACAAAAAGAAACACCATAAGATAGAAAAGGACCATTTCAAGTCTTTTTGACATGGCTGTGCAACTTTCCCCATTCTGCTAAAACAGGACCACATAATATCCTCTTTAAACGAAAAGGGAATAAAAAGTAAACAAATAAGAAAAAAGAAAAAGTTGTAGGAGAAGGGGAAAGAGTGGGATGAACTCAGACACAACATAACTTGGCAATACACCCAGATACTAGGTAAGATATAGGAATAAGCCAAAGGTTAATACACAGTGAAAACAGAAGTCCAAAGAAAACAAAAATCTAAAGGTATCAGCTTTAAATACTCTTTGAAAGTCCTCTATCAAAGAAGCTATTTATATCTGGGAAATGCATAAAATATGGCAGCTGCAAAGATTGATCCTTTGCCTTAGAAAAGTTTATTGTCTTGTCTGCAACTTCATTAGTAAAATATGGGTAGATATTTTCTTTTTCTTAGGACTTCACTCCTACTAAGATCTCACTGACTCTGGTCTACAGCTACACAAAGCCTCATCTCTTGTAGTAGCATACAGAAATTGAACAAAATAATAATATTTGAGCTAGTTCTAGCCCCTGATTTTTACGTAATGGGGATTTTGTTCACATGCAAAACTTCAATTAAGAAATCAGCAGGTACAAAAAGATCTCTAAAAAAATTATCCATACATTCTGTCAAGTGAGGTTGATTAGCAATATCCTTAATGCCAGTCTCACAAAGTTTTTTCTTGAATAGCTGAGATTTCAGGAGACTAATGCAATTATTCAAAATACTGTGAGTAGCCACATTGTCATCTTCTGGGCTTTCATTTTGATCCTCTACATTAGATGTTTCCTTTTGGATCTGTTTAAGAGTGTAATTAGCCTCTGTGGTTACTATTTTAAAAAAAGAGATTGACTCTTGGAATGGTTTCAAAAGCTTTAAGTGGCCAAGTATTTATTTTAATAAGTTGCCCGGAAAGTCTTCCTCTACTGCATTTGAAAGCACAGATGGAGATCACAAGCTGAAGCTGCAGAGGGAGGTTTCTTGGCTCTAGCTGACATGTTTAGAACAAAATAATCAGCTACAGTGATATATTACAATGTAATTATCCTTAATTTACCATTTTGATAACATATTGTCCATGTAGCACAGGATTTCATGCAATTCAAGGAAAAAATAACCAGATGAGAAGAAAGAAGACATCATATCATATGACCATTTCCAATAGGAAGTTTGAGCTGAAACCCATTTAACTATGAATCAGTTAATGTTGTAGACCTCCATCACAAATCATTTAGCATTATACAATATGAGTTTAACATATGTGTGTATATTTATGCACCATTCTATGTGGCTAAATACTAGAACTGTTCTTTTAAGAAAAGGGTTTACAGAATATAGTGGCATATTTCTCATCTCTCCCAGTCAGGTGAACTGGCAGTTGGCCTTTATCCAGCTGATACCGACAGGTAAACCTTTGATCATGTTATCTTTGGCCCATCTTCTGGCACCCTAGCATGTCATTTGTGTAGGTTAAAATTCATCCCATGGTGTTTTATTTTTTGGTGAGTCTTCTCCAGAACTCACCCTTGAACACTTCATGATCATCCTCCCCCAAGAACAGATAAGCCTTTAGCAGTAGGAAAAAAAACCCTGCCCAATCTATTATAGGATCACTAGCTACCCTTTCTCTGAATTAAAACCAACAGTCCATTTTCAGCAGCCACTAGAGGTGTCTAGGTCCATGCTAGCCATTTTAGCTCTTTTAGTTGCCTGCCATCACCTCCATTACCAAACTTCTCCTTCCCAGAATTCTTTCTGATATCAATATATTATCCTGGTTGTTTTAACATTTCCTCCTTTGGCCAATTAGATGCCTCCTTCCTTCTCCTATTAATACTTTGTTCTGTGAAAATCTAAAAAATCTTCTACTCCCAGCTCCTTATTAGCAAAGCATATTCCAGAAAGTTAGTACACAGCTTGTTTGGATATCTGCATAGATACAGGGATATGTGAAGAACCAGCAAGACACAATGGCAGAGAGCAGACTCTTCACGCTCTGAGATACAGAATTTGACTGTTTGGCTAAAACTGAATAGTCAAGTAGACTTCAGTTTGCAAGTTCTAAAAAGTGCTTTCTTCAGATTAAGATAGCATTGTTCACAAAGCCCTAAGATGTTGGAGTACCCCACTTGTTTCCTATGTAGCCCTTGAATGGAATCAAAGTATTTTTACATCTCTAGCTTGTAACAAGGTCAGAGCTCCATATCTCGTGACCTGATTAGAGCAGCACCAGTCAATAACAAAACCATGAACTGGAGCTTAATAATCACCCTGTGTTAGATAGGAAAATATATTAATATTTAAATTGGAAATTTCAGGAGGCCAGGCAAATTAAACAAGTTATACAAACACTTCTAAGGATGCTTTAATTAAAAGAAACATATGACAGTCCTCTAGGTATACCTACCAGGTAAAGTGTGAGTGTGAGATAATATTAAATACACACACACGCTCCAACTCTTTTTTTTTCCTCTCTCATAAACACAAACCAATATAAATACTGAAACATACTGATGGATTGATTTTGACTTTCTGACCATCAGTCAGGATTTTACCTTGCTGTTCATTTAATGGACCTGACTCTCATATAATTCTAAGATATAATGAAGCTTACCATGATGTAAGAACCTATCCATTATAGCTTCATATTGTATTGAAACAGGCCACAATGGTTCACCAGGGTATCATATTATCTACCCCAAGTTCCATTCTTCTCATTTCCAAATGTTAGTTCCTTCTTCCTGTATCCTTCGGACATCTAGAAAAGTTACAGTGGCTATGATATTCACAAATAAGAGATGGCTACTGTCCTGGTTAAGCAAAGACCACACCAAGATGAGAAAGTCTCTAGTGTTTTATTTAACTGCTATTGTAGACAGAAAATCCTACCAGACTGAAGAAGCGTGGGAAAAGCCAGACAGATAAACCCCAAAACTCAAGGCGGGTCTGTTCTGGGTTTCTTTGAATGACAGCTCAAAGTCTCTAAACTATGCATGCGTTTTCCCTCCTGGATAGGGGCGTCCTCCTGCTCACCATCCATACTCATGACAGCTACAGAGCTAAGCCAGATACTGGCTTTGTTCTTTATATCACAGCTTAGAATTTCCAGATGAATAATTCACTGTAGTATGGTTAATATCAAAAGGGACGCGGTGGCGCTGCGGGTTAAACCGCTGAGCTGTCGATCGGAAGGTCGGCGGTTCGAAACCGCGCGGCGGGGTGAGCTCCCGTTGCTCGTCCCAGCTTCTGCACACCAAGCAGTTCGAAAACATGCAAATGTGAGTAGATTAATTGGTACCGCTTCGGCGGGAAGGTAACGGCGTTCCGTGAGTCATGCTGGCCACATGACCCGGAAGTGTCCTATGGACAACGCCGGCTCCAAGGCTTTGAAACGGAGATGAGCACCGCCCCCTAGAGTCGGACACGACTGGACTTTACGTCAAGGGAAACCTTTACCTTTACCTTATGGTTAATATCAGTAGACTTATGGCTTCATTACAGAGTTAAGTATTACAGAAAATATTATGCTGTAATAGGCAAAACAAGGGCATTATACAAGTAGTCCTTACTTACAACCACAGTTGGGACCAGAATTTCCATTACTAAACAATGTGGTCATAAAGTGTGATGTCATGTGACCCCATTGCTTAGCAACGACAATCCTGGCACTACCCATTGCTGTTGTTAAGTGAATTCCACCAGTTGTTAGCCAAGGACCCATCCCAATGCAAGCCATTCTGGGCTTGGTCCCTCCCAATCCCGAGCCTCGTAAGGTAAGGTAAGGGACTGCCTCCAACTCTCCCCACCCACCTAGCTTTCCCCCATCTCTGCCCTTTTGGCCACCCTGCATCCTGCCTTGCAGGGCAGCAAGCAGCCCCAGAACCATGTGGCTCTGGGGCTGCTTGCCATGCTGCAGCTCAGGTGCTTCTTGGCACACCACAGCTCTGGGGCTGCAAGAAGCCCCTGAGCCATAGCACGAAGCCACAGCCACCCCTGGAAGCCTCAGCCACCCCAGCCCAGTCCCAGCCTCAGTTGCCCTCACCACCCTCCACTCTGAGATCCCTGTCACCCTGCACTCTGTTACCCCAGCTGACCTTTGCCATATTCTTGCTCCTGCTGCTGACGAGGCATGCCTGGACTTGCCCTTTGTGCCAAGAAGCCCCTTTGCACCACGCTGCTGGGTCAGGCTGGGGCTGGGCTTCATGCTGTGCATGAAGAGCCAAGCAGTAGGAACAAGAAAATGGCAGAGAGCAGAGTGGCAGGAGGCCAAAAGGGGCATAGATGGGGGGGGGGGGGGAGATAGGCAGGGGGAGTTGAAGCACCCCTGCAGTTGTAAGTGTGCCATGTACCTGAATCTTGATCATGTGATCACCGGGGTGCTGCAACGGCCACAATTTTGTGGACTGCTCATAAGTCCCTTCATTCAGCAGCACCATAACTTTGAATTATCACTGAATGAATGGTTGTAAGTCAAGGACTATCTGTATAGTGAAACAAAAAAGCATGAGGATCATCTGGCTATATAATACCCACTTCAACCATAAATAGGCATATGAGGCAGTGAGACTTTTTTTTTGCATAAAGTGTCACAAAATCTAAATAAAAGATTTTGAAGATATTGACCAGCCATACAAGGAAATAGTCACATAATTTTCATAATGTTTCTTCTTTCCTTTAAATGTAAAATGTAAACCCTAAATAAATCTTAGAAGTAAATTAGTTAATATTCACAGAAAAGTAATAGAAAGTGGCAACCTCATTTAGATTACCCTGTAATGAGCAGGCTGGAATGTAATCCATCAAGAATATATTTGGATGAAAGGATTTAATTAATATGAAACTTGGAATGATGTTATATGGTTAAATTGAAACTGTATTTCAAGGTTATTGGCATGACACTGAAAGTTCTAACACATATATAATATTTAGGAAAATGTGTGCTGGTTGCTTCTATTCACTGCATGTGTTTAAACAGAAGCTAGATAGCCATCTGTCCAGGAAGCTGTAATTTGGATTCCTGCCTTGAGCAGGAGATTGATGGTATAAATGGCCCATACCAACTCTCTTTATCTTAATAATGGCCAGAGTCAAAAGAACCACTGGTCCAATGCACTCTTTTTCTTTCTGGAAGTATTGAATTTAATAGAAGATAAAAGTGAATGAGCAAATATCTCCCTATCTTAACCAACCAACCAAAAAGAATGCCACCATTGGTTCAATTTTGGATGTGATCAACACAACCAACTTACAATTTCTGTAAATTGGTCAACTTACTGGCATATTGATTTCAGATTGGTGGTGTGATCATGTGTTTAGGGCTATGCTGCGTACTCCTCCTGGCCTGGTTAACGAAGGAGGTCTCTGGAGTCCTTAAACTCTCTCTGTAAACCACTGAGTTTAGCCTTTAGGCTAGCTAAAGGTTTGCTGAGGCCAACTGAGCTTACAGGGCCTGGAGCAAGATCAGCCCTGGGGGTCCTCCCACTTTGGAGACGACTAAAGCCCCTTTCTTCCTTTCTGTTCCCCTCTAGGTTTGTTTTCTTTGCCATAGTTTTTCTTTTGTCTTGTGCTGTTTTTGTGTTTTTTGTGTTGTTTCTAAGGGTTTTAACAATTGTAAACCACCCAGAGTTGCTGAGAGTTGAGTGGCATATAAATGTAATAAATTATTATCATTATCATTAACATTATTATCATTATTATTATGCCTACATGTCATACCTTTCCCAGGAATCCTCCTCCACCAGTCTTGACCTGTCTTGCAACTGGCATTTGCTTTCTGCTTCTTGACCTCTTTGGAGGGTCACTGCTATGGGGATTCTTTGCTATGCCTCAGCCACTGGGGCCCCTTCAGTAGCCTCTCCCACTGGCCCTTTTCTGGCCTTTTCTGCCATGTCCAACAACTGGCCTGTTTGGAGCCTGCTATTGCTTTTTAGGCTTTAGTGTTCCACTGCTACTGGGTCTGCTCCTGACCTTGACACTGTCTTTCCTCCATACCTTCAGGTGCTGCAACTTCAGACAAACTCTGCCCATTTTTTTTAACCCCCCCCCCCTTCAGCAACTCAGCTTTCAGTTTAATTCAGCTTCAGCTGTGCTCAGCTCTTCAGCTCAAAGGAAGACTTTCAGCTCTCTTCAGGCTCCAACAGCATCTCATTCATTTTAGTTGCAGCTGCAGGAAAAAATTCTCTCTGAAATTCCGCTAAGCAAGACTCTAAAGTCTGGGAGAGCATTCCTATCTCCACTCCATGCAGGCCCATCTTTCCACAAATACACACTGCTTTTAAAAATACTGAGCAGCCAACTTCCATACTATTTATTCATGTTTGCCCTTACCTGTTAAAAATAATCCCCACTAACTTGGTTTGTTTAGCTAAAGTGTGGAGCCTTGGAATTTGATTTTTTTTAAAGTGATTAGCAAAGAAATGGACATGAACTAGAGACCTAACAATTTAAAAAACAGATTTATAATAGTATTTTTAAGGCAAATCTAACTTTTTCTACAGTACTGCTGCAGCAATTTTAAATCATCCTTTTTTCTCTTGAAACAAACTAGGGTTGCAGTCTTCAGCAAGTAATTAATTTTATGTATAACATATTCAATCAGTACAAGAATTAGTGGCAAAAGCCAAAGGACCAATCAAAGCGAATATTTGTAGCTCAGGGTTGAACTGTGGAGTTCTTGGTGCTCTCTGAGCCTTGTTGTTTTGTTGCAGACATTTCATTGCCAGACTAGGCAACATCTTCAGTGCGAACAGGGAGAAGGCCTTGCTCTCTGTTTATATACAGTGGCTTGCCCTGATTGTGTTGGTGGGGGTGTTGTTCTCTCCTTGGGAGTTCTTTGATTGGGCTGTTGTTTGCTACTTGGTTGACTGACCTAATACTTCCTTGATTAGTGTGTATTGTGCTGTTTGATGGTTCATCTGGTGTTAATCCTAGTTTTGATTTTTGCATATCTGGGTGCTGATTGCTGGTGAGGAGGTGTTCTGATCTTTTGGCTTTTCTATTGTCTCTTTTGAATGGTATGTAAATGTTGTTTACCTCTATGTGTCTGTTGATGGCTGCTTTGTCTGAGTGACAGGCTTCCAGGAATTCTCTGGCTTGGTTTAGGATGCTCAGTTTCCCAGTTGAAAGTATGGTTGAGTCTGTCCATGTGTTGTGATATTAAGGAGTTCTCATCATGTTTTCCGACTGCTAGTTGGTGTTCGTGGATGCGCTCTGCTAGTCTTCTGCCTGTCTGTCCTACATAGTGGCTGTTACAGTCTTTGTACTGTATGTTGTAAATAACTCCTGTTCATTCGCATTTATTTATTTATTTATTTGATTTCTATAGCCGCCCATCTCAGCAAGTGACTCTGGGTGGCTTACAACAATAAAACAATTACAATTAAAATGGTTAAAATATAAAATAAATACAAAATAAATATACATGGCTGCCAAGGGAGCAATGCATGGATGTTAATACAGCCAAGAGACAGGACCATCCACATGCTCAAGGCCCCAGTCCCGGGCACAAAGCCAGGTCTTCACGGCCTTACGAAAGGCCAACAGGGTCGGGGACATCCTAATTTCTGGAGGGAGGATGTTCCAGAGGGCAGGTGCTATGGAAGAGAAGACACGCCTTCTAGTTCTCGCCATCCGACACTCCCTGGCTGACGGGACCCACAGCATACCCAACCTACTAGATCGAATTGGATGGGCAGAAACAACTGAGAGAAGGAGGTCCCTTAGGTAACCTGGCCCCAAGCCATGAAGGGCTTTAAAGGTGACAACCGACACCTTGAATTGCACCCAGAAGCACACCAGCAACCAATGCAGCTCACGCAGTGGTGTTACATGTGTCGAATACCCGACACCATTTACTATCCATGCAGCTGCATTCTGCACCAGTTGAAGCTTCTGAATGCTCTTCAAGGGCAGCCCCATGTAGAGTGCATTACAGTAGTCCAGACAGGAGGTCACGAGGGAATGAGTGACTGTGAGCAAAGCCTCTTGGTCTAGGAATGGGCGCAGCTGGCGCACAACCCAAAGGTGTGCAAAGGCCCTCCTAGCCACGGCTACCACCTGCTCTTTGAGCAGGAGCTGTGAGTCTACAGGAGCCCCCAGATTGTGCATCAGGTCTGTCTGGGGCAGTGCAACCCCATCCAGGACCAAAGGTGGAAAAACCTTAGCACGGGGAGGTGCACAAACCCAAAGCCACTCAGTCTTGCTTGGGTTGAGTCAAAGCCTGTAACGATTGCCTAATCCCAAATACTCAGTCTCACAAGCTCGGGCTTAAAGATAACTGATTTATTAAAGGAATAGTATGCAAATACAGAGAAAGCTGAGAATGAGCAAAAGCGCGCCAAATACAAACTTAAAAGCCTTGCTTGTAAGCAGGTCCCGCCCCGTCGCCCGTCAGGACGCTCCCCCTCCCAGGTGCTGGAAGCCGTTAGACGCGCCTGGGAAAGTAACCTTGAGCAGGAGCGCAAACCCAAACATGCATTCCAAGCCCTCAAAACAAGGGAGGGCGAAAGAATGGAAAAACCCCGGGTGAAAGAACACGGAACAGAGAATGACATGTGAAACGTTACAATGTTAACCATACATTAGAATGAGAACATGACATATCGCCCCCCCAAAAGAAATTAGGGAGCCGGTTTGTCAGGATAGGCAGAGTGAAATTGGGCTACGAGACGAGGTGAATGCACGTCTGGAGCAGCAACCCATTCAGGATGAGGGAAATGTTTCCAGCGGATGAGGTATTGTAGAGTGGAGCGCTGGCGTCTGGAATCGAGGATAGATGCCACCTCGAAGTGTTGCTGGTTGTCAATCATGAGGGGAGGTGGAGGAATGGGTTGTGGATGCCAACGGTCCGACGACAGGCAGGGTTTGAGTAAACTACAATGGAAAACAGGATGCAAACGTTTAAGGTTGTGAGGTAAATCAAGTTTAAACGTAACAGGGTTGAGTTGAGCAACAATTGGAAAAGGACCGACAAATTTAGGACCAAGTTTTTTAGAGGGTTGTGGGGACTTGATAAACTTAGTTGACAAGTAGACTTTATCTCCGACCGCAAAAGATGGTTCCGGGGAACGCTTTGCATCGGCATGGCGTTTGTAGGTAGCCTGGGCATGGTGGAGAGCGAGGAGAATATTAGACCATGAGTCTTTGAGAGAGTCTGCCCAGCCAGCGAGGGTGGCTGGGAGCGGTTGAGGATGAGGAAGTTCAGGAATCGGAACGAATTCACGTCCAAAAACTGTTTTAAAGGGAACTTGACCAGTGGTTTGATGAATGGAATTGTTGTAAGCGACCTCAGCAAATGGGAGTAAATCGACCCAGTTGTCTTGCTGGTAGTTAACAAAAGCTCTGAGGTATTGTTCCAATGTAGAATTAACCGCCTCTGTAGATCCGTCCGTTTCCGGATGCCAGGAGGTAGAAAGCGATTGTTTTGTACCCAAAAGTTTCAAAAATGCCCGCCAAAATTGTGACGTAAATTGTGTGCCTCTGTCACTCACCAAACGGGCGGGGATACCGTGGAGGCGGTACACGTGGATGAGGAAGAGGCGTGCCAGCTGTTGTGCGGTGGGGATAGAAGCGCATGGGATAAAGTGGGCTTGTTTGGAGAAAAAGTCTTTGACGACCCAAATGACAGTTTTGCGTTGACTAGGGGGTAGATCAACGATAAAATCCATGGAGATATCCTGCCAAGGGACAGATGGAGTGGCCACCGGTTGAAGGAGACCTTGGGGCTTGCCCGGTTTGCGCTTTATCGCCGCACATACAGGGCACGCAGTGACATATTCTTTCAAGTCTTTGAGTAAAGTTGGCCACCAGAATTGGCGGCGAACGAGGTGCAAAGTTTTCACGTAGCCGAAATGTCCAGCTAGCTTGTCATCGTGACAGCGCTGGAGTATGGGTTTTCGCATTGCTTCGGGTACATAGAGACGATCGTTGCGCCAGGCAAGATCATCGGTGAAAGTCAAAATGTGTCTATTGGCTTGCAACCAAGTATCTGTTTTAAGGTGGGAGAGCAACTGTTGTTGCAAATCGGAGGGAATTGACAAGGGAGGCGGGCGGCTGGAAGGCGGAGCGGCTGGAGGCGGAGTTGATTGCGCTCGGGTCTGGCTGCGAGTCACCGCTGCCAAACCTAATTGTTTGTCGGTCCAGACGGTGCCTTGGACCGTTGGCCCTGGGCCAGCATCTTGGGGTCTGCGCGAGAGTGCATCAGCTAAGAAATTTTTCTTGCCTGGTATAAATTTAAGGGTGAAGTCAAAGCGGTTGAAAAACTCAGCCCAGCGCAGCTGTTTGGGACTGAGTTTCCGACTGGTGCTTAAAGCTTCCAGATTTTTATGGTCAGTCCAGACTTCAAAAGGGTTTGAAGTGCCTTCCAATAGGTGTCGCCACGTCTCTAACGCTGTTTTTACAGCAAAAGCCTCCTTTTCCCAAACATGCCATCTTCTCTCCGTTTCCGTGAATTTGCGAGAGAGGTAGGCACAGGGTTTTAAAGCGCCAGATTGGTCAGCTTGTAATAGAATTGCTCCTATGGAAAAATCAGAAGCATCGACTTGTACCACGAAGGGTTTAGAGGGGTTTGGATGCTGTAAAATCGGTTCTGTGGTAAAGATTTGTTTTAGCGCTTCAAACGCTTGCTGACAGGCGGGAGTCCATTTAAGGAGCGCGCCTGGGTTCTTTGAACGTCGCGTATCCCCCTGTCCTTTAGTTTTTAACAGTTCAGTAAGGGGGAGGGCGATTTCCGCAAAATTTTGGGCGAATGTGCGATAGAAATTAGAGAATCCAAGGAAACTCTGTAATTGTCTCCTGGTACGGGGAGGTTCCCATGCCACGATGGCTTCTACTTTTGCAGGGTCCATTTCAATGCCCTGAGCTGAAATCCGGTACCCTAGGTAATCAATTTGCGACTGATGAAAGGCACATTTTGACAGTTTTGCATACAGCTGTGCTTTTTGCAATTTAGCTAGTACCTGACGCACCAGGTGGATATGTTCTGACATGGTTTCAGTATAAATCAATACATCATCCAAATATACCAGTACCCCCTTATATAGGTGGTCATGCAAGACCTCATTGATTAGTTGCATAAAAACCCCAGGTGCCCCAGATAACCCGAATGGTAAGACTTTATATTGGAAAGCCCCAAGAGGACAGTTGAACGCTGTCTTCCACTCATCCCCTTCCCTTATGCGAATGCGAAAGTAGGCTTCTCTCAAATCCAGTTTTGAAAAGATTTTGCCTCTGGCCAGATGTGATAACATATCTTTGATCAGGGGCAAAGGATATTTATTTAATATTGAGACCGCATTGAGCCCGCGGAAATCGGTACAAAGCCTTAATGACCCATCCTTTTTTGGTCTGAATAGGACAGGCGCCCCTACCGGGGAATTTGCCGGCTCAATGAAACCTCTAGCTAGATTTTTGTCAATGAACTCCCTTAGCGTGGTAAGCTCTTTGGGAGACATGGGGTATATTTTTGGGTGAGGCAATTTTACATTCGGTAAAAACTCAATGGCACAGTCCGTTTTTCGGTGGGGTGGCAAGCGATCTGCTTCCTTTTCCCCAAATACATCAGCAAAATCTTGGTACTGATTGGGTAGCCCCTCAAGAGGTTGAAGCGTTTGCACAGTGGTATACGCTACCCCACCACCCTCCATGTCCTCCAGTAGGTCCTTTTCGGGTACTTTGTAAAATCCATCTGCAAACGTCACAGTTCTATGCAGCCAGTTGATAAAAGGGTTTTGCTTCACAAACCAAGGCATCCCCAAGATTACCAGAGGACCCCCCACTGGAGCTACCACAAATGGCAGCTTTTCCTGATGGGAGCCCATCTGCAAGGCGACCAGTCCCGTGGAAAGATTGACTGCTTTCCCTCCCGCCATAGTTCCATCCAATTGGGTGAAAATCATGGGCCTTGGCAAAGGGAACGTGGGCAGTTCCAGAGCCGCTACGACATCAGGGTGCATCAGGGAACGGGAGCAACCCGAGTCTAGCATGGCCCACACTTCCACCGTTCTGGTTTTTGAGCTTAGTTTAACTTTAACAGTCAGTGTGGGGAAGTTTCCACTCACCGAATCATGGTTACGCCCGGTTTCTTCCACCTGCCCTAGGGCGCCCTTCAGGGCAGGTGGTAGGCTTTTCCCGCCGGCTGCTCGAATTGCAACTCTTCCTCCTCTTCGCCGAAGGGAAGGTCTGGGGGGTCCAGTTCCGCGAGGGCTGCCTTCAGTTTTCGCGGTGGAGCAGGAGCAGGCGTCTTTACCGTGGGTTTCGTCTGTCGTTCCTCTGGGCGGCGTCTTGGGCACGAAGTGGCTCGATGTCCTTCTTTCCCACATCTGAGGCACTGACCCTTGGAGAACCGTTGCTCCCTCTCTTCTTCCCAGGTTTTTGGTTTGGGGCGGCTGGCAAGTCCAGATGTGCGCGCTCCTCTAGCGAGACGTGTTTGTCTAAGCTCCTTGGTATGGGCATAGGTTCGTAGGGCATTTTCTGCGCTTCCCGCCAACTGAATCCACCCATATAGCGTTTTAGGGTCATCTCTACCCAGAGCCCATCGAAGGATTTCGGGTTCAAGCCCCTGCTTGAACAATTCGATGATTGTTGGCTCAGACCAGTCTTCCACTTTTCCTGCCAAAGCTTTAAACTCCAACGCATATTTGGCAACTGGGAGGGACCCTTGGTAAAGTTTCCGCAGGTCATTTTTGGCCGTTTCTTGAGCTAGGGGGTCTTCGAAATGCTCTTTAAGTGCCCACAAAAAGTCATCGAAGTCCTCTAACTCAGTCGCCTCAGCTTGGCATAGTTGCACATACCAATCCGCTGCCTTTCCTCTCAGCTTGTTGGCAATGAAATTGACCTTGCCATGTTCAGACCGAAAATTTCGACCCCAATCCTCTATGTAGTGCTTGGCATTAGTAATAAAGAAGGAGAGCGTGGTGGGATCCCCATCGAACTTCACTCCAAATGGTGGGAAGGATCTTGCCGGCTCAGCTGGCTGTGGCGGTGCCGCTAATGTCAGCGTGCGCCGAGCCCCCATGGGTGGTCGATCCCTAGGAGGTCTTGCCTCTCGCTCCCCCCCTTGACGGGCTGATCGAGTCTTGCTTCTCCCCCGGGTCACCATGGTACTATGCCTGGGGTACTGTGACGGCTCTTCCTCCCAATCCTCCGGGGTGGGCTCTGCCTCTCCGGGTAGATCCTCTTTGGGTAGATCCTTGAGGATCGTCACAATTAAATCCATTTTATCTTCTAATGCCCTCATACGGGCCGGAGTGACCGGCTCCTCCGAGGGTTGGTTGGTTACCACCACCCTCGGTGACAAGGGGACTTCGTGCTCCCAGGTCAATTGTGGAGACCCCCTCCCCTGTGCTCTTTCCATG
The DNA here is from genome assembly GCF_035149785.1 of Candoia aspera. Classification (NCBI taxonomy): domain Eukaryota; kingdom Metazoa; phylum Chordata; class Lepidosauria; order Squamata; family Candoiidae; genus Candoia; species Candoia aspera. The sequence continues at coordinate 159,392,347 of NC_086155.1, forward strand.
ACAGTTCTATGTTCACTCCTGAGACTCTCCTGCATGGATATCAGCAGCTCGTCCAATTGGATATCTCGCAACTCTCGACGGGCTGCTCTTTGCGCTCTCGAAGTTAGCACTGGCCGGCTTTTGACCGCCTCCCGCTCTTCTTCGCTTCCCTCACTTGCGCGCAGTTGAGGTTGAGGTTCTGTCATCGCTAGCGTTCCCTCTTATCCAATGATTGGATGGGGCTAGCGGAAAATGGGTAGAATGATTCTCAGCTTTATGTAACGATTGCCTAATCCCAAATACTCAGTCTCACAAGCTCGGGCTTAAAGATAACTGATTTATTAAAGGAATAGTATGCAAATACAGAGAAAGCTGAGAATGAGCAAAAGCGCGCCAAATACAAACTTAAAAGCCTTGCTTGTAAGCAGGTCCCGCCCCGTCGCCCGTCAGGACGCTCCCCCTCCCAGGTGCTGGAAGCCGTTAGACGCGCCTGGGAAAGTAACCTTGAGCAGGAGCGCAAACCCAAACATGCATTCCAAGCCCTCAAAACAAGGGAGGGCGAAAGAATGGAAAAACCCCGGGTGAAAGAACACGGAACAGAGAATGACATGTGAAACGTTACAATGTTAACCATACATTAGAATGAGAACATGACAAAGCCCATTGCACCCCATCCAGGCCCTTACAGCTTCCAGGCACTGGGTCAGGACATCCACGGCATCACTCAGGCAGTTTGGGGTAGAGATATAAAGCTGAGTATCATCAGCAAATTGATGGTATCGTACCCCAAACGGTTGGATCACCTTCCCCAAAGGTCTCATATAGATGTTAAATAGGAGAGGGGAGATAACCAAGCCCTGAGGCACCCCACAAAGTAGGGGACATGGGCTGGACATGGGCTGGACCCCCTATCAACACCGACTGGAACCAACCCTGGGGGAAGGAGGAGAACCAGCACAAAGCTGTGCTGCCCACCCCCACCTCCCGAAGCCCGTCCAGAAGGATACCATGATCAATGGTATCGAAGGCCACTGAGAGGTCAAGAAGAGAAAGAATGGTCACACTGCCCCCATCCCGCTCCCACCAGAGATCATCTAAGAGTGCTATCAATGCTGTCTCAGTCCCATAACCCAGCCTGAACCCTGACTGAAAAGGGTCCAGATAATCCGCTTCATCCAGGGTCTTCTGCAGCTGCCACGTGACCACTCTCTCCACAACCTTCCCTAAAAAGGGGAGGTTGGAGACTGGACGAAAACTGTCCAGGCTGGTTGGGTTGAGCGATGGCCCCTTGAGGAGAGGATGCACCACCGCTTCCTTAAGAGCCGGCGGGAGCACCCCCTCTCTCAAAGAGGAATTAACCACCGCCCAGACCCAATCACGTGCCTCCTCCCAGGCAGCCTTGACCAACCAGGAAGGGCACAGATCTAATGCAGAAGTGGCCGAACTAGTAGCTGCGAGGGCCCTGTCCACTTCCTCAGGTGCAACCGGATCAAACTCCCCCCAGATAACCATGCCAGACTTTGCCCCCGTATCCTCCACTGGCCCTGCCTTAAAGTTGGAGTCCAATGTAGAGTGAATGCAAGCGACTTTATCCGCTAGATGCACAGCATATTCCTCACATATTCCTTCTTGGACTATTGGGTCTTTTGGGTTACTTAATATCTTTTGAAGAATTTTAGTTGGTTTATGTGCTACAGTGATCCATGTGGTTGTAACAGTCTGTTGGTGGTTTCTGAGATGCTTCTGATGTATGGCAGTGTTATCCTTTTCATAGTTTCTGTTGGTTGGGTTGTAGTGGGTTGGGTGGTGAGGCACTTTTTGATGAAGTTGAGAGGGTATTCATTTTGCTGGAAGATGCTGCACAGATGATCTGTTTCCTTTTCTGGTGTTCTGGGTTGCTGCAGTGTGTAAGTGCTTGTCTGAATAATGTTCTTACACAGCTTCTCTTGTGGGAGGTTGGACTGTTACTTTGGTAATGGAGCATTTGGTTGGTGTGGGTAGCTTTCCGGTAGACTTGTGTTTCTAACTTGCCATCATTTCCTCTACTGATGAGGATGTCCATTCCCTATTAGATAGGGAATCTACTTCAAAGCTATAATGGTAGTGAATGTTTTAGAAACAAGAAATAATGTATTATCTTTTTTTTTTTTAGGCAGTGCATGGTATATCTAAATGGGAGCCACTGGGTATCCATCTCACTGTGTTGCAAATGTAAAATGGGTGAGAGGATACATATTTATAAGATATAGGCTTGTCTCACTATTGTCCCATTTTGGTTTAATATCTATTACTTTGTTAATAAGTTACACAGATCAACGGTTGAAACTTGTGGGTGTTCCCTTGAATTATATATCAGAGACTTGGAACACTGGTCTATCAAGAACTATGGTCTATCAAATGAGGCTTTTGAGGGAGAACACCAAAAAGATTACTTGCCAAGATTAGAAAGACAGGACAATCCCACATTTATAATCTTGGGTGGTGAATATTATTCACTTTCTGATTATAAACTGATATTTCTATTGATGCAATGGAAAGACATCAATATTATTCTGTGTGCTCAAGGTTTAAAGAGTCTAAAAATTGGGTTTTATATGCATATGTATAAAACAATATTTTATTTTGTTGTTTCTTTTTTCCTGTTTGCTTTTGTGCTTTGGGTTTATAAAATTCCTTTTTAATATTTTCCTTTCCTTTTCTATTTTGTATAGTAAATCTATAAAAATTACAATAAATGCATTGCATATCTAATCAAGAGCTACTATAAATTTACTAGATGTGATTCTGTTGCCATGAGTAGGAAAATTTATATAAAATCTAGTAAATCAAAGGACTCCTACAAATCTGTTAAGAGGAATTTTCTGCACTGTGAAGTACAGCAGGGGAAATAGTGAAACTGGATGACATTTTATTCAGTACATGATGCCAGCCTTTTTATGCTCATGGCAGTAGCTGAAGCCACAGCAAATGCACTAACAATGGGCCAACAGAATTGAGTATATAATTTCTTTTTCAGATTTCTCTCCTTTGAATGTTGACTATTGTCCTAAAGCAGTGTTTCTCAAACTTGGCAACTTGAAGATGTGTGGACTTCAACCCCCAGAATTCTCAGCCAGAATGGCTGGTTGGGGAATTCTGGGAGTTGAAGTCCACACATCTTCAAGCTGCCAAGGTTGAGAAACACTGCCCTAAAGTATGTTAATGAAGACATTGATGAGAATATATAAAATCTAGTTCATCCAGCATTGATACTATTTCTAAGTTGCTGGTTATGGTATGTGATTTTTAGGGATGTGCACCAAACAGAAACATTGTTTTATTTTGAATCCAGAACAAACCATCATATACTAATGTTCCGCTGAACTGTGGTTGACCTGCAATTCTTTGAGAGAACTAAAACCAAGTTTTGGTTGTTCTGGGAACTGGAAGATGAAAAATCTGGAGGACTGAGTAGGGCAAGATTATTATCACAAGGTATATAAGTCCAGTACAGTGACTATGCAGTGTACATATACAAATACAAATATCTGCTGTTTAGATATATATGGGCTCACAAAGTATGAGAATTATTCTTTAAACTACATAAATATTTTAAAATTTTACTGGGAACTATATTTGGAAAAAGCATATAGACTTGCACAAATATGCAGTTTAAAAACAACTTTGCAACTTTGCAGCTTTGAGTATCTTCCCCCCCCCCCGCCCCCCCAGCACTGAATGTGTTGGTATGTAGCTGTTTTGGATACAGTATATGTATGAATTGTAGTATTTTGTTATATTACGCAGTCTTTATTGATTGTTATTATAACTGATGATGTATGCTGACTTGAGTCATGGGCTGAGTGGGGCAGCTATATAATTCAGTCAATCAGTTAAATAAACAGATAAGAAAGTTAATAACATCTGAATTTAAGGTAATTTGACTGCCTTTAAAAACATGGACAAATCTTCATTTGTTTCTTAATTCTTACATACAGAACTGCATTTTCTTTGGTGCATTTTAACTGAGTTTGCATATAAATTCAAATTTATATGCAAATTCAGTTAAATTGTAAGCATTAAACTGAATGATATATCCGGAAAATGGCATGTTACACTAAATGGTCACATTATACTGACCCTGGGTTGTTTTAAAAGCCATAGTGGCTCACTTGATAAATCAAGTAAATCATATAACAAGGATTATAAACCATAGTAACTGGGTTCTAACTCTAAGTTATTCTTCATAAAGTCAATAGATCATATACAATAAAATATCACATTACCTTATGGTAAGCTAAAGCAAAATATACATTATGACATTATGTGATGCTTGAACTCATGTGATCTGTATACATACTAGATTACATGAATTAGATTTATTAGATTTATTGAATTAGATTTAGATCCAGGTTAGAACCAAAATGACAATCAAATAAATAAATAAATAAATAAATTCCCTTCTCACCACTATGGGTGGTATGTGTCTTCCTCAACCTCGGGTCCTCTACCAGAGGGATTTTGAGGGACCTGTGCAGTATCTTAGCTGTTTCTAGCCCTGTACTCTTCTGGACAGAGAGCTCTGATGTTCTTCCTGGGGTCTGTTGGAGCCACTCTCCCAGCTTAGGAGTCACAGCTGTGAGTGCTCCTACCACCACTGGGCCACTTTGGCCTTTACTTTCCACATCCTCTCTAGTTCCTCCTTCAGGCCCTGGCACTTCTCCAGCTTCTCATGCTCCTTCTTCCTGATGTTGCTGTCACTTGGCACAGCTACATCTATCACCACTGCTGTCTTCTGGTCCTTGCCTACTACCACAATGTCTGTGTCCTGATCAGACTATGAGGTGGCCAGGCAGATTCAGTATCAAAAAAATACTCTTTATGAAACAACTATTTACAATAAATAAGTCCTTAGAATCAAGAAGTAACTGGTTTCAATCAAGACCAACTGGGCGGCAACAAAGAAACTGGCAAGGTTGCAGGAGGAGATGGCAGCAAGGTGGCAGAGCAGGATTCTCTGAGGGAGGCTGGAAGGCTGAAAGAAGTTGGAGCACATGGCGCTACTGGAACTGGAATCAATTGACCACAAACTGGAACACCACTTGAACTAGGCTGGCACCAGAATGCTGGGTGAGGCTGGGTGGAGCTCTCTGGAAAAGTCTTGGTTCTATCAACCAGACTGGACTGGACTCGATGACTTGGGCTGGACTGGATACTTGGAACTGGAGACTCGGAACAAGGCTGAGAACTTGGAGCAAGACTGAACTCAGCTGGAGACACTGGGCTGGGCTGGATACTCTGGACTATGGACTCGGAGCAAGGCTAAGGACTTGGAACAAGGCTGGACTCAGCTGAAGATTCCTGGCGAGGCTGAAAGCTAGGCACAAGACAAGACTGGACTGGAACTTCTGGACTAGGCAAGGAACTCGAGACATGGCAGGACTAGACCACAGGTTCTAGACAAGGTTGCAAACCTGGTTCACAACAGGATAGGTGTGAAACTCCGGAACAATGTCATGCACCTGAGGCACAGCTAAACTGGACTGGACATCCAAAGCGAGGCTGGAGATCAGTGGCACAACCAAGCTGTACTGGAGACTTTGGACTAAGCTGAGAGCTAGGGACGTTGCTAGGCTGGCCCAAAGACTCGGGGCAATGGTGCGGACTTAAAGAATGATGAGACTGGACTGGAGACTCTGGACATGGCTGGAACCTCGAGGCAGGTCTGGAAGTGTGCCTGGAACATGCACAAGGTGAATGTGGAGGACTGAGGCTGGACGCAAGACTGAGATCACTGGGTCCGGCGAAGAGAAGATCCTCGGCAGCAGAAGCAGGATTCAAGTCCTCTTTGGTGGAAACCGCTGGCGCTGATTCCTCTTCGGTAACAGATGCTGTTTCTGACACGGGTAAGGACTCTTCTGCGGGAGCTGTGAGCTTGAAGGATTGATTATCTCTGGCAGCTTGCTCTTCGCATGTCTGCCTTTTATGCTAATCCTTTGTGTACCTATTCCCTTCTACAGCCAATTGGGCTGCCTTCTCCTTTGCACACTTTTCTGCCTGTTGTTGGTGCGTGCTGAATGGAGGATTCAAATCATCCTCCAAAGACTAGCCAATCAGCATCTGTGACTCTTCCCGCGCTGCTGACTCATCTCTGGGTTTCGCTTTCCTGGTTTCAGCCCGGTAAGTTTCTCTTTCCTCCTCTGACTCAGAAAGAGTTTCATTTTCTGAGTCAGAGGCTGGCTGGAATCTCACAGTCTGGTTGATTGGCCAGGACCTGCCTGTCTGTCTGGATCTGGAAATCCCACAGGATCTTAGCCCTGTCATTTTACATGACCTTCTGTGGAATCTCCCATCTGGACTTGGGAGGGTCTAGCCCATACACTGTGCAGATGTTCGTGTACACAATGCCAACTACTTGGTTGTGCCATATTTATATTTATATATGTTCCTTAGGAATAAGTGCTAGTAAGGTTTTTAGAGGTTATTCTAAATTGACTCATACAAGACAGACATGTATAGGATTGTACCAACAATGTTGAATACTTGCCATTTTTCTTGACAGATAACAGAACCAGGTAGTTTATTGCATTTATTAATCAAAAGGGATGATTAATAGCATGCTTCTATACAATCAGGCATTAGTTTTCACCCTGCACCCTTGTTGCTAACTTCATAAACCTAATTTCGTAGCACAATGGCATAAAAGTAACAAATGAATCAAACATTCAGGTAAATATTCGAATAGTATTGTTACCTTTTCACAATATTCACTTTTCGATTTGCATACAATTTTGGTTTCTAAAACCAAACTTCTCTTAGGATATATTAACATACTTGCAGATCTTAAATTCTGAATTTATTCTGAAGTAAAGAAGAAAAACAATTCATAGCAATTGCTTTATAAATTATGTCCTGCTATGTTCTAACAATTCAGGGACTGCATAACTCCCAATAAAAATAAGTAATTAAACTTGATAATAGTTTCACAGTAGTGCTATATCTTTCAGGAAGAATGGACTATAATTTTAAGGGCACAGTGATATATGTGGTTTTAATTGGCAAGAAAAAATATATACTTCTTATGTCAGCAGTGTTCTATTTACTCTGCACTCCAAGAAATATAAATGTGCCTGTGCCTAAAATGACCGAGCAGGCAGAATCTCAGACAAATGAACCACAGATTGCACTGCACAAACAAGTTGCTTCATGGTCTTCATGGATGAGGTAATTACAAGGTGGGGGAGAGGGGAATATATACACAACATGGAAAACAAAACTAGAGATACGAACCAACTCTTAGTGACTACAGTGCATGCAGTTTTCTTGGAAACAGTATGGAAGTGGTTTGACATTGCTTTCTTCTGGAACTTACATCAACTTTTCAGCCCAGCTACACTCCTAGGAATGTACCATTCCTCGTGGAATTCCTTTCCAGTATTAAACAGGTCCAGCCCTGCTTAGCTATTTTGAGATCAGCCAAGGTTGGTTAGGTGTTGCCAGAACAAAAACACTTTTTTTCCTCCCCTCTCTCATATATGGTAATGAAATAGAGGACTAAGGTTAAGAGCTGGCACACATTATGACTAAAATAACAATATAAAAATATAAACGTTTTATTAGTATAGTACAATTGTTATCCCTGTTGGAGTTGTTCTGTAAAAGTAGTGATAAAAGATGAGTTGTCAACAATGTAGTCCTTCACATACTCACAAAGGGTCCTCCATTAATCTGTAAACTACCTGGCTTGTTTCAGGTAAAAGTTGTTGGTTTTTTTACCCACAGCACTGGTAAATTATTTTAATTAGTGAGCATACACTACAATGTTCTCTTACTTCTGAATAACAACAACAACAACACCCAAAGCCCCAAAGTTTTGAAATGAGAAAGCTCCTTTCAGAGGAACATTCATACAGATCCCCAGTGGAAGGCTGGTTGACACGACATATCAGGGCAGAAGTCCAGAGCAGATCCTCTGTTTCAGATGCCTTTGTTCAGCTTAGCCATGACTAGGATACTGGAACAGGAAGTGCTCTGTTCCCATCTGCTGAACTGAAATGAGGATTTGTATTTGGTCTTGCACAGGTATTCTAAAATGTTACAATGGTTTGGATTATAAAATAAAAAATAATTTATACAGATTTCTTATTTATTCTAAGATATGCTGTTTTGGTTGGTATTTCCTTAATTTGCAAATCTCCCTTTCCCCTTGTTTTTCAGTACCAAATCTTCATCCTGTATTTGTGTAAATGAGGCCAGTTAACTAAATGACCATGTTTCATATCTATAGTAAGTATTAGAGGTGATTTGTTGTGATCAGTTGCAGACCAGGGTAGTTCGTTCTGTCCATTTATGATTTGATTTGGTAATTTTTGTTAATTAAAAGTACATCTAATAGAGCCCAGAGATGGGTAGTGGTTGTATTTTAAAAAATTAACTGCTAAAAAAAAATTAAAGAACGCTAGCATGCTAACAGCATTTCTAAGCCTTATGAAGAGTAAAGGTATCTTTCCTGGCACTTTCTGGAATGGCCATGTGTTATTCTTTAAATAAAAACTATAAAGCAAATTCCCATAATTATCTGAACTCTGTTTGATTTTTTATGATGTTTGTATTTAAGAGTTTTAATAATCTCTGTATTTTAATGTTAGATTAATTGCTTAACCATAAATATAAATTTATCATAAACTGTGAACAATATATCAGAATCTGAATAAATTGCAATACTGACAAGGTCAGTGGGCACTGAGAAAGCATGATCATCTTCAATAATCCTAAAACTCCATTAAATTTGTATGTAATTGTCTTCATTCATTTTAATGACATAGTGATGGGAAAAAAATCTGTAGGAACAAAAGTCTCTTTAATGCAGTGCATATCCAATTGCATTATTCTAACAATGGCTCATAAATGTATATTTAAAATACTGGCTATGTAATAATCAGATAAATGGTAATAATGTAAGAAGTAGGGATGAAAAACACATTTCTTAAATATTTCTCACTGCATTCAACTTAATTATATATATATATTTTAATATATCATTCTCACTTCCATATAGCGAAGTGGGCAGAAGCATGTTCTTATTCACATCCATTTTTATTCTTTCAGTAAATATTCATTCTTCACAATAGACAATGTACTATCCACTGCTTTTTACCACATTTGCATGTCTTAACATTTTTCCATCCATCTCCCCATCTTTAGTAAACATTCAACCAAAATACACAATTCATCTACTTGCTCTAATTTTTTGCCTTGTATGTTTATTCTGTTTTTCCTGTCAAGCCAAGTACCTTGATCTTTGATACATTAATTTTCTTATCTATGCTCCACTGCATCATATAGTCTTTCTGATATTTGCTACAGATCATCTGTGTTCTTAGTAGCACAACAGTTTCTACCCATAAAAGTAAACATACATTAATATACCAAACCAGCACTCTATCATCGCTACACAATTCCTTATATAGGTAGTCCTCACTTGCTGACCACAATTGGGACTGGAAACTCCATTGCTAAGTGACAGGGTCATAAAGTGAAACACAATGTTACTGCGCCTGACTTATGACATCAATTTGTCAGTTCCAGCTGCAGTTGTTAAGCAAATTGCCGCAGGTCATTAAGCATAATGTCATGTGACTTGAATGTCTGTCAGTTGCCTCCCTCCTTTCTGCCTTACTCATTTTTTTTGTCCTTTCAAAGAGGGAAGTCTACCCATTCAGGAAAAGGAGCACTAAAAAGGAACATCAGACTGAAAACCTCTTATACATTATTACCAAGAATCCTGTATAAACATAGCTGAAACATTTAGACCAGTGTTTCCCAATCTTGGCAACTTGAAGATGTGTGGACTTCAACTCCCAGAATTCCCCAGCTATGCATGCTGGCTAGGGAATTCTGGGAGTTGAAGTCCACTCATCCTCAAGTTGCCTAGGTTGTGAAACACTGATTTAGACAAACTGATTCCTAAACTGGGTTAACTGAACAGAGTTCCTGGACATTGGATAGATACTTTCACTGAGATGTGGGTTGTTTAGATATTTAGATATACAATTTTTATCACTGAACATCATAGATTTGGAACTGGATTAATCACTGTCTTTCAATTGACCTTTTATTTTAACAACCATTCTTGTTTAAAGAAAAAAAAAGATGAAAGAGCGGACCAGGTATGCCACCATGTGTTCCTGGAAGAAAATGCAAGATTACATAATAAGAATAAAATAAATATATAAATACATAAAATGTTCAGAAAAGGGCAACCGAATTGATTAATTACACACAGCAACTTCCTTGTGAGGAAAAGAATTTTGGGGTCTTTGGGGCTTATAAAAACAAAGGGCAGTAAATAAAACTATGCATGATATAGAGAAAATAAACAGGGAAAAGCTTTTTTCTTAATGCTAGAAGTCAGCATCATTCGATAAGGGTGATTCATTGATAGACAGACACATACACAAATGTTCATATACACAGAGAGAAACACACACACACGTGTGTGTATATATATATATATATATACAAACATACATACATACATAGACACACTCAGTGCATAACTAAATTATAGAAATTAACACATTTAAGAGGGAAAATCTACCTGTTAGAATGAATGGATAGATTTCTCACCCTGTCTGTCTCAGAACCTTCTGTTGGGGCATGTGTATGGAATGGTGTTCCTGAACTCTTATCCTCCTTATGGACTTTCTGTAGGTAGCTGTGAAAATGAATGCTAAATCAAATGGTTCTTTTAACAAATTCCTTGGAAATTGCCATCTGTAGAGTTAATGGGAAATAATTTCTACTTGTGAGTGTGAATTGTGAGTGTGAATACTTGTGAATTTCTACTTGTGAGTAGATTCCCTAAAAATATAAATAATTGCTAGATTTAGAACAACCCTTGATGATTCTAAGCAATTAATATTGACAGTATTGTACAAAACATTCAGAATAATCCCCAAATGAGCACAAGATTACACTGAATATTTGTTCATAGTGTTTTATTTATTTATCTAATTAATTTTTCAAATTTTGCCACCGCCCATCTCCCCCAGAAGAGGGGCCTTATTGGAGTTTTCCATTTACATTAAGTGTATTTGAGTAAAAGCTAACAATTATTACAATATAATTATTTCTTTCTATTTATTCTAGTTGAAATTTTGAAGTGTTGCACCTTGAAAGTCAAATGCATCCAGCTGAACTGTGAATATATGGATTAGGTTTATAAGCTAACTAGAATAATAGCCTGTATTGCATAAATATGTATTCATATGAATAATGGATTTAGGTTCAGCCTTACCAGGCCTGTACAATGTGAGATAGCTTCTCTTCAACAAAGCAATTTGGACCAGAGTGAAGAGGACAGTCAGTTCACTTCAGCAAAGCAAGTTGGGTCTCAAAGTACTTCAGATTAGTACTTTGGGAGAAGGCTCCTTTCAGCATTGTGCCCAAAATTGGCTGTAGTGCTTGCAAGTTGAATAGTCCCAGGATTGCCTGCAATATATCCTGGCGGTGTCTAGCCTCACAGATTTCTGTCATGCCTGGAGAGGGCTAAGGTGGTTTCTTCCTGCTTGCTCTAGAGGCAGAGTGCCCTCAGGGAAGGAGGAAGTCATCCTCCTGGCCAGCATTGTGGACATGCCCATAACCCTTCAGAGCTTTGCTTATCCCTTAACCTATTTCTGTTTATGCAGACCAAGGCCCATTAAACTCCACATGCCTCACTTCTGAGAGGACCTGAACTGGATTTACTCTCCCTTTCTTTGATTTTGCTGATCACAGATATTTACTGTAGTTGATTTACTTTGTGTTCTTTAGCCTAACAACCAAGCACACTTGCAAAAGTTGTGAGTAGTGTATTTGTAGCCATTTTTAATATTCTGTGCTCAAATAAATAAAAAAGGAATTACCAGTTTTAAGCCTTTCTTGTAAAGTGGTTAGCACCCATAACTGTAAATAGCTACAACATTTGTCACCGTATGTAGTATAAAAGGGAATGGAACTCAACACTTTATAGTAGATACACTTTTCATAATGGGGGGGTGGGGGGAGGGAATGCAGATTTATTTATTTATAACCCACTTCATTTCAGTCATACTCAAGACTGAGGGAGTTAATAAATGTAATACAGTGAAGCAATAAAAGAGTATGAAATAATCCATCTAATAAAAAATTTCAGAACAAGCTACAGCCTCTGGAACCTAAGACCTTGGATGAAAAATAAGTCTTGCATTGCAGAGGGAGAGCAGTTCATAACTGAGACTCTATTTTTAAAAAGGCCCTTGTTTTGCATCTCTGTAAAATGGGCTCAGGAGTACAATGCAAATAGACCCTTTCCACTGGTGATATGGCCACCATAAGCTGACTTTGTTTTTGAGGAGTGGGGAGTTTGGAGATAAAAATCTTCAGTATTTCTGTTGTAAAATTAGAAATGAGCTCCCGTTGCTAGTCCCAGCTCCTGCACACCAAGCAGTTCGAAAACATACAAATGTGAGTAGATTAATTGGTACCGCTTTGGCGGGAAGGTAACGGCGTTCCGTGAGTCATGCTGGCCACATGACCCGGAAGTGTCTATGACAACGCCGGCTCCAAGGCTTAGAAACGGAGATGAGCACCGCCCCCTAGAGTCGGACACGACTGGACTTTACGTCAAGGGAAACCTTTACCTTTACCTCTATCCATTCCAACAACCAGGTCATTAAACAAAATGGTTGCTAAGTGAACACATGATTGAGAGAGAGAGAGAGACACTGCAAAGATCACTGTTGCTGCTGTCTCATTCATATAAAGTTTTCTCATACAGTATCCTATGCCTGACTGGTTTTTCTTCCTTCTTTTTTGCCCTCTCGCAGGGTGGAGAGATTGCCTAAATAAGCTCTCTCTTCCTGAGCTGCTTTTCTCTGCAGCACAGCACTTCCCTAAAAAGTGCTTATTGCACCTTAACAAGCTCAGCTCTGTTACCTTAATTAGTTGATTAGAACCCTCTGGCTCCCAGCTGCTGCCTGAAACTGAACCAGACCTTAATCAGTTTCACACTGAAGGCTTTTGTTGTCAGGCTTATGACATTTGGTTGTAAATGGGTGCATTGGTCAGAAAATGATTTTTTTTTATTACCATCCTATTTGTGTACGTTTGCTAACCTAGGTAGTTGCTAAATGAGGAACAGCTGTATTTTTGTAATTTAGACCAGTGTTTCTCAACCTTACAATGTGGTGATATACTGGCTAGGGAATTCTGGGAGTTATTTTATTTATTTATTTATTTATTAATCACATTTATCACTGCTCATCTCCCAAAAGGGACTCTGGGTGGTTTACAATAAAAGATAGATAAAAATATAAAACTATAAAACCCTATAATACAAATACAATAAATATAATAAAAACCTCGATGGTTAAAAGTTCTTTATGATTTGCAGGCAGAGCTGGGTCCTTCTAAGAAACTAACCATCCCCAGGAATGGCTACTGGGGGTTGGGGTTAGTTGCCAGGGTTGGGAAACATTGATTTAGACCAATATTGTAGTTAGACCAAGTCTGCAAGACTACTTACGAAGTTTGAGAATGAAACAAATTTTGAACAAAAATTTTCCATTTGATCTTTGTTTTACTAAGTTTTTCAATTATATTAAATTACTTTAAATAAATTATATATACTTGTCTGCTCCTATAAGTTCTAATTTTTCAGTTCTTGTATTAATAAGAAATGAAATATTTATTAAAGTTCATATGGAAATAGTATTTAGTAAAAAAGATGCAACTGATTTCGGTGATTTTCCATTTCCATGTAAATATCTAAAATTTTCCCAACAATATTATAAATACTTTAAGTTATTAGTATTGGATTGAGCAATCTGTGAGTATATTTTATATAACCATGTAAGAATTATTCAGTCTAAGAATGTTTTTTAAAGTTATAACAATGTAAAAGTATAGTCACTGCCTGTTGATGGATGGTTATCATCAGTAATTACATCTTGAGATTCTTAAATCTCAAGTTGCTAAAAATTTATCAGACACTTAGTACCTGAATATCTAATCTTGGCCTCCTTTTAAATTATTCTAATGTATGCATGAATTAAGAGATTTTCAGACCACTTGCATAAAAGAAGTATAAGTGGCGTAACATAAACAGGATAAATTTTACCCATTTTGCTCCTTTTTTCTATTTGCTTATTTTCAATCTGTTAAAAATGTAATTAATTCTACTTACAGTGGTGAAAAATTATAAACACTTCTGTATATCAAAATGTTTGTATATAATTCTGTTACCTAAATATACACAGATTAACCTTATGAGCTATGCAGAAATTCCCCAGTGTTATAACTTTAGATTAATCAGATCTCCTTATTCCAAAAGGGATATGTGAGGTTCACAAGATATGCAGAAGGTAATTCATATGCACAGTAAGCAAGTCTGTGAGTGTCAACTATCTACTCAAGCTTCCCCAGAAAAGTTGTTCCATAGGCCACTGGCAACAGGGATAGCAACCAGCCTTCATTGACAAAGATGATGATGAAGATGATGAAGATGATGATAATTTATTAAATGTGTATGCCTGACTCTCAAAATGAATGAAATGGTGGATAGCTTCTACCTTTTAAGATCAGCTATCAACAATAAAGGAGCAGGCAGTCAAAAAATATGTACAGATCAGCAATTAAGGCCTTGGAAAAGATATTCAATTGCCATGATGTGTCTATACCTACCAAGATCAGAATCATGCAGGCAGTAGTTTTTCCTTTCACTCTATGGAAGTGAAAGTTAGACCTCAAAGAAGGATGGACACTTTTAACCTTTGGTGTTGGTGAAGACTTCTGAGAATACTTATATACCCAGGAAAACAAATAATAGATATCAGCCCTTTGAGGTGGTCCAGACAAGAAGCACCAACCATGAGTACTAGCACTACCTTTTATAGTAAGGTTACAGTAACAGAATCTTGCAGGTGTCAGGCCTATCCCAAGAACAACGAGAAATCAGACCAGCCAAACTTCAGTTCTTTATTTGATCACACTGTTTATATAGAATCTTGCCAGACTAAATCTACTCTACTCTAACCTAAGGGAAGTAACCTGGGAGTCTCTGGGGTGGGGCTACTCTGGATCTCTTTATCTTCCCACATTCTATCTTGCGCTATGTTGTCTCTTGTCCTGCCCCCCTCCTTGGAATGTGCTCCCTCCTTCCTGAGAACCAGCTGCGTTACTGCAGTCCATCACAGCAAGTCTGAAAGTACCTCTCCACTCCTTTACTTTTACTCTCTTGAAAACTAGGGACGGTCTCTTCTGAGACACTTGCTCCACCCCCACCCCTCCTTTGGATGCAGATTTTGTTTATAAGACCATTGTCTAGGCTGTGGCTCTTCCTTCTTTCTCCCAAGGTCATTCCCACATACCATTACAATATATCACAGAACAAATCAATCTCATTCAAGGCATTAATGACCAGGCTCAAATTGTTATACTTCGGACATTTTGCAAAGATCTAGCTCTCTTGAGAAGTGTATAATGCTGGGAAAGGTGGAAGGAAAGAGAAGACAAGGACAATCAGCAACAAGATGAATTGACAGAGGCAATGGGTACACTGTTAGAAGACCTGGAAGCCCAGATTAAGGACAGAATATCCTGGAGAAGGTTTGTCTATTTGGTAACTAAAAGTTGGCACTGACTTTTACATGGGCATAGAATACATGGGATAGAAAGATAAAAGACATAAAGACCAATCTATTTACAGTATAATAATTCTGTAATCATTTTGCAGATTTCCAGTAAACCTAAAGGAGTCTTTGTGGATGTCATTTTAAATATTTAACTATTTTTATAGATAGCTGAATAATATTAGCCTGTATATGAACCATGATAGGAAATTCAACTATTTTTGCCATAGCATAAAGAATACGAAGTTCTTAATTTCCCTGCAGAATCATTCACAAGTTCTTCACTTCTTCTTCATGAGAGATATTATTCTGTTTTATTATTATACTGTAGCAAGGAGAAAATCAACAGCAAAGCAGCACTGTTGGCTTCCATTATGCTAAAGCTTCAAAAATGCAAATTCACAGAAGTCAAATCATTTAAGGTCTCCAGGTTTTCACCTTTGAGTTGTTAAAATCCATTGTAAGGGACAGGTAACCGAATGCATATTAAATCATCTCTAAGTCTTTATCTGCAAATCTGTTTCACATTTTGGCCTGATTCACGTGGATTTTTTTTTCAATAATAAAAAAAATAGCAGCAAGTGACAGTCTCCCAGCCACCATCAAAGAAGACTGGCTCCCTGTTTGGTGCAGGCATTTGTGATTCTACACAGCTAGTGTTACCCTCCCCCCACTCTACCCTTTACAATGAGTATTATTAAGAAGTTTGTTGTCTGATGGCGGATTAAAGAATGACAATTTATTTATATTTATAGATATTTATAGATATTTATAGATAGTTATTTATTTATTTATTTATTTATTTATTTATTTATTTATAAAACTAAGGTGGAACATGTGGATTCCAACAGTGTCTTTAACAGTAACCGTTGCATTTTTTCAGTTGTTTCAGTCTAGATTCCACCAAATAACTATAACATTATGAAATCTGTGCTTATTCATCCATTAATTTAGGGGAAAGAAATTGACTTGTGAAATTTTGGAAAAACTGTTTGCTTAAGTGTAGAACTCTCTTCCATGTTCCCCTTTTTTCCAAATAAACAAAAGTTTCTTACTCTATAATGCATGAAGGTAATATTTATTAAAAAATAAATTAATCATCTAGAAATTGCTGTTGATGGGATAACTATCAATAAAACTTTAGGTATATCACAAAAATGGACTGGGTGCACATTTATGCTTCAAGAAGTTTCAGTGAACTAAGTATGCAAAGGAAGCTGACACTAATATTCAACTTTCTTAATTTCTATGCTTATTAATTGATTTCACCCTTTTTTCTTTAATCTTCAGCTAAATTCAGCTAAATTCAAACACTGATGAAAGCATTTCATTTTGAGTTTGAAAGTATGGCAGTGGATATGAGATTTTATAGATAACAGCATAAGAGTGCCAATACTTATATCAATATAATTAATATTTTAACTGAGCAGTACTACTAACTAAAATAATTTACCTATTTTTAATCAGGTATCTGATAGTAAATTACTGCTAATTTATAAAGTATTTTTCTCAGTGGCAGAATAATCTTTCTCATAAACTTTCTTCCATAAATTCAGAATGAAGTTTTATTTAATCAGTAGATTTTTTTATCGATTTTATTTTGCAGACAGCCGTCCAACAGAAAATAAGGGTCACATTACTGAAGATTTGAAAAAGCTAAAATTATCTTCAGAGATACAAGCAAGCAAACAATGACACTGCAATCATCTGCTTATGCTTCTTGAGGAAAATGTCTGCACTGGAAACATCATGAAAAGTAATGTATTTGAACAGATGGCAGACTTTTTAAAATCATTTCTTTCATATTCAAGTCTTGCTCTGCTTGATGAAAATTATCATATATGTTAATATTTATGTTTTGAAGAGCAGAGAGAATAGTTAATCTCATAATAGTAACTGTCTATAGAAAATGTTACTTAGAACAATAATAAAAGTGTAGCGTCTGTAATGTTTCACACAGAGGCTGTTGTTAGTTTAGTCATTTGCGAGAAGATAAGCAAAAGTGTTTGTTTGAATTTTGGGTTGTGTAGCATTTCAGGGATCATTCTGACATACAGTTCCAGTTCTGATGAACATGACAATGATTAAGGCCTTTTCGTCTGGAGGCATACCGGCATAATACTGCTGTGCTCATTTGTCATACTGATTGATCACACAATGCAGTTCTGTAATATATGTGACTACTCAGGGATACTGAATATGTATAAGATCCCACCTTCAATTATATATCTGTTTTTATTAACTGTTTATCTTTTCAGTGTGGAAACATTTATTTATAATTCCGTCACATTCTTATTCGGTAGATATATTTAGTGGGCAGCTACAGTGTGTCTACTTTCTTTTAAAGTCTGCTGCATGCAAAATTCTCCTTTAATTATTTTGGGTCTTGGAAATCACAGACCTTACAGAAACAAGGTTCCTAATAATTATCCAGATATTTTCCCCTAACCCATTATATAATAGTGTTCTTTTATTGTTTATTGTGTATTATTATTTTATTAACAATAATGCAGTTATTAAATTAATACATTTAATAGTTTATTTAATAAACTATTTCACATTTTCATTGTAGTTGCTACCTAAAAACTTCCATCACTGAGCAATAAACAAAATGCAAACATGTGGCATATTAGGGTCTTTTTAAGTTATAAAAGTATTTTTTGAGCTCAACAAATAGTGCTTATGCACATTATCTTGTCTTAGATACACCAGCTAAGATACATTATCTACTGAGTGTAGCTTGTTTGACATGGTATGGGAATCCAGTCATTGAAGTTTGTAAACCATATTTATATTGTAATGTTATACACTAACCAGGCCTTTTCAAGATTAAATATTTATATTTTCTTCACAATGTTGTGCTTTACAGTCTCTGTAAATAATGTGTTTGTGGCTGTTGACAGTATTATATTTATTTGCATTTCACATAATTGAGCAGATAGGTATTTTGTGAAAATACAAAATGCTGTTAGATTCAGTATATAAAATATGGGATAGAGTATTCTGAAAAGAAAAATTTCTCCCAGTGTAGGTATGTGACATATAAATTTGATGCTGAAATCTCAATAGCACTTTTTTCAAGAAAGGCAAGAATATAAAGCAAATATATTCAATGTTGCTGCATTGCCTGCAGCATATCTAAAGTATCTATGCAGTTGGAAATCAGCAAGCATAAATAAAATGCTAAATCTTATTATGATGCTCCAGGCCAGTAATGCGCAAGGTTTTTAGCCTAAGGACTGCACGATATCTGCATTATGTTGTTGAAAACTGCAGGAGTTAGGCTGGAGATATTGTGACACATTAACCTGATTCAGGGCAAGGAGGTGTAAGTTATGCAGTGGGTGCCTTTAGACACTGCAACTCTTAACAACACCATTTTGCCCCTTAAAGATCTCCCAGAAATAAAAGCAAAAGCAAAAAAAAAAAAAAATTCAGTTCCAT
This sequence comes from Candoia aspera, assembly GCF_035149785.1. Lineage (NCBI taxonomy): Eukaryota > Metazoa > Chordata > Lepidosauria > Squamata > Candoiidae > Candoia > Candoia aspera. The sequence goes on from NC_086155.1 coordinate 159,411,399, forward strand.
CTACTTTGAGAGCTCTGGAAGTCACAAACATGCCAGTGCCCCACATGTGGCCTTTAGGAGAAGTTTATCCTTTCATACTACTCTTTGAAATGCCACAGTTAGAGCTGTACAACTTTTTTTTTTCAGTTTAATTCATAGGCCTGAACTTGCACTTCTGCAAGGTGGATATGATTCAATAAATGGTCTCTTGCCTTTGTATTTCTCTTCAGTATTATGTTGTTTCATTAAATTAGCAATTAATATTTAATATATACAGTAAAACATGCATATAGTAGAATGCAAATTTAAATTTATATTATATTATTTCACTGTTTCAAGAAAAATTCAGGCATGAAATATTTAGACTAAGATTTCTTTTTTGCTACTATGACAGGATAAAGTCTATTCATCTGAAACTTTTTTACTGGGTAACAACTTATGAGATCTGCCATATGCTTTGTTAGGCAGTGACAGAGAAATACATAATCTTGTTCTGTAACTTCATAGTGCAATATATTACTACTCAAGATCAACAATAATAATGAAAGCATATATCTGAACAAGAACATTAGTTTAAATAGTATAATTGCATGTTTTAAATTTTTATAGAAATATATTTGAATTTTATAGTACTTCCAGAAAGAAATAAAAATAGCATTCTATGCTCCTTTTAAAAAACTGACAGTTGAATTAGTTTATTATCCACCATGTAAAGCTTTACTTCCAAAAGAAGTTACAATTTAATTTGAATATATTAAAAACATGATGTACACATATGAAAATGACACAGAGTGATTTCTCTGATCTAACATCTTTGAAGCTAAAAGGAAGGGTTGAGAACAACATCATTTTCAAACTATATAGCTTGTGATGTTGAAATCCATTAAAAATGGTCAGATAAAAAGCTTTGAATGAGAAGATGAGAATGGTATTAAGTTTGCTTCAAACTGTTCTTAAATTTTAAATTGTGGTTGACTCCAAATGCATCTACAGTTTCAAATTTCATAAAGCAATACTGGAGCTGCATTTATACTGCAAACAATTTGCTGATGATGAATTGCAGTGTGAAAGGATCACAATATCACACCTGCCATCTTGTACATTTTGACAGCCCTCTGAACTCTACTGTGTACATGTGTGTGCTTCCAAGGTGATTTTCTTTGCTAGCACCCTCACAGGAACATAGACAGCTGTGGAAAGCATTTGAAGCAAGTGTGCCAAGTATAGCAGATAAACAGCTATTTATTTGTTTGTTTGTTTGTTTCATTCATATGGCCGCCCATCTCTAACAAGTGACTCTGGGCGATGAACAATCATAAAATCAGTTAAAACCAAATTACAAACACAATACAAAAGAAAATTAAATATATATATATATAGCAGCTGAGAAAATTATAATCCACAGATATTAATATAACCTGGAAACAGGCCCTTGACACACTTGGGACCCCAGGCCCGGGCACATAACCAGGTCTTCAAGGCCTTACAAAAGGCCAACAGGATTGGGGCCATCCTAATCTCTAGAGGAAGAATGTTCAAGAGGGCAGATGCTATGGCAGAAAAGGCATACCTCCCAGTCCCTGTCAGCTGTTATGTCCTGGAGGAATTCTTGGCTTATATTATACAGTATGCTTTGCAAAGCAGATCTATCTTTCTTGAGTATGTATATGAACCTCATTTCATAAACCAATAGCAGGAAAAACAGCTACTTTAAGAGAAACACAATTGCCCCAAGAAAAAGTAGAAATTTAGTCCTAGCTAGATCAGCTGAAGTTGAATGTTACTAATTTCAAGGAAGTCTTCTACCTTCAGGGATGCAGGAGAAAAAAAAACAAAAAAAGATCACTTTTAGCTACCACTGAAGAACAAAAAATCCAAAAGGAGAAATAATCTAAACAAGAAGTAAAAAGGAAGTCCAGAATTGCAGGAACCCTCTTTTTAAAAACTTTAGCTAGGAATGGAACAAGTTTACCATTTTGTGGGAAGCCTAAACCTATTAAATTCCTTTGGTTATTCTGAAGATATTTCTGCATATATCAAAACTACACTGAATTAACTTTGCTAAGCTTTCTCTGAAATTATTCTCTTTGTCATCCATGGCACTAATAAAATTAATAAAGCACCAGGCCCAAGAATATATTCTGAAAACCTCATATATGGGAAGCAAGCAAAGCAGATCTTTCAAATGCTTTTCATAGCCCTACTTTTCAACTTTTGGGCAGGAGAGGGATGTTATTTGTGAAACACTTACAGAGATGAGTTTCATTGTATAGAGCTCTTAATAATCTCTTTTTGTTAAAAAAAAAAAAAAGCAAAACCCATGCATCTTACATTCTACACCATGCATGACAAGGCATGTGCCATTTTACTCCAACTGAATTCAGTCTTGCACAAAATTCTCCCAGCATTGAGAGCCTTTTTAAAGACTGGTTGATTATGTAAAGAGTAGCTTTCCCTTTTGCCATTACTATTGTACTTAACCTGTGTTCTATTTCCTGTCTTTCCAAAATTAGGGCTTTTTTTAATCCAGTTTTTTTCCCCTCAGATACTTTAGCATTTATATGTGTCATTTCATTGAGTAAAATTAAACATCTCCTTTGTTGCTGGCACAGAGGTTCCCTTTAGAATTTTCTCAGATATTTTCTTCAGCTTTAATAAATAGTCCCATTACTGACATTTTTATCCATAAGTGCAATCTGAAAACAATAAAAGTACAATAATTTTGTCTTTGTCTTTCTAATCATATACTTTTATTCTAGGGCTTAGTATTTAAAAAAAGATGAGAACAATTGGTGTGAGTAAGAAGTGTTTTGAAAGTTCAACAGACTTTACTTCCACAGATATTTATAGAATGAGGCAATTACATTCAATTCTAAGATCTACTGGTGATCTGAAAGCAAGACTAATTTTGTGAAAGTCTCAACTTGGAGGGGATGGGCTTTAAATTAAAAGCAAATGATGCTCCTAATACAATGATTTTGGCAGCTCTTTTTGGTGGAAATCCAATCTACTGTAGTGTAATATTGTGCTATTTTATAACAGGTGAATATTGACTCTCTTTCAGGCAGATCTGAATCCAGATCTATTTGCATTACACTTGAAGGATGTAATTTTTAAAAAGGTCACTGTGAGCAATATAATCAGAAAAATATCAGTTTGAATTCTTTCTTTCATGCCTTTGGACTGCGTTAAAATTTATCCAAATAGGGAGAGGAGTCCATTAAAATAACATTAACAAATGTCATTTTAAAAACATATGATCAGAATTCATAAATGTAATTAGAATCCTCTTCTTATTTAGAAGTGACAAAAATTTTGTAATGGGTTTTCTTTGGACATTGCTTTGCTAAGGGAATACAGTAAGTCCCTGTGGAATCCTGGTTATTTGATCTTGGTTGTTTGCTTGGAGATGTTTCATTGCCCAACTAGGCAACATCTTCATCAATCTACTGAAGATGTTGCCTAGTTGGGCAATGAAATGTCTGCAAGTAAACAACCAAGCTCAGAGAGCACCAGGGACTCCACAGTTCAACCCTGAGCTACAGATATTCTCTTCTGTTGGAATAAGTCCCTTTTTAGTTCTCTTGAAGAATGGGGAAATAAATATTTCTGATGAATGTCATCATAAAATATACAAGTTTTTATGTGTATGTATGTGTAAAATTTTTAATTCCATTCTATATATTACTCAGTTGGCTTATATGAAATGGCATTGCAATGAACATAGCTTGAAGTATTTATTCTGGTTCATTTTTGGAAGCTAGTACTTCATACAGACTTCTAAACTTAAAAATGTAATGATAGGGAAGTGAAAAAGTATGGAGCTTTTCTTACCTAATGTGTCGTAACAAATAGATCCTTGCCTGGATCTCACACAATTTTTTTTTAATGGATACCAGTTTTCATGGAAGAGAAGAACAAAAAGAACCATAGTCCAGGGGAAAGAAATCAGAAGCAGGTACTTTGAAATACACTGCTGAAGGAACATGACATTTTGTCAAAGATACCCAAACTCTTCACAAAACTTCACCTGTCCATTATATCATTTTAATAATAATTTGGCTTCTGTTTATCATCTTTTAAGTAAGAATTCAAACTTCAGTGTAAGTGCAGAAGTATCAGTGTAGCTGAAGGGCTTATGATAATTCTGTAAGCAGAGAAGGATCTGCAAGAGACAGATAAAGAGCTACTAATCCTCCTACTGTAATTTCCTACTGATAGCCTATCCATCTCTGTTCTAAATTAGAAAGCCGAGATATTAGAAAAGCTAGGCTGGGTGAATCTCACAGCATTAATCACAACATTAGGTCACAATATACTAAAAAAAATGTGCATTTTTGTAGTAGGTGTTTCACTACCAGCTATAACTGAGTAACAGCTAAAATAACATAAAGATTTGTTGAGTGATCAGATCTTAGTAATTACATTTTGTTGTGGGATACATATTTTGTCTATTGAATGAAAGCTAGTCTGATTCTTCTTCCTGATATTCTTGCATCTGCCCACTTGATCCTACAACCCATCAGTCTGTTTTGTTGCAATCCTACGTCAATTTTCTTAAAATAATACACATACAGTTTTTTTTACCAATACTGTTTTTACTAATTAATTAATTAATTAATTAGTGAAATTAATACTGTACAACAGGGGGAGTAATCACCCCTGGAGATGGTTAGAACCCTAAAATGGCCTCTTAGATTTACATGAGTGATTCCAACCAGTATCATCATCTGGATTTTATATGGTATTTAGCTTTAATATTGTATTTGTATTTATATTTATTTATGGTATTTTAATGCTTTTATCCTTGTTGTAGACCACTCAGAATCCCCCCTTTGGGGGGAGATGGGCAGCGGCAAAATTTAATAAATAAATAAAAATACTAATTCTAATAACTATGTTTTGGAAAAGGATGGCTGAATCACAAAATCAGCAGGGGCATGCAGAGGTGTGCGGAAGGGTCAGGGAGGATGCACTGGGGTGCGCAGGGCATGTAAGGGTGTGAGGCAGGGCCAGAGAGCATGTGCAAGGGTGGGAGGGTGTGTGTGAGAGGCACTGTGGGTTGGGGAGGGTGCATGAGGGTGTGAGGGGGTGTGCGATAGACACTGCATGGATCAGGGAGTGTGTGCAGGGGTGCATGAGAGGCACCACGCAGGTCAAGGAGATTGTGTGGGGGCATGCGAGAGGTGCTGCACAGGGCAGGGAGGTTGTGCAGGGGTGTGGCCTGGGTTGGGGAGGGTGTGTGGGGGTGTAAGAGTGGCCAGTGTGGTGTGAGCGCAGAGGGGCTGGGGGTGGGTGTGTGGGTGGGGGAGACTTACCCTAGTGACTTGTGACCTTCCATGCCAGCTTCTCCATAGACCTTCTGGGAAAGCCAGCATGAAAGGTTGTAAATAGCGATCACATGATTGTGGGGCACTTGGCAACCGGTCGTAAGTGCAAATGGGTTGCCAAGCACCTAGATTGTGATCATGTGACTACAGGGGTGCTGGGACAGGCAGAACTCCAAGGACTGGTTGTAACCACCATTTGTTCAGCACTGTCATAATTTGGAATAGTTGCTGACTGAATGGACATATATGTATATATGTATGAATGTATGTAAAGAATTGAGGAAAACATATATCTGATGAGGTATGCATAGAAAAAGCTTGTCACATAAAACAATATAAAGCATTTTCCAGATAGAGATTGATCGAGGGAATCAGCCTTCAGATGGCTGACTTTAAATGTTCATTACCCAATCATTTATAAGAGGGCCTTCGGACTATAACTTGTGGTTCTCTTAATCTTTATAAATAAATCTCATTTTTTTAATAAAATCAAGGCTTCTGGTTTTGCTTTTGCTTTTCTTCAATCAATACATTTATATTTGCGTATGTGTATGCATGTGTGTATATATGTTTTTGTGTGTGTTATTCCAAATCTACGAGGTTTATAAAAATCTCTTATAAATTACTTTCTGTACTGTAATATATATTTATATTTATATTTTCAAGTTATCTAGATGATAAGTTAGACACTTTTAACTTACCTGCAGTTTGGATTCATACATATGGTAGTAGCGTTCACTATAAGGGAAACTGGTGCATTGGCAGACTATATGCTACCATGAAAAGCATAGCACTTTTATTCACATGCAAAACAACAACAACAAAAAATGCTAAGCATCGTTTTAAAAAGGGAAAGGGAAAAAAAGAATTGCAGTCACCCAAATCAGTTACAATAGAAGTAATTTTAAATATCTAGGCATGTCGCCAACAGCTTTAGTAGGCTGAGTTAATCAACATTTTGAAGTTTCTTGCCAATTCATGCAGTGTTTTAATATTTCCTTAGTATAAAAATATATGTTATTTTCCCCTGTTTATTGACATCCTAACCCTCTTCACATTTTCTATTGGCTATTTAATTAGAAATGACTAAGAATATATTTCTGTATCTTTGTAAAACACATCCTCATTATTCAATTTGATGTAGTTAATAATTTTCTAGTGGGGTTGCTAGTACTATGAATAACAGTATTAGTGAAAATGGGTAGCACAAAATATACATGGGGTTCACTTCAGGATAATACTTTTCCTACACTAGTTCTGAACTTCTTCTGTCCTGTACCTAGAAGATGAGAGTATTGACTAGAAAATACTAAACTATTGTTAATAAAACTTGCATTTTCTAGTGAACAATTTTTACTTTGCTATATGAACCGCTAAACAGAAAAGTACCTCAGATCATAAAGACCATAAAGATTATAATGTGGCTGATTGTAAATTTAAGGGATTGTAAGGATATTTCTTATTTGTAAATACTGATACACTTGTATATTAGACAGTTTTTTTCTTAATGTGTGATGAGAATTATTATAACTCATATTTCTATTTTAATAATTCACGTTGAAAAAAAATCTTGAATTTCTGATGTCTCAAATTACACTAGTATGACAGAAACATCTGGATATAAATTTTATTTTGAATTGATTTAAGAAACTAATGATCTTCATATTGTTGATTCAGATTTTGGTAAGTTCTCTGCCATGATGATACTATGAAAGCTTAATTGGTCAAATTTTAAATTGTTCTGCTCTGGTTTTATCCAATAAACCTGGTTTTCCGTAGCTGGCAGTTAACCATAAAAATTGTTTGTGTGTGTTAGATTTTTGAAGAGAAGTACTATGAGTGTATGAATTAGAATTCAAATATGGTAGAATCTGAATGTATATGAGATTTTGGAAAATTGTAGCGGAACTTAATATCTTCATAGTCCCTTTGGGAGTGGCCGTTCAGAGTGGTGCTACATGACCCTGATGTAAGGTTGGCTCTTAGGCTGGGACAGGTTCTCCAACCTTGTTCTATAGCACTCAGAGATCTAGCAGGTCTTCTAATGCCTCTGCAAGATGCAAAACAAATATTCAGGATGCTTGAAGCAATCAAACTTTTTGGCACTGAGGGTAAGTACTTGCCTGCCCACCTCAGACTGAATTACTCATTCAAGAAAATGTTTGATTTTCTATGGTTACTGCCACCTCCTCAATACCCTGGCTAACTCATTGTCAAGACATTAAATAGAACTGTAACCATGGAAATACTGTAATACTTGGTCAAGTTTCTTGAAGTTTACAGATCATGCTGTTTCTAAGACTAACTAGCAATATGCCATCTGCGTGTGATTTAAATCTTGAACTTTCCAGCATATAGCTATTGAATTTGCTGTCCTAAATGACTCATTCTTCAGTATATATGACATGTCAGGAGATGAAAAAAAAATTGAGGATTTGGTTTGTGTTTGTGTGTGTTGCTGTATGAAGCAAAGGAAAGAATTAATTGCTTAATTAGTAATATGGTGTTAAAATCAATAATCATCGTTTATTTTGTCATCTTCAAATTGTTAGATGCTATCCTTCCTCAGAAGTGGCAGCACCCAACCAGCCTTGCTACGTTTGGAAGCTAAATACTGCTGGGCCTAGTTAGTACTTGATGGGAGACTTTTGTAAAATACTGGGATTGTAAGCTAGACTGGAAATTAAAAACAATTCTGCAAAAAACAGGGGAAACCACTTCCATATGGCTGCCAAGAAAACTAAATCAGTGTGTTTGGGAGATAATCAGAGGTTGAATGCAACTTGAAAGAGACTTTACTCATTGTTCCAGATAATGAACAAGGCCTTGAATTGTGTATACATTAGAATGCAAGTGTGGAATGGATTGCATCACTTCAGACGCTGAACTGATAGGTGACCTGTGATGAATGTCACAAATCACTCCATCCCCAAAAGACCTTAATGCCCTAGAAATAGAAAATAAACGCAGCAGGCAAAATGTTACCTTAGAGATTTCATCCCAAAAGTTCTAATTTTCTGATTGCAGCAAATTATTTTGAAATGACTGTTATAGTATCTTCTTCCAGCTACATTCTGTAATTGTATCATATCAATATGTGGCTTGTGCAGAATCAGCCAACAATATGTTGCCTATATTTATGACTAGGAATGGGAGAGTTAATTGACATTCTTCTGATATTGCTGGGTTATAGCTGTAATTACTTGAAGCATTAATATCAATAATGCTTCTGCATAAAAGTTTCATATTTCTGCTATACTTGTTTCTTCTTCAGCTGCTAATGTGGGGAAGTGGACCAGATGACAATTAACTATATTCCGCTAAATCTTGTTGAACTTAATGAAATTGTAGAAAGTACATGTATGCAAAAAAGATGGGTGGCTCACACAAATAATTAACTTTCAAATATTTTAGAATAGTATCAATCTATTGGGCCAAGGTTTTGGCTGTTTTTTTTTTTTTTTTGCTGCACTGAAGTTTATCCTTGCAATTGGTATTGGTGAATCAATATATTGATATATATTGATTTTGGTTTTTGCTAAAAAAAATTATTGAAAAAAATGATATAATCAACTTGTTAGATTAACAGTTGTGAATATTGGATATGTAAGGAAAATTAGGAAATAAATGCAAAGCTAACATTGTTATTGACCTTCTTGAGGAAGACCAGCAAACATGTGAGTAACTTTTGAAATTTAGGAGTAATAGAATGGAGTTTTTCGAAGCAGTTACTCAAGTCATTAAAAATGAACAATAATAAAAACCCTACTATACGTGTATATATATTTATTCCTGATCAGAATATTTGCATATTTGTAGATACTGTATACAGCCTCGTGTGGTGCAGAGTGGTAGGCGGCAGTATTGCAACCGAAACTCTCCCCATGACCCAAGTTCGATCCCAGCGGAAGCTGGATTCTCGGGTAGCCGGCTCAGGTCGACTCAGCCTTCCATCCTTCCGAGGTCAGTAAAATGAGTACCCAGCTTGCTGGGGAAGGTGATGACTGGGGAAGGCAATGCCAAACCACCCCGCTACAGTCTGCCAAGAAAACATCGTGAAAGCAGCATCCCCCCAAAGGGTCAGACATGACTCGAAAGGGACCTTTCACCTTTCAGATACTGTATAACTTCTACTTTCTATTGGAAAAGCAATCCTGGAATAGTTCAGTCTTAGTCCTTTTTCTGAGCACACTTAATTTGTACAGGAACTGTTCCAGTACAGAAGACATGTCCTTGTTTAGCTCCCAGGAGTGCTTTGCAAAGTTTTCAGTGAACTGTTTTCAAGAATTGCTGATATATCAGGATACACAATAAAGGTATAATTAAGCTCCATGATTCTCCAGAGTTTGACTAAGGAACACTTTGCAATGTGAGGTCAATCTGTCTGTGATTTAGCAGGCTGGTCCCATTGTGTATACTAGACTTATTTGTCCATCTGTGCATAGTTTTAATTGACCTCTGAATACAGACGCTTTTGTAGTTGAATTTGCAGGCAAATTCATTCTTTCAAAAATAACATGGACGTGACACTGAAATGTCTTCTTCCTTTTAGTCTATTTTTGTAAAATGTTTTTAACTCATTTAATCTTTGCCCCATTCCCCAGCTTGGTAACCTTCAGTTGTGTTGGCTTAACTGGCAGGAGTTTATAAAGTGGTTTGTATTGAAATCTTCTGGTTAAATAACAAGTGTTGTAAGCAAGTTTTCAATTCTGTATACTCAATTCTATCTCTTTTTAAATAATAAAGTTAATGTGGAGTGTTCAATTATGGTATCACATCAGTTCTAAATATTCAAATTAGCGAAGAAGGAATAGAACAGAACTTTGACTGGGCAACAGGAACATGAACTGTAGGAATGGAAATGTTGTGGGAATGGTTCTCAGCTTGATTGTAATGTACTGATATGTAAAAATCATATCTGAAGTGGCCAAAGCATTCTTGATTCAGCATGGGCATTCTCACTGTATTTGTCAGCATCTCCTTAAAGGAGCTGTGCCTTTTCCTAAGTTCTCCCAGTAGCTGTGCAGGTTACAGGTTTCAGGAAGGTGATGCTAAGAAGGCAGTGACAGGGTAGTTCTTTGACTCAAACTAAATTTCTTGAGTTTGTATAGCTAGTGTACAAGCCTAAGAGATACCTGTATTGTATCCAAAGCATGTTTATTCTCTTTGGATTGGAATTCTTCACACCTGTTTGGGGACGTTTTTATTTTTAAGGTATTCATAAATGAACTAAACTGAAATCTATGAGCATCTCAATCATTTCTTAATTGTCCAGAGGATGTTTTTATATTGCATTTGAAATACAATGTTCCTTCTTTCCCAGTAAATACTCCTTATGTGGCTGTTGGCAATTTTCTTTCTTTCCTTTTTTAAAATTTAAAGTATATATATATATACTGTGTGTGTGTGTGTGTGTGTGTGTGTGTATGTATAGAGAGACAGGGGGGAGATAAATTTTTAAGAGAATAAAAACAATACAAATTTTGAAAAAAAAAAAGAGTAAAGAAAGTAAAGTAATAAGTAGGTGGGGAAAAAGTGTAAAAAGAAAGAGAAAGAAAGAAAAGAAAAGGTTATAAGGAAGCAGCTTCCAATCTTCTTAACAGCAGTTACAAGTAGATTTATATTTCACCCTCTCTCTCTGAGGTTACAACATAATTTCCTACTTTCCATAACCTACCCTTTCTAATCATCAAACCCATAAATCACACGTTTATTTTTATTTTTTCATCAAAAAGTCCATAAGGGGTTTTCAGTTGCTAATAAATGTGTTTATTGTCCTTTCTCTAATCAGACGAGTCAATTTACCATCTCTGCTAAATCTGTCATCTTCGCCAGCCATTCCTCCACTGTGGGTATTTCAGTCCTTCCATTTTCCATTTTTGTGCATATAATAGTCTTGCAGCAGTTATCATATACAAAAACAATCTTCCATAACTCTTTTCTAATTGTATATCCATTAGTCCTAGCAAGAAAAGTTCTGGGTTCAACTGAATATTAATCTTTAAAATTCTTTGTATCACTGTGTGTATTTGGACCAAACATTGTCTGGCTTTTTTACAAGTCCATCAAACATGATAAAATGATCCTTTATGTTGTCCACATTTCCAACATAGATTTGAAGTACATTTATAAATTCTAGATAATTTTTCTGGAGTCATGTACCAGTAGTACATCATTTTATAAGAATTCTTTTTTAAGTTATACCATAATGTAATTTTCAGTCCTTTCAGCCACATATTTTCCCATTGTTCCATCAGTTTATTATGTCCAAAGTTCTTAGCCCATTTCATCATACACTCTTTCACTTGTTCTTCTTCCATTTCAAATTTCAACAAAAGTTTATACACTTTAGCAATTACACATTCATCATTTGTGCATAGTTCAGTTTCAGATTCTGTCTTGTGCTGTTCAATTCCAAATGTCCTGTTATCTACCTTAAATCTTTCTCTTAACTGTGCATATGCAAACCATTGAAAGCTCTATCACTCTGCCATCAATTAATCTCTTGATTTCATCATATATTCTTCGTGCTCTTGTTCTAGCAGCTCTAGATATGTTCACCGTCTTTCTTTGCCTACAGTTTCTTTTCTATAAAATGCTTCTTGTGCTGAGACCCATAAGGGCACTTTTGGGCACAGTCTGGGTTTATATCTATTCCATATTCTCAATATGGCACTTCTAATATAGTGATTTTTAAAATCTATATTAACCTTAACTTTACTGTACCATAGAAAACCATGCCATCCAAACCTCAGGTTATGCTCTTTTAGTTCTAAAAGTATTTCACTTTTTTCTCAATTTTAAAACCAGTTTTTTTCCATCGATTCCTTTTGCTCTTCCATCCTCATATTTTTTGTTAATATCTTTGTTTATTCATTAATTTTAAATCCAGCTAATACACCAAAATCCTTTAGTTTTTTCCATTAATCTTCTATTCCTTCCAAAGGATTTTCCAAAATTATCACCAAATCATTGGCACACACCCATAATTTATGTTTCTCTTTTAATCCTCACTCCAGCAATTATCTCACCTTGTCTTATGTCTCTGTTCAATACTTCCAGAAGTAATATGAATAACAGTGGTGATGGCTTCCTGGGACCAATTGTGGCTTGAGCAGGTTTGTTCCACTGTCTGTGGACTGACCGGTCAGCCCGCATTTTTGGGGGGCACAGGCAGTCTTCCTTAGAGACCAGAAGTGTTCTCTGGAGCAAGGAGAACCCCACGAGTCACTCGTCATGTCCTCCAGAGGGCTGGTCACAGCTAGACGACCACAAACTGGTGTTTCAGGTTTGACTGGTGAGTGATCAGCTGGGAGGCAGGGCTGTCATCTTTTCCCAAGCTGCACTGAAGCTGAAAACAGACTCTAAAGCTGCCCATCCCATTTCTATAACACCAAGTTTTTTGCTTATTTGTTTGTTTGTCTCTCAGAACTCGTCGAGTCCAGATTGTGCCAGCAGTTGAGAGAAGCTGACAAGGCTGAAAATGATCCTAAGTATAAAGTGGCTTCCCCAAAGAAGAAGATGAGAATTGGTGACTTGGACTTAAAAAGTGAAGGGAAGAAAACTGAGTTGTGGAGATTTGAAGAAAAAATAGTTTGGGACCTAAAAAGAGGGATGGGAAAGGCTGTGATGCTGTCATATCAGGACCAAGAAAGAGAATTAGGTGTCAAAGGCTGGATGTTTTTTGAAGAATATTTGGACTTTTCAAGGCAGGCTATAAAATTTGAGATTGACAAGAAGAAAGCTCTGTGTGTAGTAGTAAGGTAGTAAGGTATAAGGTAGTGTGAGGTAGTAAATGCCTTGGTTTACTTCAAACTGGGATAATTGTTTAAATGTGTTTATTAGGACGGTCTTTTAAAGGTTTAGATAGATGTTCTTGCCATTTGAATAAAACTTTTATTTCTAGTAAAAGGGTATTAATAAAGCTACTTTTCTAAATATATAATAGTAATAAGATTTTGGCAGGTTACTTTGTTTCAGTTTAAATGCTTTGGTTTACCTTGATAATTGTTTAAATACGCTTATGAGGATAATACATTTCTGATATTATCTCTCAACTGTCTTTTGGGTAAAAACCCACATTGATCTTCATGAATAAAATCCTGTAAGACGATTTTCATCTTCTCAGCTAAAAGAATTGTAAATAATTTATAGTCATTATTCAGTAATGATATTGGGTAGTGATTTCTTGGCCTTCTTTAGGTATTAATGCTGTATTAGCTTCTCTTCAGCTATCTGGTATCTTTCCACTCAGTAAAATAGAGTTTATCATTTTTTGCAAAGCTTGTAGTGATTCACCCTCTAAGTATTTATAATAAGAAGCTGGTAAGCCATCTGGTCCAGGTGCTTTCTCTATTTTAGCCCTTTTAATGGCTTTATAAACTTCTCTTATTATTATAGGTCCATTTACTATTTGTTTCTGTTTTTCCATAATCTGCAGGAAATTTTGCTTCTTTAAATATTCATCAACTTTTGCCTAGGAACTTTCTTCTCCTTTATATAGTTTAGTATAATAATGATGAAATATGTTTTGCATATTAACATTGTCTGTTATCATAGTATTTCTATCTTGTAATTTTAATATCATTTTTCCTCTTTTTCTTTCCTTAATTTGTATGCCGACCATTTCCCTGGCTTGTTTGCAAGTTCAGATTTTTTTTCTTTTGCATAATTCATTTTTACTTCTATTTCTCTTATTGTTAACATAGACAACTGCCACTGTAAAAGCTTAATTTGTTGTAAAATAATTTTCTTTTCTGGAATTTTCTTTAATTCTTTCATTTTTATCTCATCTTATGGTTCCTCTTTTCTCTTCTTTTTGTGTTTGTTATTATGTTGTATAAAATGTCCTCTCATGTAGGCCTTACTTGCATCCCAAACCATCCTTATATCTATACCTTTATCAAGATTATTCTCAAAAAATTCTTTTAACTTCTTTTTACAATCTTCCATTATTACTTCTTTTTGTAACAATGTTTCATTCAACCTCCATCTAAAGGAACTAGTTTTTCTTTTAAATGCTAAAGTCACTGAATTATGGTCTGAAAAAGTCTTTGGCAATATCTTCACTTTATGAACACTAGTAGCCAAGTTCTTAGAAATCCAAAACATATTGATTCTTGAAAAAGATCTATGTCTTCCAGAAAGATAAGTATATTTTCTCAAGCTGCAATTTTTGTGTCTCCATACATCTACAAGCTCTAAATTGTCCATCAGATCAAAAAAAACTTTTGGCAGATTACCTTGTGTTCAAATTTAATATATTTCTCAGAGGTTGTATCTTTTTGTGGACAAACCACTCTGTTCCGGTGTCCCATTAGGCACCAATTTTCATATGATAAGTCCAATAATTTCTCTGTAAGTCCTTTATAAAATGTTGCTTTATCTTCAATTGGGGCATAAATTCCTAATACCAAAGTCTTAGCCCCATGTTAAATTAACTTCCATCCCTACATATCTACCATAGTCATCAGTTAATATAAATTCTGGTTGTAATTGAGGGTTTATATACAAAACAACCCCATTTCTCTTTTTAAATTTCCGGTGAGATAAACTCTTCACCTAAATTTTTTATAAATCAAATATTTTTATCCTTTTTTCTAGTATTATTTCTGATAGACAGATTACATCTTGTTTCAATTTTTTCAAATAATGAAATAATTTTTCTTCTTTTTTAAGGAGCATTTGCTCCATTTATATTTCACATTAGGCATTTACATTCCATAGTTATGCCAAATATTTAGAAAAGTCAATACCTGTAGCGCCTAGCGTGACAGCCTCTTCCTCAGTTTCTTGTTGAGGCTGTTGCTTAGTCCCTTCTGTCACCTCCATTTTCATTTCCTCAATTTCCTTCTTAAATTTATCTAAAAAATTCTTGTGCTTTTTGCATTGAATTCAGTCAGAACCTCTGTTGTTTAAAGATAAAAATCATTCCTTCCAGTTTATCCCATTGAAATGGTATCTTATTCTGTTTGAGCTTGTCATTAAAAAGAAATACTCTTTTCTCTTGTACAATATTCTGATTGGGATTTCTTTAAGTACAATTACATCTTCATTATTAACCTTCAATCTAGCGGTAAAATGCTGTGGCAAAACTTGGTTTCTAGTCTTCTTCCTGACAAAGTGCACAAAGATATCCCAAGGTACATTTCTTAATTTTGCAAATCACGTATTAATTCTATATACTTTGTCAATCTCTGCCTCTGTATCTCTGTATCTCTCTATTGTATCTCTGTATCTCTCTATTGGACATACAGTTCCTTGTATGTCCAATCATACTTGGCCAATAAAGGTATTGTATTGTATTGTATTGTATTGTATTGTATTGTATTGTATTGTATTGTGTTCAGTTCGGTTCGGTTCTATCTTCATCCCATTTCAAAAAATTTGATAAAGATTGAACAATTCTTTTTTCTGGTGCCTTTGCCAGGGTCCTCTGGAACCACTCTAAGTCTCAAGCAGAATACTTTTTCTCTCAATTCCAGTAGTGCCAGGTTATCTAAGTCCTTTTCCCTCACTCTGTTTATTATTTCTGTCTTTCTTTAAAAAATTTCCACTTTTTCATTAATTTGTTTTAAATATCCAGTCAGTTGTCCTACAGATTCTTCAATTGTTTTAAAACTTATTTTATTTCCTCTTTCATCTTTGCAAATCTTTCTTCTATTCTCCCTTCAAATGCAGCCAAATCACTTTTATCAACTCTAACACTTTTTTAGAGTTGACAGATTCAGATACTTTCTTCCCCATCTCTTCAAACGTTTTGTGTAATGTCTCTGGAGTAATCCCCTTTTCTGTTGGTTGTTCCATTGACCCTCTCCTGCTTGGCCAAGTTTTCCTCCCTTCCTGTTGGTCACCATTCTTCTTTGTAATCCAAAAGCAAAAGTGAATCAGTTGCGAAGGTGAAAGTAAAAAGCAGGCTTCTCTCTCTCTCTCTCTCTCTCTTTGTTTTGCCTTTTCTATGTCCTGAAGGCTTTAATCCAATCTGACACTCTGTAGTTCTAGTCACACAGTCTATCTCATGTTATCTTCATCTCTTTGTTTTATAAAATTCACCAATTGTCTTTTCTCTTTAACGTTAAACAATCAATATTCTCAGAAAGGTATGGTCTGTTTATCTAATTGTTTCCAAGTAATAACAAAAGCACTTTCATTGAACTAATAGTCTTTTAAATAATCTTTTAAATTCAAACTGTCCCCTTTGTCTGTTTACAACTTTCTTTGGTCAAAATCTTATTAAGCTTTTTGCAACATGCATAAAAAGTTGTGCAACATACAAAGAAATTAAACTGGTGCTACAATTTAGGACTTGAAAATGTCTTGAAGGCTGAGGGGTTTGGTGGTGTGTGGTATTGACTCAGTTTCCTTTTGCCCTTTTTCATGGTCTAAATTGTCAGATGAGTTGAGATGAATCAGATCCCTGGCACCTGGAGATTGGCAAAACAATGAGAATTTAGCCTGGATTTGAACAATTGAACATGCGGATTTGCTAAAATGTGAAGCATCTCTCTCTCTGGTGGGGTTCTTAGTTTTCAGGGCTCTGAAGATTTATAATACTTTTCTACATGGTTGCTATCAAATGTAAAGTCTAAGAATACCAAGTTAATCAGTGGATTGGCTGTTGCACAGTCTGTAGGCAGAGTTTGTGTAAGTTCATCAAGTCCTCTCAGTATTTCTACCTGTTCAGAGTTTGGTGAGGCTCCTTAAGAGTTAATTAGTCCTGGTTTTTTATGGCTTTATCCACAGCAGTTTCTTCTTGCATTTTCTCAGGGTGATTATTTGAAGCTTGTTTTGAGAAGGATGCTAGGAATACAGTACTGGGTTGCCATGATTTTTACCTTTTGGCACACTGCCCTTGGTATCTGGCAGTCTCTGCTTGGTGCAATGGATTAAGTAGGGAGCTCCTTTTTTCATCCTCAAAAAGATGCAATGGATATACAGTATTCGAAAAGTTCACAAGAAAGGCTTCATTTTAAGCAACATACAAGAATTGTACAAAGGTTGAATGATCACACAATTCTTTCATATCCTGCCATTCAACAGCATTTAAGTCAATCGTGTGGTGTTGGCATTGAAGGAGACAGCTGAGTGATAAAATAATAGTCGTTCTGACAAACAACATCCATTATTAATTCTGTTAAGTGTAATCCTTAATGCAACTCCATTTGTTTGAAATGCATGATTGTGCTCACTTAGATTTGTCTCTTTTGTGAGATATGGTGCTCTAAGCTTTCCCTGTTTTGGGTTGTTCTTATTAATCGTAATTTGTCTCCCAGCTAGTTTGTGTTCTCTAATTA
The DNA here is from genome assembly GCF_035149785.1 of Candoia aspera. Classification (NCBI taxonomy): domain Eukaryota; kingdom Metazoa; phylum Chordata; class Lepidosauria; order Squamata; family Candoiidae; genus Candoia; species Candoia aspera. Next base: position 159,429,001 of record NC_086155.1, read on the forward strand.
GTCGTGGGCCATACACTACAAGTGCCAGTGTTTTGAGCTTCTGTGAGAACTGGTAACTTGTCAGCATAGCTGTATGCAAATGTTTCAGAAGTGGTTTTTAAACAGCCCACCTTCTTATTTATCGAAGTTAACCACTAAAAGACAGAAATTGCTGCTTGCGCAGTCAGTAGGCATAGTCTGCATCAAGATCTGTCATGAATTCCTTGCTTGTCCCTCACTGAGGACAAATCTGCTAGGAGAACAGTTGCTGCCTCAGGAGAAAACAAATGAAGTCAGGGAATCATCCTGATCACTTCCTCATGGAGAGAGAAAGAAAGCTGCCTGCCAGCATTTTTTAAAAAGTCAATGAATTCACCCCCCCTCCCCAAGAGGCACTGCTGAGTGCCTCCAATGCCTCCAGGCCTCACCGCAGCTGCCAGCCCCAGTGCTGCTGCTGCTCCACGAGCCACCAAACAGTAATCAGCGTTCCAGGTATTCCTTTGCAGCCCCCAATTATTTTTAATTTATCTGTGGGGCCCTTTCCCCTCTCCAGGTTGTGCAGGCCTGCTCCAGACATTGCTGCTTGTCAAGTTCTGTTTCTATACCCCAATGCAGAGGATTATATCTATTTGAGGTGTGGCTGAAATAAGGTTGATGCTGTTTTGTGTTTACTTTCAGTTTTATTGTCCAATGTGTAATCATCAGGTTTTGGTTACTTTGGTGGTAGTCTGGGCTCTGTGAGCCTGGACTTGTTCTTTTAATTTCTTTGTTTTCCCCACAACATCTTTTTCCTGAGAGTTTAGATTAAATTCCAGGATTGCCAGGATGTTATGGCTGCCTAATCTTCAAGGGGGCAGTAGGAGTAGTTAAATTGACTAGTAACAGAAAATAAAATGTGGATAAATTAAATTTTTAAAAAGGTAAACTGTAGATTGTCTCGTCAGCTCATCAGCACCAGCTTTCATTTTCCTCTGTATAATGACAGAACCAGATGTGTATCATTTGGCAACACTGTGGCTTGTTGCAGATGGTGCTACTCTTACATGAACCATATCTGCACACTGTTTCTTTCAGATATAATCAACAATATTTTCTGTTCCTTTTTAACTTTTTATTGTCATGGAAAATGCTAGCTTTGAAGGAAATGTTCACTTTTGCATTTTGAAAGGAAAGGAATGTTTGAAGAATCAAGTGAAAATTTGAAAATGGTATGAGTCTCAGATGGTTTGTCTGCAATGATCTTGAATTCTGTACCATGTTTGCATTACATTGCATTAACTACTCCAGTCATAGGATTAATTAGTCCTACATTAATTAATCAAATGGTTGAAATTAAACTGGTTAAAAATATTACCATCAAACTTTTTAAAGTTTGTACGGCGGTGATCCTTTGGTTTCTAAACATGAAATTCAGTGAATACTGCATTTGCTCATCAGTTTGTCTATGATTCTTCAATCCATATTAAAATAGAGTTTGACAGCTCTCTTCATATTTGCAAGGATAGCTTTGTTATGTCATGGTGATAATTCTTTGCAGTCAAAGTTGCTGATGTTGAATGCACAAAGACAGATTCTTCTGAGAAGTTTGAAATTAGTTCCCAATTATATCTCACATGCCTTTTCTATAAAGTTACAATAACATAAGCTGTTATTCTGTGTTGATTGAGAGAGGAGAATAATCTCTGTCAAGAACCTTCATTTAACAATTCCTTGGCAGTATTTCTGCAGTTTGCATTCCTTCTTTTGGAGGGAAGGCCGGTGCTACTGTGTAATTTCTGTATAACAGTAATAAAGGCTCTCCATCCTTAACTGATGCTTGGAGAGGTTCTGTCTTAATCAGATGCTATTTAGAAGTGAGATTGATACATAATATAGGGTTGAAAGATAATGGATGGATGGATGATAACCCTGAATTCACTATTTGCCTCAGTACTAGTGACATTGAGACATTGGCATTGAGACTGGACAAACGTAAAGTGCGTTGTGTAAGAGTGCCTTTAATACAGTTAATGCAAAATATTCTTGATTTATTGGTTGGTGCTAGCAATAGCTCCCTATCTCCCATGGCATCTATCTCCCATGGTTTCTGCCTGTCTGGTGAGATTGGGCAGAGTCAGTGCATTTTGTGTCCCCTCAGACAATATCATAAATTGGGACCCAGGAAATATCCCTTCTCTGTCACAGTTCCTGCCCTCTGGAATGATATCTCTTCAGAAATCTATGTTGCTTGTCTCCTGATGATGTTCTGGAAGGCTTAAAAAACTGGCTTTTCTACTGGGCCTTGGGGTAGGGAGTTTGTAGAGCCCTGCTGGTCAGGATTTTTGTTAGAGTGTGTTTGGACACATGGAATTTCCTTTTTTTAAATTGTTTTTCTTATTGTTCTTATTTTATGTAAGCCACCCGAGTCATTTTGGAGGCGGGCAATTTCTAAAATGTCAGAAATCAATCAGTCAGTAAAAATACATGTAACATACAGTATATTACTACATTGAGGAAATATACAAGGGCTTTCTTGCTGAGTGCAAATAAATGTAAAATGGTTTGGGTCAAGTTACCTGAAGCATTATTATGCCAAATAGCAACAAATTTATCCTCCTTCCTTGCTCATCCGTAACAGCATTTAAAGTGATGGCACAAGGGTTGAGCTTCTTGGTAATTTCTCCATTCGGTTTGGGATCCATTAAACCTCATCATGTGAGATGTTCAAGTCTTATGTCTTACTTGTTTAACTTGGCTTATAAATGTGTTACTGACATTGTTGTATATATGCCTATTTATGCACTAAATTTAAATTTAAGTTGTAGTTATTGTTATTTTATTGGCCTGTTCAGTGCTTCAGACTCAGTTCCTAAAAGATCCTTTAATGTGTACTGAGGCACAAAGGTAGCACTGATCTGCAAGTTTTGAAAGCAGCTTCCAAGGGTAGCCATGCAATCCCAAGAAAAGATGCTGCTTTAAGGAGATGCATTAACCAGAGCATCAAATCTGAAACACTGCTTAGGCATATGTTACTATGCTTAGTAGTTTTAACTATGCATTACATTTTCTTCAATGCATGTTCCTCCGGAAAGATTTATCCTTACATTTGCTTTAATGTATTCGAATATAATTTCCTATTCTATATCTATAAAGGGTATAAAACCATAAATGTTATTGTTAACCTTGTGATCCTACAGTATATGGAAAGATTGATAATCAGAAAGCAGGCTTGGATATATATAACTGTCACAGAAAGCAGGATTAGGGAGAAGATGGAGCTTTCCTTTCACTATAAGAATAATTGCAAGGAAGAATGAAATCTCCAGGTTTTTTTTTAAGCAGTACATGAATTTTGTCCTTCAAATAGCAAAGACTTTGAAGGACAAAAACAGGGAATTTTTTTTCAACATTATAACATTTAAACTTGAAATAAGTTCTATTCAATACTTCAGAAAGGCTTATCCTATCACAAACAAGATCTTTCCTAAATCCTAAGGTAGCAAAGAAAAATATTCTTTCCTCTTTTTAAGATTATGATAAATATGCTTTTACAGAGCTAGATAAATTAAAGTCACCCTGTATTAAATAAATAGGCATTTGACATTTTGAACCCAAGCATTCAGGCCAGCTGGAAGGAGAAAGCATAATGGCCTTAGAATAATAAAAACAACTTAAAATGCTCCTTTTCTGCAGAGTGGCATAATTACAATAAAGAAACTCTTGAGTTGAACTTAACTTTGGTGACTGCATGCATGTAGCGTTATTGGAAGTTTTATGGGAATATACTGGATTTTTCTTTATTTTTACTTTCTAGTCTGGCCTACAGACCAGAAATTCCCTGGCAGTCTCCCAGGTTAGTTTCTGAGGTCAGCTAGATGTTCCACCCACTGTAGAATATTTAGTAATGCCCCAAGCCTTTCCAGTAATGGCCTTGTAAAAGGGAGAACATAGTATACCCAAGTCTTCTGTATGTTGTTCACATGCAAGACTACCTCAGGGTCTGGATATGGTTTGAATTAGGAGATAATGACTCCATGATAGTATTATGCCTCTATCATTGGTTGTATTTCCCAGCATCTGATGAAAATGTTACCTTGTGCAGAAAATTTAACATCCCTCACTGGAAATTACCTTACGTTAAAGTACAATTCATATAGCCTGATGTCAGTCTCCTGGCTGAAGAGGCATATTCAGATAACCATGAGGAAGAAGCCAATACAATCAGGGAATCTTGAAAGCTTAATGTTCAGATAATCCAGAGAGACAAAATACCAGTCACGGAATTGTGGTCAGGTTCCCATCCAAAGGTCATCTGGGTAATCCAAGGAGTCCAATACAGTATACAGGTAGGGTCCCAGGCAGAGGTGGGTTGGGGTGGAACACTGATTGCTACAAAGACCCAATCAAACTACAGGTTCATTCATATAATCCTTACTACCAGTTTAACTAATTTGCTTCTTTCTGTCAAGTAGATGGCTTGACTTAATTTGCTCTTTTCACTTAATTTGTGACGTGCTGTTGCTGGGCTCGGAACCTTGCTTTGGATCAGCTGAGTCAGCCAGTACCTATGTCTTCTCAGGTGTGTTCTGTTCAACTAATTCCTATGTTGCAGGCTGAGACTCAGGCTAGTCGGACTGAAGTCTCAGACGGATCCCTACAACTACATATTACTCGCTTCCTTTCTAACAGCTGTTAACATTTCATCTTTTTCCTCATTTTTGCCAAATAGCCTATTAAGATATACTGTACAAATTCAGCTCATTTGCTCTTACTTTTCAACAAACAATAGTTGCTCTATTTCTCTGATGAATGGAGCTACTTTGGTCCAATTAAAATTTGATATTTAAATTCTGATATACCTTTTTGCATTATATCATATATCTAACATTTTCTGCAACTCATTCAGATTTTCATCAAGCAACACAGTGTAATCTGTATACAAAGATATATGTATATTTACATCCCCAACCAATGTTCCTCTAAGACATCACAAGCATTTGTTATGCATTTATCCATAAAAACATCAAACAATCAAGGCAACATCACACATCTCAGGTATTAAAATGATCCTTCCACCATTCCCCCACTTCAAATACCAAATCATTTCATCACTTTCATTTTTAACTCCATTCGCTTTACTGGAAGTTCCTTCTTTAGCCTTCTTTATTTATTTCCAAAATATTTTAAAATATTTCCAAAATATTTTTTAAAATTTGCCAAAATCATTCTACATTTTTTCTGCTTCTTTTCATAGTTCTTTTCTATCTTAGACTATATTCTTTGCAAGTATCTTTTCTGTCTATCTATACCTATTTTATCTTGTTATATTTGTTTAATCAGTCATTCTCTTATATGCGTTTTTTTCTTCTCTACAACTCAACCCTCATTCCACCAAGCATTCTCTTTCATACCTCTCTATAGTGTAACTCCACACTTCTGAGGCACTCTGTAGCATAACTCATTTTACTGTATTCCAAGCAGCTTCCATGTTTTCTTATGTTCATTTTCCATTCATTCTGTTGAGAGATTAATCTATCTTCTAATATAGTGGTTCTCAATCTTCTTTTACTGATAGCATCCTAAACTCATATGTCATATCATGTGGTACCCATTCCATTTTTCACTAGGATAGTTGTCTGAAGAATGCACATTGAAGCCTTGTTCATTTTCAGAAAATCTATTGTTGCACTTACCACTTCAATAAAGATGGTGCAAATAAATCAGCAACTTTCAAAATTGCTTAGTTATTATGCATGTCTGCATTATCAGTATAGTCGCAATTTTAAATTACTAGAAAAGAACCAAACATGAACTTACTAGGGTTTTCCTTCTCTTTTGTCACAGTGGAATATTCAGGCTTGATCATATGTACACAGCCTTTTGATACACTCTCATATTCAATATCTTTCTGCAGTTTTTATGTTTGTGTAGAAAATCCAAATTTGCACAGGTCAGATATTGAAAACTGCTTGAGCATTACCAGAGCCCTTTATAGTAGTCTGAGGATATTTATTCTTAACCTGAATACATAATTATTCAAGCACCACATTGTTATGCTTGAATTTCAAATTGTAATAATTGGATACATCTACTAATTCCTCCTGTTTTGAAGACTAAAATGCTTTTCCTATCCTGCTTCTTCAAAGTCTAACTTTCATTTCCATGGAGTATCACAGGGAATACCATTGTTTGCACAATTCTGATCTTAGCGAGTTCATTATTGCTTATTGCAGTAACATTTGGGACTATAACCATATTAACCTCCTTCATATTCACAATCCAGACATTGGGTTCTCTCTCAAAGCATAATTTTTTTTTGAAGTTGTTCCATTTCTTTGCTTTGCATGATGGAGTTTACCTTTTTTAAATATTCAAAGATATCTACTAAGTAAGATTGCCACTGAAATATCTTGAGCGTGCCTGCTAATAGTACAATCAAAGACAGGAACGTTTTTCACTTTTTGTCCTGTATCATTTCCAAATATTGCTTTCATTATTATAACCTGAAAGCAGGAAAAAATCAGTGACTCTGATTATATGCGGTTTCATAGTTCTGTTGATTCTGCTACTAAATAATTGACTTCTTGATTTTGTCTTAGCAAAGTTTAAACTCTGGTATTTCCTGGAATTTAAAATTATTTCAGAATAGGTTTGTCAGCAAGACAGCTATGTTTTATCAAGAAATATCTTTGAGCTTGATAGATATAATTGCTTCACTGGCCAATTTGTCATCTGAAGATTACACGTTCTGAAGTAGAGTTAAATTCATCACCACATAAAGGTAATGGTCTGAATAGAAAGTTTTTCAGTTTTTCTTAGTTTTTCTTGGTAATTATAGTCACCTCAGTCTTGCTTATTGTAGGACAGCATTTTTATGTTTCACTCATATTTTCATCCTTATCTGTCACTTTCACTGCTGTCATCTTCTTATTTTCTCCTTTTACTGACAAACCTCTTCAGCATGAGTTTTTTAAATGGGTCACCATGAGCACTTCCAGATCACAGTGGATGGCTTTCAAACATTTAAACATTTGTAGCCATGACTACAAATGTTTCAGCTAACTCACTCAGAACACTTTAAAACATATAAAACTCTTTAAAGCCCACAATTTGTGTTGGACTGGACATCATTTATACAAGAATAAACTGTTACAGCAAATTTCTGCTGTGATTACTATTTTTAATATATGTAATATAAAACCTAATTGTAAGAGTTAATCTAACTACCTCTGAGTTCTTCTAAGGTTTATCAAGACCTAAGTAAGTAAAATTGGTACTGACAGACCACAGTGTATCAGATCTTGATCTATTTTCCTTTGCAGGATGGATACACATCTATTATTCAGGGTAAGATGACCTGAGGAGGTACTCCAAAGGATTTGCCTTGCCCAAGATCTTAAGGGGCATAATCTTGCGTGGGCCCTGAAAGAGATGCAGCCCAATTCTGATTGTGTACTGCATTAGACATCGAGTAAGGAATGAATGCAGTTGTTTTTAGAAACTTGGTTTATACAAGTTGAAGGAGTCAAAGATGGACATCTTCTTATAGAAATTCACCTGGGTACCATATAGCAGCATACCCAAAATTTTGGCCTTGAGCAGCTTAATAGCAGCTGGTACAAAATTATTCCCAATTTTTTTAATTGCTAGAGATGCTCTTTGTGCCTTTAAAGCTAGTTTCCTTGCTTGATTGCCCCAGCAGGTAGAGAATTGAAAGTGAATGCCTAAGTATTTGAAAGATTTCACCTGCTCAATGCATCTTTCCTTTATTGACCATCTAGCTGAAGGGTTGAAACATTTTCTTGAAAATACCAGGACTTTTGTTTTTGAGGGGTGTATTTTGAGGTGTTCTCTATTGTAGTAGGCTGATAATGCTCTAAGACATCTATGCAGCCTCACTTTTGATATAGAGAAAATGGCTGAATAGATATGGGGCAATTAGTATGAAAGGGAAGGTAAACATCTGTGTTGGCAAAGGCCTCAATAATGTCATTAATATAAAGTTTGAACAGCAAGGGGGCTTGACTCCTTTACAGGTGGAAATAGGCTTGGTTAGGTCCCCATCTCTACTACCCTTGACCTGTGTGATAGTGCCTTAGTGTATAATCAGTTTAAACAGATCAATTGTGGAGGGTTCTAATTTTTTCTGCAGTATCCCTCAGGGAATAGAATCCTACTTTCAAATGAATCCACAAAAATCTAAGACACAATTCATACTTTCTGACATACATTTTATCCCTTTTAGTCATAATGAAGAATCCCTGCACATATTCATCAAAGCTGCTTCACAAGATTGGCTACAGGTAGTCCTTGCTTACCAATGGTATGAACTCCATGGCTAAGCTATGCAGTCATAAGGTGCAAAGTCATGTGACTGTGCTGACTTATGTCAGCAGATACAGCAGTCCCAGTTGCTGTCGCTAGGTGAATCCCATGTGTTTGCAGCATCCCACAAGTATGTGATTGCCATTTGTGACCTCCTGCTGGCTTTCCCATTGACTTGCTTGTCAGAAGCTGGCAATGAAGGATACAAATGGCAATCACATGACTGTGGGACACTGCAACATCTTAATTGTGAGCCAGTTGCCAAGTGCCTGAATCACAATTATGTGATCGCAGGGACACTGCAACGGCCGCAACTACGAGGACCTGTCATAAGTCCCCCTTGTTCAGTGCCATCGTAACTTCGAAACAGTCGCTGAACAAGTGGCCATTCAGTGAGGACTACCTGTACTTTTATTCAGAGCTATTACATCTTTCTCTTTCCTTTAGTTTCACAGGTATGAAACATATCCCTTTGCTTTTCTTTCATATCATTAGTTAATTCATGTTCTTTACCATTTTGTTGTTGTTCATTCAGTTGCTTCTGACTCTTCGTGACTTCATGGACCAGCCCACGCCAGAGCTTCCTGTCGGTCGTCAACACCCCCAGCTCCCCCAGGGACGAGCCCGTCACCTCTAGAATATCATCCATCCACCTTGCCCTTGGTCGGCCCCTCTTCCTTTTGCCCTCCACTCTCCCTAGCATCAGCATCTTCTCCAGGGTGTCCTGTCTTCTCATTATGTGGCCAAAGTATTTCAGTTTTGCCTTTAATATCATTCCCTCCAGTGAGCAGTCTGGCTTGATTTTCTGGAGTATGGACTGGTTTGATCTTCTTGCAGTCCAAGGCACTCTCAGAATTTTCCTCCAACACCACAGTTCAAAAGCATCGATCTTCCTTCTCTCAGCCTTCCTTATGGTCCAGCTCTCGCAGCCATATGTTACTACGGGGAACACCATCGCTTTAACTATGCGGACCTTTGTTGTCAGTGTGATGTCTCTGCTCTTAACTATTTTATCGAGATTTGTCATTGCTTTTCTCCCAAGGATTAAGCGTCTTCTGATTTCCTGACTGCAGTCAGCATCTGCAGTAATCTTTGCACCTAGAAATACAAAGTCTGTCACTGCCTCTACGTTTTCTCCCTCTATTTGCCAGTTATCAATCAAGCTGGTTGCCATAATCTTGGTTTTTTTGAGGTTTAGCTGCAAACCAGCTTTTGCACTTTCTTCTTTCACCTTCATCATAAGGCTCCTCAGTTCCTCTTCGCTTTCAGCCATCGAAGTGGTATCATCTGCATATCTGAGATTGTTAATGTTTCTTCCAGCGATTTTAATTCCAGCCTTGGATTCCTCAAGCCCAGCTTGTTGCATGATGCGTTCTGCGTACAAGTTGAATAGGTAGGGTGAGAGTATACAGCCCTGCTGTACTCCTTTCCCAATCTTAAACCAGTCCGTTGTTCCGTGGTCTGTTCTTACCATTGCTACTTGGTCGTTATACAGATTTTTCAGGAGGCAGACAAGATGACTTGGTATCCCCATACCGCTAAGAACTTGCCACAATTTGTTATGGTCCACACAGTCAAAGGCTTTAGAATAGTCGATAAAACAGAAATAGATGTTTTTCTGAAACTCCCTGGCTTTTTCCATTATCCAGTGGATATTGGCAATTTGATCCCTAGTTCCTCTGCCTTTTCTAAACCCAGCTTGTACGTCTGGCAATTCTCACTCCATGAATTGCTGAAGTCTACGTTGCAGGATCTTGAGCATTACCTTACTGGAATGTGAAATGAGTGCCACTGTTCGATAGTTTGAACATTCTTTAGTGTTTCCCTTGTTTGGTATGGGAATATAAGTTGATTTTTTCCAGTCTGATGGCCATTCTTGTGTTTTCCAAATTTGCTGGCATATAGCATGCATTATCTTGACAGCATCATCTTGCAATTTTTGAGCAGTTCAGCTGGGATACCGTCGTCTCCTGCTGCCTTCTTATTAGCAATGCTTCTTAAGGCCCACTCAATCTCACTCTTCAGGATATCTGGCTCTAGCTCACTGACCACACCGTCAAAGCTATCCCCGATATTGTTATCCTTCCTATACAGGTCTTCCGTATATTCTTGCCACCTTTTCTTGATCTCTTCTTCTTCTGTTAGGTCCTTGCCATCTTTGTTTTTGATCATACCCATTTTTGCCTGGAATTTAGCTCCAATGTTTCTAATTTTCTGGAAGACATCTTTTCTTCTTCCTATTCTATTTTCTTCCACTTCCGTGCATTGCTTGTTTAAAAATAATTCCTTATCTCTTCTGGCTAACCTCCGGAATTTTGCATTTAACTGGGCATATCTCCCCCTATGACTGTTGCCTTTTGCTTTCCTTCTTTCTTGGGCTACTTCTAGTGTCTCAGCAGACAGCCATTTTGCCTTCTTGATTTTCTCTTTCTTTGGGATGTATTTTGTTGCCGCCTCCTGAACAATGTTGCGAACTTCTGTCCATAGTTCTTCTGGGACCCCATCTACTAAGTCCAGTCCCTTAATCGATTCTTCACCTCCACTGCATATTCCTTAGGAATATTAGTGAGTTCATATCTAGCTGATCTGTGGGTCTTCCCTAATCTCTTTAGTCTGATCCTAAATTGTGCAATAAGAAGTTCGTGATCTGAACTACAGTCAGCTCCAGGTCTTGTTTTTACCGACTGTATAGATGTCCACCACCTTTGGCTGCAAAGGATGTAGTCAATCTGATTTTGGTGTTGTCCATCTGGTGAAGTCCATGTATAAAGCCGTCTCTTAGGTTGTTGGAAGAGAGTGTTTGTTATGCAGAGTGAGTTGTCTTGGCAAAATTCTATCAGCCTATGTTCTGCTTCGTTTTGTTCTCCCAGGCCATGCTTACCTGTAATTCCAGGTGTCATTTGACTGCCCACCTTAGCATTCCAGTCTCCTGTGATGAAAATAACATCTCTTTTAGGCGTGTTGTCCAGTAGGTGCTGCAGATCCTCATAGAACTGTTCTACTTCAGCTTCTTCAGCATCTGTGGTTGGGGCGTATATTTTGATCACTGTGATGTTAGATGGTTTGCCCTGAATTCGAATTGAGATCATTCTGTCGTTTTTTGGATTGTATCCAAGCACTGCTTTAGCCACTTTACTATTAATTATGAAGGCTACTCCATTTCTTCTGTGGTCCTCTTGTCCACAGTAGTAGATCTGGTGGTCATTTGAAGTGAAGTGGCCCATTCCAGTCCATTTCAGTTTACTGACTCCCAAAATGTCTATCTTTAATCTTGACATTTCACCAATAACCACATCCCGTTTGCCCTGGCTCATAGATCTTACATTCCAGGTTCCAATGGTGTGTTGATCCGTAGAACATCGGATTTGCTGTTCACCACCAGCACCATCGGCCGCTAGCCATCCTTTCGGCTTTGAGCTAGCTGCGTCATCACGTCTGGGGCTAGTTGAACTCATCCTCTGTTCCTCCCCAGTAGCATTTTGACCATCTTCTGACCTGGGAGTCTCATCTTCCGATGGTATACCAACATATCTCTGGTTGTACTGATCCATTTAGTTTACCATTTAGTCCTCATAAATTTCAAGTTGCAATCTTTCATACGCCACGATCATCACTAGAATGGTCCATAGATATGTCATAAGGACAACCAAAGCCATTTTACCCCAAGCATGTTCTAGCTATTCTATAGAAGTAAAGATCTCTAATTTTTCAGCCAGCATACTCTCACCTGCATCCCACCAATAGCAATATTTTTGGCATACTGACACACCCTCAGGTTATCACATACACTCAAAGTAGAATTTATGTTAAGAATTTTCTTAACCTAATTTTAAATCCAAAGAAAATAATTTCACGTTAATTTAATGAACATTGTTCTGATTTACTGATTGAAACATTTGTGCTCATTATTCCAAAAGTTGTATATACAACTGAAGATTTATATAATATTAGCTTCAGTAGGCATATCATATCTGGGCTGCTGAGGTCTGGATGCTCACTAGATAGCAGCCAAGAAATATAGAAAACTCTAATTCTTGACTGTACCTTTGATTGACTGGGTCTTTGCAGTAGAGATAGAGTATTTATTTATGTATTTATTGAGCTCAACCTTATCTTTAAGTTCTACAGAAATTAACTGAATCAGACCTGAGTTGGCTCAAAGTAATGATATTGTGAGAAGCTGTAATGGAATGTGGGGATTACCTTGGGAGACAGAGGGAAGAACCACAGCCAGGGGACAGTCATATAAGAGGCAGCTTAGCCCACAGCAGGAATGTGGGTATGGCCAACCTCTCATAAGGGACCCTTCCTAGCTTCTTAAGATGTAAAGGTGATGGGGGAGAAATGTACTTTCAGACTTGCAAGATTCTGTTAATGTAACCTTACAATAAAGTAGAATTAGTTCATCTGAGCGTGCTTCTTGTTTGAACTACCTCACAAGGCTGACAGAGGTTCATTTACCTATCAAATAGGTTTACCAGCTATTTTTAATTTAAGCTGATCTCATATGTTAATCTTTTTATAGGTAATAGAGTCAAAGTTATACCTATGACTTCCATATATGCCTTCTGGCAGTAAATGCAGATTGGATATTAATTCCTAAACAAAGATCCCAGCACATGCCAGGATTTCATGGTTCAGTAATAGAAGGGTGAAGAGTCTATTACTGATCCATGAGTGAGCCAAGAAGGAGCTTAATTCTAAAATTCCTTATTTATTAAAGCTAAATATATGCCAAATGGTAAATGTGAACAAGTACAAAATTAAACTCCCATTTAATTTACCTTTCCCAGCATTCAAAGAAATTACTGCTTTTGGAATCTGTTCTGAGTTAATATTATATATTCATATACTTATTTTACCAGAATCTTGATGTCTATATGCAAATTGAATTCAAACTGGCTGCATATTAATCAGATGAATAAACTATAATATGAGAGCCAAAGTAGCCATTAATACCTTAACATAAACATTTATCAAGGAAATACATATATAACTAGAACATATAGTAGGATCCTTCCATGTTTGCCTCATTGAAACTGGGGTGTAGTGCAGGAGATTTTTTTCACAGTTGAGTCTGTCTGGGAAAAGAAATATCAACATATAGTTCAAAATATAAATAATTCAGTATACTTTTTGTACCAATCAATTGGAAATAAAGGTAAGGAGACCTAATTGCAGTCAGTTTCTCGAAGGAAAGAAAACACTGAGGTTAATTATTTAATCCTTTGTTAGCAATGTCAGTCTCACATTATTTAGATAAGAAGCATATCCAATAATGCACCCTTGAATAAAATCTTTTGCAGTATCACAGATCAGAGACAGTGATGTACCTGAGTTTTTGTTAATAATGAAAAAAATCTCTTGTTCCATCTGCTTAATAAAACATTTATCGTGCAAGAAATATGCATTCAGAGACCATTGAAAACATATTCAAATGATTATCAAATAAAAGTGTAAATCTCTATGGACTGTTAAGTATGGCTAGTGTCTGTGACACATGATATAACTTTAGATGTCATAGAATGAGGTTTTAAGTTATAGTCTAAATGGGAACATTTACGTATTGAAGAAAGAAAATGTATTCTTATTAAAAATATTAACAAAACATCAAATATCCCTTAAATTAAACTAACACACAGGGTCTTTCCAAATACATTCCACTATAGAACAGGAGTTTCAAGTGGCTCTGACCTTCGCTTTGGGCAACCTGGTGACCCTCAGCTCCTCTGCATTGATGCTGAATTTAGCAGAGACACCCATTCAGCTCACTCAGAACTCCTGAGCTCAAGCAATCTACAGTATTCAGCTGCCAGAGTAACTGGATTATAGGCTCCTGTCATTATGCCTGAAACTCTGATCTGGCAGGAGAGTCTTACTGTCTAGAAAGAGATGCAGGATTTTATTGAGATGAATATTTAAACTTCTGAAATGATCCACAGATAGTGAAAACAATTATGTGTTTATTCCAGCAGATGTGTGACTGGACCATATGAATTCAGTAGTGCTAGAAAAGGATTTATCAATCTAAAAATAAGTGTTAAAATAATTTTTATGTTGTATTTTATCATCGACAATCAACTAAGAAAATCTACTGATCAAAATTACAAAATTATGTATTACAGTTAAAAGGACTATGGAAAGCTGTTGTATCGCTCTCTGTCAGGTGCAGTCCCTTTGCAAATGACTACCATACACTTATGTGACTCTTCAAAATGATAACTTTAGACTTATGTGTATATATGCCAATACAGAGACTAAAATCTGCTTAGCACAACATATTCATGTACTTAATGGAATGAGCTGGCAAACATTTCAAAACCAAACAACAAAAAACATTTAAGTTATCCTCCCATTGGATAGTGTTTGAAATATGCTGGCTGCATATTTTAGCTTCAAATCCAAGTAAAATTCATGCCAGACACTCAGCCTTAAACTCTTGAGCTCCTGGTATTTTCTGAGCTTGGTTTTCTTCTTGCACATGTTTCATTATCAGACTAGGTAACATCATCATTCCCTCTGACACAGGGAAGTGAAGTGAAGTTTGTTGGCTGTTTATATATAGCATCTTGTCCTTCCTGCCTTGTGTGGGTTTCAGCAGGATGTGATGATTGGTAGCATTGTTCCTTTTTTGATTGGCATGCTGTTGGCTGGTGCTTATTGTGGTGATTAGGTGCTGGTTCCTGCCTATCTTGGTGTTAGTTAATAGATGTATAAGGGGAAATGTGCTCTGGGCTGTTTGCCCTTTCTTTAATCATTAGTCATTCCTTTTGAATGGTTCCTAAATAAGGTTTATTTCTGTATGTCTGTTGATTGTTAACTTGTCAGACTGCCAAGCTTCTAGGAATTCGCTTGCATTCTTAGACCTGGCTTGATCTAAAATGGAAGCAATGGTCCTCCCATACCTATTTGGTATGTTAGATGACACTTTTGTCGTCATCATCATGGTCATAAAATCCAACCCCAATGTAAAGTAACCCACACTAAATGAACACCCATCTACCACAGAAACAACTTCATGCCACACAAAAGAAGTTGCATAAAAAAACCTGCTCAGATGAGCAGAACTCCAGAAAGCATCGTATCTACAGAATATTTTCCAAAACAATAGATGCCCACACAACTTCATTAAAAAAGGGTCTATCCATGCAACCAAGCATAGCTCAACCATTACAATCCATAAAAATAACAACTTTTCCATATATTAAAAATATCTCAGAAACCAACAACTACCCCTTGGCATCATTGTAGCTCACAAACCATCAAAATCCCTCCAAAACACCCTCAGCAAACCCAAAGACTCAGTAGCCAAAGAAGACAAACCAGGAGTCATGATATACAACGTAAGGACTGCGAAAGCACTACATAGACAAACAGGTAGAAGATTGGCAAAACACACCTACTGTGAGACTAGGCTGAAGTTGCATAACAAAAAGATGAAGCAGGCATGTAAAGCAGGGAGGAAACTTGTCTAAAGATCCCTTCAGGGACATAGACAGGAAGAAGGCAACTCGTAAAGAATGTCACCTGAACCAGACAAAGACATCAAAGGGCCTGAGCAAATGGATCCCATCGAAGACATCAAAGGGCCTGAGCTAATGGATCCCATCAAAGGAGATCAAAGGGCCTGAACAAATGGAACCCCCCACCCCAATCCCATCAACAAAGCAAGGACTTTAGGGGATAAAAGGGGTCTCAGAGCCCACCCACTCGTTTTGGATCCAGACATGGCGGCTTCCATCCCTCAAGCTAGTGCCTGGCAGCCTAGTTGGATGTGGGTAAGCATGGTTGAGTGTGTGTGTGTGTGTCTGAGGAAGAGTAAATGTACCTTGCAACTAGTAAAGTTTTGCTGTTATTTTAAATTCACTGGGTCTCCGTGTGTTTCAAAGAACCTGTTGTGCCTCAGTGTTTGGTTGAAAGTTATTTGTGTGTGTCCCTAATTATTTCCTGGCTGTTGACCAGGGCTTTGTGTCTTGTCTGCTCAAGCCACACCTATCTGGAAAACTCAGGTAGAAAGCAAGGGGGACCGACAAGATCTGCATGCCAAACTATAAAAAATACATACTCAATACTACAAGCTTTTTGACCATATAATTAAACCATATTTGGATACCTTCATTAAAATATGTATAGATTTTTTCAATAATATATGCTGTATGATGTATCTTTGTAAAATTATATGAATATATTGATTTAAATCTTTTCATAAAATCAAAATATCATAGAATATTTTGATATCTTGTTTTAAAGTACAAAGTAAGCTCATAATTGATATAGAAACTGGCCCAAACTATTGAGTCATTCGCATATGACAAATGTTCCATGGTATTTTTGTGTCAAAAGAAATACAATATTCCGTAGTAAGATGAGACAAAAATAGACATTTGGAAGCTGTACTAAACTATCACAGTTTTTGATCCTTTAATTAAATATTTAAGAAGCTGCATGTTTAAAGTACCTGAATGTTACTTACTACAAACTCCAATAAAAGATATGTATGAAACTTAAAAATTCATTGAATAAATCAAATGATCAGGCCTCCATCTCAGACAGTGACAATAACTAGTTATATTTTTCAACCATGTTTTTATCTTTCTTATTCTTGTCATTCATGGTCCTTGAAGATGGTGCTGACAGAAAAGGAAAGACTTAAGAATTCTTGTCCAGTGACAAAAACTGCCCCTTCAATCTTTAGTTCTGCCTTTTTTGTATAAGAATTTTTATTAGATTTAGAACAAAGAAAAAACTACAAAAAAGAAAAAAAAACTACAAAAAGAAAAAAGAAAAAACTAAAACAGTGTGAAAACTCAAAAAGAGAAAAAAATTTAAAGGTTACATAAAGAGGTAACTTCTGACTTTTAATGGCAAGAATATACAACAATCCCTTACTCTATATTAAACCAAAATCACATTATTTATATACATCATTCTATTAGCACATAATAAAAATCACTAAATACATTTGCTCCTTCCCCTTATATTAAAAGAAAAGAAAGAATATAAATCAACTTCCCCCCCAAATAACATTTATTTAATTATTTACTTCCTACTACTATTCTATACTTTTCTGTTAGCTATAATAGAGATCAAACTAAAAAGTATATAAATAGTCTGCCATTATAGTTAATAATACAACAATTATAATAATCTTAAGCCTAAAACCAAGTATTTATTATTATATCTTATTAAACTTAATCCAGGTCATTAAAAAGAAATGAAGTCAAACAAGTTTTAAAAGCAATCCAGATAATTATTCTTAAACCCTTACCCTACTTCAAAATAAAGCAGAGCATTTACATACTGTATATCCATAATACAGAGCATTTTTCATAAAGAAATCAAACAGCCCAACTTCCCCCTTTAAAAGACTGACTTCTCAGCAGAAAACCTCCCATAGACAATAACCCCTCCTTTTCCATATTGTTCCATCAGAAAGTCAATCTCTCTTATGACTTGCAATTCATTCTGTCCCTTTAATTTCTTCAAGTCGACTTGAAGAAATCATTGTCTGGCATTTCAACAGAAGCCACAATCTTACTGTTAGTAGAAACATTTCCATCGTTGTCAGGCTCTTCCATTTCTTCCACAACATCCCCAACCAGATAACACATTTTAAAACTGATGTTCTCTACAATGTCCTGAATATCTTGCATAATAACTTGACAGGAATCGAAAAGAATCTGTTTAAGCTCACAATGGAAATCCAAGAAAGTCTGCTTGTAAGCCTCCATGTCTCAGGCAGTAGATTATGGCGCCCCCTAGGTACTTAACTAGTGAAAGTAGAAGTTAATGGAAAATTTTCAAAAGATGTTTACACAAGTGAAAGTACGATAACAGGCAGTTCCCCAGAGAAAACAGCAGAAGAAAGCTAAAAGTTCAGAACAGCAGATTCAATGTGTAGGAAAACAATAAAATCTTCAAATTTAATGCAAAAATAATAACAGGAAGATGATTATGTATTCTTAACCCTCCTTAATATTTGGATGGAAAGCAAAATCCAAAACTTAAAAAAAATCTTTTTAATTAATCCCAAAAATAACAATAAGTACCAAGAGAGCTCGCTTCTCTTTGCTGTAAAAAGCTTCTCTTAGGGAACATAAACTTAAAAAGAAATAAATTGGGTGATTTAGAAATGGGGTGGCTGGCCTTAGTGTCCCTTTAAGGCTACAGTGCGGCTTGGAAATGGTGACATCCCAGCCTTCTGGTGGCTCTTACCAGATTAGTGCAAACACGTTTACGATCCTCTGGTTGCAGGTCACCATTCAGGAGGACAGATGGGATGATTTCGAGTGTTTTCTTTGTCCATGAAAATGCTCCTGGGCTTCAGGAAAAACCTGCCTGAGGCAAAAAAACTGCCCCGTTGTCAGTTCTGTGCATGGAACCAGCAGACACAGCTGTTCAGTCCGCCATGTCCCCACCAGAAGTTCTGCCTTGTAGGAAAGAAAAGATGGAATTTGAGCAGCAGCTATGGAAGAGAAGGCTGTGTCAGTGTTTGAGTGCCAGCACTATGATCCAGACATCAAAAGACTGCAGGAATCACAAGTGGATTGACCTACCAAGACTTGAGGTAGCAGAAAAACCACATGGAGCTCCAGAGCTGAATTATATACATTGCTAAATGCAGCAACTTGATATTCTAAAAGTATTTTCTACAAGTTCCTATCAATGTTATTTCTAGAAGCATGATTAACAAAAAGTCACCTACAATAATTTAGATGACTTTTATGCAATTCCCTAAAAAATTGTAACTACACTTTGATCTATGGCATATGACATTACTTTTTAGAAGAGAGCATCAGGATTACCTTCATCTTCCCAAAGGCCAAACAGTGTACTCACCTGTTATTAGCAATTCTGAAGAAAATACACAGCTTGTTAGAGTAATTAGTGTTCTCTGAGAAGAAATATCAGTTTTAGAAGTAAATGTAATATACTACGGTTTCCTAGCAGGTAAACATTAAGACATTTTAGTCAGTGTGTTCCACATAAAAGGGATAGAGCGTAGCTCAGGTTAGAGGGGCAGAGCTCAGTAATATAACAAAATATGATTGCAGAAGTTCCCAGAATCAGTCTCTGGCATCTTCAAATAAGACTGGAAAAACTCTTGCCTGAAATTCAGGAAAGCTGCTACCAGTCACTCCCTTCAATGACTGAGTCATGTGGATCAGTGGTCTGATCCAATGGAAGACAGCTTTCTGTGTTCCTTTGTAAAAAGCACAGATGATAGATGCATGATCATAATATTGATAGGAAATGATTTGTAGTCATTAATTTAGACTGAATAAAATAGTTGTGCCCATGCAGTTTGCAAAAAGAAGCAAACATTAACTTGGTAACAATTTTTGAATCCATTCTTAGTTAGATTCTGATTGGGCAAGTCAATGTGAGTTGACTAAGGCACCATCTTATCATGTTATCTGGGAGGCATTTGACCCTTTAGTTCCTGAGGAACTGGACATGATCCCTGCTAACCCTGCCATCTGCCTTTTCAACCCAAGCCTACCTGTTTAGTTCAGGCTGCCTGGGAGGTGAATTGTGGCTGGGTCCATGCAATGAATTCATCCTTGAGTGACGGGATGGTTCTGCCTGCCTTGACTGAAGTGGTGGTTGGGCCCCTTCTCAAGTACCTATCACTGGACCAAACAGTGCTTCATGGCTTTCCCTTTTGGTCTGGTTGCAGCTTCAAAGGGCCCTGGAAGAAGCAGATTATATAGACATAGTGTGTAGACAGCATTGGCCATGCTTGTCAATAACCTTTGGCCAAGATGGGATGGTATAACAGTCCTGTTTCTCCTTGATTTCTCATCAGACTTTGATAGTATGAATCATGATATCTTTTTGCACTGACAGATGGTGATGCAGTGTTCTCCTTTTTCCACAGCTGGTTGCAGTTGGTGTTGACAAGGGAAAGAGATCAAGCCTGAGTCCCTTACTTTCAGGATGCCACAGGGCTCAACACTCCCATCTCTCCTGTTTAACATCTACATGATGTTTCTGGGTGAGGTCATCACTTGACACAGAGTCAATATGTTGATGTTACCTAGTTGAACATCTTGAGTCTAGGCCAACCAAATGAGACTGTTGATGCCTTGTCCCAGTGTCTATAGGCTGTTGGTGTCTGGATGGGGAGGAATAGGCTTAAACTCAACTTTGACGAGACTGAGAGACTGTGTATTTCTGGTTCTCTTGGTACTATTGATTATCTATCCTTAGTTCTAAATGGAGTAGCATTCCCCCAGACAGAACAGATGTAAATTTGGGGGGTCCTCCTAGACTTACAGTAGGCCAGGTTAGGAAACAGGCAAGGCAGAGATTCCATGAATGCTCATTATTGTAATAAAGTAGAATAACAGAATCTTGAAAGTCTGTCCAATTTTCTCTGTGTATCATTTTATATTAAACAAAATAAAGGCATGGTTAGTTTGAGCTTCTCACACTTTCCTGTTTCTCAGGACAGTGTAATTTTTCTGCAAATCTCTCCTTAATGGCTCATGTGTTCCTTCCTTATCCCCATGGTCAGTTCTGCATTCCTTTTCACTGAGAGACCTTTGCCCAGATTTGTCTGGTGTACCAATGGCACCCTTTCCATGGATAGGAAATCCATGGTCGCTCATACCTTAGTAACCCCATGTGTGTATTATTACAATGCACAGTACAAGGGGGCTGCCTTTAAATACACTTTGAAGCTGCAGCTGGCCCAGAATGTGGCAGTGTGGACATTTTTAGCTGTACCTCAGTACGCACATGTAACACCTCTGCTGCATGAACTGTGCTGGTTAACAGTAAGCTTCCAGGTATAATACATTGCTGGTTGTAACTTATAAAGTCCTTCATGATATAGAACCTGTTTATCCAATGGACTGCATTTCTCACATTGTTTCTGACCATCCATTAAGATCTGGCAGAGTGGGCATGCTCCAGGTCTCATCTTTAGAGCAGTGTCATCTAATGGGACCCAGGTGGCATGCCATCTCTGTTGCAGGGCCTACCCTCTGAAATAGTATCCCCCTCCCCCAAGAGATTCAAATTGCCCTGCCTCTGACATCCTTTAAATGGGTCTGGAAGACCTGGCTCTTTCTCCAGATGCCCTGAAGGGATTTTTTTTAATGCTGAATTTGTCTGTTTATTTGTTTATATTTCAAATTTAGTCACCACCCATCTCACTCACAGAGTGACTCTGTATTAGTCACTGGGCTATTGCCCTCTTTTTGATTTTATTGTATAGGATCTGTTTTTGATTTGTATGTTGCCCTAAGTCATTATGAGCTAGGCAGCCTATAAATATGATTTCAAAGAAATAAACAAGTAAGGTTGGGTTGCCTATAGGATACTGTTTCTATAGAAACAGTAAAACAGTGAAGTACTGCAGCAGATGCCTTCCCATTCTGTTTTGGGAAAGAACTAAAGCTTAGTGCTAAATCACATGTTTTACATGCAACAGATCCTCAATTTACTCTATCAGCTCTCCAGAAAAAGTTTAAAAAAAAGTAGTTGAAAGCACAAGTGATTATACTATTTCCTACATTGTATCTAATTCTTTGATGTTTATTTTTCTTTAAATTGTGAAACAATAACAAAAAATATTCTCAGACATTTGAGTGCACCCTATTACTCTACTTTTATCTTTCTATTTTCATAAAGAAGTATTTAAAGTTTTGAGCCCCAACTCTGGTATTTAATTTATTCATTCAATTTATTTAGCCACCCATCTCAGACCAGTGACTCTGGGCAGCTAACTATCATAAAAACAGTCAAACAGTTAAAACAATACAAAAATTAAATACAGCCAAGAGATATTAAAATATATTTTAACAACTATCATATTCTGTAATATGAGAAATAAATATTACTTTCTTGACTTTCATCTTAGCGGTAAGAGAAGATTTTGGGCTCACAGCTATTAATTCACTCCCTATGACTCTTCCTTGACTTTTCCTTGTTTTTCTCACCTTAAGCAAGGTGAGAGACCTACTCTGGGAAATGAGTAAAATAATACCACTATTTTTTCTCAGAGCATTTTTACTCAGTGGTTTGAATTTTTATGATTTCCTGTCAGTGACAGATCAGCAAGGTGAGAGTGAGGTTGTAAACATAGTTTGCATTTTTCTATCCCTTTCCCAAGCTTGTTTACAAATACTATTTCTTCTGGAGCTACTCTAAATATTCCTCTAGTTTGCAGAATGATGTGGAATGACAGGGCTTGGGATCCAGATCTCCTATCTTATTCCTTTCTGGGTAAAAACTACCCTGTAGAGTTACTACCTGGTTGCAGTGATCAGTTAGTGCAACATTTCACTGGTAAACTCTCAAATTCACTTGAACCTGGACTGTACTTTGGGGGGGGGGTCTGATGTGGTCCCTGTGGAAACATCTTTCTGTATTACCTGGAATTCTTTTTTGCCTGTAACCACCAAAGAAGTGAATCGGGTGCTCTATAGAATTTCCTGTTATCTGTGGGCTGGATCCTTCCTCTCCTGGTTCTTTCAGGCAGCTGGAGGGAAGGGTAGTTCCTTGTATCCAGAAGATTGTGAATACTTTGTGGGAACAATGCCAGCAGCCCTTTAAGAAGTAGTGGTTCATCCCCTCCTTGATAATCCCTTCTTGGATCCAGAAGTATTAGACAACTGCTGCCCAGTCTTCAACCATCCTTTTTGGTGAAAGTTGTAGACAACAGCTTGCGGCCAATTATACAGCACCTTAGAGAAAGTGAATTATATGAACCCTTATCAATCAGGGTTCAGGCCTGGACATGGAACAGACAGCATTGGTCACTCTGGTGGATGACTTTTGTCAAGCTATGGACAGAGATAGTGAACCTGTCCTGGTCTTTTTGGACCTCTCAGCAGCCTCTAATACCATCAACCTTGGTATTCTTTTGAACCTTCTGTAGCGGTTGGGTACTGGAGGCACTGTTCTGCAGTGGTTATGCTCTTTCCTTTTGGGCTGTTCCAGTTGGTGGTGCTAGGGGAGGAGAGAATTAATTTTATTATTTGTTTTTCCTAGCTGCATTGGAATGGCTCTGTTATGACTTGTGAAGTGAAGCAGCTTCAGGTTTAAGATGTATAGGCAACTTATAAGGAAAGAGTTTGGAGAAAGAATAATTATTGCCTGTGTAAAAATAGCACCCTAATAATGATGTGAACTATAATATTGTATTGTTGACTTTAAGGATATTGAAATGGATGTAAGTAAATTATAGTATTAAAGAAGGCAAGCTTCTGCTATGAGTCATGCTGACCAGCAGAGTTGGCTATTGATAAAAAATTGGCTTGGCTGCAGTTTATAGACCTATTCTGATCATATTAATTATATAGAAGAACAATCAAATATGTGCATCTGTTTAAGGTAGGAGATATGTGGGTATCATGATATGTGTAAAACAGAAGAATATAGACTACATGTTTACTGCAACTCTAAAATAGGAACTCTGGATTTATGTAAGAATCCTGAAGTCTTGACTGTTTCTAGAAAAATTTACTATATTTTTCTGTTGAGATATTTATATCATTGTTTTAAGTTGATAGAAAGAGCATTCCTTCAATAAGCCACACTAAAAGATACCAAAGTGGTTTGTGAATTATCTCCAGATATTTCTAATGGTAACTACATTAGATAGAGGAGTGATAAGGAGTAGGATTACTTAACCCTCTTTCTTTTCATTCCAAATAAACTGAGCTTAAATTCCCCAAGTAACTAGCTAGGATGGTGTAGTGGAAATCGCAGAAGACCATTGTTATTTCAAGGAGTTTAAGTGACATATTTTGATCTCTCCTTCACATGAAGAAGCTTAGAGGTCACTCTTAGCCATAGTAATGTTTAGCTGGCTTGTTGTTTTTCACTCTTGCTTGAAGGGGGTGGGTGAGAAGAGAAAACCTCAAGATTGTTTACATTAGCAGTAGTTTATCTGTATAGCTTCCAAGGCTCTTGGATTATGTCCCAGACCCTGGGAACTATCCAGTCAAGGTCAGATCCTGCAGCCTCGGTACCATGGAAACAGGGTCATGAGGTTTTAGGGCCAGACTTTGATTAAAAAAACCTTAGGATTGCCTGTTGGGTTGGGAGCTTCTGCACAGACCTGAGTGCTGGGTACTGTGGAAACTGAGGTATCTCCGCTGTCGTTATTAAGGGGCTCCTGTCAACTGATGAGAGATTGGATATCATCTTGCTTGGCGTTTTATGATTTTTCTTTGTTATGCTTTTTATGTTTCTGTTTAATATGCCTAAATTATGTTTCTGTTTAACTCTGTTTGCTTGAGTTAATAATAAAGGTTAAAATCTCTTTACTCACTGGTGTGCTTATTGTCCTTGGATCTAAAAGAACCAATTGTCTGGGCACCTGATCGCTGCCCAGACACTTGGCAGAACAGATGGCTGTGCTGCAGTGGAAATAATTATATTTGAAACCCATCTTCTCAAAGATGATTTAGCCGTGTTTACATGTTGTGTTTGTCTATAAATTGTTTATTTTTTATTGTTTACAATTACATTGTTTACAATTGTTTTTTATTGTTTACAATTACATTTCACCAGTTACTCCTTGCTTTGCAAGAGACATAATATAGTAACCTAACATTTTTGACATTTTACTTCTACTCCCCACATTCAGTGATTCTTTTCAGTAAGTGAAGACCTACAGATCAAGTTCTGGCCTAAATTTACATACCATGTAGTTTGATTTTGAGATCTAGCCTTTTTTCAAAAATTGGAAGCTTTAGTTGCAAAAAAATGTTCTAGATCTTACTATAGAGAAAAAGGCAAGTTCATAAAAGATGCATGCTAAACGTTTAAAAGGGACTAGGAACACTGATTAGATATACTGTACATTGATTGAATGGTATTAGTTCCTTTTATCTGATTTATACTGATAAAAGGTAAAGGTTTCCCTTGACGTAAAGTCCAGTCGAATCCGACTCTAGGGGGCGGTGCTCATCTCCGTTTCTAAGCCTTGGAGCCGGCGTTGTCATAGACACTTCCGGGTCATGTGGCCAGCATGACGACTCGGAACGCCGTTACCTTCCCGCCGAAGCGGTACCTATTGATCTACTCACATTTGCATGTTTTCGAACTGCTAGGTGAGCAGGAGCTGGGATTAACAACGGGAGCTCACCCCGCCGCGCGGTTTCGAACCGCCGACCTTCCGATCGACAGCTCAGCGGTTTAACCCGCAGCGCCACCGCGTCCCTGTATTTATACTGATAGTGACAAAATATTCAGAGAAATTCAGCTAATAGTCACTTGTATTTAGAAACTCATCCTTGATTACTTGTTCAGTTGGCTGTTAGTTTCCATTAGACAGTAATAGATATCAGTATTTCTGAAGAATGAATGAATGAATGACTGTATGTGTGTGTGTGTGTGTGTGTATAGTTTATCTCCAGTGAAGGCAAATTTACTATATAAGTCATGAAAATTCTTCATTCTTGAACTGCTATTTAAGGCTGAATAAAAAGCTGTTTGAAAACTTATACTGTGTGTTATTTGTATGCTACAAGCAACCAGATTTAACTATTATTTTGATTACATTCCAGAACAGACAAGAATCAAACACTGCAAGTGATGGATTTTCACCTCTCAAGCTTCTAGGTGAAAATGCAAAACTGACTACGAGAGGTATGGAATATGAATACTTGTTTTATTTATGTTATTTCATGTCTTTACTCAGAAATGTAATAGCATTTTCTGCATAGAAACCTTCAGAAAATCAAAAATTTAAACATGTTTTTGATCCAGGGCTCTCATTTCATTCAACACTGGCTGAGACTTCCTGTATTGTGTTATTAATTCACCCATTCCAAACCAAGTGATAGTTTCATAACTTTTTAGTTGCCTCAGGTATATTTATGATATAGTAATAACTAGTCTAAGGTGGTCTATCTCTCTGAAATTGACAGAGATGGTCATTTCTAATAAGTGTTCAATGTTTCTCTCATTTTTTAATCGGTTTATTGTGATGCTGATTCATTGCTGCAGCTCATAACACAGAGTGACATGGGATTAATTGCACTATATCTAAGTACTTACTTGCTGGCAGAGTAGCTCATAGGTTTATAAACCATAATTCTTCAAATCTGATTGTTGGGTTCCTATATAAATAACATCCCTGGAGAAACAAGGTCATTTAATTGTATATGCATTTCAGCAAGTAAAAGCATCAGTATTAGATTTGTGTCATGCTTTATGTAGCACTGGGGATTTCTTTTGGTAGCTGTGTTCATCAGAGACACTGTCTGATCATCTCAGGAGCATTCTTAATACTTACTGTTTTATATTCCTGTTTAAAAGATCCAATGGAGTAGATTTATGTAACTGACATCAAAGATATTCTGATATTGATAAGGCAACTGACATGGATTATGAGTAGTGTTCTTTAATACACAGATAAAAAAGTTGAGATATTAGTAATGAATAGTTTAGATTAGTACTGAACACATCATGAACACTGTTGTTCTAACTCTAAGGGATAATATCAAAGTCACTTTTCATATGATTAGAAACTTACTGACTTTGATAATGGATCTCAACATACTTCACAATGCTGGATATAATTCCACATGCAGCTTAGGTATCATACTGTGAGCCTTTCCCTTCCACTGGCCAGCCATCAAATATACATATTCTCAATAGGTGGGTAGTAAGTGTTTTTAAATATCACATACCATACAAGGATTAGTTGCCATGGAGGGACCATTTTCAGGAGCTGCTGAATATGGCAACTGCATTTGCTTTCTACTGTTAAACATGTCCTCCACAAAACTTAGACATGCACAAATTAGCTGCAAGGTGAAGATTATCTGTCCAAACTTTTAATGAACAATATTTTTGCTCCCCCCCCTTTTTTTTAGATTTCTCTCACTTGCTATTTTATCTGATGCCTTTCTTGCTGCTGCTTTTATTTTAGTTTATTTTAACTGCCATTCTTTGATCTTACTTTGATATAGCTGTATTTTAAAAACTATTTTAGCTTTCTATATCTTTGTATAACCTACTTCTGAGTTTTCAAAAACCGTTGTCTAAACACTAATAGTTTAAATAAATAAATTCATTGCGTTAGAAATATTTCGTACACAATACTTTGTCTTAAAATTAAATGTACTTAACAATTATATTAAAGACCACAGATGAAAAACTTTATTCTTCTTGAAAAATAAAGTCTCCTTGAGTCCAGATGGTAACCACAGATGCCCAGGAAAGGTGGGGGGGAGGGAAGGGGGAAATGATGAGAAATTCTGCCCCTGATGTACTTGCAAGAAGCATTGTAATGCAATTATGAAAAAGTGAGCTTTGTGTTGTGATGTTGCAATGCACATTTCATCATTTTGGTATTGTGGTTAAGAATGGATGCTTATGCCGATGACAACAGATGTATATCATGTTGTTTTCTTGGCAACAGTGAGGAAGTGGTTTGCCATTGTCATCTTCTGGGATTTTTTGTTTTTTGTTTTTTATCTGTTTTTGGCTTCCCAGTTTAGTTTACTCTCCTGAGATTTCCTGATTCCCATCCAAACCTGCTTATGTTTTTTAGGATCAGTCAAATTTGGCTAGCTGCTTCCATCTCCTGCAGGAAGCCCAAGTAATTAATATATACTGGCATCATTAAAATTCCCATTTGGCTTATATAGATATACAGTACTGTGCAAAAGTTTTAGGCAGGTGTAAAAAAATGCTGTAAAGTACAAATGCTTTCAAAAATATATATTGTAATTGTTTATGTTTATCAATTTAGAAAATGCAAAGTGAGCGAGGAGAATTGAAATCCAAATCAAATCAATATTTGGTGTGACCATCCTTTGCCATCAAAACAGCATCAGTTCTTCTAGGTACACTTGCACACAGTTTTTGAAGGAACTCAGCAGATAGTTGTTCCAAACATCTTGGAGAACTAACCACAGATCTCCTGTGGATGTCGGCTGCCTCAAATCCTTCTGTGTAATGGTTGCCCAACCCAAATACTCAGACTCACAAGAAGGTGCTAAATGAATTCTGATTTATTAGGGAACTTAGGACAATACAGAGAAAGCTGAGAATGAGCCAAAGCGCGCGAAATACAAACTAAATACCCTCGCTTCAAACCCAATCCCGCCCCTCATCCCACCATAGTAACCACCCCCTCCCAGGTGTTGGCAACCGTCACACATCGGCCTGGGAAAGCAACCTTGAATACATGTCATAACCCAAACATACATTCCTGCAGAACAGCAAGGAGATTACAGCCTGGCACGGCTGAAATTCCCCTCCCCGCAAATGACAGACACGGAACAGGAAAGTGACATGTGAAACGTTACGATGTATTCAAACCATTGGAACGATGAACATGACATTCTGTCTCTTCATGTAATCCCAGACAGACTTGATGATGTTGAGATCAGGGTTCTGTGGGGGCCAAACCATCGCTTCCAGGACTCCTTGTTCTTATTTATGCTGAAGATAGTTCTTAATGACATTGGCTGTATGTTTGGGGTCATTGTCCTGCTGCAGAATAAATTTGGGACCAGTCACACACCTCCCTGATGGTATGGCCTGATGGATAAGTATCTGCCTGTATTTCTCAGCATTGAGGACACCATTGATCCTGACCAAATCTCCAACTCCATTTGCAGAAATGCAGCCTCAAACTTGCAAGGAACCAATATCTGCTCTGGACTCAATAGCATGCAGTGGTTTGGACAGGATTCTGCTAAAGGAGGTAGCCATTATATACAAGTAGTCCTCGACTTATCACCATTTGTTTAGTGACCATTCAAAGTTATGACAGCGCTGAAAAATGTGACATCTGGGAGAAGCCAGATTCGCTTAGCAACCATGTGATTCACTTAATGATCATGGTGATTCACTTAACAACTACAGCAAAAAACAGTCATAAAATTGGGTGTGACTCACTTAATAGCCACCTTGCTTAGCAACGGAAGTTCCAGTCCCAACTGTCATAAGTTGAGGACTACCTGTATTACTATAACAATTGGGAGGCAATGGGTGCTTTCAGCTACTGAGAATACAAGTCTCTTGGATACAGAAATATCCAAATATCAGTTTTATATGTATTGCCTTAATTGTACGGTAAAGGCAGCCTTAATATAGTTTTCAAAAGATATAATTTGTATACAATTTTTAATTGGTTCGACATACTCCTTCCTATGAGACTGCTACTTACGCTAATCTTTCTAGATATGATGTACTTACAAATTTATTTCTTTTTTTTTTAGTGGGGATATTTAAATGTGATCAGGCACATAGCTATTTCTTCTGTAGAAAAGTATGTATAGATGTCCACAAGAAAGCAAATGGGGAATAAATAGTTTGACCTTTTCTCCATGTTTTAGAACATTCCCTTTTTGGGCCTGCAGAGGTCCACATGGATCCAAATTTCCAAGAAGGACCAAGTCAGACTTTAGAAAAAAATAGAAGTATATGGCCAACTGGTTTTAGCAAATAGACATTTAATTTTGTCACTTTTATAAAATTTGCCTCAATTTTTATGTCATGTTAATGTTTGTTGATCTGTTGCTCGAGTCACACATTTGTCTAAAACTTATGATTCAAGATGGTGATTAAAGAGCTAAAAAGTTCTATAGGCTCAGATCTGATTTTAAATAATCACTAAGACAAGCCTGTTACATTGTTCAAAAGCAGCTGCCAAGCCTACAGTTCATGTAAAGCCCCTTTCAAGATGTTAGACTGTATAAAATTACACTGATGTGGCAGCTGCTAATTTAGTGCTGTGCAGAAAGTCTTTTCCATCTGTTCACTCTTGCAAGGTTTTAAAGTTTTTTTTTCTTTGCATGTCATCTCTTTCCCCATTTGTCTATATTTCCTTTAAATTATTTTTTATATCTGTGTTTTGCTTTTTTGGATTTAATGACCAATCTTAAATATTGGACTACAGTTTATAATTACAAATGTGAACTTTTTGATTTAAATTAATTGGAATGATCACTATGAATAGTTAATGGAATTGGTGTTCACTCATTGTCATTGTTTTTCTATAACTGTAACTTATCTCAGAATAAATTTTTGTTCAGGTCATTAGTCTACTCATTTATTCCTGAAAATCTAGCTCTAAGTGCAAAATGTATAGCCCAGTTCCTGCCAGTTCCACCAGAAGTCTTATGTGCAACCTTGAGAGACCTCTAAAAGTTGTTACCAAGTCATAATTTTTCATGTGACAAAAAGAGAAATTTATTACATAAATAACTTGGATAATAATAATATAACTATAGTTATTTTAATTAAATATATATGGAAATGAAATCAAATACAACTTTTGGTTGTCCCCCTCACATATCATTCAAAGGAGAAGTATGGCCCCTGGTGTGGAAAAATGTTGGATAATTATAATCTGAATAATCATTTTAAACCACTGATCAATTTCTATTTTATGTGATATAGTAGTTTTAGAAAATTGTTTTCATAAATAAAAATTATTTGAACCTCACTCCCCAAATAAAAAATAAATCCATATTTTCCAAAGTCTGTCCAGATAGTTGTCCGGACAATTTAACAATTTACATCATTAGCACAATTACATAATTATGCCAATGACACAAATCAATGTAAAAATACCAGTTATATAAGTATGCCAAGGCTAGAAGTTCTGTAAATTCAGATTTAACAGTCATTCTGATTTAACAGACACCCTTTGTCCCAAAATGTCTGTTAAATTAAAATATTATTTCACATTAATTAATTTTGCAAGTCTAATTTAAAATTGCCCATCAGTAATCAAAAAGCAAAAATATAATTAAAAAAATAATTTCATCTCCCACTGAGAAAATATCAGAAGGAAAGTTTGTTTTGGGAAAGCATTTCAAAGCTGGGTTAGCTTTGCTGAAAAGCCTTTTTCTCTTACAATATATTAAAATATAAAATAGAATATAGCTAAAATCACAAATGAATGTCTCCCCAACTCATTTACATCCTAAACTCCTATGTAGTTAAGGTTCACCTTTTATTGCAACTTTTTACAATTTTTTGCAGATCTGATTTTTTTCCCCATTGTAATATGTGGAGAAGTTCTTTGGATTGAAAACATTTAGATGAATATCAAGATATACACATGTAAGAAATGATTGCATGAGGCAGATATCTTTATGGTACAGTAAAAACTGAGTCTAGTTTTTAAAAGTATTATTTGTGACTACTGATGCCTTGGTTGCTCTGTTTTAGACATTTTGGAATTCTGATTGTTCAAGACATCTGACTGACAAACAAGTAGTATTCTTCTATGGATTGTTGAGGCTCATACACTACAGTATTGGCTATCTGTCATCATGAAAAGCCATATATCACCATCAGAATTAAATTATACTGATGAGACTGCTGCAGTTTTCATAGTTACAAAGTAGCTGTTTTTTATGAGCTATCCACTTTGGCAAGAAGATAGAGCATCATGCATTTGAAGCAAATTGCTACTGATGTCTGCTGACTATTCCTTGTGTGCCTTGGGCCCACAAGCAACCATTAAAAGGTCATTTGATGAATTTAAAATGGAGAAATATTAATATCATGTACTTGTTTTATGAAAAATGGCTACAATATAAATGTATAAAAGTCCAAAACTCTGCAGTCCAAACTAGATTTATGTAATTGTGTGGCATGAAATAGTAATATAATTTAAGGCAATTACAAAGAAGCACATTTGCAGATTTTAAATTAGATGCATTTTTATACAGTACAGTATGATTTTCTGGGCTATTTAATCTAATCACTGGAAAAATGAAGGAGGTACATAGGAGAGGTTAAGGAATCAGTGGGGAATTCTCTCAGTGGAAATATGTAAATAGTGGAGTCCCCCAGGGATTAATACTGGGGCTACGGCTTTTCAGCTGATTATGTAGAACTAGGATTGAGCAATGTGTTTATCAGGTTTTATGATTACACCAAACTGTGGTAAGTAGTTAAAAATAAACAGGACATTGTAGAATCTCTAAAGGATGTATCCAGTATGCAAAGTGCATATGAGATTAGAGGTATGTTTAAAATAATTTACCTGGGACCATAATTAGCTTTAACTACAAACATATTCTTGTATGAATTGGCACTGAGTGAGAAGAAATCTTGAAGTGAAATGATGGATAGTATAATGAAAATTTGACAGCTAAGAAAAATGTGAAAAATATGTTATGGATTACTAGGTTAGAACTAAATATGTTGCTGGCACTTTCCAATATGATATTTGCTGTATCATATAAAATGCTAAAACAAGAATCCTTGTTCAATAAAAGGTATGTGCTTGATGGCATATGGTGGATGGCTGTTTCTCTTTGTACCAGTGGGAAATCTGGAATATTAGGAAGTAACTGAGAATTACTATTAATTGGTGTCAATTACAGAAAGTTTATAGGATATATTTAAGCTTTAGTTGGATTATTCTCATGGTTTGTCTGGAAACAATGGGTATGAGTTTACATATAGTAAGAAACTGGTTCATTGTGCCTTTCTGGCAAGTTTCCTTGCTAATGTAAAGGAGGAAGGAAAGATTTGTCTGTCTACATGCTGTTTCCATGACTCCTAATTAATACCGTACAATAATTTTCTCATATACTGTGTGTTTGTGTGTGGGGTGTGTGTGTGGGTGTGGGTGTGTGTGTATATTCTTTCCTTCATTTATTTTCATTGACTAGAAATATTCAGCATATTTGAAGAGTGGGGGAGTGACATATTTATGTGCATTCATTTATGACCAAATTACTTTAATATGGAGACATGTTTTGCTTTTGTTTCAAGAGGAACAGAAGACAAATGAAATGATGAATTATTTTCTCCCTTAAAACTTTACTCCTGCTGTGCAAATAGCAGATTGAACAATTGAACAACAGGAAATGATCTGGTTTCTTATTAAATTATTCCTTTCTTTCAGCTGTTCTATTTCATCAGTTTAGGATGGAGATGCTACATATTAAATCTGCACACATTCACTGAATTCTTACATAATATCAATATTCAGTTCACTTCCCATCCCTTAAATCTTTTATCTTCATCCTTAGATTCCAAGAGTTCTTAATAAGGGGACTGTATTTTGTGGTGATTATTCATAATTATTTGTATATTAATCCTGATTTTCTAAATGCTGCTTTGTGTTTCTATTGAACAGATGCAATTCTCTGAAATATATCATTATCAAAAGATAATGAAAATTTAAGCAGGCCAGTGAGAAAAGAAAGCTGTGATAAACCGAAGCCTATATAATTCTCTATTTAATTTTAGAATAGCTTGAATAGCCTCTGAATATGAACGCTACTTATTACTTTAAGTAGAAAGCATGCATTAAGTAGGCTAACAACCCCATAGAGGAACTGCTGATGTTGATTGTAGGGTGGATGAGCATTATAGAATGGCATCTTGCATAACTGTGTGAGAGCAGGCTATGGAGAGCAAGTTAAGACACAGAAAATACTGAACAATAATCAGATTCTGGAGCACACAGTCCTCGTATGTGGATTGTGAAGGAAAGAATGAAAAATCTGGCTGATTGCTTAGAACTAGGTTCAGCAAGATCCTAACTGGAAGAACAGAAGTTGATAAGAAAAGTTCTTCTGCAGTTCCCTCTGCCTTTTCCCCAAATAATGTCTAACAGAACCAAATGCTTTAGGATGGTGGGTTGGCCAATCCAGCCATTCAGAATTTTGTGACTCCTCTTGCTTCTCCTTCTCAGAGAAGTTAAAGGGCAATGTCCCTCAGATTCAAATTCTGGCCAGGAGATCTTCTGAATGGCAATTCCAACTTAAGTTAGTTTTGAGAAAACCTAATTATGTTAGTTTCTAAAACTATATGTAATAAAACACCCTGGTCATTCAGTGGACTTCCTTCTCCTGGCAAAAATACAACATGGAATGGCAATGGGATGAAGTTATACATTGCCAAGACTGGCAAAGGAAGACCACACTTATTCTATGTGTGCCAATCCTCAGCCACATCCTTATACACAACTTTTTGCCAACACTAGAATTAAGAAAAATAATTTATCTCACTGATTTCAGTATATAACTAATGTCTAATACCCTAGTACTAGACCTTAGTCTAGTACCCTAGAATACTCATTGCATACAAGGTCTGAGTTTTCATCCACCATTTGGATTCTATTTTTATCTACAATTATTGTATTTGTAACTGTGTTTTTATATATTGTATTTTTATATATTGTATTTTTATTATATATTTATTGTTTTATTGACTATTGTTGTAAACCACCCAGGGTCCCTCTGGTGGGAGGAGATGGGCGGTGACAAATTTGATAAATAAATAAATAAATAAATAAAATAAATACAACTAATGTCCCATTTAATCTGCCACAATAAGAGTATGAGATGTAATTTAGCACCAATCAAAGCAGCCAACCACCACAGATAGAGTGAGGCCATTAGTTAGATTAAAAGCTGTTTGGTATGGATTTATATGTTTCTGGCCTTGTTTTGTTTTGTTTTCAGTATGTATCTGAATGCTGATAATCAACATAGGATCAAGCATACAATTTGAGATTATTATTTCTGTTTTAAAGATACATGAGATTATATGGCCTCATTTGGATCACTTCACAGCTATAACTGTATAGTTGCAACCACTACAATGATCTAAACCTTGCAAGTCCAAAAGAAACAATACTACCTAAGATGGGTTGCGTTTTCTTTTTTAAAAATAGGATCACTAGAGGCTTACTACCTTGAAATATTTAAATGTGTTTATACAGACTACATTGAACCTAGGTGGAGATTCATGGCTTATCACATCAGGTTTCTAGGGAGGTGTTAAGCACAATCCCAGCTCTCCCTGATTGATTGGAGTTGTGGATTCAGTTATTTCAGCTTGCTTGCATTTATACCGATATGGCTGGATGACGTCATTCCCAGATAAGAGAGAGAAAAGTAATTGTTGACTGCTGAAGGGAAAAATCCAAAGAGAAGAATAATTTGACATATTGCCTGGAATACATGTATTTACTCCTGGCTAGGGATATACTATATACACATCCTCTATTTTTGTATTGCTAGATTATCATG
This sequence comes from Candoia aspera, assembly GCF_035149785.1. Classification (NCBI taxonomy): domain Eukaryota; kingdom Metazoa; phylum Chordata; class Lepidosauria; order Squamata; family Candoiidae; genus Candoia; species Candoia aspera. Next base: position 159,464,274 of record NC_086155.1, read on the forward strand.
AGGATAAAAATCTCCTTCCGTTTGACCTATCAGTGACACTCATTGATGAACTGTTGCAGTTTAATAAGGCACTTTTTTCTGGCACAGTTCATTCTTTCTGACAGTTGTTAGGATAAATGCCAGCTAAATAAGTAGAAATGTTTCATCAGCATTATTCAGAGGCAGAGGAAAAAGCCCCTTGGTAACACTGCATTTTAATAACTGGTTGTTAACTCACAGACCTGACAAATATGCATTCTTTATTCATTGTAGAAGAGGAGCAGCAGGATGTACAAGTACTGGTTAAGAAAAGATGCCCATTTCTCTGAGTTCAGTGGCATTAATTGTAACCTTCCTTTTAGATCTAGCTGAAAGGTAGAAGGGCAAATAGATGACTTTTCTGTGAAATTCTGCAACCGTTTTTATAGTATCTTTCTTATGTAGAATTTTTTTCAGGCCTGTATAGGAAGTGAGTAAATCTGTGGGATACATTGTCCTAATTTTTATTTAAGGCTGTAATGGTGGTTTGGAAGGAATGTTCTGAAATTTGAATGGTAATTTCCTTGGTTCTACAGATGAATATTTCATCTGCATTGATTCCAAACGGAATATAATAATGATATTCAAATACCACTGCTGAATCACTCTAAAAAAATCAGTTTAGTCCAATATTCAGTTGCCTTTTCAAGTAAGCTATGGAAGCTCAGTAATCAAGGCAACTGGAATTCAGAGTTTAGGATGTTTTTATAGTTGTTTCCATACCTAAAAATTACATGAATTTTCCTAATTAAAATTTAAAGCTATCTAAACAATATGTATCTTAAAGCAATGTCTTCCATATTTTCATTAGATAGTCCTAAATGGAGATTTGATTTTTTTTTCTCTTCTTCAAGAGGAGATGATCAAGTAAGAATAGGAATGAGAATGATAAACTGAAAGGAAATATAAGCAGACTATTCATAACAGACAACATCAACATGTACAGACCCACAAAGCGAACTTGGGTGACAATGAGCTGTAATTGCAAAGACAGAGACTATATGCCAGTGTTTCTTAAAGTGTGGTCTGAGGACCCCTGGGGGTCCCCCAACACTCGGTCAGAGGTCTGCGAAATCAAAATTATTTGCCAGATATTGAAGATATTTGCAAAATTTAAAACAAGGTTACTCTTCTCATTATTATTTTTTATTTGTTAAAAAATATAGAGATTTTTCCATGGAAAAATGTTTTATTTATAAAATATCTAAAGGGTTTAATATTGTTATTTTTATATAATTCAATAATTAAGTATTCTACAAATATATCAGTTTTAATTTTTAATACAGTAAATATCGATAAATATAACAGATACAGACAAAAGCTCTTTTGGGGTCCTCCATAATTTTTAAAAGTGGGAAGGTGTCCTGAGAGCAAAAGTTTAGGAAACACTGCTATATCCAATTCTGTCTCTCTCTCCCACTTCTCCCTTGCACACTGTCTATGCAACCAGATACCTGCAAATGGATGGATGATTACCAACATCTCTGGGAGTTGGATGACATATAAATGTAATTGATGATGATGATGATGATGATTTGGGGATGGACTTGTCAGTCTCCAAATCCCTCCTTTTCCCTCTCCAAGACTATTGCAAAAAATTAATAATTAAAACATTATCTTTTCCTTCATGCCAAACTTTTAAAGAGGTGGACCTCTGCAGAGGATTTTGAATCAAAGGCAGAGTGATTTATGACAGATTCAGCATGGTGTAGCAGTAAAGATAATGGACTAGCAATGGGGAGACCCAGGTTTTAGTCTTTTCTTAGGCATGGAAGTCAGGTGGCTGACCTTGGGCCAGTCACTCCCTCTCAGCCCTAAATCAGCATCAGGCTCAGCAACAAGTTGTCTGACAAACAACCCCCCCTCATTGCCTCAACCCTTCTATCAAGTGACCCTGGAAGCATACCTTCTCTCCCGTGGTGCTTGCTCTCTAGAACAGTGTTTCCCTGGAGATTTGCATGGCTGCCACCCTTAAAGAGTTCTGGAAGTTCTTGAAAATATGGTCATGCTCCCAGGCCTGGGGTTAGGTTGGTTGTTGAGTCCTGATGTATTTTTGTAATGCAATGTGTGTTTGGTCTGAGCACACACGGTCTTTTTAATTGTTTCCCTTTTTAAAAAATGTGTAAGTCACCCAGAGTCATTTGGGATTTGGGTGGCCTTCTAAATTTAAATAAAAAAAGATATAAATCATGCCTTGATAGTTTCACTGAATTAGGCAAGTGCAGTGCAAAACAAACAAACCCTGTAACCAAGTGGGACAAGTATTAAGAAAAAGAACAGTGATTTACAAAAGCCTGCTTTGTTTGAATGAGGAAAATATATCCTGAATTGCCCAGTTCTACTCCACATTCAGGCTTCATGCAGAGTAGTTACTAGGGACTGCATGGAAATTTAACTGGCCCTCAGTTGCAACTAAGACATTCAGAAGACCACTGGTTCATAAAATTGAACTTTAGCATAAGAAGGCCTCTGCTAGATACTCAAAACCAGAACCCTAGAACTTAAGAGAGAGCCAGTTTGGTATAGTGGTTAAGGCACTAGCCTAGAAACCAGGAGACTGTGAGTTCTAGTCCCGCCTTAGGCACATAGCCAGCTGGATGACCTTGGGCCAGTCACTCTCTCTCAGCCCTAGAAAGGAGGCAATGGCAAGCCACTTCTGAAATCTTGCCAAGAAACTGCAGGACCAGTCCAGGCAGTTGCCAGGAGTCAAGATGGACTCAAAGGCACAAAAAAGAACTTAAGAGGGAAAATCTCACTTTCTCCCAGGGTCCTTTTCACTTTATCATGCCATTATACTTTATTTATCCTTGCAGTCCCAATATACAATAGTGAAATATAGGTTATTAATTTAGGCCACTATAGTCTTAACAGACAAGAGGCAGTCAGTGTTTAACAATATGGCTATTAATCTGTACATAGAATGAAAAGGTCTTCCCATGTGAGTCTACCAATTATAGAGAATTACTGTCTCAAGGTTGACAGATTGTAGTCAACCAGCTTACTCAATGCTGAAGCTGCTAGCAATTATGGAGTTTGGTGCTGAATGCCAGTTTCCATTGTATTTTATATAAACTTGCTATCAAGAAAGGAAGGTACAAATATTGCCAATGGGAAACCTTCTGCAAAAATGACTTTCTTTCAGAAGCATGCTTGTGTCATAATCAGAATGAGATCTGTTTAAAAATGTTACTTTGTAACCTAGTCAATGTCCAGTTCTTTGAAACTGACATTGTGTATCAAGTTTTTCAGCTGCAATAAAACTAGAAAAACTAGGAAAATTGGATTAAAAAAAAGTTTTCCAGTTATTTGATATAAAAATATCGGTGAAATTCTTTTAAATGAAAATTAGGCCATGCGAAGATATAAGTGAAGATAAAGTAAATAATCTTTTCAATAAATTGTTTCTTATTTTCATATGAAACAGGTGGGAGACCCAAGCAAAATACCTGAGTTCGCGATCCAGCAAGCTCTTGAATTTGATCCACAAAAGTCAAGCTAAATATAGATAACAGGCAAGCAGGAGTTTTCAATTGTATATAGCTTATGGGTCTGTATAAAGCCTTACTTCTTTCGACTAAGAATATGCCATAAAGAAGGATAATCTCTTTTAACATATAACCTCATGTGTGGGCTTATCATTGTGTGTGTTTGCAGAGTGTGGACAACAGACACTGAGATAGCCATTTGCCGCACCATAGGGGACAGACTCTCGGCTTGTGATGAGAGCTTGATATGTTTGTGGAAATTGAATGTGATGGAGATGCCTTAATCAGAAGGACAGAGCATGTTGACATGAACAATTATTTCAGTTTAACTTCTTAATTAGAGAAAAGTTAAAGGGGGAAGGGGAGGACCTGCCCAGTCATTATCTATTTTACACAGACATTGTTCATGCAAATGAAAATCCTGATGTACTAGATGGAAAAATGGCAAGAAATAGTTAAAAGCATTGTTTTTTTTGTTGCCATATATACTGGATTTCATATTTTAGAGAAGATATGATTGCATATGTCACTACACAGAACATTTTTAGATTTTTGGACAGGGATAGACAGAAATGTACACATTTCAAAAATGATTTGGAGAAGAGCATCAGACATGTGAGCCTGAAAAAAGTCGAAGCTGCTTTAAGAGACATATGATATCAATTCCATAAAGCAATCACAACTTTTTTTTCAAGCTCACACAGAAGCTTGAAAAATGTCAGATTGTTTCAATGAATAGCAGAAGAAAAGCTATTCTTGTGCTTGTAGAAGGTCCAAAACACTTCTTCCAAATAATTTTCAAAATATGCACAGCCCTAATGGATAAATTTCAATCTGAAATAGCAACAATATTTTATTTCTCATGTATCAAGCCAATAGCGCCCTCTCGGGAATAGAAATTGCTTGAAACAAATACTTTTTGAATAATCTATACAAAACCACACCATTCTACACATAGTTATCAAAGAACATGACTTTAAACCACTTTTGTTTATATCTTTAACTGGAATCTAGAATTTCAATTAAATTACATATTTAATCTGGAATCTTGCCTTATTTTTAACTTGAAATGGATTGAGAATTAAGCTGAAAGGTAGCTACTAGTGCATACGTTTTTATCAGTGTACACCATTGCTATATTTATCTTTGTGGGGGAGCTGTCCACACTGTCAATACCTAACCTGTCTCTGTTTACCACTCACTGCCAGGGACATGACTTCCCACCAAGTTAATATGTAAGAAAGCCAAATAGATGTTATATACCCTGAGAGAGTTCCAAAATAAGGGAAACATATTAGTAACACTAATAAAGCCAAGAATTACTTAAGCCTATATCACTTAATGGCTGGGAACAAGATGAAAGCAACATTATGCAGACGTGGCAAAAAAAAGGAGGGGGAATATTTCCTTGTCATGTTTGTGTTGTGCTTAGGTGCATAATTAAAAGTATATAGCTCAGTATCTGTGTTAATGGTCAGAAAATCATATTTCAGCTAATTCTCACAGTAATCTCTACCATTTCGTTTAACTTAAATGCTCAAAATGAAATTCCATGCCAGCTTACAACAGTTACTCTTCATTTTTTTTCTTTTCTTCCAATATTTATGGTCTTGCACCATTTCTTCTATTTCCTGCTGTATATTTTTTTTAATTTCTAACTGAAGTTTTCTCTGTATCATTTCTGTGAAGACAGCAGATGTTTCTCTCTCTTCTCTCTGAACCTCTATCTAAATTTTAAACAAATATTTAAAAGTTTCTCATTAGCTGTATTTGTTGCAGTACCACTTTAATCTCTGACATTCCTTTCATTCAGTTTAATTACAGAAGTCAAAGCCCCCTCTCTTACAAAGAGGATTTTTTTTAAGGAAAAGAAAGGAAAAAAGAAGAATTCTACATTACTCTTTATGTGTGTGTTCTATTTAGTTTGCCATAGTCTTTACCCCCAAGGCGAAGACCTACTTCTGTTTGCTTCAGTAAATTTGTATAACATTTAGAAAAAAAAAAGACATCAAATAATTGCAGCCACACATGACTTTATGTGCAAACAATTGTTACTTGCTTTTTACTACCTTCTTGTGCACTTTTCCTTAAAAACACTGTATATTTTTAATGCATTTGGAACCCTTTATTGTTGAAATATAATAAGATCTATTGTACTTCCAACAATACATCCATGATAATTCATTTCCATCAAATACATTGCAGTTCTAACTATGTTGAAAGAGGATTGCACAGACTTTTTAAAAAAAATTATGAGCAATGTGAAAAATAAAGAGAAGTTATAGAAGCACATTATTTTATTCCATAGCAGTATTTATTTATTTATTCAATTGTATAGCCACCCATCTCAAACAAATGACTCTGGACGACAAACAATCATAAAAACAGTTAAAACAGTTAAAACACAGTACAAAAAAGAAATTAAATACAAATAGCGGCCAAGAGATATTATAATCCATCAATGTCAATGTAGCCAGGAAATGGGGCCCTTCACACACTCGGGACCCAAGTGTCTTCTGAAAGGTCAATAGGGTCAGGGCCATCCTAATCTCAGGAGGGAGGATGTTGCAGAGGACAGGTGCTATGGCACAAAAGGCCTGTTTCCTGGTCCCCGCCAGATGACATTCCTTGGCTGATGGGACACAGAGCATGCCCATCCTGCCAGACTGAATTAGTTGGGTAGAAACAACTGGGAGAAGACGGTCCCTCAGATAACCCGGTCCCAAGCCCTGAAGGGCTTTAAAGATGACAACCAGCAGCTTGAATTTCACCCAGAAACACACTGGCAACCAGTGCAGCCCCCAAAGCAGTGGTGTTAAATATGCTGAATAGCCAATACCATTTATAACCTGGGCAGCTGCATTCTGTACCAGCTGAAGCTTCCTAATGCTGTTCAAGGATAGCCCTATGTAGAGCACATTGCAGTAGTCCATGAGCGGGTGCCTTATAAAATATGTTTTAAAAGAATTATAGCCAAGACAACATAATATCTTTTTATGAAAGATACAAAAAATGTTAGGTTTTCTTTGAAGTTCAGTATATTGTCCCAATAAGAAGTTGCTCTAGGAAACTAAGCATTTTATATAAAAAAATAAAATTCAGCTTAATGCTATTATCTATAATACCATGATACTCATAAAATTCTAGAAAATCACCAGAACAGGCATTACCTGGAGGCCAAAGAACTAACTACCTTAATCAGCAAAACTCGGAGGCACTTAGCGGTATCTTTCTCTGAAATATTCCCTCCGTCTTGCAACGTAGAAACCAGCCTGACCCGTGTCCTATCGATTTGCTCACTTCACTCAGTTGTACTATGTGCTACTGTACATGACTATTTTTGCCAGTATCCAAATAAAGATTACCTAAGCTAGTTAGGTTCTTTATTTGAATTCTTTCCCCTTTGCCTCAGGGAGGAATATTTCCACCCCTGAAAATATCTTTGCAGCACTGTGTATTGATAAAATAATGGCTGTCATCCTAAAAACAAATATGGAACTAATGCTGATGTAAATAAAACTATATTAATTAAATAGAAGGCTTTTTTTAAAAGCTTTATCTAATGGTGGTCTAATAGTCACAAAAAGTAAAGATATTCAATTAGGGTCTAGATATACTTCTTTTTTCTGTTTAATTGTGTACAGTTTTTTTCACCTTATGGCCAGGAAAGAACATGAATTTTTATCCTATTTTGTTTTAGGTATTTTCTGTTATAACTATTATTTGGTGGAAATAAATCAGTTTCAATAAAATAAATTAAAAACACAGTTATTATTATAGGGCAGTCCTAATCTATATAGCAAATTCATTCACACATGCAACAGCATACATCAGGGTTTCTCAACCAGGGTTCTGTGAAACCCTAGGGTTCCACAAAAGGTCACTAGGGGTTCCCTGGGAGATCACGATTTATTTAAAAAATTATTTCAAATTTGGGCAACTTCACATTAAAGAGGTAAGTTTCATTCTTTATTTTTAGTTTAAGAAAACTATTGATGCATATATATAGGCCTGCAGATGAAACAAATATAATAATTTTGTAACTTGTGGCCTATATTTGAGCCTGAATGTGCAGGGGTTCCCTGAAGCCTGAAAAATATTTCAAGGGTTCCTCCAGGGTCAAAAGGCTGAGAAAGGTTGGCATACGTGGATACATAGTTAACAAACACTAACTTTTCAACTGCACTTTATCTTGTAGTACTAGAAGGAAACTCTTTGCTGCTGCTGCTTTTAATTTCAGTTCTGTAGCTTCACAATGACCTCCACAGAACTGAAATGTCCCTCACATGTCCCCATACATCAATAGATTATACACTAAAAGGAAGTTTATCTAAATGACTCAGGATGTAGAACAAATTATTTATAGGTCCACCCTACGCAAAACTAAGAAAATAGAGAATTCTGATTTAGTAGTCTGTTTAAGCAATCTATATAATGCTTTCTTTGATTATATATATATAAAAGAAAAGGCAGTGGGGAGAGCAACTGTGATGACTTTTGGAACAAATCCAGCTACAAAAGATTAAAAAAAAACCTAGAATTATCCTCTTTTACCTTCATCCTGAGATAAAGAAATGATACTGCAAAGAATATTAGAAAGGAAATAAATTTCCATTATACTGACAGAACATTATAATAATAAAAATCTACATTGCAATACATCATCCAGATATTTTTTCAGGTCAAAATTAAGACAGGAAATATACTAGGAATGTGTGAAGCCTTTGAAAGAGGTGCTTTGCAGAGGGCAGGACCTTTTTTCAAATGATTAAAGCAGCTACATCTTTGATGGAAGCTGTTTTCAGAAATAGACATTCCCTCCATCAATACTTAAGAACTTTGCTGGGAGTGGGGATGGTAGCATATTTATCTGGGAGGCTCCGAGTACGTCTGCTGAAAACTCTGTGGATATATGTCGGGTGGTGTTTCTGTCAGTGGCAGGCTTGGATCTGCTTAAATGCATAACACACAAAAGAAAAGGGTTCTACATTTTGCTGTGAAATACCAGCTCTTTTCTCTCTTCCCTTAGCCCAGTTCTAACTATTCCTCCTTCAGCAAAGGATCGTTACCTTGTCGTGGTGCTGGAGCTTGACCACCTCAATGATGCCATGAGCTAAACCATGAAGGGCCACCCAAGACGGGAAGGTCATGACAGAGAGGTCAGACTAAATGCGATCCCTGGGGAAGGTAATGGCAACCCACCCCAGTATTCTTGCCGTGAAAAATAAACGGATCAGTACAACCAGAGATATGTCGGTATACCTTTGGAAGATGAGACCCCCAGGTTGGAAGATGGTCAAAATGCTACTGGGGAGGAACAGAGGATGAGTTCAACTAGCCCCAGACATGATGGCGCAGCTAGCTCAAAGCCGAAAGGACGGCTAGCGGCCGACGGTGCTGGTGGTGAACGGCGAATCCGATGTTCTAAGGATCAACACACCATTGGAACCTGGAATGTAAGATCTATGAGCCAGGGCAAATTGGATGTGGTTATTGGTGAGATGTCAAGATTAAAGATAGACATTTTGGGAGTCAGTGAACTGAAATGGACTGGAATGGGCCACTTCACATCAAATGACCACCAGATCTACTACTGTGGACAAGAGGACCACAGAGGAAATGGAGTAGCATTCATAATTAATAGTAAAGTGGCTAAAGCAGTGCTTGGATACAATCCAAAAAATGACAGAATGATCTCAATTCGAATTCAGGGCAAGCCATCTAACATCACAGTGATCCAAATATACGCCCCAACCACAGATGCTGAAGAAGCTGAAGTAGAGCAGTTCTATGAGGATCTGCAGCACCTACTGGACAACACGCCTAAAAGAGATGTTATTTTCATCACGGGAGACTGGAATGCTAAGGTGGGCAGTCAAATGACACCTGGAATTACAGGTAAGCATGGCCTGGGAGAACAAAATGAAGCAGGACATAGGCTGATAGAATTTTTCCAAGACAACTCACTCTGCATAACAAACACTCTCTTCCAACAACCTAAGAGACAGCTTTATACATGGACTTCACCTGATGGACAACACCAAAATCAGATTGACTACATCCTTTGCAGCCAAAGGTGGCGGACATCTATACAGTCGGTAAAAACAAGACCTGGAGCTGACTGTAGTTCTGATCACGAACTTCTTCTTGCACAATTTAGGATCAGACTAAAGAGATTAGGGAAGACCCACAGATCAGCTAGATATGAGCTCACTAATATTCCTAAGGGATATGCAGTGGAGGTGAAGAATAGATTTAAGGGACCGGACTTAGTAGATAGGGTCCCAGAAGAACTATGGACAGAAGTTCGCAACATTGTCCAGGAGGCAGCAACAAAATACATCCCAAAGAAAGAGAAAACCAAAAATACAAAATGGCTGTCTGCTGAGACACTAGAAGTAGCCCAAGAAAGAAGGAAAGCAAAAGGCAACAGTGATAGGGGGAGATATGCCCAATTAAATGCAAAATTCCAGAGGTTAGCCAGAAGAGATAAGGAATTATTTTTAAACAAGCAATGCACGGAAGTGGAAGAAGACAATAGAATAGGAAGGACAAGAGACCTCTTCCAGAAAATTAGAAACATCGGAGGTAAGTTCCAGGCCAAAATGGGTATGATCAAAAACAAAGATGGCAAGGACCTAACAGAAGAAGAAGAGATCAAGAAAAGGTGGCAAGAATATACAGAAGACCTGTATAGGAAGGATAACAATATCGGGGATAGCTTTGATGGTGTGGTCAGTGAGCTAGAGCCAGACATCCTGAAGAGTGAGGTTGAATGGGCCTTAAGAAGCATTGCTAATAACAAGGCAGCAGGAGACGACGGCATCCCAGCTGAACTGTTCAAAATCTTGCAAGATGATGCTGTCAAGGTAATGCATGCTATATGCCAGCAAATTTGGAAAACACAAGAATGGCCATCAGACTGGAAAAAATCAACTTATATCCCCATACCAAAAAAGGGAAACACTAAAGAATGTTCAAACTATTGAACAGTGGCACTCATTTCACATGCCAGTAAGGTAATGCTCAAGATCCTGCAAGGTAGACTTCAGCAATTCATGGAGCAAGAATTGCCAGATGTACAAGCTGGGTTTAGAAAAGGCAGAGGACCAAATTGCCAATATCCGCTGGATAATGGAAAAAGCCAGGGAGTTTCAGAAAAACATTTATTCCTGTTTTATTGGCTATTCTAAAGTTGTGTGGACTGTGTGGACCATAACAAATTGTGGCAAGTTCTTAGCGGTATGGGGATACCAAGTCATCTTGTATGCCTCCTGAAGAATCTGTATAATGACCAAGTAGCAACAGTAAGAACACACCATGGAAGAACAGACTGGTTTAAGATTGGAAAGGAGTACGACAGGGCTGTATACCCTCACCCTACCTATTCAACTTGTATGCAGAACACATCATGCGACATGCTGGGCTTGAGGAATCCAAGGCTGGAGTTAAAATCGCTGGAAGAAACATTAACAATCTCAGATATGCAGATGATACCAGTTTGATGGCTGAAAGCGAAGAGCAACTGAGGAGCCTTATGATGAAGGTAAAAGAAGAAAGTGTAAAAGCTGGCTTGCAGCTAAACCTCAAAAAAACCAAGATTATGGCAACCAGCTGGATTGATAACTGGCAAATAGAGGGAGAAAACATAGAGGCAGTAACAGACTTTGTATTTCTAGGTGCAAAGATTACTGCAGATGCTGACTGCAGTCAGGAAATCAGAAGACGCTTAATCCTTGGGAGAAGAGCAATGACAAATCTCAATAAAATAGTTAAGAGCAGAGACATCACACTGACAACAAAGGTCCCCATAGTTAAAGCAATGGTGTTCCCAGTAGTATGATATGGCTGCGAGAGCTGGACCATAAGGAAGGCTGAGCGAAGGAAGATCAATGTTTTTGAACTGTGGTGTTGGAGGAAAATTCTGAGAGTGCCTTGGACTGCAAGAAGATCCAACCAGTCCATCCTCCAGGAAATAAAGCCAGACTGCTCACTTGAGGGAATGATATTAAAGGCAAAACTGAAATACTTTGGCCACATAATGAGAAGACAGGACACCCTGGAGAAGATGCTGATGCTAGGGAGAGTGGAAGGCAAAAGGAAGAGGGGCCAACCAAGGGCAAGATGGATGGATGATATTCTAGAGGTGATGGATTCGTCCCTGGGGGAGCTGGGGGTGTTGACGACTGACAGGAAGCTCTGGTGTGGGCTGGTCCATGAGGTCACGAAGAGTCGGAAGCGACTGAACGAATAAACAACAAAACTATTCCTCAATTTGTTCTTAATGTCCAGCTTGCACTTGCATAAATTTAGGGAGTTTTTGGTTGTTGTAAGAGTAGATTGATTTATCTGTTTTGTTTTGTTTTTTAAATATAGAATCTGGAGCAAGTGCTTCTTACAAACAGATGTTGAAAGCAAGTAATTTCAAAAGCATTCAGCTCTCCAACAGTTTCTTTGTTCAGTCACACAGCATGGCAAAGAAATGACATCTAAGCGATAGTTTTTCTTTAGCTTTTCTTTACCTTCCTGACTCACAGCATTGTTGACCTTTTAAAGATCTTCTTTGTATCTTCTCCATGCTCATATTAAAGCAACATCAAAACACAAAATGCATCGCAATTTTGGTTTACCCAGGGTTTCTTGCAAAAAAAGAATGTAGACCCTAATGAGGTTCTGGAGTGTGGTGGTACCAGCAGTGTCAGAAACCAGATAGTTCTATGGATAACCATTATTAGAAATCAGAAGTGGAGCCAGTGTCTCAGGACACTTCATATTTAGAAATATCAGACAGAAGAAAGCAGGATAGAAGGCCAAAAGGAAAAACATGAGAAGAGCTAAAAAGGACAGTTCTTGAACACAGATGTGCTTGCCATTTTAAGGTAGGAAGCCTTTGTATTATAATCCTGCTTCTTTTAGAGATTTTAATGGAGAAACTAAGTCAGTGTAATGGAGCAAGACTTTGAGCATGTGTATAATTTCATTTATGTTTCTATACAACCATTTTCAGTGCTTCCAGTTCGTATGTCCAATAATGAGTCATGAAGTGTTATGCAGTGTGGTGTCCACAGATTTGTGAAACAATCACAGAACTACTGTTGTTGTGGCAAGTGCATTAACTGGCCAAGTGTCAGTTAAGACAACAGGCTAGAAACCAGGAGGCTGAGAGTTCTAGTCCTGCCTTAGGCATGAAAGCCGGCTGGGTGACCTTGGGCCAGTCGCTCTCTCTCAGCCCAACTCACCTCACAGGGTTGCTGTTGTGGAGAAAATAGGAGGAGGAAGGAATATTAGGTATGTTTGCTGCCTTGAGTTATTTATCGAAATAATAAAGGTGAGATAAAAAGTAAAATAAATAAAAATAAATAAATTGTCTCATGATCCAGCTCTTGTTTCCTGTTTCTTGTTGCAGCAGATATTACATTTTGCCCTCCCTCTCTTGGAAAAAAAATAAGAGTCATGTTGCTTATTTGATTAAAGTTAACATTTGCATTTTGTTTCATATGTATGTATGTATACACATATATGTATATATGTATATAAAGTTTGAATCTGAAATAGTGGAGAAAGTTATCCACTAAACTTATCAGGTATGTTCTAGCTTCCCTTTTCTCTTTATTAGAGACTGCTGTGACTGCAAATTTTAAGTCCAGCTAAGAATTTCCAAGCAGCTGTATTTTGGTTGAAAGGAAAGTGTCTCATATAAGACTAGAGAATTTTCTCTGCATAAAAATAAATTCTCTGCAGGCTACCAAGACAACCCAATGTCTGTTCAATTTTCTAATCCCACGGCTTGATATTTCCTGGCATTGGTTGTGCTTTGTATGAAGTATTAATAGGACTTCAAAACATACAGGAAGGAACAGTTTCAGATGTCGTGTAAATGAAGAGCGGGCAAAAGGTTGTTCTTTAAATGGCTGCACTTTAAGGTGCTCTCCTAAAGAAGTGAAAGAGCTCTTTACTGATTTCTGGTCTTTGTATATAATAAATACCACAGGGGAACAGGTTGATTGCCTGAAACATCCATGCCATCACCTTCACCTCTTACATGGAGGGAAGAGTTTCCCCCCCACCCGCACCAGTCTCTTCTCCAACCTCACCTTTCATGTTACCTGATGGTGACAACATAGGGTACGACCATCAAGCCTCCTTGCAGCAGTCACCCTCCTTGACCAGCAAATTTTGACCTGGCTCTGACTAGTCCTCTAACTGACTGAGTTTGCTCAGACAAGGCTTGTTTCATTTGCTTGTTTTATTAGTGGAAGGGAGGAGGAATGGAGAGAATGTACCTATCTAGCTCTAAATGAAGGTATGGGGGAGAGCAGTCTTGGAGGTAACCTTCTTTTTAAAACATAAAAATAAAGGGCTCTTTTGAATGTCTGTACATTCAAGCAGCAATACTTTCAGTACCAGAACACACAGGCAACTGGCAGAATTTTTCCCAAATAAGCAAAGGGGCCATTTGGGGTAAGGGAGGAAAGTGTTCTTTTAACCTCAAAATGGGGGCTGATTCACAAAGCAAGGTGATTGTAGATGGGTGGGATATTCTCCCTCTCTCTTTCTAGCTAACTAAACCCATCACCTACCACACTACACTGAATCAAAACTAGAACTAACCCCCCCCCCAAATAAACATTATAATAAAATGGGACGCAGATTGCTTCAAAAGCAGACAATCAGATATACCTACCAGTACCCATTACCATTACAACAGAAGCACCATTCCAAAGCTGAATGCAATTTCTTCCTTTGCAGTTTGGTCTCCTGACTGTTTAACTGCAGTCAAATCTAAAATGGCTTTCCCATGCTGCCATGTCCTCCTCAAATGCCTCCTGCTTCATTTCACAACTCTATCCCAGACCCCCACTAATTCAGCCTATGTCAATAGCAGCAGGGACAACTAGGGTGTTCTGCTGTACTGGCCCATCAAGAGAATTAAAAAAATAACACCTCAATTTCAAGAGTCAAGACAACTTTCAATCATGTCACCTAAGACAGAATGGTACACCTGAAATCCTTCTCAGACACATTTTAGTTTGTATCCAAAGCAACACTCTTTTACTCAAACACACACACGCACGCACACACACATTTTTTTTCAAACCAAATTGTCCCCAAAAAGTGTGCTTTGTTTCATGTCCAGACCCTTCAAAATAGCTGTTCTGGACTTGGAAGGGTTTGTGTTCAGGCTATTTTGCACACCCACAGAAAACTATTAATATACATATTCTTTCTATCTTGTTATTCTAAAATTGGGCAAGGGGCTATGCCCTTCCACAGGAAGTAGATTCAGAAGTACTTCTAAACCTTCCCTCCACAGCAAGTGGAAAAGAGATAGCCATCTTCAGATGATTTGTTTCCACTATAGAAAATGAACATGCACAGTAAGTCCAATGTATCATTTTCTGATTTATTATACACACAGAGAAAAAGTTAAAATAGTGTTAATAAAATAGAACTTGGTGGCTGGATTCACATACTTCACTAACCAATAGTGTGGTCTACTTGGTTTTGGCATAGTGTGATGGACTTAATCTACCAATTAGCATTATGCATGAGCTAGACATCTGTGAGTTATTTGGTAAATTAGGGTTATCATGTTTTGTATGACATGTTAACTCAGCTAGTAAGTGCCAGTTATCTTAAAACCTCCATTTGGGAATAAAAAACCTTCATCTGTAAACAAAAAATAATTTCTTATATGAGATCCTCTCTGCCAGTAACTGGAGATAGATTAAGCTAACATGCAAACATTAAAATATTTTGAACTGTATCTCTGCAATTTTCCATTTTTAATCTACCTACATTTAAAAAGGTAAAGGTTTCCCTTGACGTAAAGTCCAGTCGTGTCCGACTCTAGGGGGCGGTGCTCATCTCCGTTTCTAAGCCATGGAGCCGGCGTTGTCATAGACACTTCCGGGTCATGTGGCCAGCATGACGACTTGGAACGCCGTTACCTTCCCGCCGAAGCGGTACCTATTGATCTACTCACATTTGCATGTTTTCGAACTGCTAGGTGAGCAGGAGCTGGGACGAGCAACGGGAGCTCACCCCGCCGCGCAGTTTCGAACCGCCGACCTTCCGATCGACAGCTCAGCGGTTTAACCCGCAGCGCCACCGCGTCCCGTAACCTACATTTAAGCAGTGCATTAATATTTCCAGCATGTTTCAAATATATGAATAGAATTTATATAGCATGAAATGGAGAGGGATATGATGAAATATGTGTCCCCCATATTACTTGATGTGATTTAGTACCAGACAATTTAGCATAAAGTGAAATAAAAAAGTTAAGGACAATATGTTCCTATGCTTAAGGACAGGTCTTACCGAACATTTCCTGTATATTTCAAAAACTTGACTGCCAAATTTTCACTTGACTTAATTGAGGAACTGCATCATTACAATTTATGTACCTATAAAAACAACATGCCACTGAAGAGCAGCAGCCCAAAAACATTTGATCTGCTATATATCAGGTGCAACTTATGAACAAAATTAAATTTCTTCTACATTCCTTTAGGAAGAATGAAGACACTGATCAAGAACTATTTGATGTAACCAGCTCTTGATGCTGACATTCAGCATGCTCAAAACTCAAATGAGAGAAGAGCAGTTTTTATAAATGTTTCTGATCTAAGTATGTTTCAGGAACTCAGTTATCTCTATGCTTCTGGGGTTGGTCTGATGGTAATACAGTTTCCATGGCTGCTTATGTTATGTTCCATGGTTACCTATATCCCCCTTGGTGTGTATGTGGGTGTGGGTGTGGTCACATTGTCCATATAATTCCAGCTTTGATGATGATTCTTATTATTACTCATGGGCCTATCACAGTTGTGCAATTCTGGAAGTCCATTTTCATGCTCATGTTCTCCACTGTGTTCCCTGGTTACTTCTGGTGCTGCCAGGACCATCTTTTCCTTGCTGCACTAGTTGGGGACAGAAGTGGCTCATTGTGAATTGCTCTCTTCTTCTTTCACCTCTGTCCTCCTCCATGACTTCAGCCAGGTTATTTTTGAACAAACATTTAGCACTCTTTTCAAAGAGGGCTCCATCGGTGGTCAGAAATAGACCATTGACAGATAATAGGTGTGGCGGAGGGGGGTTCAGCAAAGCGCAGTTCCAGGATTCTCCCTTCTACTTCGTCCTGTACACACCTCCCCCATCGTAGCCCCTCTTACATGTCAGTTGGGCAGCTTGCTGGGTCTATAAACCAACCGTTCTAAGCATTTGCCTAAACTTGCCTCATTTCACTGCATCCCATGTTAGGGAGAATGGTAAGGACAACACCATTCAGTAGCCCTTGTGCTTGTGCTTGTTCTTTTTTTTTTTTTTTTTGCCAAAATAAGGACTGACAATGGGGGTGGCCTAGTTTATGCTGGCATACTTTTCCTCCAGCAAAAGGACAGAACATATACAGTACTACATATACTAGCTTCAGTAATCCTAGGTTGCTGCCCCAATTCCCTGACTTTGGTGTTTTTCCTGGATAAACAGGTCAAGCTGGCTCTCTTTTAACCCGTTCTGTATCTGAACCCTTTGAAGTAGTTTTTTGCTCATATTCACTATAGTGGGTTCTGATGCTATGGTTTCATTTCCCCATTGGAGGGAACTCTTGCCTAATTCTTTCTCTTGGCTCCTAAAGTTCAGGTCTAAAAGGGAAATGCTAGCCTGATGGCTTTGCAATTCCTCAGTAGCACAGACCAAACAAATGGGAATGAAACTGACAAAGTGTTAATTTATCCTTCTCTTCAGCACTGGAGTAACTGGTGTGCAAATTGCTAGGTTACTGGGATTTTTTTTTCTCTTTTCCTTTTGCATGGAGTTGGAATGAAAGGGTTTTTATTGCTGCAGGATCTGTGGCAGCTCCGAACAGGGCATGATTTTTACTTCTCAAAGTCAGCAGAACTACTATAAAGGCAATCATGGATCATCCTCAAACTGCTCCTAAGAGTTTGGAGATTGAAAGTGGTGGTAGGATGACAGTGCTGTGAATGGGGGCAAATGGGTTTTGATAGAGCTGCCTTCGGTTGACACTACCAGGCTTTCATATTCATTTTTAAGATGCTGAATTTCCATGTGTATTAAGGATCTCCAACTTTCCTGAATTAACGTTGACTTTCTGGGCCCTCTGTGTTGAAGTCTGTTGAATATTTTCTGTTTTACAACCCATGGTATATATTATATTATTTATTTATTTATTCAATTTCTATAGCCGCCCATCTCAGCAAATGACTCACCTGTTCAAAGTAACACACAGTTTCTTGGATATAAAATATATTGGTTTCTTTCTCTCACTAATGGTTATTGAAAATAAAGTCTTGTTCTCTCAGGAAATATGATTTTTATATTTTTAATGGTACCTTAGCTGAGTGCTCTTTTTATAGCAGGAGAAATAAATAAGAAGGAAAAAGATACTTCTCAGAATATACAGCTAAACAGAAGAAAAACCTTTTTGACAAAACATTTATGATAAAGCCTAGTTCTGGCTGGCCTTTCTGATTGAAATCCCCTCTGATTTGGCTGGGAGATCTGCTCTATACGCCTTTAATCATGCTCCAGCCAGCATTCCTCTGCCAATGCACAAAGCTGGCTGGCAGATTGTATCTTACTTGCTTCTTCTCATTGTTCCTCTGCCTTTCAGTATTCCCAGTGGCCAGAAGAGAACAGCTATTCAATTAACTTGCATCCTTTGCACAGCATAAAGACCAGCCAAAAGGAAAAAAGTAATAAAAATGAATATTAGTTCAAGACTCATATATGCACTTAGAGGAATTTCCATGTTGATACCTATAAAATAAGACAGATAAGTTATTAAGAATTTTTTTATAAGAAGGACAAGTCCATAGATTTTTAAAATCTTCTATGATGTGGGCTTTAACTACTCTGACTTTCAGCTTTAGGACTAGGCATACATTTTTATTTGTATTCTGAATGAAATTCAAGTGAAGTCCAAAACTATTATAGGCACAATTAAAAAGTGATTATGTGACTCTTCTGGTATCATGGCTGAAGCTTGCTTCCTCTTTTAGTCGTAAGTCTGTGTATTTCCAGCATGAAAATCTGCAAGAAATTTGGAAGCTATTGGGACACAAGTCTAATTTTGATTCTTATTTATATGCTATATTACACTTTGAGTTAATCCCACATTTGAAAATAGCAAGTAAATCATTCATTCATTCATTCATTCATTCATTCATTCATCCATCAAGAATTAGGATTGTCCAAAATTGTAGAATGGCAGTATATTCAACTGAAATGTATTTTGATTTCACAATTTGATCTAAATACATTTGCAGCATCTAAAAATCCTGAAATATTATTAATATTGAAAGGTCTTTTCAAATTCCCAAATCTACAGTATTTTTGCAGACAAAGAGTCTTGTTAAGGTAGGTATCATTAAGCTGGTTTTTACCAACAGAGTATTGTTAAGTGGGTATTTCCAAGAACTTTGTTATAAAGGGTTTACCATGAAAAGACACAGTACCACCTTGAACTGAAAATGTGTTTTTTCTCTTCTTATGAACTGGCTCTTTACCAGCAGAATGGAAAGACTTATTCTACAGGGTCAAGGTTTAATTATCAGAACCACTGCGTTTACTGATAGCTTGCTTGCTTGCTTGCTTGCTTGCTTGCTTGCTTGCTTGCTTGCTTGCTTCCTTCCTTCCTTCCTTCCTTCCTTCCTTCCTTCCTTCCTTCCCTCTCCATTCAATCATGCCCAATTCTCGGAGACTGCTTGGACAAGTCCCTGCAGTCTTTTTGGCAAGGTTTTTCAAAAATGGTTTGCCATTGCCTCCTTCTTAGGTCTGAGAGAAGTGACTGGGCCAAGGTCACCGAGCTGGTTTCATGCCTAAGGTGGGACTAGAATTCACAGTCTCCCAGTTTCTAGCCTGATGCCTTAATCACTACACCAAACTGGCTCTCTCTTTCTTACTTGATTACTTATTCAAAATGGCTATCTTCAACTGCTTGGGACCAGCTTGCTGTGGGATTCTCCATTATGGACTGACCAAGATCTTTGGAGAAGGCCTTACTGGTTGTACTGCAACCTGCTGGTTGCCATCAGCTAGCTACATAGAAATAGGCCAACCTTTGAAATGTACTTTCTCTATCATTCTGGCAATTTCAGCTGAAATTATTTCTTCACTTAAGCTTTCCTTGACTGAATAGGTGTGTCAGAGCTTCCCATTAGGCATGACAATTAAACTCTCCCCAACTCTGCATTCCCAAGGCAACACTAGAAGGTTAAATAAGTGAGAATTAGGAAGACATGCACGCAAAGAAGTTTTTTCGTCCAACAGCACCCCAGAAGTATGCTCTGTTAATATGTCTGCCCCTAGGTTTAAATCCTGGGCATCTTCCCCTTGCTTTTTCAGGTTAATGTTCATTTCCTGGGTTTTAATGTTTATACCATCTGTCCCTCATTTACAAAGCAGCTTTCTCATTGTGGGAATCAGAGATTCCTGCCGCATCACCTCCAACCTGTGCATTTTTTATGCATGGAATAGGTACAGGGTTCTAAATGTGTAACTGTTCTGTGGTTAAACTATTTGCTTTATATTTTATATGGTTTTTAACCTGTTTCTATATCATATTATTGATATGAGCAGTAAATAAACATTGCTATAATAATAAATTAAATCTCCAGAAAAAAACAGGTGCTCTGTAATAGTCCCCAAATGAGTACATAAACCCCAATTAAATCCTTTATAAAACTAGCAGTTTTCATTCCTTTTGTTTGCTAGCAATCACCTAAATTAATTCTGCTTGGATTCTAGTCAGAATCACAGAGTGTAATGATTGCCCTAGCCCAAATACTCAGACTCACAAGAGGCTGCTATATGAAATCTGATTTATTAAGGAACTAAAGGCAAATACAGAGAAAGCTGAGAATGAGCAAAAGCGCGCCAAATACAAACTTAAACCCTTGGTACAAACGTATCCCGCCTCCCTCGTAACAGCCCCGCCCGGCACAGGTGCAAGCAATCGTCAGAGTTGCTAGCCTGGGAAAGTAACCTTGAGCGCAGTAGATAATGCAAATACATTCCAGAGCAAAGCCAAAACATAAGTACTCCCATCCTCCCGAGAAAGATGAAACACGCATCCTGCTAATGACATGCGAAACGTTACGATGTATCAAAGACATTGAAACGGCGAACATGACACAGAGTCACAGGACTTTTTTTTTTCCTGGAACATAGAATCTAAATGATCTACAAGCTGTAAACAAATTTGTATTATTCCTTCAGAAACATGGAATTGTTCATGTTACTCCAGTTCTCCTGTATTACTTGGAGGTAAAACCCAATTGTTTTAAAATTAAATATTCACAAGTGTATGTATTCTCTGATTTTTAGAACTAGTGAAAAGTTCTAGAGAACTCAAAATTATGCATACCTTCTTTTCATGTGGTTGGTCCTAATAAATATATGTCTCAGTAAGTGGTAGAATTTGACTTTGTCTAGGCTTGAAAATCAAATAGGGTCAGCCCTGGTAAGTGTGCTGTTTCTGTATTGTTGCCAAGAGAACAACATGGAAGTGGCCACAAATTCCCCAGGAGTTCTTAATTCTTAGGGTTAAGAATCAAACTATTAATTTATCAGTAATTATCTCCAGTATAGTTGTATGTTTACATTAACTGACAAAGTGCTCATAACCTTTCGAAAGAAAAAAAGTAACTCCATTTCTTTACCTTGCAAGATTAGGGCATAATTCTAATAAACTTTGGAAGTGTGCCTTGCTTCTTTTACCGAAGGAATATGAGGAACTAAACCATTGAGAAATGTTCCATTGTCACAATCCCACTTTTTTTCTTTTACAAGCAAAAACACCTTTTATTTTTCCCTTAATATAAACTGTTTTGCAATTTTAATGATAAGCATCATCTATATATAACCTGGCTCTTTGAATATCTAACCATTTTCAAGAAAGTCATGATACAATCAATCACAGCAGACCCAAAACACAATTAAAGAACCTATGGGCTTGTAAAACCTAATATAATAAACTACATAATATATACTTTGAAATTGTATTGCCCAATCACTGAAATGAAAGTTCTGTGCAGAGCACCAGTTGCAAAACAGACTGGAGTGTGTGATTTTTTTTAAAAAAATTGTTCTGTTTATCTGTTTTTGTTTTTATTTTTAAATCTGGGCTGGTCTAGTTTATTTTTTAAAAAAAACTCTGGTCTTCACAGTAGTATTGGTGTTGAAGAGAGAAGCACTGCAGTAGGTGGAACCAAGGAATTAGTGAAGACAAAATCTAGCAGATTCTGAAAAATGTTCAGTCTTCAAAGATGCAAGAGCACTTAAGCAATAGGGGTGTGATGGAATATATAACAGGTCCTGGGAACACGTAGGAGGGAGCAAGACCATTACAAAAAGATTTTTGTTTATATATACTGTATAATAAAGGGGTGGGGATGAGGAATCTGATATAAGGCTAGAGTTCTTCCATTTGAATAATGCTAGGTGGCAAAAATTGCTTTGGCAGGTTTTCAAGATTCTATTATTACCCTATTAGAAATAAAAGTGATTCCAGAAATCCAGGTGATTTTTGTTTCCTGAGTTCCCCACCCTGAAGAGCTTCACATCAATCTTGAAACCTGTCAGACTAATTTTCCAGATCAACTAAAACTCAGCATAATTAAGGCAGAGTTTCTCTGAGTCTTTTTCTCATGTTTCCTTGTTCTGCTGGACAAAGGAATCATTTTTGTGATGGTCCTGTTTCATCCTCTGTGTTCCCAGGGTCTGTTAGACATTCCATTAACACCCCTCTTGCTTAAATACCCTTGCATCTTTAAAAACAGAAAGTTTTTCAGGATCTACTAGATTCTGTCTTCAGTAATCCCTTGACGAATGATATACCCTTCTGAATCCTCTTCTAAGCTGTGAACATGCAACTGCTCAAATACTCAGCAAGGCTACTTCAAGGCTATACCAAGTAATGCTAGGATTAAAGAAAAGGAATCCCAAAAAGTTACAAAATACTGGGACTTGCAGATCGAAGTTGAATGCTTATAGAAAAAGAAATCCACTGTTATACCAATCGTGATTGGAGCCCTTGGAGCAATACTTAAAGGACTCCCTCAGTATTTGGAAATTTTGAATTTATCGGACCTGAACACCCTAATTTCACACACACACACAAAAATACCCTGCTTGGAACTGCTTAGATCCTCAGATGCCACTTTAACCATTCTTAGGCCCTTGGTTAGGACTTGAATTATTAAGTTTTCACCAGTCTTTAACTTTGAATCTAATTGTAGATTACCATAATCATATTTATTTATTTATTTATCATATTTTTATGACCGCCCATCTTCCCCGCACAGGGGACCCTGGGCAGTTCAGATAAAAACAATTTAAAATTTAATAAAATCATAAATAATACCAGTAGTCAATAAATATATAAAATACAGTCAAATCCAAGTGAACCAGGTCTTCAGCTGTTTTCTGAAGTCCAGGAGGAAGGGAGCTAACCTCACTTCCAGGGGAAGGATGTTCCAAAGGGCGGGAGCTGCTAGAGAGAAGGCCCGCCTCCTGGACCCCACCAGATGGAATTCTCTTACAGACGTGGTCCAAAGCATGCCCTCTCTGCATGATCAGGTGAGACGGGTTGATGTAACATGGATGAGATGGTCCCTCAGGTAACCTGGACCCATGCCATGTAGGGCTTTAAAGATAACCAACACCTTGAATTGGACCCGGAAGCAAACTGGAACCCAGTGCAGCTCACAGAGCAAAGGAGTTGTATGTGCTGATCTTGAAGCACCCAAAATCGCCTGTGCAGCTGCATTTTGGACCAGCTGTAGCTTCCGAAAACTCTTCAAGGGTAGCCCCCTGTAGAGCGCATTACAATAGTCTATATGGGAGATGACCAGGGCATGATGACCGTTCAAAGGGCTAATAATAATAATAATAATATATTAAATTTATATACTGCCTGACTCTGAGTGTTTACAATTGTTAAAAACATTTAAGAACAAAAAACAATACAACCCCCCAAAAAACAACACAAGACAGAACAATGGTGATGGCAAAGATAACTAACCCAGATGGAAACAAAAAAAAGGAAGAAAAGTGGACTTCATTCACGCTTGCCAAAGGCCTGGGTGAAGACCCAAGTCTTTAGGGCTCTTTGAAATACCAGTAAGATGGGAGCCATTCACATTTTGGGGGGAACTTCATTCCAGAGGGAAGCTACTGCTACAGAGAAAATGCTCTTCCGGGGTCCCAAAAGATGGCATTTTTTTAATTGAGTGTTTCTCAACCTTGCAACTTTAAGATGTGTGGACTTCAACTCCCAGAATTCCCCAGCCAGCATGCTGGATGGGGAATTCTGGGAGCTAAAGTCCACACATCTTAAAGTGGCCAAGGTTGAGAAACTCTGGTTTAATCAATGGAACCCAGAGCACACTAACTCTGCCAGTTTAAACTTACCAGCAGATACTTTGGGAGACAAGTAGAATAAAGTGAGCTCAACTCAGAGAAAACTTTACTTTGCATTACTTTTGCTTGATTGTGGATTCTGAAACACATTTGGGAGAAGCAAAGTAACGCAAAGGGACAGGGAATTCACATTGTGCAGTTGTATAACATTGGATAACTTGTAGTTCTCTGAATTATTTCAGTTACGTATGTTTTCAAACAGAATATGGATAAATGCCCATGAAAACTGAATTATTTGGCAGAAAAATGTATGGTTTCCTATTTTCCAGATTTTTCTCAGATTTTTATTCAGATAAACAAGAACCAAATGGAAGAAACAAATGGTCTTCCTTTTGATTTTAGCAGCAAAATCCATGTTTTGCTTTATCAGAAATAATTTCTTATTGAGTGCAAGGTTATTTCTGATACTGACCAATTTAAATTTCCAATTATGCAAACTGACATAGTGCTCTCAGTATCTTCATGTCATATCATACATCTGTAATTAAGACAGATTAAACCCTAATGAATGAGTCACAGTTTTTCCATATATGACTCAGTGAGTTGTATATTTAATGTTGAGTAAAAGCTCCAGTTTTTTGGTCATTTATTTAAAAAATTCAGTGACATTTGCAAGTGATGATCTACAATAAAAAGTAGAAAATATTTTGTTCTCTATGTTTTGTATTACATGAAAATATTTTTGTCTGTGGAGTCTCTGGTGTTCTCTGAGCTTGGTTGTTTGCTTGCAGATGTTTCATTACCCAACTAGGTAACATCATCAGTATGAGTAATTGGGGTTTGCTCCCTGTTTATATAGAGTACCATGGGCAAGCTAGTGTATATAAACAAGAAGCAAGCCCCACACTCACTTGCACTGATGATGTTACCTAGTTGGGTAATGAAACATCTGCAAGCAAACAACCAAGCTCAGAGAGCACCAAGGACTCCACAGTTCAACCCTGAGCTATAAATATTCTCTTCTATTGGAATAATTTTCTCGTATGCTTCTTGGACCCTTATAAATATATGCCAATTTAATTTTGCTATGTTGTTCTTCATTGTCTCTATACATGGCATGTATGGGATTTGCACTGCACAGACAACATTCCACATCTTCAAACATTCTAGTTTGAGTTTTTCAGTGGGAAGCCTTAAAGCAGTGTTTTAAAAATACTGTCTTAAAGTCAACCTAACTGTATTGGGTTCCATCAATTCCTTTCTGACTCCTAGTAAAGAAACATTGTGAAGACCTCCTCCTCCTCTCCTCCCCACCCTTTTCTCTATTCAGTATTTTCAGGCTTGGGAGAGTTGAAAGTTGGTGCTTTCTCAGTGCTCAAAAACTGCAAGGGATTGCAGCAGTGAAATCCTTATCAGAAATGGTCATTCCTGATTTTTGATCTGCTGGTTGATGGTTACAGGTTAAATATTTGCCTTCGCTGCAATGCTTTACTACCCAAGTGTGCAGGAAATGTTCCTTCTGTCTGAGGGCTTATTTCTAAGATTAGGTGCTGCAGATTATGTTACTTGCTATGAAAAGCAAGGAATAACTCTGAAAAAAGTTTATTTTTATGCAATGCATCAGCTCTGTATATGACTGTATTGCAGTCAGTCCCATTACATACTTCTCTGCTGGTTTTGCTACCCTATTGAAACTCTCTTTTGCTACCCTCTTCAAACTACTACCAACTGCTACTCTTGAGACTGTCCTCCCTAGGGCTGATTAAGAATTTTGTCTCCCAATTGCTCTATCTTGGTTCCAATAGCAAAAAAAAAAAAAAAAACCAGCCAAGATCAGAGGAGAAGCTAGAATATTCAACCCTGCATAAAAAGGAGATGTCTAGAAATCTTCATTTCAGCCCTGAAAACCAGTGCTGATGCAACAGAGCTGTTCATGAGTGACACTAGTCTTGATTACATCTCTTCTACCTCTGCTTCATTCCAGAAAGGATAGAGGACAGGCCATGGTTATTGAACTGTAGTTTAAAGAGCGAAATTAGAAAGTGAACTCTTGCTACCTTATTCTAATAATCATTTCTCAACCTTTTGACCCTGGAGGAACCCTTGAAATGTTTTTCAGGCAACCCCTGCACATTCAGGGTCAAATATAGGCTAGAATTTACAAAATTATTATATTTGTTTCATGTGTAGGCTTGTATATATGTATTAACAGCGTTCTTAAACAACCAAACATAAAGAATGAAACTTACCTCTTTAATGTGAAATTGCCCAAATCTGAAATATTTTTTAAAATAAATTGTGATCTCCCAGGGAACCCCTAGTGGCCTCTCATGGAAACCTAGGGTTCCACAGAACCCTGGTTGAGAAACCCTGCATTAGATCCTTAGCTGTGTATTTCTAAACTCCTTCTTCATCTGTTCTCCCTGGCTTCTGTTGCTTACCACATTCCTTTAATAGGCACAATGGGACAGTCTGGGATCCTGGTTACCATTGAAGGTCTCAGTCCCCACCATGACATTGGTCAATTTCTCTATATTGATTCCAGTATTGTCCACTCACTTATAACTTCTATTATTCACTCTGTTCTACATCCCATGATAATAGTTTCCTTCCTTGGTACTAACACTAGAGCTCATGGGCATGCTGTTTTTATTCAGTATCTATAACTATGTATGCCATTTATATGTTCATTGTTTCTGTGATTTCATGGATGGATTCTCCAGTGATCTCTCTCTCAGTGCCTACAGGATCCAACAGTTTCTGTTCTCCTGATTATGCTTGCAGAACTTCAAGAATAAGTACTCTTCAAGCCATTGATTTGCAGTTCAACACCCTCAGGGTTTCTCCCCAAATTTCAACTGTTGAGACATCCTCTTTAAGATTTCTACTTTCTATCTCATTGGGCCCTATTCTATCTATTTTTCTGCCTTATTTGCTTAATGATGTTTTGATCACAGTACAATCCCCAGCCGCAGTGGCATCTTAACTTTATATGTTTCTAGGTCTCTCAACTGTATAACAAACTTCTCAGTCTCACTGGATATATATTGTACTATCAGACTAAGAATCTAACTCTTGTGTTCACCCTTTGGTTTATTATTCGCCTACGCACATGCACACAAACACACACACATGCTTAGTAGCATTCCTAATTGCTGGAAATCTACATCTGGCTAGGTATTTCTTAGGAGAAGCCATCTAGTTTTAATCATAATTTAGTTTAGTTAGTTACCATATTTTTATGCCACTTTTTCAGCAGCTTCATTAGGGTACTCAGTTACATAGCCAATGTAACAACTATTTTTAACCTCAGTTTATTAGATTTTATGGAAGATAATTGAATTTAGGGTCATCTTCTTTGCACATCTACTTCATTCTCATTCAGTGAAGAACATTAAATAAGGGTGTTACTATAATTATCGAATTCAGAATGCTCTCTCAGTTTTCTCCCCTTGAAACAATATGAAAAGAGCATTCTCACATATATTTCCTGTCACACATGCTTCAGTTTTATACAAGTGTGTAATATAGTTTCTTCCAAAAGTCCAATTACCACTAAAGCTGAACTCCTTTAAACGTCATCTTATTAAAGTATTTAATATGTAGAGAAAATGACAAATTTAAAAATAAGTTAATTTTAACATATTTACACAATCTTCATTAATCATTATGCCAAAGGCATCATCATCAGTGAATAGAAGAGGGAATTTCTTAAATGGAATTTATTTCTGTCAAAGGTGCTTGTGTAGAAATGTACAGTATATCTGACTTCCCTTGTATCCACATGATGAAATATTGATAATGTGTGATGAACTATGGAGAGGATTTATACCATTTCTTACTCAAGATAAGTCCACTCTTGGATTTCCACTCTTAAATAAGTGAACTATCTTCATGTGTTTATCATCTCCCACAAATAATTACGTAAAGGGATGAATTGTGAACCTTTGCAGTAGAAACCCCTGGCTTAAGGAACCAAAATAAACTCCAGTGACGTTACCAAGCAAACTTTATTCAGCCATCTATATTTGGCTTCTTTCTAAATTCCATCTGTTGCTATGGCAAAGTGAGCTCCAGTGTTTTTTCCCCCTGAATCTCTAGCTAAGAAGCTTTTCTTCAGGTCTTTGTGACACAATAGGTGTACAGTATATAAATTTAGCAATAAAGGGCAAGAACACAGGAGGGAGATAGTAGAACACATTTCATTTAACAACAGGGGCATGGTAACAACTGCAGTCTTTTAAAATACAACACACTTAAATGATTATAAGTCAATTTAAACGTTCATAAAAATGCCCTTTTACAGCCCATGGAAATGCATTAGGCTACTGGTGTAGGACTGTGTTGGTATGATATACTGTACATCTCAAAAACCTCTTGTGCATGGATAGCAAGCATTTCCAAAACATAAAAAAGTTACCTCCTTTTTCCATGATAGGCCAAATATTTTATATATTATATTGGGAATGTACAGTATAAGCTTTCTCACATATTTACATGAGCAGATAACCATAACTAAATATGTTATTCACATGCATGCCTTTATCAAACAAGTATTCTAAATGCATGTTTTGAACATGTGTTAGAGGTTAAACATGTATAAATTGAGTATATGTTAAAAACTTAGCATTTGAAGCAACCTTTAGAGAAATTCAATACATAATAAAGAGTTCAATATCCTTTAACTCTGCTCTATTATCCTGACTGGGAACATGGGAAAGTATTGTTGGGATATCTTAAATGCTGTAAGACTGATAAAATACATTTTTCAAGGTAACCTCAGAGCAGACAAATGTAGCACTGAGTTTATCTGGGAGTAATACCACAGGGAAATGCATAAATAAACTATCCCTGGTTGTTAAAAGACAGATGGCAATGTTTCTATTACATAAATGTCACATTACAGGGAGTCCTCAAGTTACAACAATAATCGGGACTGGAATTTCCATCGCTAAGCAATGCAGTCATATAGCATGACATCACGTGACTGCATCGCTTAGTGATGGCAATCCTGGCAGTCTGCATTGCTGTCATTAACTGAATCCCACCAGTCATTAGGCAAGGACTCACTCCAATCCATGCCATTCTTGGCTTGGTCCCTCCCAGCCCCGAGCCTCAGTAAAGTACAGTCTTCACTTAACAACTACAATTGAGATCAGAATTTAAGTCACTAAGCGATGTGGTCATTAAGTGAGATGTCAAGTGACCACTTCACTTAGCGACTGCAATCCTGGCAATTTCCCTTGCCATCATTAAGAGAATTTAACTGGTCATTAGCCGAGCACCCACCCCAATCCAAGCCATTCTGGGCTTGGTCCCTCCCAGCCCTGAGCCTCAGTAAGGTAAGCGACTGCCTCCAACTCTCCCCACCTGCCTATCTTCCCATTTCTGCCCTTTTGGCCACCCTGCACCCTGCCTTGCAGGTTGGCAAACAGCCCCAGAACTGTGCGGCTCTGCGGATGCTTGCCACACCCATGAAGCCTCAGCAAGCGCCAGCAAGCATCCATTCACCCAGCTGCCTTTTCTCCCCAGCCCACCTCAGCAAGCAAGCCAGCAGGCATTCCTTTACTCCCGAGCAAGCATTCCTTTGCCCAGCTGCCTTCCCTCCCAGTTCCC
Organism: Candoia aspera; assembly: GCF_035149785.1. NCBI lineage: Eukaryota > Metazoa > Chordata > Lepidosauria > Squamata > Candoiidae > Candoia > Candoia aspera. The sequence goes on from NC_086155.1 coordinate 159,493,784, forward strand.
CACCACCAACCTTTCATCTTCTGCACCCAGCGCCTTGCTGCCTTCGCTCTCTCCTTCGGACCCAGCTTCTCCAGCAGACATTTCCTTCACATGGCTAAAGCTGCACCCTCTTTGGACATGTTTGCAAGGAGAGTGCAGCTTCAGCCACTTCAGAAATGGGGAGGGGAAGGCTCAAGAAGAGAGCACAGCTTTAGGTTTAGGTTTCAGAAGGCCTCAGTAGCCTTCCAAAGTATCGTGAGAACAGCTCACGCTATTTGGAGAATGACGTGCGCTATTAGGGGATTTGATTTTTTGCATCAAGAAATTTGTGAGTACAGCTAATGTGACATTAACTATATTAATATGATTTGAAACAACTTGATGGTTGCTTTTTATCCTGCATGATTGTCAGTTCAACTTTTATTTGATAAATCATTTTGGTCAAAGATAAATATCTTTCCCCAAGAATGTGTGCATGCTTATATTTTTTGTAAATCTCACAAATTTGGGTGGGAAAAGAGAAATAATTTTAGGCTATATCAGCTGAAGTAATATTTCCAACTTACAGGACATTATTGTTTGATCAAAGGACAATACAATTGTCCTTTGATCAAACTCCATTTTCAGTACAGTGTACAGTTTGAGGAATCATATTTTAGGAAAGGTTCAGAGAAGCCAGAACAGATTTAAGGAAGAGCATTGCAAATGTTCTGGAACCTAGAAACAAAGTTCTAAGAAGACAGATTATAGCAGTTTAAAATGTTTAACCATGAGAAGGAGTTACTTGAAAGATGCCACACAGAAAGTCAAGACTTGTTCTGTGTTGTTCCAATCTGCAGAATGTTGAATAATGTTAGCAAGAGAAATTCAGCAATGAAACCAGTTAACCAGATATAGGTGGGGCTCCTCTTCACTCAGTGGGCTACATGAAGGCTGGACAACCATCTCTTTTCATTTGTATACCTGCACTGAGCAGAGAGTTGGACTCAGTGGCCACTGTAGCCCTTTTCAATGCTTAAAAAGGTAAAGGTAAAGATTTCCCTTGACGTAAAGTCCAGTCGTGTCCGACTCTAGGGGGCGGTGCTCATCTCCGTTTCAAAGCCTTGGAGCCGGCGTTGTCCATAGGACACTTCCGGGTCATGTGGCCAGCATGACTCACGGAACGCCGTTACCTTCCCGCCGAAGCGGTACCAATTAATCTACTCACATTTGCATGTTTTCGAACTGCTTGGTGTGCAGGAGCTGGGACGAGCAACGGGAGCTCACCCCGCCGCGCGGTTTCGAACCGCCGACCTTCCGATCGACAGCTCAGCGGTTTAACCCGCAGCGCCACCGCTTTCAATGCTTACAATCCTAAAAATAGGAGGTGGTGTTTTTCTGTTCAAAATCAACTGTTTTTGAACTGTAAGAAAAAAATAACATGGATACTTGTGGGTGATTGCGCTATTACTTTGCACCTAAGAGTTGATTTTGACAATGGCACAAAAGGTGGGAGGCAGGTGAATGGAAAGGTTTTCACATGCTGTTCTTGTGTTTGCTTCTTACCTAGACTGTTGCTAGTAAAATGAGTTTTACTAATCCTCTTTCCCTCTGCCTTTTGTCTGCTTCTCTTTCTTCAAGATGTAATTTAAAAAGGAATGAAGCTTTCTTGTTCTACATACTCCTTTAATAAATCCAACTTTTGCTTCAAATGTCGTGAACGTCTGTTGGCTGATAGCTGGGTTTAGCCTATACTGTGCATCTAATACAACTATATTAGGAGCATTTTTCTTTATAAATAGATCTGTTGCTACTTAATTACACAGTATTCTTTTAGCAGCCTACATCTAACAAGGGTTCCTGTTGAATTCAAATTTCCAGCAATAATTTATCTTTTTCCCATGGAAAGGAAAAAAAAAACCATGTGGGAAGTCATTTTGAGCAGGCATTTTGGCCAGGAAGAAACTGATTCACAGCCTCCAGACACTACTTTGTTTTTTAAATGTAGCCTTAGGAAAGCTGTACTGTATTTGACAGTGTTCTCAATTGATTTGGACTTCAGATCACTATCACTACTGATGTCTTCATTACTATCATGAACTGAAATAACAGAAGAGTGTTCTGTGCCACATTCGGTTTTTCCTTGCATTCTTCTCCTTCCAAGTTATAATCATCCTATTCTTTCTTCCCTGACTCTTAGAAATCACAGTTCTGTCTCTTTCATACTGGAGTAAATTTGATTATCTCTTCCCACTCCATCATCTTCTTTTCTGTCTAGTTCTGTGAGACTGTTTCTTGAAGAACTTGCTTAATTAGCCCTCTGCCTGGGTGACAGGAAAGCTCCAAAGGAAGTACTGATTAGCGAAGAGGATCTGATTGAGAGAGAATCAGATAGATCTTCAGTGTGGGATGTCTTGCTGCAGGTGCTTAAGGAGCAATTCCTATAATACATGAGCAGCAAAAATATTTGTCATAAAATCATGAGCCTTGTGATTGAATAAAGAACGTTGGCAAGGATGAAAGTCCTAACAAGTTTATGATTCAGCTTATTTTCCCACTGAACAGATGGTAGTTTTTAATCTCAGATTTTATACAGTGAATCTTTAGTGAAGTAATTCAGGTTTTATATGAACAAACAGAAATATCAGTTTACTGCATCCAGTTAGTGAAGATGGGGTAAAATGCATTTCAGGTTGCATAGTGAGTTGCTATGCTTAGCAAATGATGGAGAGGATAATGGGAACACTTTTGGATAATACCCTGTACTCAAAACATCTTGACTTAACATCATTAATTAATTAACGTCATTAATTCTAAATGACAGACTGAACTAAACCAGTAAGCTTCTTAAGGTAATCATCTACTTGTCTTATATGAACCATAATTTTTTATCCATTCTATTGGTTTGGTTTTGTCTATTAAGGAGAAAGCATCACATTCTCAAGTACACTTTATGACCTGTTGAAGAAGGTAAGGAAATAATAGATTTAAATTTTGAACAGGCAAAGAGATACTAGATGTAAAGCATTGGTAGAAATAGTAATGGATATTTTAATGCTTATATTGCAGAAAATTTGGACCAAGAAGAAATTATACTAGGGGATGATAATTTTAAAAAGAAAAGAGAAATCCAGAATTTTACAGATATGGTAGCCCTGTGAGGACCCAGTTGACCCCATTTCCATTTCCTGCAATGCCCAGAGCAATGCAACAGTATATAGGGATATTATGAGAAATTAAAATGGCACCCTGCGGGCCCATCCATTTATAGAAGACCCAAGACAAATAGTAACAGTTAAGGACCATGCTGGGGTGCTATAACCCTGGAAAATTTCACTGAATGTCTAAACCTTCTGCAACTATTCTGTTCATACATCTTTTCAGCTGGTGTTTGCATCTTGACCTATTGACTCTCCCTCTTTTTCTTCAGCATCCTTCTTGCAGCACAATCTATCCCAAACTTCCGAGACTGTATTTTCTACAGCTTCTAAGTGTGTGTGCCCATTTAGCATCATCCTTTCCATCTAGCACCCAGATTTTCCTGTTTGTGATCTTAGGTATTTCCTTCAAAAACTACATTCTATGAACATTCTGCTGCTTGCCTCGCGCCAGACATCATGAAGAGTGCTACGGACGGCATGATTACTCTCAAGTATAAATATATCCTTTAAAAATCTTTATGTGCCTTAAAATTCCATGATGAATAATACACTGAATTTATGCTTTCTTATCCTGGGCCTTTTAATATCTGTTCTTATATTTTTAGAAGTTCAGACTTCAGGTAGTCAAGGGGCTACCCTCTTCATTCCCATGTTAGGAGATTTTCTGGCAGTGAATGGGCTGTTTCCCTGAAATTAAATAAAACAAGGCAGTGCCTCATTTTGTTCAATGGTGAGGTAGAAATGAAATCAGCCTATATGACAAATTTAATCCTCTGGGATTATAATCATTACTTCTTAGTAGGGTCTTAGGAACTCAGCTTAAAATATGAAAGATTTAACACACATGAAGAACATATTCTTCTTTGCTGATGAAGAAATGAATATTAAGATTCATACTTCAAGAAAGGCAACTGCTTGGTGCATAATTCTCATTACGAAAGAGTTATTAAGACTATCATCAAATTTCAATCACCAAAGTTATTTCAATGAATTAATCTTTATTACAGTCCTTTACAGACAGGTAAGAGTACAAGAACACATCATGTACAGATGAGCAAATAATCAACATATGGACTGTATGTGTGTGTGTGTGTGTACGGTGATTTCTTCATAGTACCAATAACATGGAATTGGGCTAACCAAATAGGAAATGTAATCTTTCTTTAAAATGTGAATTAACCATTGACAGACCCTTGAGTCAATATTTGCCGAATTCTGCTGGCAGCAGCACAGAATTTTGTCATATTGAGAATAATTTACTGCTTCAAATCTGCCAAATATAAGTGGATATAAAATTCATTAGCTCTATCTAGCTAATTCACTAAGAAGGGTGCAGAGAACAATAGAATGAACAATACAAGAGGACATTAGTCACTGTTTCACATGCACAGAATCACTCACCAAGGGGACACTGCAACATCTTCCTTTTAGCAACTCTAAGGGAAGAGCATTAAAACAAGCCTGTGTGGATGTTCTGGGTTGTTTTTAAGGTCACACATAAATAGTGGGCTTGAAAAGGTTTGGAAACCCTGCCAGAATGTTGATGTATAGCAATTAGCTCAAATCCAATTGCTGTTCACTATACAAAATTTGCTGTCTTAGAATCTGTTTAGCACTCTCACTTCCCTAGGATATTAGAAAATTAGACAAAAAACATAAAAGCCCAATTTCATCCCTAAATTCCTGTGTCAGACTGAAATATTACAAAGTGGTCAGAGTGTGCAGGCAGGTTCTACAGGAACAAAGTACAATTTTAACTACAAATGTAAAAGCTGAAAGCAAGTTCTGATCTCAAACTTCTTTCAAGCTGTAGAGCTACATTAACACACACCTAGCCATAGAAAGAACAAAAAAAATGGACCCTTTTCCAGTTGCCCAAAATTGTACTGTTCGCAAATCATGGAGATATAACAAAGTCCAAGACTTTGGTCACAAATACCTTAATGCTACAGGGATGTGATATGATGCATGTCTTGAAATGAAAGAATCTGAGGATGGCTATGACACATCTTTGGGTATTAGTTTAGAACACTCAGCCTTCTAAGAGCAAGTAGTCTCCAAATATCCCCTAGATATTTATAATTATTTATTCCATTTTATTTCCAAAATGAAATAGGCTTTTTTTCCCTTCTCTCAGCCTTCCTTATGGTCCAGCTCTCACAGCCATATCTTACTACGGGGAACACCATTGCTTTAACTATGCGGACCTTTGTTGTCAGTGTGATGTCTCTGCTCTTAACTATTTGATCGAGATTTGTCATTGCTCTTCTCCCAAGGATTAAGCGTCTTCTGATTTCCTGACTGCAGTCAGCATCTGCAGTAATCTTCGCACCTAGAAATATGAAGTCTTTCACTGCTTCTACATTTTCTCCCTCTATTTGCCAGTTATCAATCAGGCTGGTTGCCATAATCTTGGTTTTTTTGAGGTTTAGCTGCAAGCCAGCTTTTGCACTTTCTTCTTTCACCTTCATCATAAGGCTCCTCAGTTCCTCTTCGCTTTCAGCCATCAAAGTGGTATCATCTGCATATCTGAGATTGTTAATGTTTCTTCCAGCAATTTTAACTCCAGCCTTGGATTCCTCAAGCCCAGCTTGTTGCATGATGTGTTCTGCATACAAGTTGAATAGGTAGGGTGAGAGTATACAGCCCTGCCGTACTCCTTTCCCAATCTTAAACCAGTCCGTTGTTCCATGGTCAGTTCTTACTGTTGCTACTTGGTCGTTATACAGATTCTTCAGGAGGCATACATGACTTGGTATCCCCATACCACTAAGAACTTGCCACAGTTTGTTATGGTCCACACAGTCAAAGGCTTTAGAATAGTCAATAAAACAGAAATAGATATTTTTCTGAAACTCCCTGGTTTTTTCCATTATCCAGCGGATATTGGCAATTTGGTCCCTAGTTCCTCTGCCTTTTCTAAACCCAGCTTGTACATCTGGCAATTCTCGCTCCATGAATTGCTGAAGTCTACCTTGCAGGATCATGAGCATTACCTTACTGGCATGTGAAATGAGTGCCACAGTTCGATAGTTTGAACATTCTTTAGTGTTTCCCTTTTTTGGTATGGGAATATAAGTTGATTTTTTCCAGTTTGATGGCCATTCTTGTGTTTTCCAAATTTGCTGGCATATAGCCTCTTTGTATTAGAATCACCTTGTACTAATGAGCAAGAACAGTAAGCATTGGAAGCCTCTAACATTATCTGAAGGCTCTCTCTAGATATAGCCCTAAAATATATATTTGACATCAACATAAACTGTAGATGACTTAGCTATATTCATGTCTTTCTGAACTAGAAATTGCAGGACTAATCTCTCATCCATGTGAACCATACTACCCTAAAACCATCTTGTCCTCCATCAGTACAGTTTCCTGTTAAGGTGCTAATAGTAATAAATAGACTGATTGGTCTATAATTAACTGGAACAGAGCATTTGTTTGTTCTATAGATTGGTACTATTATTACTACATTCATAGTCCAGCTGCTAGAAGTATGGACTGCTTCATCAAATGAATGAATGAATGAATGAATGAATGAATGAATGAATGAATGAATGAATGCCCTGCCACATTTTTTTAATTGGTATAGATGACACTGGGAGACTTTCTGAACTTAAACTCAATTATAAGCCTGGTAGGCTCTTTGTAGTTTAAGTTGTAATCATATTGGGAGTGATAGTGAGGTGCCTACATGACAACTGTAGAGTACAGAGCTTTGAAATCCATAACCCATCTCTGCCAGAATATGACATCCCAAACTTGATATATCCTCATAAGGGCCATTTCTATTATTTACCATCAAATAGGCACATCTTCGGATCTAGAGACCTGAATAAGACAACTCCAGGCGTCTTTCAATACATCCTTTTTTTTCTTTTAATAGACCTTTATGCTGTCTGTATTCTATTAATATGGTACAAAGAGAAATATGTGTACTGTTGCTCCTAGAGAGCATGCTAGTGGCATTTTTATCCAAAAACACTTTTGATCAGCTTTTGATCAAATTATCTCTTTAAAAGAAACATGAGCAAAGGCTCCACTTAAATTATTGTTAGGAAAGATTTGCACAATAACTGTAGAAATATCAGAAATCATTCTAAACACAATTAAGGTAGTCAACAGACAATATTGCAAGAAGAAGATTGAGAAAATTATTTGAAACAACCAAAACTGGGATTTGCTCATCTAATAGGACAATTTAACTATAGCAACCTGTTCTGTGCTGAGAGATCTGGCTGAAGAGTAGCCTCCATCCATAAATTTCTGGCAAAAGATTTGTTGTTAAATAGTGCTTAGATTAAGTAGACTTTGACATAATTCACTACTGTAAATTACTACTATCCCACTAAAGCTGAAGATATCTAATCTTGTCACCAATAGAGTTAAGTACAAACCAGAAGATTTACGTAGCACAACTTTTGACTGGCATAGTACAGTAGACTATATCAGATGAATGATGATAGAAGGTTGCAAATAAGACAGAATCATTTGCCTCCATTCTAGTATTAAATTATCCTGTTGTAAACCCAGACTCTAGGAAGGCAATCAAAAACTGAATAATATATTTTCTAGCATGAGGTAAAATTATTTTGTATAAGTGTGTTGCTTCTGAGGAAGGAAGTGACCATTGATAAGCAACAGTCTATGACCAGACTTCACAGTTATTGCAAAATGCTGCAGGGGTCAAGTTTATCCACCTTATTCCATAGGCTAGGCAACAATTAGTCCCCTCATTCTTGACACTCGGAGAAACATTCAGAATATATAAAACAAACCATTAACTTCGATAGTTCATCAACTTTCCTAAAACAAAAGAACATCAATGAAATCAACGTGGGAGCTATCAGCTTGTTAAACTTCCATTTTGCAATAGTTCACAAATGTATAGATACAGTGCTTTAAATTGTACAATTAGGGATCAGTCACAGATACTGCCCTTAGTGGAGCAACAAAGGAGCTCTTTTAATGTGTAATTCAATAACATACTTGAAAAGCCTTAGCCTAACAGAAGTCATATTATCATCAGGGGATAGGTGAAGTTCTTTCTCTTCAAGACATTGATTTTAAATCAGAAATTGCAACTTTTTCTGCATAGGAAGGAAAGGCACAGCAGATACGAGACCTAGAGTATAAAATAGCCTTCAGAAATGAGAGCAAATTATTTTGATTTCTTAGATAAACATAAGATAGACATTTAGAATATAGAGTTGAAATCTACTTTTATTAAAAGCAATTAATTTGTCTCAAAAGAGGGAAGTGGTTTATTTTCCAATATCTATTCTGAAAATTGAACAGCAATAACATTTAATCAAATTTTGAGAAGTTTCATGTATTTGTTTTTAATGAAACCTTATTTATTCATTCTATTTTTTTCTATAACACTGTTCCCTTTAGTTTTTGTAAAGAGTAATTATTGCAGTCATAATCAAATGCTGACTGTTTTCAAATATAATACACATGGTCAGTTTTATGAATAGTTCAGTAGAACAGAATAAATAATATCCTGTATCGTAATGTTTATTGTATTGCGTGTTTGTCTGTGTGTCCATTCAATCATGTCCAATTCTCGGAGACTGCCAGGACAAGTCTCTTCAGTTTTCTTGGCAAGGTTTTTCAGAAGTAGTTTGCCATTGCCTCCTTCCTAGGGCTGAGAGAAAGTGACTGGTCCAAGGTCTCCCAGCTAGCTCTGTGCCTAAGGCAGGACTAGAACTCATTCTAGCCTGATGTCTTAACCACTACACCACACTGGCTGAAGACTGAATACCTAAATGAATTTAAAGTTTAGCTGAATCATACCAACCGGGGACATCTATAGCTCGTACTGTCTAATTTGAGCTACACCTGATTTCTAAAGACATGCAGGCATAACTATGCATTTAACTTGCATATTGAGATCAATCACATTTAAAATGCTTTGTGACTGACTGTGGTCACAGTGTTATTGAATGGCAATAAATAGATCAGGAGGTAATTTTTGATTAATGTGGAAAGGTTACAGTTGAAAAACTTCACTCTGAATACAAAAGATTGTATTACACAACTGGCTGAATAGTGCCCCATGTATATATACCCTCTTGGGGTTTCTTCATGAATAATATCAAGGTAATATATACATCAGATAAACTATGATGATATGTAAATTAAGCAATTACATTAAAATCATTAATGAAACACTGTATATTGAAAGATTATAACTTTAAAAGCAATTTTTAAAATCAATTTGAAGGTTGGGCATTAAGCCTAGAGACTGAGGGCCAATGTTGTCTCTGAAGGAAGCACATTCCACAAACTGTGAGCACTACAAGGAAAAGCCATTGTTCACATTTCTGTGAGAGACAGTGATCTCAAAAGACATTCTGGAAAACATAGTCAGTGGACGGTTTCATAGTAAGTTAAGCAGTCCCTTAGATAACCAGGCTGCAAGCTATTTATACCTTCAGGGGTCAAAATCAACTCCTAGAACTGAGCCCAGAAGCCAATGCGTAATGCAGATCTTTCAGTATCAGGGTGATATGATCTTGATATTCTCTTCCTGTTCAAAAGCCATGTTTATATTCAATCAAAGCCAAACAAAACTAACAGCGACTGTTTCTATTTCCATTTTTCTGATGCTTCCATTCCAGAAGAGAATTATACTGATTCCTTTGGAGACATTTATTGTGGAGCAAAGGATAGGACCTTAATCTAACCATTACCCTATTCCTTTTTTTTTTTTTTTGAAAGCCTGTAAAACCCAGCTGTTCAGCTATGGATTTGTATATGATTTGTTATTTCTTGTATGCTGGGATTCTTGTTTGTTTTCTTGTTATATTGATTATACTTAATTTTTTTTTAAAAAAAGCATGTAAGCCACTTAGAGTACTGATTGGATTGAAATACATATAATTTCCAAAACAGGAAGAGAGACCCCAGGCATTATTGTCTTCTATTTGTATCCCTTCCATGTTTTTCCATTTTCTATCAATTTACCACACAAACATCAGTTAGAGACAAAAGAATCATATCACTGTATATTTTAACTGGTATCGGTAGCACTGTAAAACTGTAAGCACTGTTAGAGTCATCTTGCACAGGAGAAAATTGTTTGGCTCAGACAATAGACAAGGTTAGTTGCTCATTGGAACAGAAATCAGTATATTGACCTTTACAGATTACTGTTTTGATGCAAATGCATTTCAGCCTTTTGCAAGTTCATTTATCTTATGATTTAAAATGAAGACCATTTGGCTAAGTAGGAGACAGCTGTTCAGTTAAGTAAATGATTCATAGAAGCATATTTATGGTATATAACTATTTTTCAAACTTGTAGAAACTTTAAAAGGAAATTGTAGAAAAGAACAGATACTTGTTACAGTATCCTGAAGAGTGTTATCAGAAAATTAATGTTGAATAGCTCTTAATTTAAAGACTGATACAAGGCAGGAAATTCCCAAACACCAAAATGTTATGGTTGTGATTATACTTTATCTACTTCACAATTATCTGTTTTGTATAGCTCATCATTACATCATTTTGAATAATAAAAAAGTCTAGGATTCAGTATGTTATAATGTTCAATAAATATTTTATTTATTTGTTTAGTAGAAGATATTGTATTTGGTTTAGATTTTTCTCAACCAGGTAATCTCTCCGGTGAGGTGGGAAATGTTTAAAACATGTAATATACAACAATAAACACTAAAAAATACTCACTCTGATCCAACTATATGGGTGATGTTTGTGAAAGGATCTTCTGATGCATTATTTGCTGACTGAATCTAAAATGTTATCGGTTCAAGATCTACCCACAATTCCCATTCACTCCCCCAAACCTCCAGATTCCCTCTTTTCAAGCAGGCATTACCCTGTCTCAGACCTCAGACCAGTTCCACATGACCCCAAATAGTCTTGGTGGTTTGTAAATGTACAGAATCAAGCAGTTTCTGAAGCAAGATGTACAAATGCTGTCAATGCGTAGACAAAAAATAACTTTGCTCTTTGATCCTGAACTGCAGTGACTGGGAGTTAAGATGACAGCCAGAGTTGGTCAGGATAGAGATGTCAGTTATACTAACAACCAATAGCCAGACAGCTGCAAAACCAAAAAGCAAAAGGAAGAAGTCCATTAAACCATGAGAAGTGCAGGAAAAAGAAAGCTCTTCAGTCAAGACATTAGGCTTACAGTGGATAGGTATTAAGTATTGATGCCTTCATTCTGGCTAAATGCAGAAACTAGTGTAGCTTATACTGCATGCTTGTCTGGGGGAGGCCGGTATGAGGTGTAGATGCTTCTGGGATTTCTTTCAGTGGAAATAGATGGCATGGTAGTTGGCTGCCAAAGCTGGTATGCTATGAAATCTACTGGATAATGCAATCTTCCGAGGCAAGGCTAGATGCCACGGGTGTGATTCCCAGTAATATCTCGGGGGATGTTTTTGTTGTTTGAAATGGTGGTGTTTGCTTATCTTTGGGAACATACATGAGCATAGAAGGTGCCTACTGCCCTACACTTGTCACTTGTTGTGGGCCAAACAGGCCATCTTCTTCACTTATAACAAGTCAACCCTTGTATTCCTACATCTAATTTGTCCTTCTTTCTATCCATGGTTCACTGCCCTGTCCAAAGTCCTCAGGGCTGCAACGTGGAATTTGGAAAAGTTGCCATCTTGAGCTTCTGCTCTGAAGATTTCATGGGCACAGTGACTGTCTTGGCTCTGTTATTCCTTAACCCTGAAAGGGAGGGGAGTTTCATGCACCTTCTAAAAAAGAAAAGAAATAACGTTAGATTGGCAGATGATTTTGCCACATTGCCCCTTCTGGCCCTGTCCCACCCCACCCCACCCCACCTTGTCCTCTCCCCACTTGGGCCAGCGTGTTGCTCTTTATTTTCTGGATGGCATCACCTATTCTCCAAAGAACAAAAGTCTCTCCTTTTTTTCATAGTGTTTGAAAGTTCAGAGATGCTAATTGCCCAGAAGAACCATTGCAGAGGTCTTGAATCACTGTTGTGTAAAGAAGGACTGCCAAGCCACCCTTCACTGAGGTATTATGGTGATTTCCCCTGTCTTCTTAAGATCCTACTCTTTACTTAAACACAGCCTCCCTTTTTTAGAAAGGCCTGGCATTGCTGCAAGGAGATGCAAGCTTGCTTCTAGGATAAATACACATTTGTTTTGTTTCAGCTGATACCTGGATTTTGGCACCTGAGCAATTGGGTGGAAGATGGTTGTCTTTGACTATCCCTGTTTGTGTGTTCTTGTGATCTCCCATGCAGAATGAGCACAGTTGATGCTGCTTCTCCTCTTCCCCTCCCCACTGTTAATACAAGAGCTTCAACTTACAAGGGATAGGTGCTCTCTATGGCAGCAAACTTTGATGCTATGGTTGCACAGGCAAATGTGGAAAAATCCAGTAAATTGGTTGCCCAATGATTACTCAAAACTGAGCGGGGTATAATTTAAACAGACTGCCTGCTTTTTGTAGATTGCTAAAAACAATAAAAAAACTCCCTATATTTACTCCCTGATCTATTCCAACTATCATTAGGTTTTTTTCCAGGGACCACTGTAATGATGCCCTTCCTTCAGCACTGTTACAGAGCAGATATTGCAAACTCCCCATGGCTCATCATCTCTGCCCCTGTGACGCACAGGTGATAGAATCAATAATCACACATGGAGGTTTTATGCGACATTGCATCAAAATCTTATTCTTCCCCTTCCAGCAGCAATCCCGAGACAGTCAGACTCCACAATCAAAGGATTGTTGAATCTTTTGATCGTGTTTGTCTGCGATGAAGGATCAACACATGTCAAGAAGGAAGATGGGAGGGGGGAATTGCAAGGAGTGTGAATTACTGTTGTTTGGGCTGGAAAAGGGGGAGTCAAGGTTGTACTGCCAGAGACATCTGCAGCTGGTATGGCTGACCATTAGAGGTTGGGTGAGAGAGAGACAGGAGGGGGGAGGGGGGCATTGGAAAGTTTTAATGAGTGAGTTTAGGCGGGAATCTTTTAATCGCAGCTTTCTTCTGTTCTGCACACTTGTTCTCAATAAACCTGAATTCTGCATATTCCAATTGTGCATGAGTTGGGTCAATATTGGGACTGATGCCGTCAGTTCTTACACAGACAATTAAACCATTTCTATGTTGATCTTCTGCTTGCTGATAAGGTTTTTTATACAACCTATACAACCTATACAACTTTGATCTTGCAAAGTTTTGTCATCTAGCCTCAGGTTTTAGACAAGGTATCCGTAGTAAGATTTAAGATGGATTGCTGTGTATGCCGATTTGTGTTTATCTATTATGACTCCCTTTCCCCCCTTTTTATTTCTGCTTTATTTGCTGGCTAAAGGACATAATAAAAAAAAACAGAACTGCATGTAAGATTGAGATTGCTCCAGTGACTTAAGCACAAGAGGTTCTGCTGAGACTTTTTTCCATTTGCTTTCATTGTTGGTATCCTGACAAGACATGGGGTGGCTTCGTTCCTCTGAAGCTGGTGGGCACTGCAGAAATATGTTTGGCAGCTGCTAGGGCTCTACTACTGATAACTAGGGGCTTCTCAACTGCTCTTTTTCTCCAGCTGTTTTTCTTAGTATGCAAACTAAATCAGTTGACTCATAGCTGACTGGGTGGAGTTAGTCTGCTCTTATGCATGACTGGGCCTATTTTGATTAAATTTAACCCCACTAGGTATAGTTGATGAATCAAATAAATTTTTATTGGTATTCCCACAACATGCATAAACTTCCCCCCACTCACTGACCCAGTTAAGCTTGTTATGGAACAGGGTCATTGGCTGATTCATACATGGCCTGAATAGTACAGAAATGGCTGTGTTGAGGGGTGTCTGTCTGGGAGCGCATGGTGACAGGTACATTAAGAGATCACACAAATAACATGACTTGCATTATTGAGCTGCATTTTATGATGCAAATTACATAACTGCATCTTTCTACAATGACGCCATGATGCATTTGTCATCATGTTGATGTCATTACAGCTTGTACTCATGCTCTGATGGTGAAAGAAGAAAGCATGCAACACATGTGCGTATTTATATTATATGGGAGTAATGCCATAGTTACTTCTTATACAAGTAGCATCAGCTTCCATGGTTGTTTTAAGAATGAACAAGATGAAAGGCATAAAAACTTGATTTCCAGGATTTTATGTAAATAGTTGTTGACGAGTGTCATGGCAAGCTCAGACTCAGATGAGGAGACCAACAATGAGCAGCCAGTTCCAGGGTTACTGGATGTACCACTGCCAGAGGAGCTGCAGGTAGAGGAGGTGGGACTGTCTGGTAACCAGCAGGCACAGCCGCCACCAGTTTCTGAAGATGAGGAGTCTGAGCTGCCACCTCTCCACCATCTGGAGAGGAGAGCTGAGCAAAGGTGCTCTGCAAGCTGCTTACAAGAAAGAAGCCTCACCCTTCCAACTGAGCAACACCAGGGCTGCTTCTATGTAAGAAGAGCAGCAAGCTCCAGCCTCTCCATCGGCAATAATGATTTGTTTACCCAGACTCAGTGTGCCTTGACTCCTGATTTGAAACCTCATGACTTTGACTCTGGACCTGGACTGGCAGATGAACCTTCTACAACATTTGGACCCTTGGACTTTGCTTAACTACTCTTGTGCCTGCTGTTTTGGATTGGACCTCTTTTGAGGCAAGCTTGCTGAACTTTTGGAGTCTTGTTTCTCTATTGTGTGTGCATGTGCATTTGCACTCACCGTTCCTTTGTTTATTTACTTCACAAAACTTATCAGTAAAGTATGCAGCCACCTCTCTGTGTGCTTGTGTGTGCTTGGCCTGGGACAGGACAATGAGTAACCATAGGAAATGGAAAAGTGAACTGTATGAAAAAAGTTATATCTATTTCTGGACTCATGAATAAATTCTGGTCAACCACCAGATGGCATCAATGGCTTTTCTGTACCTCTTTGTTTTCATCCAGTCTCAGTGTGAGGTTCCAGTCAACCTCTGACTCAGAAAACAAAACTCTTTCTGAGTCAGAGGGCGAAACAGAAACTTACTAGGCAGAAACCAGGAAAGCGAAACCCAGAGATGACTCAGCAGTGCAGAAAAGTCACAGACGCTGATTGGCCAGTCTTTGGAAGAGGATTTGAATCCTCCAATCAGAATGCACGAACGATGGGCAGAAAAGTGTGCGAAGGAGAAGGCAGCCCGATTGGCTGCAGAAGGGAATCGGCATGCAAAGGATCAGCATAAAAGGCAGACATGTGAAGAGCAAGCTGCCGGAGACAACCGATCCTTTGAGCTCACAGTTCCAGCAGAAGAGTCCTTACCCATGTTAGAAAGCTCATCTGTAGCCAGAGGGGAATCAGCGCCAGTGTTTCCTATCAGAGAGGGCTTGGATCCTGCAACTGCTGCCACAGAGGATCTTCTCCCTGCCGAACCCAGCAACCTCAGTCTCGTGTCCAGCTTCAGATCTCTTCATCCTCATTGTGCACATTCCAGACACACTTCCAGCCTTGCTTTGAGTTTCCAGCCATGTCCAGATTCTCCAGTCCAGCTGCATTGTGCTTCAAGTCCTCAGCCTTGCACAGGGTCTCCAGTTCAGCCTTGCCACACTTCCGGCTACCAGTCTTGTCCAAAGTCTCCCGTACAGCTTCATTGTGTTTTCAACCTTCAGCCTTGCCTTGGATCTCCAGCCCAGCCTAGACGTGCCTCGGTTGTCAGACGTTCTTTAGGAACTTCAGATCTATCTTGTTGCAAATCAGGGTTTCTGCCTTGTCTAGAGCCTGTGGTCTAGTCTTGTCATGCTTCAAGCCCTTCGCCTAGTCCAGAACCTCCAGTCCAGTCTAGTTGTGTGCCAAGCTTCCAGCCCAGTCCAGAATCTTCAGCTGAGTCCAGCCTTGCTTCGAGTTATCAGCCTTGTTCCGAGTCTCCAGCCCAGAGTCTCCAGTCCAGCCTGAGCCCAGTCCAGTCCTGCCTCTAGAGCCAAGCTTCGTCCAGTGGGTCTAGTTCAGTCTCGCCCAGCTTCCCGGTGCCAGCCTAGTTCAAGTGGTGTTCCAGATCACGGACATTCATCTCCAGTTTCAGTAGTGCCGCATGCCCTACCTTCTTCCAGTCTTCCAGCTCCCATCAGGGAATCCTGCTCTGCTGTTTTACCACAGTGTCCTCCTGCAACCTTACCGGTTTCCTCGTTGTTACCCAGTTAGTCCTGATTGGAACCAGCCTACCTCTTGACCATAAGGACTTATTTATTGTAAATAATTATTTAATAAAGAGTGTTTTGATAATAAACCTGCCTGGCTGCCTCATAGTCTGAACAGGACACTCAGCTGGGTTTTTGTAGCCCAGATATGGCAGTCCTATTCTTGAACAGTGAATTGATTGTACTTGAAACCATAGGAAAATGGGACAGAGAATGAAATTAAGAACTGAGTTATTTTTGTTGCATTACCTGACTTGCTTATATAAGCTAAGTACATGTAGTCCTCGTTTAACAACCACAATTGGGACCAGCAACTCAGTCATTAAGCGAAATGGTCACTAAGTGAAACTACAACTATCCTTATGATTGTACTTCAGCTTTCCTTTGCTTTACAGACCTGCAAATGTTGTAAATGCGAGGATTGGTCATAAAGTTAATTTTTCATCACTGTCATAACTGTGAACCACTGCTAAATGAGACAGTTGCTAACCATAGGACTCCCTGTACTGCAAATACAGCTGCTAGTTTTAAGTTTTCCAGGACCATTGGAGTGTATATGTAGTAAAGTAACACTTTAGACTATTAGCACAGCAGCACATTAAAGATTGTAAGCAGTTATATACTTTTGTTAGTCTAATAAGCTAAATCTTTATTGGTTAAGTTAAAGTTTTTGGCCAATTGTTAAAGGCAAACAGTGTTTGCTTGAAAAAATAGTTTTTTTGAACCAATGTCAAATTTAAAAAATGCCTAGCATTTGGCTTACATCTTAATATTTCAAAGTAGCTATTTTAAGTGGACAAAACTTTGAGTGAAGAAGCTTGAGTTTTCATTGTAGTTTGGAGAACAATAACAACAAAAATATCAGCCTACAGTACTGAAGATTTCCACCATGAAATTGAACCATGCAGAGGTAGAATTACTTCCTTATATCACAAGGTTCCATAGTCATCTGAGATATGTCATGTAACCTTTCTTTCTAGCCTAATTAACCATTATTTCAGGGAAAAGATCCAAGAGTGATGGCCTGTTGTGTCTAAACTATATCTACAGAGCGAGAGATGCTAGGTTTGTAAACATTTGTGTTCATATTGTGATTGCTACAAGTAATAAAAATTAATACACTTAATAAAAGCAATAATCTCTCCTCCAATACTTATGCATAAACTGTCATTTCAGAACTTGCAAACACCCCCTTCCTCACATCCTCTCATCTATGCTCTTTTTCATTTTTAAACGGGTGCATTAAAGGCTTTTGAGAATTAGTTATGGAATATAAAGCAATTAGTAGTTATAAATCACTTGTATTGCTGAAAGCTTGGGAAACGAAGTGTTTTTCACTGACATTTAAGTTAAATAAAATAAGGAGAAAAACTGGAATACTGTGTGGCATTATTTCTATCAATTAAACTGTTTGAATCCATGTATGTACTTGGTGATGATGATGGTGATGGTGATGATGTTGAAAATATTATGGTTGCAGTGTTATTTTAAATCCTCAAAACACTCCATTATCTTCACTGATGCTTATCTTTCTATGATCTACTCTTTAAAAATTAACTTGCTTAGTTAAAGAGATTAACCTGGTAATAATCTTTTGCTAGGCATATTTACTACATCATTGTTAAATAAACTGGCATAAACAATGTTAATTCCAATTATCCCCAAACTCAGCTATTAAAGATTATATGACTTATCTTTGAAGAAAAGATTGCAGAATGTATTTATAGAGAAGCAATAAATCTAATGGTAGTAATCTTATTTCCTATCCAATTCCTATCAATTCAGGGAATTCAGGGAGTTGGAGTCCACACAGCTTAAAGTTGCTGAGGTTGAGAAACACTGTTCTAAACAATCCTGCCTTTTCATCCCAATGCTCACTATCCCCCTCCCTATATATTTTTACCTGAAGAACAAGTATGTGTACATAGAAGACCTTTTCTTCTAACTTCATTTCACAGGATCTGTTGTTCAGTCATTTCTGATTCTTCATGACCCTGTGGACATCATTTCAACAGGCTTGTTTGTCAGTAACTGTTCCTTTGATTTCTTATAAGATCATGCTCATGTCCCTCATCAGGCATAGTATCTAGTTACCTTGTCTTCTGTTGGCCTTTTTTTCAGTTGCCTATGATTTTTTTCAAGCATCAGGCCTTCTTCAATGACTCTTGACTTTGCATTTTATGTCCAAAATATTTAAGCTTTAGATATTTTTTATTAGTTCGAGGGATCAGTTAAGTTTTATTTCATCTACAGTAGTACTGAATGATTTGTTCTTACGATCCCGTGTATTCTCAGCAATCTTCTTCAGCATCACAATTCAGTTATAGATTCTTCTTTCCTTGCCTGTTCTGATGTTCTAGATTTCACAGCTGAATATTACAGTTGGGAAAACCATGGTCTCAGCAATACATATCTTGGTTGTCAGCCTCATGTTTATTTGTGTTAATATTTTATCTACATTTGTCATCATTTTTCTCCCAAATAACAGACGGTCTAGACATGGTTGCAGTTTGAGCCTAGGAAGATGATTATCTCAGTGTTTTTCCTTTGTCTGTTTGTTCTAAGTTGGCATTACCTATTGACACAAACTATGTTTTGTTTTGTTTTGTTTTAAGATTGACAGTAGTCTGGCTTTTGCACTCCCTTCATCTTCCCCAAGAAATTTCTTAAGTTGTTCTCACTTTCAACCTTCAAAGTAGATCATCAGCATATCTTAGGCTGTTGAAGTTTCTTCCAGCAATTTTAATTCCAAACTCAATTTCTTCTAGTCTAGCATCTCTCATTATATATTTTGCATAAAAGTAAATAAGGTGACTTGAATAACCTTGATGCATTCCTTTCCCCATTTAAACCGTTTAGTTGCTCCATTTTAACTAAGAGGATTAGATCCAAGTAAGCTCCCATATAAATAAAATTGATACTCTCTAATGTACCACAAGCCTCTTATTTTTCACCGATAATGAATTACCCAAGTAGTAACTTTCCATGCTGTACATGTAATTAATTTGTAAGGAAGTCATTGGCCTTGCCCCACTACTTAATGCAGAAATTTTACTACACTGGCACACCCTTTTGAAATGTGGGGAAGAATATAATACCTAAGCAAAAAGTTATATGCGCTCTATAAGTTTCCATTTGATAAAAGATTGTTTGAACTCTAGGAAGCAATGTCTGTAAAAGTGGGCAATTATTTTGTGCACATGTTTGTACTGGCCAGTTTTGTGTGATGAATTCAGGGCTTGAAGGTATAGACAAACTTCAGAATAAAAGCTTCTCTAACCTTCTGTGAAAACACTACCTGGTTTAGCTGAAATCACTGGAATTATCATAAAAGTCTGAGTTCTTCTTGATGTTCATGTGATAGGTTCTCCGCTTTGTGTTACTTAGGTTTTGTGGCAGATTGTTTTTCAACTATTTCTTCAAGTTACACATTTGTTTTACACATTTGTTGCACTAATTATCCAAGGTATAGAAGAGTGCCCATGGATCCCCTAGTACAATGAAACTACAATTATTCATTGCAATTTGATAAATATAAATAATTATAGTTGGAAATATTGATTTTATAATTCAATTTGATGTACAGATAGTCCTTGCTAAACATCCATTCGTTCAGCACTGAAAAAATGGACTTGCAACTGGTCCTCAAACTTATGACTGTCACAGTGGCCCCACAGCCATGCGATACAAATTTGAGCCTGCCCACATTTTTGAACACCCTCCTGCCACTCCCCCAGCTGACCTTTATTGTTTTTATTGT
The DNA here is from genome assembly GCF_035149785.1 of Candoia aspera. NCBI lineage: Eukaryota > Metazoa > Chordata > Lepidosauria > Squamata > Candoiidae > Candoia > Candoia aspera. The sequence continues at coordinate 159,513,830 of NC_086155.1, forward strand.
TGTCTTCACCAGCTTCCCCTCCACTGGGCTCTCCATCCCAGCCATGCACGGGGAGGCACATGGAAACATCCTGCAGGCCGGCAGGTGAGAGCTCAGGGTGGGCAGGTATGTGCCACCCTGCTGGAAAGGGAAGGGGCTGGGGCCCTGCCAGCTGGGGTGATCTTTCATGCTGCACCTCGCCTCATTCCACTGCCAGCTGGGACAATCATTCGCCATGGTGCTGGGGCTTCTTGCCATGCTGGGGCAAATTTTTTTATTTCCCCTTGCCCTAAATTGCATGCCAATGGCATCAGGCTAGGGTGCAGGGCTGTTCAAGGAGGCGTGGCTCTTGAAGGACTGCTTCTGTGGTGGCAGAGTCATGGGCCCAGGTGAGCGATGACGGGCTTTTCTCATTGGGCAAGCCATGGATGGGGTGTGGGGACAGGTGGCTCCTAAGTGGGCACTTCTCTGGGGCTTGCCATACCATGGCTTTGGGGCGGCTTGCTGTGCTGTGGCAATGGGGCTGCTTGCGGCGCCAAAGCAACGGGGCTTCTTCCTGGACCTCTCTGGGGCTGCTTGTCACACTGCAGTTTTTGCACACTGCAGCAGTGGGCCTGCTTGCTACACTGCAGGGCTTGAAGCAGCGTTCCTCGGCAGCGGTGGTGAGGGGAAGAAGGCACAAGGGAGGACAGGGAGGAAGGTCCACTGGGGGCTGCAGCAGGTGGTGGCAGAACACAGCGGCTTCTTCATCTCAGCTATGTTGTGCAGGCCAAAAGGCAGAGATGGGGAGGGAGATAGGCAGGTGGGGGGAGGTAAAGCGGAGGCACTCCCTTGCTATGGAAGAATCGAGGCTCAGGGCTAGGAGGGACCAAGCTGGGAATGGCTGGGATAGGGGTGTCCTTGCCTAATGACCGTGCAGGATACGCTTAATCACGCCAACAGGGACTGCTGGAACTGCCAACACAAGGTGGAACAGTCACGTGATGTCTCACTTAATGACCACTTCGCTTTACGACAGAGTTGCCGGTTCCAGTTAGGGTCATTAAGTGAAGGACTATCTGACCCTGATCCTGACTATGATCATGCATTCATTTGGCCTTGTAAAAAGTCACAGAATTCATTGTGTTCTAAACTTAGAAACCAGAATCAATTTCACAGATGTTTGAGCATCTGGGGCTGGGAGGCAAAGAAAAAATAAGCTTCACTGAAATCTCTCTCTCATACATTTGTCTGATTATGACACACAGTAGAGTGGGATCTGAAGAACCGCCTTCACAATTCTTTCCTAATTATATAATTGGGTGAGCCAGTCTTGCTACTCATGCTAAGATTGCTGATGCTACACTGGAAGATGCAACATTTTACTAGTTATACAGTATCCTGAGATATCCTAGCAACAGCGTAAAAAGTGCAGTAGAAGCAGTAGTAGAAAACAGCGTTAACATAGCAACAGAGTTGGCTGATCCCACAGATTCCTTAGCAACTCTATCACTTCTCACTATTCACAAAGTCCTCACATTAGTCATGCATGGAAGATACTAATTAACATACAGAGATTTTGTGATGACATCTGGTAATCCCTTCTACACAGGACGGTACTATAGCTTCACTAACATAGCTAAGAGTGTAGCAAGTAGTTTTAAGAGCACTGTGGAAAAGAAAGCTCATCACCTGGAGTGATCCAGAGTTTTGGTGCTACCTGGGAAGGAGGGTTAAAACAGCTCCACCCTCTGCTTAATTGGAGAATTTGTTTAATTAAAGGGGAAGTGAAAGCAAGCATGTTTGTGGGTGTGTCAAGAAAAGAGTCAAGCCGGGAAGACAGCAGAGATGCAGGAAAGGGAAACTTCCAACCCAAAGGGAAGCACCTCAGCAATAGTCTTCAGAAAGAAGAGAAAACTTCAATTCTTGAACCTGCAAGACTGCTGAGAGGCAGAGCTGAGAGACAGGGGAGGAAGAGGGCCTGACGAGTCTGCAAATGCAAGCAAGCCTGCAAATCAAACCAGGCCCACTGCGTGTAGCAGCCCAGGTCCAGAGCTCTACCAAGCAGCTCCAGAAACAGAGGACATGGAGGTTGGGGAGGGGACTGAGATTGGCTACAAGAGCTGAAAATCTGGGGAAAAAGGAAAGATTTAAAGAGTTAAGAAACCGATAAGATAAAAAAACATAGTGCTACAAACATAGGAATAGGAACATAGAAATAGAACACAGAGATAGAAATTTAAGAATAGAAACAGTTGAAAACTTACAGTAATAGGAAGATATTAGAATAAGATAGGAGTTTAATTTTGTACAATAAAATAGTTTTGTGTGGGAAAGAGGAATAGTCTTTGTGTCTGTTCTGTACTGTATAACGAAAAACCCTAACAAGCACTGACAATTATACATACAATTTCCCAAGCAGAAGTTCTCCATGGGGTTAAATCCAGCCACCTACGCAGTGCAACTGCTTTGTCAAGGAATACTCCAAGGCCACAGAGAGCTATTATTCTCATCACAAAAATCAGCCGACTCCATCATTTAGAGAACAGAAGATACTCCATATGGATCTTTTGAGCATTGTGTCTGGTTTGGGGCATCACACTTCAGGAAGGATTCAGACTAACTGCAACAGGTTTAGAGAAGAGCAGCGAGGATAATCTAGAAACTCAAAACTAAGTCCTATAAAGATAGTTTGAAACAAATTAGATTGTTTACTCATGAGAAGACTAAATGGGGATATTATGGTATTCTTTATTTACCCTTATGGATGTCACGCAGTAGAAGGGAAATACCTGTTCCTTATTGTTTCAGAGTAGAGAACATGTGTCCTGTGATTGACCCACATTTTTTAATTAACACTAGGAAGAGAGGCTGCTTAGAGTGTTACATTTTCAGTACCACATCTCCAGTAATTGGCTGATCTCACAAATTTCTTCCTGAAAAGACACACAGAACTCAAAGAGACAAGAAACAGTAATTTTGCTGAATCATAATTTACCTCCTGAAATGTAACATAGATGCCAAAATAGTATTCAATTAACTATTCCATGTCTTCCTAATTCTTAATAATTAATTTAGAATATTCTAACAACATTGTGATAGTATGTAGTAGTTAAGGGCTGTCAACCATCCTGTGAGACATACAAAATATTCTTTTAGCTGGTAACATAAGCTGAGAGAAGAAGAGATAACACACATCTCTCACAGGCAGAAATGTTCTCACTGGAAAGGGAAGCTGATGTGCTGGCATAGGGGAGGAGAGAGCTGGTAGACTTGAAAGAGAGAGGTTTAGGAAAGAAAAAGAATGATGATGGTTGGAGACCCAACATGGCTTCTAGACAATGTTGGCTTCTGAAGACTTGTTGGTTCCAGGGAAAGACAGGCGAAGACTCCTGAAATGTTGTTGAGTGAGTTCTGAAAACCATCAAAGAAGATGGGCAATGAGGGACATGTTTTCCCCATGAAAATAGTCTCTACAGGAGGCTGAAGATAGAAAACACATCCTGCCAGCCTGAGTAAGATTTCCAGCCAGTGTAAATAATGCCCTTTCTTAACTCTAAGTAGGGACGGTTGTAGAAATAGCTATACTCATAACTGAGTTGATTTTACTAGAGGCTGTAATATTTAATTAGACAGTAAAGAAATGGCTAACCTAGTAATGCTTGACCAAGCCCACATAAATCGAGTCTGCTTTACTATTTTTCTGCTGTTTATCAGAAGACGTGTAGGAAGTCAGGACAGTGGGAGAGAATCCAGATGAAATGGTTTTAAATGCCTTAGCTAAATGTTGTTTGGCTGTTTAAAAAGTCTGTATAGCCGAAAGAAACATTTCTTTTTTCTCTAGATCAGGAGTTTTTAATCTTTTTAAGACATGGATCCTTTTGAGATAAAACTAATGTAGTATTAGTTTTATCAATAGTAATACTAATACTAAAACCAATACTATACAATTCAGATTATGATAAATTCATTTTGTATGTAATGTAGCTTTTGTAGCTCCAAAACCATAAATTTCTTTTATTGAAGTTGGTGTTAAAGGCACAGGTATATCATATCATATGCCAGCAAGTCTACAAGTAGTCCTCATTGAACGATCACTTGTTCAGTGATCAAAGTTATCATGGTACTGAATGAGGGGGACTTATGACAGGTCTCATAGTTGCAGCCATCACAGTTTCCCCATGGTCATGTGACCACAATCCGGATGCTCAGCAACCTGCTTGCAGTTATGATATGACAGCATCCTGCGGTCATGTGATTGCCATTTGCAACTTTCACTGCTGGCTTCCAACAAACAAAGGCAATGGGGAAGCTGGCAGGAAGTCGCAAATGGTGATCATGTGACCATGGGATGTTGTGACCACACAGGATTCACCTAATGACAGCAACTGGGACTGCCGCCACTGCTGTCGTAAGTCAGTGTGGTTATGTGACATTGTGCTTTACAACCGTGTTGCTTAGTGACAGAGTTGCCAGTCCCAATTACCATTGCTAAGCAAGGACTATCTGTACTTCATAATTCTTTCCTATATTTATCAAATTATAACATAATGTCTCTATTCTCTTTGTCTAAGTTATTATTTTTCTTGAATTTTTATTCAGTTTGCCTTTGCACAGTGTAAACGCAGAACTGAAAGTTGATTTTTAAGGGTTCTACTGGTTTTTCTATTCCCAATTTTTTAAAAAGTAACATTGTATGTTCTTCTAAAATAAGTTATTATAATGCCGTTATATAGTTGTATTCTCAAATAGAAGTAAGCAAATGTTTTTTAAGATGTTAGTATGCTGGTGAATCACTGAAATAAAATTAACTTAATTTTGTCTATTATTTTTAAAATCAGGAAGGAACTGGGAAACTTCAAAAAGTAAAATTACATTTCATTATATTTACCACAAATAATAATCAAGCACCATAGTTGCAAGTAATTGTAGTATCACATCTGTCCCCATGAATGAATTACGGTACTAATGAAAATCATATTTTATGCAACATTTTTACAGCATGCATACTTTTGCATATCATACCTGTTTAAAAATTACTGGGCATTTTTAATGGAAATGTAGACTTAACCTTCTGCCACTCTTGTTTTTCCTTCTTCCTCCTTTGAAGCATATTTGGAATTTGGCTATTCATGAGCTGCAATGTTTTTCTGATGTTATAATTTTTCTCTTCAATTTGTAAAAATTAAAGGAAGTATACAATTCTTGAGTTTAAACTGAAGAAACGAGGCTCCTTGATTCTGTTTATAGAGGCCATGATTCTTCCATGGCCAATCTGCAGAGACCGTGTTTCTGTGTTGTCACTGAATACAGAAGGAAGGAATGTATAAGTGGGTTAGATGTTTTGTTGTTATTTCTTTATTTCAGAGCAAAATATGGTACAAAAAGTTTTCAGCACTGCTTCTACTGGTGATATTACTGCATCACCTGTTTTACTTACATATGTTTGACAAGTTAGGAGTCTGAGTTGTACCCATGATCCAGAAGGAATTTTCCACCCCTGCTACAGTCATACAGTAACTTTCTGGCTTCAGAGTTATACTTACCCTGCCAAGTCATAGGATTCATTCTATGAATTTTAATGTGTGCTTATTAAAATTTCAAAATTTTGCAAACTAGTCCGTATATGAATATTTGTATATTATGATAACATATTACTTTTTTATAGAATGTAAAACTTGATTACATTAACCTGACCAAGCTTGGATTGACACCAGTTTCTCTATATACAGAGAAAGAGGGCAAAGCTGCAGTTTGCAAATAATACAACAGGAAAGTTGCTGGGTATTTAAAGTTGCTAGCAGTATTGGAAGCTTTTCATTCTCCTTGTGCTCCTTCTCAGTTTTTTTTAGTCACCAGGGGGAAAATACTGCTCAGATTATTGACAAGAAAAGGGCCACTGGGGCAGAAAGAGTGCTATATTGATTACCTAGCTGTTGATACACCATCATTTCCTGATTTTAGTGCTCTTCTGTAATACCCCTTCATTACTTTTCTTTTTTTAATTATAGAATTTTACAGTTTTTTTAAACTTTATTTTAGAACAATACAAAATATAAGCAAAATACAGTAAAATAATGAAATTAAACTAAACAATCCTGCAACTTAAAAAAAATGATAAAATCCAGAAAAAGAAAAGGGGAGGGAAAAAGGATGATTTAAAAAAAACCCTTATATATCAAACATAGATAATCACTGGTTTATTAATAAATACTAAAAATACTATGAGAGCCAATTTGGTTTAGTGGTGAAGGCAACAGGCTAGAAACCAGGAGACCATGAGTTCTAGTGCAGCCTTAGGCATGAGAGCCGGCTGGATGACCTTGAGCCAGTCACTCTTTCTCAGCCCAACTCACCTCACAGGGTTGTTCTTGTGGGGAAAATAGGAGGAGGAAGGAGTATTAGGGATGTTCACTGCCTTGAGTTACTTATAAAAATAATAAAGGTGAGATAGAAAATAAATAAAGAGAGAGAGAGAGAGAGAGAGAGAGAGAGACAGTTTGGTGTAGCGCTTAAGGCACCAGGCTAGGAGACCATGAGTTCTAATCCCGCCTTAGGCATGGAAGCCATATGGGTGACTTTGGGCCAGTCTCTCTCCCCAGCTCTAGGAAGGAGGCAATGGCAAACCACTTCTGAAATCTTGCCAAGAAAACTGCAAGGACTAGTCCTGGCAGTCTTCAAGGATTGGACATGATTGAACAGGAAAAAAAAAACCTATAGTATAATCAGGTACAAAATATTATTGTAAAAATATCATAAAATCTCTGCCAAAGAAGAACATATTGCTTCATCCTTTGATTAGTAGAAAATATTGCCTCTTCCATGATGGATAAATTACACATTTCCAAAATCCATTCCTTAATATCTAGAATCAGTCACTATCCTGTCTTCTACCCATACTTTCCAGTAAAATGTTTTACCACCTATTTTTAGAGTAGAAATTTTCCAAAGAGTTAAATATTCATGAGTCTCATTATCAAAATCCAGTCTATGCCCCAATATGGCCCAACCCCTTCATTACTTGTCAATAAAATTTTGCCATCACTGAGGTGCTACTGACAGATGAGGCTCCTGGAAACCTTTTGGCAGTTGTATTTGTTCACCTGTTTTAAATTTTTCCTCCACTAATAATGACTGTTTGATGACCACCCTCTTTTACATGGGTGAGAAAAAAAAGATGGGAAATGAAAAGTACCAATATATGGGGAGTCCACTATAATTCCACTTAGAATGGGAAAACAATGATTTTGTAGAACTTGAAAATTTCCATCTTGAAGCATTCAAAGGTCTTTCATTTTTTAGGCACCATTTTTCCATTTTTAGAAAGTAAAATTGCATGCTGTCTGAACTTGTGTTTGAAAGCTGCTATGTTTGATTTAAACTTTGTTGAACTTGTAAAATGCTAAAATGTCATTTGATAAGGTAGGTTCATGCTCTGTGAAAGTTTATGGGTGTGACATGTTTCAGAAAATAATGCTATGCTGATAGAATATTAACATGCCAACAGAGACAGTTCATATGCACATCAATTAATTTTAAATACTTAATGCTTCATACCAGGGGAAAGTTTAATTTTATATTTGATAATTTGCAGTGTCAAGATCTGAAGTCAGCTTGTAAGATCCTCTGCACTTATTTATTGTTATTATGCACAACAACATTAAATCACAGCTGCCAGTTCTTTAGCTGATGTTGGCCTTCATCCGCATTGAGTTCTTCCCAAGAACCTAGGATGTTGTAATGTATTGGTGTAGTTTATGTGTGGATCCAAGCAGTGTGGCCTTTTGTAATTGACAGATGGAAATTTTGCCAATGTGCAGATTTTCTAAGTGTTGTCCAAGGTTTTTTGGAATGGCACCCAGTGTGTTGATAACCACTGGGACCACACGGCCAGTTTATGCCATAATCTTTCAATTTCAATTTTCAGATCTTGATACTTCATGATCTTCTCCAATTCTTTGTCTTCTGTTCTATCTCTTAGTATTGCCACATCAATTATCCACACTTTCTTCTTTTCAACCACAGTTAAATTTGGTATGTTATGAGCCAAGACTTTATCAATTTGTATCTGGAAATCCAACAATATTTTAACCTGCTCATTTTTGACTACTTTTTCAACTATATGTTCCCACCAATTTTTCATTACTGGCAAATGATAATTTTTACAGATGTTCCAGTAAATTGTTTTGGCATCATCATCATCATCATCATCATCATCATCATCATCATCATCATCGTACCTTTGTGTCATTGTTGACTCCTGGCAACTGCATGGACAAGTCTCTGCAGTTTTGTTGGCAACATTTCGGAAGTGGTTGCCATTGCCTGCTTCCTAGGGCTGAGAGAGAATGACTGGCCCAAGGTCACCCAGTTAGCTTCGTGCCTGAGGCAGGACTAGACCTCACAGCCTCCCCGGTTTCTAGCATGTTGCCTTAACCACTACACCAAACTGGCTCTCTCTGCACTTATTACTTTCATTTTTTTTTCATTTTGTCCCTTTTGTTTGGACTAGTTTGTTGTTTACAGTTTCCTTAAGACATCTATCTACTGGGATTACTGGGCTATCAAATCTTCTGTTCTGTCTGTTTTAATTAAATTTCACATAGGATATGCTTGCTACAGCTTAATGGATTCCTTGTCTGCCTTTTTAACTTTGTCCTCTAAATGTGCGTGTTGCATTCTTATACTATCTAGCATGAAATAAATGTTTAGTAGTAGTAATAATAATAATAATAATTTTTAGAGGCACTTTTCCTTGATGGCAGCCTTGTCAGTAACTGACTATAAGGAATAAAAAGAGAAGGATGGTGTTTCATTAATTAATGAAAAGTGTCTAACCTTGAGAGAGCTATTGGACTGTAGCTGCAATCCTATATACTCTTCCTTGCAGTGAACATATGCCGTTAGACTCTGTGAGATTTACTTCTAAATACATATGTGTAGCATTGAGCATGTAGCTGTTTTCTTTTGCTTATAAACATTTTATTTTGCTAATTAATAAATTTGTGTTTTGTTATCCATATGGTGTCTTTTTTCAGGAGCTGGGTGGAGGGAATGCACCCTTTCCTGGTCCTCTCAGAAGCCTTTAATACTATCATCCATAGTATCCTTCTGGACTGCCTGCAAGGATTGGGTTTGGAACCACTATATTACAGAGGCTCTACTCCCTCCTAAGTAGGTGATTCCAGTCAGGGGAAAGGACAGTTGCTGCAGTATGGGGCTCCACAGGGCTCAGTCCTCTCCCCAGTGCTATTTAAAATCTACTTAAAGCCACTGGGGGAGGTCATCCATCAGTTCAGGGTGTGGTATTATCAGTATGCTGATGATATCCAGTTGTAAGTCACCATCCCAGGCCAGATGTTAGTGGAAGATTTGGCTGAAGGTCATAAGCATGTGGATAGGTCAAAACAAGCTCAGGTTAAATTAAACTGCAAAGTAGAGTTGCAGTTTGACAGGATTCAATTGGCTAGTGGGGTAGTTGTGGCTTTTTGGGACCAAGACACCCTGGCAACAGTGACTCTTGCTCTCATTACCTCATGTATAAACTATGTTTATATACTCTACATGAAGACTTGGAAACTTCAGTTGGTCCAAATGTAAGGGGCCATCTGGTACCTGGAAGTAGCAGATTCAGCACTGTCACACTCTTGCTGTGGTGCCTACTTTGGCTTCTGGTTCCATGTCCAGCTTAAGCAGCTGGTCATCACCTTTAAAGTCCTACATGGATTGGTGTCCAGGTACCTACTGGATGTCTTTCTTATGCATACTCAGCCCACCCCATGCAATCAGTACAGGATGGTATGCTGATAGTATAAGTGTTGCCTGGGTTAGCTAAATTTGGCTCAACTTTATTTAAATGCTTCTGTTGATTGTAAACTGGCTTGAGTCCTTTATTTTTGAGGTAGATTGTCTATAAACAACTTTATAAGCAAAGGAAAGAATGAATGAATAAATAAATAAATATCATAATTGTTTGAAATATTAATAGTTGTAATTCTTAAGCTAATGATCAGTGATGAGTTATCGGGAATCATTGCTTCTTACCACTTCTGGCAATTATGTGAAGCCTATATTAATGGAAACTAAGCAAAAAAACCAAGCTGATTACTATATTATACATAGAAATATAATTATGAGCTGAGTCTTCAGTAGTTAATATGCACAACATTATGCATTATATTTTCCACTCTGATTTTTTTCCCCCCAAGTTGTGATTTACTTGCAGTTTTCTGAATTCCTGTCCAGATCCCTCTCAGCTGAGTAACTTTTAGCATTCTGGTCAATATTTGCTCACAATATATTTCAGCTTATGATGAACCACTCAGGAAGCACACCATATGCAAACTAAATTGAAGTTGCTGGAAAAGTGGCTACAGTAATTGGTCTCTCAAAACATTAGTTCTTATTTCAAAAAGCTTTGCATTCCTATTCTGTATTCAAGTAAATATTCAGTAAATACAGTATCCTCATGGCCCCTTTTCAGCAAAACACTGTGTATCTATATTCCACTTTTGCTGATTCAGAATGCCTAGCCAATAGAGAGTAAAGGAGTAGTAAGGCAATTACTACTACTATAATTACACATGGAATCTGTAACATTTTTTCATTGAAAAGTTTCCTGTTAGAAAGTTTTAGAATGCACATCACAGCCTGGTTCATACTCCACATTGTGCTGCTTTTTCAGTTTCCCCATATTCACATTTCACAAACTCTAAGTTAGTCATTTCTCCTGGTTGTTTTAAGTTCTCCTTTTCTGTCATTTTGAAATATTTGTTTATGTTTATTGACTTGGACTACTATGTCTCCTGCTCACTTGCTGTTTCTTGTTTCCCTTCTGACCACTCCTTCAATATAAACTCTGGAATGAAAGATTCTGGAACATTCCACAGTCTGGATGTTGCCTTGGGTTCTATATATTGGGAAGTGGCTAATTTCCTAGAACTACCAACAATTCACAATAGCTGTGATAGTTGGGAATGTTGTGCTGCCTACCTGCCAACTGATAATAGACTGCCAGAGGACCGGGGTCAGTGGGATTTGGTTGCAAAGCACAGGCCAAGAAACAAGCAACACTGACATTTGACAAAGGAGCCAATATACCAAATCTTATTATAGAAATATAATATTATATTTCAATCCGCTTGCAATATACACAGCCAAGGCAACTGGAGTTAACTCTGAAGCTACATGCAAGGCATGCAGGGCTGTATGCAAAAGGGAGATTTTCAGGAAACTTGCAGGATGGCTACCATAAGTTAAGTCAGAATAAACCTCTGTCTTTGAGATACCTTGGTCAATATATATATAGTTTTGTTAATTTCAGACAAAATATATTAGGAAATATATAAAAACACATAGAAAATGGTGAGAACTTTTCTCTAAAGTAGTATGAGGCACCAGAAACAGTGATTTTATATATGTGGTATATATGTAATACACCACCATAACTGGCATAGACTCTCAAGAATTCACATCAATGATACAGTAAAAATGGTATATAAAACCAGAACATCACAACAGTGTAATAATCCAGACAGAGCTCATCCTTTAGCCTCTGAACACTTTCTGAAAAAGTTCAGTTTTCACTAGCTTCCAGAAGGTCATCAGAGTAGGTGTTAACCTGGCCAGAGAGGGAGGGTATTCCACAAAAGAAAAACACTGTGAGTCTCCCGGCTGCCTTATTCTTGAATCAGTGAGCATGTTCTAGACAGCTAGATTCAATGTGAAGAAGGCAGTCTTGAAGGTACATAAGAGCCAAGCCATATAGGGCATTATAGATTAAAGCCCATTCTTAAATTATGCTTTGAAATCAATTGATAACCAATGCAGGCCCCACAGATGCTAAAGTACCCAACTCTTTGGAGGGAAAATCTCTGAGAAGGTGATATCACCAGCCTCACCCAAACAGGTTTTGTTAATACATGCCAGGTCTGCTCATCCATCCACTACCAAGTCAGGAATGAATATGTTGCGGAGAGGCCTGGCATTTACCATAAGTAGCTTGAAGCCAAAGTCACCAACAATAAGAACTCCTGAACCCAAGACTGAGGCAGTCAGTCTGGAGCTGGGGGTCACTACCAAATTATGATTTTGCTTTCTTTCCCTTTCCCCTTCCTCTTCTCTTTTCCCTGCAATGTCTTGCCCAGCACTTCCTGCTATATATTCCTTGACCCATCACCACTAGAATCTGCTCCTCCATTCAACTACAAGATCACAAACTGGGCCTTCCAGCAAAATTGCCAAGTCCTGAGTAAACCCATCATCCTGTTTCAGCATAATAATGCTAACCATATTTCCCCCAATCCCTTCTCCATCTCAGGTCTAGGGAGCAAACAGTTTGGTTAGGGCTATTCCAGAAGGACTGTTTCCCTGTCAGGGTTTAAGTGGTGAAACAGTACGCTGAGATGACAGTAGTCTCTAGGTCCTTTATTGTTTCTAGCATGCACAAGGAATCTTGCCAATCTGAGCTAAAACTAACAGTCTCTAAGGGAAATATTCCAGAAACTTTAAGGCGGTTCTTTCTGGATCCTCTTGGATGAGTGCCCAAGGTCCCCTATACTATGAATGCACTTTTTCCCTTGGAAGGCACCCCCCCCTTCCTCACCTGCAATCTCCATAACATTTCCCCACAACTACATCTCCTGTCCTCCAAATTCCTTTGTCCGTATCTTGAATTCTTGCTTCTCAGTCCCTCAACATCTACCTCATACCTTAGTATGAACCTCTTCTTCACCATTGACTAGCACATTCACACATTCTTGCTAACTTGCTCTGACAATCCCCTAACAACAACAACGACAACAACAACAACAACCTTGCTCTCAGACTTGGCAATATCCTATCACTACAGATACTGTCTTAAATAAATCTAAGTTTGTATTTTACAAAGCCATGTGAAAAAAGGAACAAACTGTTAAATTATTCCAGAAATACACAGTTTAAAAAGAGAACAGAAAATATTAAAAGAAAGTAATATTAGTTTAAGCTTGAGGTTGCAAAAATTAAAAAAGGAGGGTATTAAAACTGGAACAGTAATTGTAACATCTGAAACAAAAATATTTTACAAAAGCTTTCAAATAAGCTTTCACTTAGCCAAAGTGCTAGCTTAGCAGCAAAAATGTAGAAAGTTCTATCAAAATACTTATAAAATGTGTCATGAAATATTGATAGTTTGAATAATTTAATCAAATTATTTAATTTGATTTAAATATAATTTAATCAAATAATAATTTAATCAAAAGCCTTTGCATAATCCAAAAAGATGGGTATTTAAACATAGTTCAAAATCTGACTTTCTACTGAAAATGAAATTTACTGCTTCAATCAAATGAGTAGGAATAGTATCCATTATAAAGGCTGCAATTCTAAACACACTTAATTTGACTAAGGAATTATTTACACCATGCATAATGAAATATGGAATTCACTTCCACAAGATGTAGCGATGATCACCAACTTGGATGACCTTAAAAAGTGATTAACTGAATTTGTGAATGGCTACTGGTCATAATAACTATAATTACATCCAATATCAGAGAAAATGTGGCTCTCTTTACCAATTACTGAGAAATATGAATTGAAGGGTATGTTGCTCTTGTATTCTGCATATGGGATTTTCACTGGAATTTCTAAAGAATGGCGAAGAATATATTTCCAGGTATTATATAATAAGAAAGGTTATCTAAACTATTTGCAGCTTGTTAGAATATGTAAATACTTTTATGAGAGCAATAATATATTTCATAGCTTTTTATATTCTATAATTTTAGCTTCTATAATTAAAATGGATACAGCAGTTAATTTTAAACAACCAATGATGACTTTGCTATAGATTACTGATGACTTTGCTATAGATTTAGAAGTCATGATCTGAACTGTCAAGCAAGCATATTTTCTGCTGCCAAAGTTTTATAGATATAAAAGAATCTAACTTTTTTGTAACAGCAAAGTGTATCTCTATTTATGAAAAGTCAGCTAATATTTTTGTTAAGAACAAGCTTATTCAAGAAAAAAAAGAAATTGTTTTATTTCTATAAAAAACAGTAAATTGAAATCTATTTGAATTTCAAAGAGAGAGTGATGCTTATACCAAATTATATAATAATGGAAATAACTGGCATACGGTATGTTAGGAGCACCTGTTTACTGATGTGTAGTCCATAGTGATCAAGATTTACTTTCATTAAGAAAAGACAATTTTTTGAAAAAGATGGCCACTTCTACAAAATGCCAAAACAGTGCTTTTTTATAAAGAATGCTTGACGATGTCATCTGATCTTAACTTATTTCAACTACATGAAAGTAGAATATAACTAATTTTCTTGAGACATTTCACTGTCCAAAACCTACATTTAAAGAAAGAACTTAAAGAATTGGAAATAAATGGCAAAAAGCTAAATAAGAGTTTGATCTAAGAAACTTATAAATGAATTAAGGGTCCAGACAAATTTAGAATATTGAGACTTTTACTATAAGATTTTGGAAATATTTAAATAAAATAGCTTTTCATGGGAACCAGATTGTTTTGTCTAAACTCATAACAGAAATTTGAGACTTTATGATTTCAGAAATTGGGCACCAGAGGGGACTAAAGATCCAGGCAGAAAAGAAAAAGGGAAAGGGAAAAAAAGTGTAAACTTGTCTTTGGTTTTCAGTTAGCATGGGGATTTACAAAAATACACAAAATGCTGTAACATTTGAAATACTTCAGGAGATTTTCGAAGAATGGGGCCAGAAATTAGTAGCTACAATGTCAGCAATGATGTCGCTTTCTATGGATAGGCTATATCAAAAAGAAGTTAATGAAGGAATGACAGATGTGAAACAAATTATATCAGATGCAGAAATAGCAGAATAAGAAATACTGGGTAATAAAAAAAAGTGGATTACAAGATAGAGAAGGCAGCTAAAGTGGAAATATAAAAGATAAGCCAAGAGAATGACCCTGATAAGGACTTTCTACTGGATATACAAAATAAGTTGGTTAAAGTTTTGAAAATCAAAGTGGAAATACAAATGACAAACCAGAGAATGACCTGGATAATGACTTTTTACTGGATTTACAAAAGAGGTTTCCTAAAGCCTTGAAGAAGTGGTTGGAAGGGGAAAAATAAAAATTGAAGAGAGACCAAATCCTATGAACATATGAATGAATTAAAGATCAAGATTGTCAGGAAGGAATATAAAGTTGGTTTGCTTAACCAAGGTTAAAATAAGACATGTTTCTATAAAGCTCTGGTGACCCTTCAGGACTTTTTGCTGACACCAGGACTGAAAAGTTGATGATTTATGGATTTGCATATAGATAAGAGATGGGTTATATGAAGAAGAGATATTTGCTTGTAACCTTATAGGGAGTGAAGAGTTATCAAATTTGTTTATACTTGTGATGAAGATCAAAAGTCATTTCTTTATATTTTTCTTTTCTTTATCTTACTTTCTTCTTTTTTTCTTTTTCTTCCTTTGCACTTTTTATTCTTTTTCCATTTCTCTTTCTTTCTGTGAGTTTAGTTTGCATTTGCTTTTATTATTGTAATTAAAATCTTCAATAAAAATTATTAAAAAATCAGAGAAAGAAGCAAGCATGAAAAAATAAAAAGTAAGTTGTAAATAGGAGGCTTACGAGCACTGTAAAATTGAAAGAAAAATGAAAATGACATTGACATAAATCAACATATTAAAATATCTTATATCAATTTGAAAGTTGGAATAAGTGTTACAATAAATCTGTATTAGAATCAGATTATTGTAGAGTAATTGACAGCTATAACCATGGACAAAGCCAGTTGTTTGGTAATATTTAGTGAAAAGATAAGAGGCTGAAAAGAAAAAGCCACAATCTAACAATCTGTTTTCTTTCTATTATAAACCATTTTATTTATTAATTATTTATTAATCAAATTTGTCACCGCCCATCTCCTCCCACCAGAGGGACTCTGGGAGGTTTACAACGAAATAGTCAGTAACAATAAATATATAGTAAAATTACAAAATATAAAAGTGCACTATAAGAAACAATTTTCCAGAATTGTTGGCTTTACAGGATTGCTACCAAATATGAAAGAATGATCCAACATGATTATTTTACTTCCAGTACATGATCTGAATTTGTGTGATAGGTTTTTCAAATTTGATCAAACCTCTAAGAGTTCTACCTTCTTTTTTGTTTGTTTGTTTGTTTAGTTTAGTTTAAGATAGCATGCCTGAAGCCACTTCTTCTGGTGACAATGGTTGTCCATCCTTTGGGAGTATTCTGATTAGAATCATATATAGATTGGAATGGCAGATGGCCTTGAAGACAGCTCAGAGCTTACAGCCGTAGGAGTAGAGATCTGCACTGGTTACCAGTTTATGCTGAACTCAACTGAAAGTACTAGTTTAATTGTTAAAACCCTTCAATTGCTTGGTGTCCTGTCCCTGGCCTGATATACACATGCACACAATGGGGAACAGTTCAAAAGGTTTTACTCTGGTTGAGCAATTACAGCAGTGGCAGGCAGGGCGTGTATACAGATGCATGCACAGTCTCAGTTCTGAATTCCTTGGAAAACTTACAGGAAAGTTTCCAGTAAGCAAAGCACAAAGCAGTGGGTAAAAGCATCATCATGGCACAGTCCAGAGGTCGTAATGTCATTGGTAGGTCATCAGCCAGCCCAGGTCCAAAAGAACAGTTTCTACAAGCAGGAGTTCAGGGTGCAACGAGAGTTTCCAGTAAACAGAGTGATTGTTCCCAGAGAGGGATTGCTTGCTAGCAGTGGCTCTAAAATAGAGCCCCCACCAGGTGCAAGCTGTCACTGGTGCAAACGCCCTTGCCTCACGAGGAGCCATGCTGATCTCTGCCCTTCACTCAGCCCTCCTGGATCAGACCCCTCATTCTCTGCTGCTTCCAGCTGCTTCACATGCTCTGCAATCAATTCACCTCCAGGTGTCCCCCTGATGCTCTCTGAAGTAGGCTGCTGTTCCACGGGGCCCTCTGAAGTCACCTCTTCAGACTCAGAGCTAGCCCTGACACTTGGGACTAGATTCTTAAGGATGTCCAAGACATGCTACATGTTTCTTGAAACAACCATGATACCTGCCAGTTAGTTACCAAGTCAGGTTCACAGTGTTGGTATGACACACAGTATCCTAAACTACTTGGAATTATAATACCTGTCATATCTCCTTTTCCATTATAGAACTGTTTGGTCACTGAGATCATCAGAAGAGGCCATCATTCATTCATTAATTCATTAATTCATTCGTTCAACTTGCATTTACATCTATCTAATACGCAATACTCGTCGCACAACAAACTCAGTAAAACAGTAAAACATCATATCACTCTTACAAAGGAGCATCACACTTCCCACCATGGCACCATAATATCCCATCAACTCTGCATATGCTGGCTCATTCCATTCTAGCCCCATGATTGGGGGAAGAGCCAGGTATTTATGGCTGTCCCTCCAGATCTCAGTTGGGAGGCTGTTCCAAATGACCTAGATAGCTATGGAGAAAACACACCAGATGACAATGTTTAAGTAAAGGCACGTGGTACACACCTATCCTATCCAACCCGTGGGATGGGCAGACACACTCAGGGAGAGGCAGTCCCACAAATAAACTGCCCTCCTGCCATTCAGGGCTTTAAAGATGATAACCAACACCTTGAATTGTACCTGTAAAGAAACTGGGAGCTAGTACAACAGCAGTGTAACATGGGCAAACCATGGGGCACCCAGAACTGCACACACTGCTGCATTGTTGCTTTTAGGAGGTCTTCAAGGGCAGCTCCATGTACAGGACATTGCAGTAATTCAGTCAGGAAGTGACTAAGGCATGAGTGACTGTGAGCAATGCCTCCCAGTCCAGGAATGATGCACAAGATTAATTTGTGCAAAGGCCCCCCTTGCCATACCTGCCACCTGCTCCTTGAGCAGGAGCCATGAATTCAGAAGGGAAGACTAAGTTTGCATGCATCACCACTCTTACTGCAATGAGGTAAGTCCTAATAAAGGCTCTTACCTGTGCCTGGTTGGCTATCATTTGTTTTCCTCCAGTAGTGCTCCAGGTGTCTTTTGTATCATTTCATTTCCCAGAGCATCTCTTGGAATCAGGGAACCGTACATGATCCATGATCACAGAGAGTCTGCAAAAGCACAATCTGATCCAAGGCCCATGCCACAAGTTCATTCCAAGTCATGCCGGACTGTGCACCAGAGCCTTGGGAATAACCCCAAGCTCCCTCTGAAGCCCTACTGGGCTCAGCAGGCACCTGAGGTGGGCTGAATGAGTAGTCTCAACCTCTCTGCAGTGGGGGATGGCTAAAAGAACTCTAGAGCCAAGAGGGAGTGAACTGTCCATGATAAGGGGCTGATGTTAACATCCCCAGACCCCAGATCACTTTGCCATTGCCCTGAGACAAAACCAGATCTAATGTATGACCCACACTGTGTGTTGGGCCCCTAGTAAGTTGGCTCAGGTCAGTAGTTGCTATGAAGGCCTAAGCTACCTCAGACTCTGGGGAAGGCAGGTTGAAGTCTCCCAGAAGTCACATATACTGAGAACCATTAAATGCCACCTGGTTGCAGGCCTTCTCTATGGTGGTGCTTAGAAATGCTTTTCTCCCTAAAATTCAGTATCCCCTATGAAATCTTTTAGGCACCTATTGAAAACATACCTCTTCATCTAAGCCTTCCCTGTAAAGATGTTACAAGATTTTTTCTTTCTTTCCTCCCACCTTCCCCCCACTCCCAGGTCCTTCCTTAAAAATACCACCTGCAACATCAGTCAAACAAGTAAACATAAGAAAGAGATGAGATTTTTAATAGCAGAATTGCAGGTATAGAATTCTTTCTCCAAGGAACTTTGGCACCTGTGTTATTTTCTGATCTAAAATATTTTTATTGTCAGAGGCATATTAAATGAATTTTTTTTTAGAACAGTTGGGGGAAAGCTATATTTAAAGCATTGTAATTGATTCATCCATCCTGCTATCTCAATTATTTTGAAGTTTCAATGAATTTTAAAAAGTGCTTTTTTTAGTTATGTTTTGTAGTATTTTATTTATGGCATTTTATTCTATTTTATTCTTTGTTTGTGAGTCACTATAATAATAAATATTATTATATTACAATGCAAATGGCTGGAAAGTTTAATAATCTTATAGGAATTCTCAATATCTATGTAGAATTAAATAATATCTTGAATTGGATCAGGAAGCAGGTAATCCAATCAGTTATTACTGACAAGGCTAGTATTATATGTTTTCTGACTGACAGTTCTGCTAAGCACATTTTGGGGATAGTTTCTTCAAGTGAATAAAATGTGAGTTGCTTCCACAGAAACAAACCTGGACTCTTAGCTGGAGGAGCTGGAGGATTTCTCTGGATAATATAGTGCTCTATTAAGTGTCGTGTGGAATTGCAGTGCCAGTTTCACTGCCTTATGAGTAGTGGCTAACTCCCAACTGATTGCAGACAAGTTGGGTTTCAGTAGCAGTAAAGGCCTACAGTTCAGACATAAGAGCATTTGCTTCACATACCGAAGGCACGGGGCTTAATTCGTGACATACTCAGTCGGACTGGGAGAGACTTGATATCAGGCAGCTTCCTTGTTTCAGATGGCCATTGTTTGGAAAGAACTTGCATCTTCTGAAGTTTAGCAGTTCTACTATTGAGTTAATATCTGCCATTTCTGTGTAACTTTATATAGAAATTAAAAAGAGGAACAGCTGAATATAACATTCAGGTTCAGATCAGCATCACAACATTTCAGCATCAGCAAAGATTTAGTCTTAAGAATTTGGGAGTGCTGATTATATTTTGATTTGTAGTTTCAGTTCCAAGACTTGATTTCAGACCTTTGTAAATGCTGCTAAGAATGCATTGTCTAAAATCTTTCCAATATCTTTGATAAACAGTCTAGGATTAAATGAAAAATTCAGCCCTCCCATAATCATCTGCTGTTCTTTGCTACTGTTAACCTTTGGGACAGTAAAAAATTATGTTTTATTTTATCTCAATGAAACTAACTACATTTATCAAGCTTGGATTACTTTTACTGAAATAGTAATATCCTGGTATGAAAATAATATTCGGATCATGATCAAAGATAGCTAGGATAATTAAACATATATAAGAAAACACTGCTGGAATATAACTGTCTACCAAATAATTTGTAAAGGCAAAGTTGTTGAAAATAATAGCTTTATTTCCTTTTTCATTTTCACCAGTATTCTATATTGTAGTTTATAAAAAAGGGTGAGATAGAGAAACAAATAAATCCTCTTTATAAGTATAAAGGATAGTTAGAAGCTCCTAAGATTTGCTGGAATCAATGACAGGAAGAACAAAAAACATTTGTTAGTTTTATATCCTACCTTTTGTTCAGGAACTCAGGTAATTATACACAGCAGTCCCTCAACCTATTTTTCCCACAACAGATCTGTGCAATAGATTGGGCTAAAGACCGTGACTGAGCCCAAGTCACTCCATGAGTTTCCATAATTCCATGAGTGTGGACTTGAAGCTGGGTTTCCCTGGCTCCAGTCCGACATCGTAACCATTACACCACATTGGCATATTTTAAGATCTGCTTTTTTATTAAACATAGATCATGTCATTGGTACCAACATGAACTGAAATTATATATATATATAATTAGAAGACTTTTCTATGGACAGAAGTTCGCAACATTGTTCAGGAGCCGGCAACAAAACACATCCCAAAGAAAGAGAAAACCAAGAAGGCAAAATGGCTGTCTGCTGAGACACTAGAAGTAGCCCAAGAAAGAAGGAAAGCAAAAGGCAACAGTGATAGGGGGAGATATGCCCAATTAAATGCAAAATTCCAGAGGTTAGCCAGAAGAGATAAGGAATTATTTTTAAACAAGCAATGCGCGGAAGTGGAAGAAGACAATAGAATAGGAAGGACAAGAGACCTCTTCCAGAAAATTAGAAGCATCGGAGGTAAATTCCAGGCAACAACGGGTATGATCAAAAACAAAGATGGCAAGGACCTAACAGAAGAAGAAGAGATCAAGAAAAGGTGGCAAGAATATACAGAAGACCTGTATAGGAAGGATAACAATATCGGGGATAGCTTTGACGGTGTGGTCAGTGAGCTAGAGCCAGACATCCTGAAGAGTGAGGTTGAGTGGGCCTTAAGAAGCATTGCTAATAACAAGGCAGCAGGAGATGACGGCATTCCAGCTGAACTGTTCAAAATCTTGCAAGATGATGCTGTCAAGGTAATGCATGCTATATGCCAGCAAATTTGGAAAACACAAGAATGGCCATCAGATTGGAAAAAATCAACTTATATCCCCGTACCAAAAAAGGGAAACACTAAAGAATGTTCAAACTATCGAACAGTGGCACTCATTTCACATGCCAGTAAGGTAATGCTCAAGATCCTGCAAGGTAGACTTCAGCAATTCATGGAGCGAGAATTGCCAGATGTACAAGCTGGGTTTAGAAAAGGCAGAGGAACTAGGGACCAAATTGCCAATATCCACTGGATAATGGAAAAAGCCAGGGAGTTTCAGAAAAACATCTATTTCTGTTTTATTGACTATTCTAAAGCTGTGTGGACTGTGTGGACCATAACAAATTGTGGCAAGTTCTTAGCGGTATGGGGATACCAAGTCATCTTGTCTGCCTCCTGAAGAATCTGTATAACGAACAAGTAGCAACAGTAAGAACAGACCACGGAACAACGGACTGGTTTAAGATTGGGAAAGGAGTACGGCAGGGCTGTATACTCTCACCCTACCTATTCAACTTGTACGCAGAACACATCATGCGACATGCTGGGCTTGACGAATCCAAAGCTGGAGTTAAAATCGCTGGAAGAAACATTAACAATCTCAGATATGCAGATGATACCACTTTGATGGCTGAAAGTGAAGAGGAACTGAGGAGCCTTATGATGAAGGTGAAAGAAGAAAGTGCAAAAGCTGGCTTGCAGCTAAACCTCAAAAAAACCAAGATTATGGCAACCAGCTTGATTGATAAGTGGCAAATAGAGGGAGAAAATGTAGAAGCAGTGAAAGACTTCGTATTTCTAGGTGCAAAGATTACTGCAGATGCTGACTGCAGTCAGGAAATCAGAAGACGCTTAATCCTTGGGAGAAGAGCAATGACAAATCTCGATAAAATAGTTAAGAGCAGAGACATCACACTGACAACAAAGGTCCACATAGTTAAAGCAATGGTGTTCCCCGTAGTAAGATATGGCTGCAAGAGCTGGACCATAAGGAAGGCTGAGAGAAGGAAGATAGATGCTTTGGAACTGTGGTGCTGGAGGAAAATTCTGAGAGTGCCTTGGACTGCAAGAAGATCAAACCAGTCCATCCTCCAGGAAATAAAGCCAGACTGCTCACTTGAGGGAATGATATTAAAGGCAAAACTGAAATACTTTGGCCATATAATGAGAAGACAGGACACCCTGGAGAAGATGCTGATGCTAGGGAGAGTGGAGGGCAAAAGGAAGAGGGGCCGACCAAGGGCAAGGTGGATGGATGATATTCTAGAGGTGACGGACTCGTCCCTGGGGCAGCTGGGGGTGTTGACAACCGACAGGAAGCTCTGGCGTGGGCTGGTCCATGAAGTCAGCAAGAGTCGGAAGTGACTAAACAAATAAACAACAAGAAGACTTTTCAAGAAACTTTGAAAAGATTTACAGTATATTTAACTGGTAAATTAAAAACAAAAAACAAAAAATCCATAAATGGCAGATTTATATTATATTGAGATGAATCCTGCTAACTTTACATATCCTGAATGGTTTTACTAAAAGATTGTTAGAATTGTTCACTTACTATTTAGATGTAAATTATTAACAAAGCCTACTGTTGTGGTTTGACATGCTCATGTTGCCTCTGAAGATTCATGAGATCAGAAGAGCCTGTTCCTATTTTCAGGAGGGTCTGTGCACCTGAGTGCTTCTAAATGAGAAGAGAAGTTAGATCAGTGCTTCCACATGAGCATCTGCCATCTCTGTTAATACCGAGTGCAACGTCTGGACAGAAAAAGGCCTGGAACTTTTCATCCTTCCCTTGTCAATGATGATTAAATTAGTCATATATTATAACCTAAGTTGCTGGGCGATGTGATACTTAATCATATCTTAAAGCAGTCTGGAATATTTTTAATCACCCTAAATAATTTAGGAGGATGCAGTATGGTGTGAAAATCCAATGACTGAGTTTAAAAAATAACCCATCCTCTTACCGGTTGATAAGAGGATTACTTGTCAGATTCAACTGAGCAGTTCTGAATTTGTTGAACCTTTTTAACAATGCAACTGAGAAAAGTAATAACAAAATACATGTGATAGGCCTGTATAGCGTAGATGTTTCCATGATTTACTTGGACAATATGAGTGGTTTGAAATGTAACTGATTAATTTGATCTGGAACATGAAACAGCCCTTGATGAAAAGTTAATAGATTCATTGCTTCCAATATATAATTGTAAATTGTTTTCTAGGACATAATTATTTTGATAATCCCCAGCAGAACATCTTTGAGAATGATCTGTACCTCGACCTAATTTTGTTTTGATTTTATTAGACATTAGACAGAAGTAGCATCTGACACAATTTTCAGTCTCTGTGTTGCACTCAGCAGAGAAAAGTCAGAGAATGTTAACTGTACTTCCAGTCCCCATTGATACTAATGGGTTTTAAATTGTTTAACTGTAAGCAAAATACTATTGATTACAGTGGTTATTTTATCCTGTTGCATCCATCTATTTTAATTTTAGGCTGGTGTTCACATTAGGATTAACATACATACCAGAACTCCAGGCAAAAAGGTTCTTTGCTGGCTGGCTGGCTGGCTGGCTTGATAACACTTAAAAGAAATCATCTCTCCAGGTTTGTGCATGTGAGAATTTTAAATATACCATTAATAAGACATGTTTGGGGGATTTGATCAGTCTGAAAGGTTCCTTCCTTCCTTCCTGTTTTGTTTTAATTGGGCAAAGAAAGTGAAAGGAAGTACTTCACTTATTCAAATAGGCAAGGGCTGTTGCATATATATTAGCAGCAACCCAGGCTGTGCTATGACTCTGATGTAAAGCTGATTGCTTCCCACCTGATTGCTGGCAAAATGTCTCCTAGGCTATGTTCATATAGTACTCTGAACTAACAAGCTTGATTAACGATTAATGAGTCAGTCACATGACTCTTTATCATAGATCACGAGGGCCACTTTCCAAAACTCTAAAATGAGTGGCATGCTTGGAAAGGGCTGAGGAAATAGTGACAGCATACACCTTTGTTAACCAGCCTTTTAGCTTAGTGTGTCCTATGAATACAATCATAAAATCAAATTCTATAGTTTTGGCCCATTTCCTGGACTACACACCAGCCAGCTCAAGATGTGTTTCCAAGTTTGCACTCTATAGGAAACCATAGGTGACCCAGACTCTGTTAAAAATGAGTCCAATTAATCTGTTCCAGCAAAAATAACAAATACTCTTCTGATACCTTAAGCAATAATGAGTTCACATTTTAGGGATACACATAAAATATTTTAAACATAATGCACCAGCTTCCGTTCACTAATTCAGTGCATATGCTGCAAAAAAATTGTGGACAAAACATAGCTAATTTGTTTTCAGTGTAAATTTAGGTGAAAAAGTATTTTTTAAAAAATATTTAAAAAATATTTTAAATAGCACTTTTTATTTTACAAATGTTATGAATCATATACCCTTTAATTAATGCTTAATAAATTAAAATAAAGTTAATTTTATAAGCAAATACAACAATTAGATTGTCCATTGTTCTTTATGAACTGAAAGACAATAGTAGTAAAAATACAAAAAGTCACGTGTATAGTTTATTTCAATGAATATGCTGTTGTTCGTTCACATTTGCTTTTCATTATTCTAAGTTATTCTCATGTTCCATATTTTCCACAAGTGAATCTTGATCTATTTTACTGAAAGCATGCCAAGCTTTCAGTAGTGATCATCTAGTAGCGACATATGAGTCACGCTATGCAGCATTCTTCATTATGTATTAGTAATTGGCTGTAGATTCTAGAACCAAGCTTTTAAATTTATATTTTATTAATACACATGAATTCATGTCACCATCAGCTTCTTGTAAAGAAAATATAATATTATGTGCAAATGGTTTTATAACTGCATTGATATTATCAATTAACCAATTGACATTAAAGTGCTTAAAACAGTTTTAGTCATTTAGTCATATTTGTTTCAAATTTCAATTTTTTTATTGTAGTAATTAGCAAACATTTAGAAGAAAAGGAATGATAATGAGAAAAACCTATAAGGGTACAGGTAGTCCTCAACTTACAACCTTTTATTTAGCAACCATTCGAAGTTATGACAGCACTGAAAAAAGACTTGAGACCAGTCCTCGCACTTAGGACCATCATAGCATCCCCCATGGTTGCATCATCAAAATTCGGGCAATTGGCAACCAGCATGTATTTACAACGGTTGCGGCATCCCAGGGTCACATGATCACCATTTGCAACCTTCCCAGCCAGCTTCCAACAAGCAAAATCAATGGGGAACTGCGTGATTCACTTATCGACTGTGGTGATTCGCTTAACAACTGCCACAGAAATATTGTAAAATTAGGTGCGGTCACATGATGCCTTGCTTAATGACCGTACCACCTAAAAATGAATTTTCCAGTCCCTATTGTGGTCATAAGTCGAGGACTACCTGTATATTGTAGATTTTGGCTGTACCCACAGTTGCCAGAATCCACAGTGCTACATAAAGTGAGCCTACTAATGCTCAGGACGTTTTTTCCCCCAGCTTTCTTTTCCAGTGACAAAACCCCTATATAGTGGCAATCCATGCCATTGCAAGGAATTTCTATTCAAAATATTTTTTTTTAGATTTTTTTATCCTGCCTTTATTATTTTTATAAATAACTCAAGGCAGGGAACATGCCTAGTGCTCCTTCCTTCTCCTGTTTTCAGTCCCTGCCCTTTCACAGAAGTACTGTCCACATGTGCAGGGACTAGCATGTCTCAGGTCAGAGAGGGCCTCTTGGAGAACTGGCTTTCAGTCTGAGGAGTTGTGGAAGTGGAAAGCACGGGGCAAGAAACAGGTAGTGGCAATCAAAACAGCAAATCATCAAGCTCCAATGTTATGAGCAAAAATTCAAAAACTCTAGAAGTAGGCAAGATTATCTAGTACAGGCAAACAGGTGATATATTCCGAAACAAAAAAAGGAAGATGGGCATGGCATGACATAAAATAAAAATGCATGGAAAGCCACTTTGATTAACAAGCTGTTTATATTAGAGAACTAGGCCTGATATTGCAATTGTAGAGGGCATTATAACTGGTACTCCAAGTTGGCACTACAGTAGGACTAATAAGAATCAATATAATTTCCTGATATTATCAGTACACTGATACTTAAGGCAAGCAGCCTTATGGATCCACAGGCGGCCTTATGGATCTGGTTCAAGACTTCTGTGTCCAAGTGGAAAACCCAGTTTACCCAGTTTTGGACTCATTATCAACTGTACTAACATTCCTAATCTGTTTGTCCCTCTGTAATAACTATTATACATTTTAAGCATGCATAAAGTAATCTTCACATATTATATAACATCTTGCATTACAATGTATAGTGTGCTACATATCTGTAGCTAGGTTCTGGATCTTTCCGCTGGATGGATTTTAAAATAATGTTCATTTTGGGATATTTTAGACAAGTTTGGCTGTGGGAATAGTTGGTTAAAGAATCGGTATGACCTAATTTTCTTCATAGGTTACTCAGGCTAAAATTTTTGTTCTTCCCATTCATATTGAGCTGTGTGGGCAGTACAGCATCTTTAGCTCATGTTTTGTAAGTGAATAGATTATATATTTAGCTGTTCATCTGTTCTTCACATAATGACAAAAAATCATGTTCTCAGTAATTTCAAAATAATTTAGGTGGCCTTGGAATTAGTATTTTCTTTCCCATAATGTGTTCCTAAATTATATACTGTATATTGGACTACAGCTGCCATCATCCCCATTCAGCACAAACAGTGAAATGATGAGAGTTGTATTATGCACAACTATATATGGAGGGTGCCATGTGTGAAGAAGGTTGTAATATTAAACAGCAATAAATAAGTGATATAAAAATCAGGAACTCACAGTTTAATTATAAGTAAAAGTAATGATATAGATACATCCCTTAATTCATATGTTCAATTGGAGCCCATCAAAATAAACTATTGTAATCACTGGAGCCTTATATATTCCCCTGCCTTTTCTTTTCCCATTATATCCAGATTTGAAAAACTGTAAATGATGTCTATTACATCAGTAAATTAATCTGGATTACCATTGAACTGATCCGGCCTTACTGAACTAGCAAGACAAATAACAGTTCATTAGATTGGATATCATGGCAATTATGGTTTAATCAAAACTGAATACGTATAAAGAAGGTAAGCCGAAAGTGTTTATCACCATCTTATTCGTATAATACTAAACAATAATTTTGCATTATTGCTAGGCCAGGCCAGGCCAAAGAATCATTGTCTTTCGCTAGATTTAACAGATGAGAAAGTTGATTTTGACGTTTTTGCTCAGTATTTGGTATTTAGAAGTGTAATGTTTTTGTATTGTTCACTTTATACTGTAGATTTAGACAAAGTATTGATGTTTCCCTGTATTGCCAAAATTCAGTATTTAAGAAAGAGCCACTATACAAAGCCAGACTTCATTTCTTCTCTTGTTTACTTTGGTACTTGGGTTTACATGATCTTTTCAATAACTGTCCATTACTGATAGATTATTTTTACTAAACGTTTGTTCTAGTTAAACTATTATATTGTAACATTTGTACGAAAAGGTTCAGGGGAGGGATTAAAGATTGCAATCACAGTTTGTATGGAATTGATTAAATGTTCTAAGTTTGCTAGTATGTTTCAGAGATGTGGTACTGCTTCAATACTTCCATACCTTGAAATGGTATTTGAAATTACTCAAATTAGTTATTTGTTGGATAATAGCTCCTGCAGTGTAATCTAAGTAACAATTTGTTTAGATTAATTTGAAACAAAAAGGTCTCTGAATATGCTGAGCTTTAAGTCAATGTGACCACTTATAGTCTAAACTATGTTCTATAGTACTTTGCTGTATGTTTGGAATCAGGATGAAAAATTGGACCAAATACTGTATAACAGTATTTCTGAAATGGAAGCAAAATTGTAATTTATTCCAACCCAAAGTGAAACTAATCGGAGTACTCAATTAGATACGATAGGATTATCATATATTTGAACTTTGCAAAAAGAGGACACTTTGGACAGGTATTTTACTGTTTTCATGTACTCATTGTTACTATTCCTTATCCCCCAGAAACATCTGTCTCTCATTCCTTAAATAGAGAGATCCAGTACATTAGCAGTTGGAGCTGAAGCAGTGTTAATATGAGAGCAACTTTTCCTAAACTCAGACCAAATAAATCAGTCTCAGAAATTAGACAGATTGAAAAGGCATCCTTCCTACCATACTGCAAATACTAGCAGGTGGTTTGTATACAGTAGCATAGCCAGGCACCTGCTTCCATTCATCTAGATGTGGCAAACTTCAATGCATCACAGAAATTCTCTACCTTTCCACCCATGCCCACTTAGAAAAGGCCACACAACAACTGCAAAACTGTAAAATATTCAACAATTCTGACTAAATCTGAATAGGTACTGCAAGGCAAGAGGGGGGGGGGAGGGAGAGAGGAAGAAAGAGAGAGAAGGAAGTTAGTACCCTTTCATTTTCTTTCTTCTGGCCTTGTGAAGCTTAATCCAGCCCAAGTTTATTCAGAAATGAATTATGTCGCATGGAGAGAGAAGTTTGATTTAAACATAGTGGCATGGGATTCACTCCCAAGTAGATAGGCATAGATTTGTAGTCTTGGATTACTGCTTTCAAAAGAGCTATGAGTCACTTGAAGTCTTAATTCTTCACCCTCTTGTATCTCCATCCTCTACACTCAAATAAAACAAAGACATAAAGCAAAGCATTACAAAGGCCTCCCTCCCTCCCATCTGCAAAATCAAGGACAAAATCCACTCTGGTGTTTGTTTATTTTTTCTGCAAGCATGCAGAAATTTTTACTGGTTCAGGAATAGGTACCTGCAACATCTACCATTTCTGCTGATGTCTCTCTCCAATGCAGTGGCCAAGGAAAATAGTATGGTTTGCCACTTGCCCCATCAGCTTCTGAAACTAGAGGATGCTCTATACTGATGCCATGGAGTGCAAGAGCAGGCAAGCTCTGACTATAGGGTATAGCATCTTTTGGGACCACCACCATTATCATTCTTTTCACTGGTGCTGGCAACAGAGCATTAGAGACATCTTCACTAGGCAGGCTAGGATCTGGTATCACTGCTGCTTCTTTTTGCCTGCTGTGGTTTACGCTGAAGCCTCTCTGCTCTCAAAAGGTGCTCTTTTAAAAGCAATGATGAATCCTGAAAATTTTACTTACAGTATTTTCAATTTCCAAGTCAGATGGAGCATGGGCAGGATTCTGTTTCATTAGGAGAAGGGGGCAGGGAGAAGGAATTATGTCAGAGTTCCTTCTTCTTCTTGTACCTGTCCATGTCTCAGGGAGTATAGTGAAAAGCCTTCAGAAAAGCTTTCAAAACATGAAAGAGTGAAGGTTGTTTTAAGAAGTTCTTGAAACTTCTCTCTTTCTGCAAATGTGCCCCTTCTTACTGGCCATGTTCAATAGGGCTGATGAGAATTAGAATTCAGTAACATCTGGAAGACCACATATCACTCACTTCTGCTCTACCAATTAATGGTTTGTGTCTGTAAGTCTTTTTAAACAAAACAACAATAACAAAACACCTTCTAATGTAAACACATTGTGGTCCATTCTGGAACTAATATTTCTCTATATCTTTCATTGGGGGGAGAGGTCAACAGTTATCCCTTGAGTACAGGAGTTTAAGCAGACACAGTTATTGCTTACAATAGGTGGTCATCCAGATATTGCTTAATTATACCTCCAGGGAGTCTCAGTCTTCCTGGCCAATGATGCAATATGCTAAGAACTATAGTTTATTATATACAAATGGAAAAGGAATTAATCTTAAACTAAAAGCATTAATAATAATAAATTTATTATTATTTATTATTTACAATGAAAGATTATGATGAAAGATTAAAAAATTAGTGATGGATACCCAAAGTGCAAGAGAGATGAGAAATTCTAGATGTGGGGCAGATCATTTTTTGGTAGTATCAAGAATGGATCTTGGGGAAAAAATGTCCATGGGAAAAAAGGAATAGTGGAAGAAACTTGAGTGAAAGCAGAAGGGACTGCAGGAAAAGAAGATATGAATAAGTATTCATATGGGACTCATACTTTCATATGAATAAGTCACTTCACTGGTTTTGTATTTACAAATAAGCAGTATAGTCCAAAAGGAATTACAAAAACAAGATGGAACACCTTGAGATTTGACTGAATTTGAAAAACTTATTATATATATCATAGATATATCTATCTATGTGGTCACTAAGAGTCGACACCAGCGTGATGGCATGTAATAATCAAAATCAGATCACTTATTGGGGCTTATTTATAATTGCTGCTGTGGTCTGTTTCTAAATAAAACATTTGAAGTGCCAAATGGCATGCTTAAGCAATAATGTCTTTCACATTGGTGAAGTACTATTCAGAAAGTGAACAAGTCAAAGATTGTACAATTAAAGAGATTTGATTGATTGATTGATTATGAATTTAAATAGAACAATAAACATGCAACAGTCGGAATATCACTGAAAGAAAAATATCAAATTTACAGTCAATATGACACAGAAAATTGGTATAATATATTCTATTGATGGTACTGTATATTACCCCTGGGTTGACTGCCAGAATAACAGTTCATTCTCTAAAAATTGTTGGAAACGCAATAATCAGGTTGGATAATTTTTTCATATTTGGTAATTATTTTAGAAAAATAAAGAAATAAACATGAAACAAATTTTAAGGGTGAATGTTTCTTTTCATCTATTTTTTAAAAATTAAACATTGCTAAATTTTATATGCCCACAAAGTATACTGAACTGGATTTGTTTATAGTAACAGCTGCTAGGATTCTCTGTGTTTCTCATTGGAAATCATGAACAATTCCTTCCACAGAAGAAAATTCCAAAATTTACATTATGGAAGCATGCTTTGATGTCAAAATTAATTTATAAAAGTTGAAAGATTTATATGATCTGAAGAGAAACCAGAGAATAATTGCCAAGATAGATACAGGACATCATATAATAATAAATGTTGGAAATGCCATGAGACAGAGGGAACATACTACCATATGTGGTGGACATGTAAACTCAAAAATACTGGAAAGAAATGCACAGCACAATTCAAAGAATTTTAGAAATCAAATTTTAAAAGAAGCCACGATTCTTCTTGCTAAGCATAATTCCAAAACATATTAATCAAAAATATCACAATTTAGTAAGATACATGTTTACAGCAGCAAGGATAAATTTAGCACAACACTGAAAAAGAGAGATGTTACTGGAAATATGAGATTGTAACTTAAATGTGAAGAATCTGCAGTAGAGGCAAAATTAACGGGATATATTCACAGTAGAAGTTTAATCAAATTTAAGCAACAGTGGCTTCCATTCATTCTATATATTACATGGCAAGGCAAATAAAAGTACCTAGAGTAGGGTTTTGAGGGGAAAAGAACTGACTAAAAAATTGAAATCAGAGACACATAAAAATTTTTTAACTGTCTATAAATTTTGTGCAACAAAGGGGAAGTTAAAAACTAATATTTACCCATAATATTTTTAGTAGGTTTTTTTTTCTTTTCTCTCTCTTTTCTGAATTCTCTTTATCCTTGAACAACAAATAGTGGCATTTTTGGCATTTAGCTTAGTGATTTAAATTCTTACATTGTTAAAATAATGTAATGTACTTAATTTAATGTTTTTATAGTTAATTTCTAATCAAAGATATACTGTGCACTAACTGTACAATCTTGGTAGATCCTTTGTTCACTTATAGATATTATATTTCTGTATTTTTTTCTTTTTTCTCTCTCTCTCCTTTTCTGTGCTTGTTTGCTATTTTTCTTCTTTTAAAAATGTTCAGTAAATTAAAAAAATACTTCATATGTGAAAAAAAAATCTGATACAGAATGGAACTCAATGTGGAAACTGTTTTTGTAAAAGGGTTTGCATGACATCCCAAGTCTGGGTTTACCTTAATTTCAGATTATAATTTTCAAATTTTTAATGATCTATTAAATTTGCCAAATTCTTCAAAATACATAGAAATTATTTCAATTTCTATATCTCGTCTTCTAATTTATAATTTGATTTATGCTGGTTACAGTCGTTAATTATCACATAATAACCTGATTTTAATATTGAGTTATTTTAGCAATGACATAAAACTTCAAATTGATATAAAATATTCTAATATGCAGATTATATTAATGTCATGTCAAAACATTTAAAGCTAATTTTATAATGTTTTAAAATCTCTGTTATATCTCTTTTTGTTACTTTTATTCCCTTATGTTTTTCTTTGATTGTATTTGTAAAATGAATAAATTTGGAGTAAAAAGTAGGTGACTAATATTGATTGGGGCCAGGGTAGAATAATGCTTCCTTTGAATCTGCCAGACTGCAGAATCAAATTGCTTCCCATAAGACTGGCTACAAATTCTTAAAAGATAAGCTCCACCTATTTCATATTTTAACATTTAAATTGGAACACATTGTTCAATGACAAGCATGGAATCCCCAGTGTTACCCTGAGACACATGAGCAATTCTTAGGAAGAAGCTATTGACTGATTATCTGCCATTAAATCAGTGCCAACTCTTAGCAATCACATAGATTTTCTCTATGAAGATATGCCCCTAACTTGATCCTTCATATCTTCCAGTGGTTCACTCATTGCCTCTGTAACTGAATCCATCCACCTTGCCGCTGGTTGTTCTTTTCTTTTTCCTTCTACCTTTCCCAGCATTAGAGCCTTCTCTAGAGAGCTGAGTCTTTGCATATTGTGTCTGGAGTAGGATAACTTGAGCCTGGTCATTTGTGCCTTGAGTGAGAACTCTGGGTTGATTTGTTTGCTGATCCATCGGTTTGTTTTCTTGGCTGTCCACAGTTTTCTTAGGAGTACTCTTCAACTCCAAGTGCCCAATATAGTAAAATAAATAAGGACCAAATTGCCAAACAAATAGATGAACAAAATTGAAAAGAAAGACTGAGAAAAGTGAGCTTGAATGGAATTGGTAAGATTCTCAAAAAACAAAAAGCAATGAAGAAGTTTATGGATGTGGTGGATACAAGGATGGTTTGCAAGGATATTAAAATATGGAAAGGTTATAGAGAATAGTGTTGGTATAACCTGGTTCTACTTTTGTTTCCATTTCTTTTTCGTAAATTATGCCTTTAATTTCTTGGCTTACTATGTCATACTCTTTTTCCACATTCTGCCAGATGTTGCTTAACCAAAAGGGGGATAGTATGATGATTATGTATTATATGAATGTGTGTATGTTGTAATTCAGAAATATTTGGAGAGCAGGATTTCTTTCTTTGTGCCCAACACCCATGAGAGATGGAATGCACTCAGGAAACAACTAACGATCACTAACCACTTTAGGCATTACATTTTACATGCTGTAAATGTGCCCATGAAGTGTATTAAATGCTGTAATCTGTGTTGGGCACACGTATCTGTTTGTTTAGATATGCATGAGCTTGATATCCACGTTTATTTCCTCCTATCTTAGAGAAAATAAAAAATGTCTTAGTTTAATTAAGAAGGTTAGATATACAGTAGAGTTGCACTGAACAAACCTCCTTAAACAGGATGGTTTTATTCATTGAACAAAAAAGAACATTTCTGCCAATTCCCATCGTCTTTACAACTCCCAACCCCCATACAACTTGTTCAGGAACACACAGAGAATGGCTCTGGTGACTGTAGGAGGAGGGGAAGTTTTATCCAAAACAATGCTCCCCACACCCTTTAGTTCACATACACCTTCAGTTAGCAGAGTAGAAACCTTTCCTGGATTCAACTCTTTTCTACAAATGAAGTGATTTCTTTCATCTGGTAACAGTTCTGAATTCAATCCACTGGTATTCATGCCATCTAACCCAGAAACTACAATTAAGTATCACTATTTTACTGGGAGACTCTTCCATAGCATAGTAAATCATGTTTGCAAAATTGTTAATAAAGCTGAAAAATATTATACTGAACTGTCAGAAACAGTAAACATTCTTTAACTGAAAAGACTTGATTCTTGCTGAGGTACCTTTTAATGCTTTTAAACCCAATCTCATCTTTGAATAAAGTATTGTGTTCCACTTGATTGACTACTCAAAATGCTATCCATCTTAGACTGAAATACATACTTTTTGAGTACTTGGCAATACTTCTTGTCAAAAGCAGGTGTGAGAGACTGAAAATAATAACAGAAGTACATACTGAACATTAAAGACTAGAAGAAATCCCTTTGAGCTGCTTCTATTTTATCTCCTCAGCGATGTCATAAAATGAGATTTCATTTCTCATCTCAGTGATATTTGATACATCCAAATTATACTTATCTTGAACTTAATTATGAATATTTCAAAACTATGTAGAATTTGTTGGCTGATTGTTTGGAAAATATCATTGACATATTATCTCAAAAATCCCATTGGAACTTATAGTTTTAAATATATAATTGTTCTCTTGGTAAGGATTTTAGAGTTCTCTGAATCTTGGCATTGCCAGACACATCAGTGTGACTGTAAATTGAGATATCCTGTAGCTGTATAACTCCTTCTGACTGTTTTGTGACCCAGTTCCATGCATCCAAGTTGCATTGGCTAGATGCCCTGCTAGTAGAAAGGAGATAGATTCAACCATACACAGTAGTACTGATTGTTTTGTATGAAATATTGGTCTATTGATCCATAATTGTGACTAAAACTTGCCATATATTAACAGCCTGTACTCAAGCTTGTCAGGAGGAGGGATAGAAAACACTAGCTCTGCCATTTGTATGTCAAACGTTTTTAGGATATTATTTACCAGTCATTAAACTATTACAAAGAAATAATTTTTAGAAAAAGTGTTAAGTATAACTTGTTTTTCAAGTATCTTCCAGCTGGTGATTCCCTCTCATTTCATCTGCTAAGAATTTTCCTTTTTGACAAAAAGGAAGCAACTTCTTTAGGAATTGAACTATTCTTCATTTAGTTTGATAGTTTATGTGACCAATATAGTTCCTATCATTATGCTTCAGTGAGAACTACCACAAATTCCAAATGTACCACTTACAGATAACTACATCAGAGGAAGTATATCCAATTGTGGCATGACTTCTTAAAGGATTTTCATAGCATCAGTGTATTTTTTGGTTTGGATCCAGAATAAGTTAATTGCTTTTAGTTTCCATTATAACGAAAGTTAGCCATGATGAACTTAATTACACTGATTTCAGTAGGAATTGTGTCCCTAACTCAGTATGCCTCCAATGTTTTAATACAGTAACCAAAAATCAAATATGTATATTATTACATCACTTCACATTTTTGTTCTCCATTTTTCTAGGGCTTTCTTGGTGATCTGTCAGTAAAACACGTGCACATATTCAGATGACTTTGGGACATTTTTTACATCAATGATGAAGGGATTATCTGGCAGTCGCAGTCACCATCATGGGATTTCCTGTGAACCTGTATGTGACTCTCTGGTACATCACTCTGATAGGAAGCCATATTTGTTAAATCCTGTGGACCATCATCCTGCAGATCATACTTACTATACTCAAAGAAACTCTTTTCAAGGAGAATGCATGGTTCCATACAATGATCAGATTGCTAGCAGCACATTTCCACGGAGACATTATAATTCTCACAATGAACTTAAGGATGAATGTGCTTTGGTGCCACATGGAACAACCAATAAAGGTAATCGCATCCCTGCCAATCTTTTGGACCAGTTTGAAAGGCAGCTGCCTCTTAATCGAGATGGCTACCATACTTTACAGTACAAAAGGACTGCTGTAGAACATCGTAGTGATAGTCCAGGAAGGATCCGCCACTTGGTTCATTCTGTTCAAAAGCTTTTCACAAAGTCTCATTCTCTTGAAGGCCCATCAAAGGGCAGCATCAATGGAGGCAAAGCAAGCCCAGAGGACACACAAACTATAAGATATGGCAAACGTAGCAAAAGTAAAGATAGAAGATCAGATGGAAAATCCAGGTCAAATGCATCTGGATGGTGGAGCTCAGATGACAACCTGGATAACGATGTTTGCATTTACCATGGACCAAGTGGGATAATGACTATGGGAAGATGTCCTGACCGTTCCACTTCTCAGTACTTTATGGAAGCCTATAATACTCTTAGTGAACATAATGTAAAGCCTTCCAGAAGCAATAATGATGTTAAATGTTCTACCTGTGCAAACCTGCCTGTAAATTTGGATGCTCAATTAATGAAAAAAAGTTCTTGGTCCTCTACTCTGACAGTGAGCAGAGCTCGTGAAGTTTATCAAAAAGCTTCCATGAACATGGACCAGACAGTTGTGAAATCAGAGACTTGTCAGCAGGAGCGGTCCTGTCAATATCTTCAGGTATAGTATATGTCACTGATGGTATTAGTTGTACTGCTTTTGGTTCCATGTATGCTTTTCACACTGAGATGAGATTGCAAATGAAACGATGTAAGTGGGAGTTAATCTAAATACAATTTATGAATAAATCTGCATTTTGGTTGCTAAGAAGCAGTGTTTCAAAGGAATGCATACAGTGAGGAACTGGTTCTTTTTCTTAATATGTGAAAAGAACAAGAGCTCTCTGAATAATTGGGGGGGATTAAAGGCATACAAAGCAGCACAGCAGGGTCACAAGGAGCCAGAGATAGTAAAGCTTTCATTTTGCATTACAATCTCAGTGAACTGATATTCCCAGGACAGACATTTGTTAGCTTCTGTAATCTTGGGATCTGTCTTCATGTTATTTGGTGATGAAAACTTGAGACCCTTTAAACACTTAGTAATGTCACACCGTTTTGTATACGGCAAACCAACCTGCAATACAAAACATCTGAACAGCTTGTAGGGAATAATTATATGAAGTGACTAGGTTGGTGTTCCTGGCTTTTATTCCTTTAAAATAAATAGCTAGCACTCTCTGAAAAATGCAAAGTTGAAAGACTGAAATTATTGAATGTTCTGATTATACTCTTTAAGAGTACATCACTGACTCCCGCACAAGCTGTTTGCAGTTAATAAAGCGTCACTATTTTTCACCAGTATTGTATCTTTAAATGTCAAGAATCAGATGTCTGCTCTTGGAGCTATCATACTGCTGGTTAATTTTTGTGGCAAGAACGTGGATCAGAGAATTAACACAGTTTCAGCCGTAAGAGATCTGTGGATTCTTTTTTATGCATTTTATTTTGAAGTGGATATGGCACATCTAACTGTGCATGGACAGTGGAGTAATGTCAAACAAAGAAGAGAGAAGACTATGAGGAAAAAAGAGGTTTGATCAATAAAATCTTTTGTTGTTGTTGGGAGGGGGATAGTGGGGGTAAGTAATTGCTCTGTTCTTTTTATCTGCTATTTAGTTTTATTTCAAAACATTGTGTATTCTGCAATTAGTTCTAGCTGTTTTGAGCTTGATGGGCAGTCTGTAATCATAATTTTGCACTTAAGTCTCCATGTTCAGGTAAAGGATTGGATTCTATTGTGCTGCTTACTTATAGTTTTATAGTTCAGATGACCTAGAAATGAAACCAGAGTACCAAGTTTTAAGGCGTTCTTTTTTTTGAATACAAAATTCATTGTACATCAAGTTGCACCCAAAAATATAAAACAGCATAATGTATGTCCTGTATGAATGTTTATCTCTGTATATTCTTATGGTCTTATGGACTATTAGCATCATAAAGTGGGGAATTAAAAGAATTCAGCTGATCATATCAAAATAATGATACTGTTATGTTGTGTGTCAGGCCAGAAAAAAATTAACTTTAGCTTCAGAGACTTGTCAGTTATATAGCTCATGACCTAATATATGATCATATATGAGAGTGTGTATCTATGTGTGTGTATATCTGTGTGTGTGTGTGCGTGTATTCATTCCTTTTTGCATGGGCTCTTTTGCAAGGTCT
Source organism: Candoia aspera (assembly GCF_035149785.1). Classification (NCBI taxonomy): domain Eukaryota; kingdom Metazoa; phylum Chordata; class Lepidosauria; order Squamata; family Candoiidae; genus Candoia; species Candoia aspera. The sequence goes on from NC_086155.1 coordinate 159,551,947, forward strand.
GATAATATAAGTGATAGGAACCCTTACAGAAATAGAATTAATCTGCAAGTTTGCATACCTAGGAATGACTTCCACTTAATTTAATGGAGCTTATATCTGAGGGTGTATGTATATGCTTGACCTGTTAGAGGGCATTATCTACCCTTCTTCACTGAATACATAGCATTCATCCCAAATGCATATATGATAGTTAAATGTTCTTACATTTTGCCATGCTATGTATAACTTAAGATTTTAGGCTGACATTTTTATTTAGAAAGAAGTAAATAATTTCATTATTTTGCGATGGTTAACAAAATATGATGGATACAAGGAAGGTACTAATGGGAACATGATGACTACTTTAAATACTCTTTAGCTCTATTAATCAAATGAGAATTCCAAGTTAAAGAAGTAATATAGGAGCATAAGATTTTTGCAGATTCTTTAACATGCAGCTCTATAAATATAAAACATACATATGTGCAAAATCTTGTCTCTGTCATCACTAGAAGCCATATTCACTAGTGATTGTGCATGACACAACAAATGTGTTAAGCAAGGAATGTTGCCAGTTTTTCAGTTAGTTTCTCTGAAGCGGAGAACTTCCAAACAGGTAACTTTCAAGTAGGGACAATTCCCAGGTTCTTTCTAAAGACCCTAGAGAAAGATTGTTATCTTACTGCGATGGTAAATATGATGATACTTTTTCTAGGTAAATGCAATGCATATACATTATTATTTCTGCAGTTTAAAATCAGATGAATCTATACCCCAAAATATATACATTTCCACAACTGTGGTTGTTGTAATAGCAAATAAATATTCAGAGAGGACAAGTAAGAGGATATCAAAAGAGAGATAACCTAACAACATCAGCATTTAAGTTCAGAGTAACGATGTTTAAGAATCTCAAAGAGGGCTAGAGAACTAGATAACACTGAATGGCACAGGGGTCCTCTGAAAGTTCATAACAAAAAAAAATGAATAGAATCTAGGTAACAGGAAACTGTTATTGAGGCGTATTTGGGGTTAGGGAAGGATAGTAATTCTGTAGGGTCTTCGGGTTCTTCTGCTGCATTGTCCCTTATTACACAAGATTATTTCTTCATAGTCACCATAATCCCAAAGATTAGGATCTAAAAGGAGCATGAGTTTTTCTGCACTTGTGTTTTATCCATATTTATTGTTTTATTTAAGCTTCTCAAGTTTACAAGGGGCCAAGCTGGCTATAATCAATGAGTGTGAATGTGTAGAATCAACTTTCATCATCACCCTTCTTTCTTATTGATCTGCTGTGGCTCTGGTAGCACAAAATGTACATCCCTACTGACACTCAGGCCTCTAAGTCATTTTTGGTATCACTATGATTGTTATCCAATTACCTGTTTGTGTTGGATAGAGACAACTTCTAGACATTCTAGAACAATTCACATTTGTTTCAGATGAAGACGGCAGCTCAATGTTGAGAAGGTGGTGAAGCTGGGCACAGGGTTTTTATCACTATTTATACTTATCCTAAATTCTGAGTATTTTTCTTTGTGTAAATATGGCACTTGGGTTTGATTCTCCTTAATCTTCCTCATTCACCATCACTGATCAAAACTGGGTTAATTATATAGACATTCTAGAAGTTGGGTTTGGAAATTGAACTGTGATATTTATTTATGCCATGGCATTCTAAAGAATTCAATCTTTAGAATGAATTCATTCTATTTACATCTATATATTATAATTGGTTGAGATCACTGAGAGAGTTGTTAATTGGCATGATATTATACTGATGGTGCCCATTCAGCTCTACTTTCATGTAATCCAGGCAGAGCAATGGAATAGTAAATATTTTGAGTAATGAACTAGATGGGGATTACATCTAATCACAATGGAAGTGCTATTGATAGGTGTTTCATCAGTGATCTTCTGTTTCCTAATGTTATCATAATTTCATTTTGGATCAGATTAGCATAATTTTTAGATTCAACCCTGACTTTGGATGCCAATTCATTATGGTGCTATAAAGCCAGATGTTTTTCACAGTCCTGAGCATAAGAAAAGCCCTGCTGTGCTTTAATCAGGGACAGGATAACTTACCTTCCTCTGTCCCGCCTAGAATGATTTAAAAAACCATCCAATTCACATTTGTTTCAGATGAATATGGCAGCTCAATGTTGAGAAGGTGGTGAAGCTGGGCACAGGGTTTTTATCACTATTTATACTTATCCTAAATTCTGAGTATTTTTCTTTGTGTAAATATGGCACTTGGGTTTGATACTCCTTAATCTTCCTCATTCACCATCACTGATCAAAACTGGGTTAATTATATAGCAGGCTGCTTCAACAACCTTAGAATATATCAGCTCAGTTTCAATAAGAGTTCACTTGTTGGATTATGTCACACAGGTACAAAAAGATAATTACTGCTCATTTGTTTGTTTCCACATGTAATTCAGAGACCTGGTCTTAACCTTTGAAGTCCTAAACTGTTTGGGGCTAGGGATCATTTTCTTCCACATGAGTCAAATTACTTTGTAAAGTGTAAAACTTCTCCTTAAGAAAACAGAAAAGAAACAACCAATGGGGACGGGTGTCCTCCAAGAATATGCATTTCATGTTGGCTTTCGTATTTATATTTGGCACCCTTAGTTTCCCAAATACATTTTGTTCCATTGCAGCTGTTTTAATTTTGTAACTTGGCCTTGCTGCTAGCAGTTGAATTTAAATTAATTTCTATCAGATATCTTGTTCTTAAATGCCTGTGGAGCTATCAAGTTGTTTCCTTATGTAAAATATCTGGTGAATATCAACATACATAAATGAAGTCCCTAAGTGTTGTGAACCAGTAAGCATGTTTCATTAGAATACATTTTATTTCCTTTAATAAGCAAAGTTTGGGTAACTTTACTTTGTCCCGGTACTTGAGGGCAATAACTATGATACTATGAGTCACTTGCTGAGATGGGCGGCTATAGAAATTGAATAAATAAATAAATAAATAAAAATACTTGTTTGAATAGACTGGAGACCAGTGTCTGCACAGAGAAAGATATAAAGATACCATTTGGAACTTTCCAAAATGGATCTTCAGAATTTATTTTGAAAACATTTGAGGCTATAAGATGGAGACCCATAAAGAAAATTAAGGGCTAACTTCATTTGAAGAGATCTAATGACAGAGGAATTTGACGGTCACCAGCAGTCCATCATCTAATGTCTGTGCAAATCTAATTCAAAACCTCTGGGTAAACCTTTCATTATTTTCACATTTCTACATGCTATCATTTTCACCATTAACACATTCAGTAGGAGGATGAACAGAGAATTAATTACTTAAATTTCCACTTAAATCCTTGATTATTAGGTCCAGCACCTTCAGGAAGGGTCATCATCATTCCTTCCAAGAATACTTCCCTTTTCAGGCCTCCCTTTCTGTCTGAAATTTGGTGTAAGTGAGTCCTAGAAGCTTTGCTGCTATCACAGCAATTTCATTATATTCTGTCCCAAAATAAGGGACAAATATATATTTTTTTAAAAATCAGGCTTTAAAGGATCATAGCTTAAGAAGCTCTCTCTGATTTGATATAAAGTGAAGCCTACTTGCATATTTTTGAACATAAAAAATAATTTCAGTCCTTAAAAAAATTCATATAGTTTTTGTTTTAAAGGGATTTTGTCAGATTTTTAGAGAGCCAAGATAGAATTCATCTGCAGAATCTTCTACTAGGGATCATGACCGCTACTTTTTTAGATGTTACAGTTGTTACAGTTGTCATCCTTGCACTGTACTGGTGGCAACAAAGATATGCTTACCACAACTGGAGATTTTTTTTAAAAAAAATCCAAAATATCTTAATGTACATTGCCTTTTGGATTTCTTTGTACTGATTGCTTCAGTGGTACCAGTCAAGACCTTGAATAAGTATTTGGAATGGAATGGAATGGTATGGAATGGAATAGAACAGAATATAGTCCTTGCTTAACAACCACAATTGGGACTGGCAACTCCATTGCTAAGCAATGTGGTCATTAAGCGAAACATCATGTGACCACAATGGATTTACATCCTCACTTCCACTGTGCTCATTAAGCAAGTCACTGCAGGTCGTTAAGTAAGACATCAAGTGATGGCAACTTGCAGTTTTTCTGCTGGCTTCTCCATTGACTTTGCTTGTTGGAAGCCAGCTGTGAAGCATGCAAATGGCAATCATGTGATTGCAGGATGCTGCAATGGTTGTAAATGCCTACTGGTTGCAAAGAGCACAAATCTTGATCATGTGATTGTGGGGCACTGTGACAGCCATAAGTGAGAGGACCAGTTGTAAACTTACTCTTTCAGCGCTATTGTAACTTTTGTTGCTAAACAGGGCAGTCATTAAGCGAGGACTACCCATAGAATAGAATAGAATAGAATAGAATAGAATAGAATAGAATAGAATAGAATAGGTTATTCCTCCCCCATCTCTTTTGATAATATAAGCTAGAGTCAAGCTGTCTAGCCTCCTACTGCAAAATCAGCACATACTGGTGATATTTTATCAACAAAATGTACTAGTTATAGCACTAATAACTTGAAATTATTGACCTGGCTCCTGAAATGTTATTTATTACTCCCTCTCTATGAGTTTAAAAGGCAATATAAAGGACTAAGTTATTTTAATTTATTTGTTGTTTATTTACTCAATTGGTAAGCTCCCCTTCAGCAATAAGCCACCCAGAGTCACTTGCTGAGATGGGCGGCTATAGAAATCGAATAAATAAATAAATAAGGCTTTAGACACTTAACAGTTTAAAAACAAATAATGTAAGAATGGAAACAGTCAAATTCATATCAAAACTTTTATAATTCAACAAAGCTATAAAACATAATGTGAGGAAATCTTTAATTGGCAGTGAAAATCTATCAAAGTTCATGCCTAATAATTTTTTTGTTGTTGAGGGATTTCCATATCTGTGGCGCCACAGCAAAGAAAGTCCTGTGTCTGGCCACTATCTGCTTAATTTCATATGGGGAAGGGGAAAGTGCTGGAAAAGGGCTTCTGATCAAGATGGGCTTCATTTTAGCAACAAGCCAAGCATTATGGGTAAGCACAAATGCTCAGGAAACTTAGGGAGGCCACCAGAGCAGCGACACCAAGCCTCTAAATCAGTGTTTCGTGCTGGCTGGGGAATTCTGGGAGTTGAAGTCCACATATCTTAAAGTTGCCAAGTTTGAGAAACAGTACTCTAAATGGACTTGGTGCTTTGATCCTTTGAGGAGGTCTTTGTATAGCCCTAGTAGTCAACAGCCAATGCAGCTGTATGTATCTTGGCAAGAGTGTTCCCCAAATGGCCCCCTAACAATGGCAGCTGTGTTTGGTACTAAAGGGAAGATTGAGTAAATCAAATACTGTATGTCCAAATTCCCATATAATGTGAAGATACAAGCAGAAGATAAAAGGAAGTGTACAACGAAGGAGACTTAACATTCAACCAGATGTCAAACCATCTCAGAAGTTGGCAGATTATGTGTGTTAAAAGGATAGTATTGCTCTCATTTAATTGCATTATATCTTTTATCCATAAACTAATATGTATCATGGTACCTTTATTTTTATGTATTAGAAACTAATTCCACCTTTCCTGCCATGATATCAGTCAGTGCATATCACTAACACAGAGGATGAACTAAATGTGTAGTATTTTCTATTACGTTTATTCAAAATGATAAGAAAGGAAATAAATATGTATAAGCATTATATCCAGGCAAGAAAAATCTTAAATAGTTGGATTATATATTAAATGTATAGAAAGGAGTTAGAATAAGAAATGGAAGCCAGAGTCAGATAGTTTGAAAGTGTCTGTTAGCTTTACAAAATGTCAAAATTACCAAGCAGGACATTTGAAAACTTGCAAAAAGAGTGACAGGCTTTCAAAATCCACAGCATTCTTCATCAGTCAAGATGCTAAACAATTTTGAAAAAACTGATGTGAGGGAGAGAAAAAAAAGGACTGACACACAAGCCATGGAATTGACTTTATAGCCAGAGCATGGAAGAAAGATATTTCAGGAATATGTAACTTCCATTGAAAATTCTTACAAAAGTTTAACAACAGAATGGAGTTAGTCTTCTTGGTTTGGTTTCTTCCCAATTCTGAGTAAGTCTGTGACTGCATTTATTAGTTGGATTAGTGCAGTGTTTTCAACTTCAGCAGCTGTAAGATGTGTGGACTTCAGCTGGTTGGGGAATTCTGGGGGTTGCTTAATAGGATAAGGTAAAGGTAAAGGTTTCCCTTGACATTAAGTCCAGTCGTGTCCGACTCTAGGGGGCGGTGCTCATCTCCGTTTCAAAGCCGAAGAGCCGGCGTTTGTCTGTAGACACTTCCTCTGTGGTCATGTGGCCGGCATGACTACACGGAATGCCGTTACCTGCCTGCTGAAGCGGTACCTATTAATCTACTCACATTGGCATGTTTTCGAACTGCTAGGTTGGCAGGAGCTGGGACTAGCAACGGGAACTCACCCCATTATGCGGATTCGAACCGCCGACCTTCCGATCGGCAAACTCAGCTCAGCGGTTTAACCCGCAGCGCCACCGCATCCCTTACTTAATAGGATACCAATTGCTTAATAGGAGAGATAATTTTATAATTTGCTTGTTAGGACTATGCAAAACAGTTTTAAGAATTAATTTGCATGTGCCTAAAGTTAACATTGTGACAAATATATAAAGCAGAAGCGCCTCGCTGCCTTTGCTGTCTCCTTTTGATACCCAGCTTCTCCGGCAAATGTTTCCTACATGTGCCTCCCTGAGCCGTCGGAAAGCTGCACTTGCTGGTGCTTGCTGGGGCAGGCTGGGGCGGCTGAGGCTTCACTCTGCGCTGTGGCTCAGGGGCTTCTTGCCACCCACAAGGCAGGGTGCAGGGCAGCCAGAAGAGCAGAGACTGGGGGGGAGATAGGTGGGTGGGGGAGTTGGAGGCAGTCCCTTACCTTACTGAGGTTCAGGGCTGGGAGGGACCAAGGCCGGAATGGCTTGGATTGGGGTGGGTTGGGTCCTCAGCTAACAACCGGTGAAATTTGCTTAACAACAGCAAGGAGGATTGCTGGGATTGCTGTCGCTAAGCTCTGCAGTCACATGACGTCTCATTTTACAACCACATCACTTAGCGATGGAAATTCCGGTCCCAATTGTGGTTGTAAGTCAAGGACTACCTGTAATTTGTTACACCAAAGAAAATGCAGAAGCCTTTTATGGCCACCGCTGGTAAAAGGCTTGGAAAGAAGCCGTATGTGTTTTCCTGACCTTGGTATTTTTTCCAGCCCAGCCTGTCCATCTGTCTTTCTGCCTGTCAGCAGGATAACACTCCAAAAACTAAATGCGACCAAATTTGTCATTGGGGGAGAAACCAGCAAAAAGAAAGACGGACTTCAATGGATCTTTCTGGGGCTTGCAGTGGGAGAGGCAGTTAGATGACATCTTTCATGTTGCTGACTCCTCCATTCTAAATCCCCTCTCTCTTTCTTCTTGGTCATGCGACTCAGAGTAGACCTATTACTAAGGAATTGGAGGAAAAATTCTGGAAATCATACTTTGCATATTTTTCCTGACTTGTTTTTCTTGAATTTTGTTGCCTCATTTACCCATATTGCTTTTTACATCCAGAAATAAAATGTTATTCCTCTCTCCCTCTGACTTGAGTACAAAGCCTGTTTCCACTTATCTATCTATCTATCTATCTATCTATCTATCTATCTATCTATCTATATCTATCATATTTGTTCACCGCCCATCTCGTGTAATGACGACTCTGGGAGGTTACATGAGATGTGGCGTTATTTCCTGCTATCATTTGAGGTATTTTGTACAGCAATGCATCTTAAATCTCACTGAGGCCAGCTGTAATGGTTGATGGTAGAATTTTGAGTCATTCTAACCACTTAGCTACCTATTAAATGATAGAGGTAAATTTTAGTTGCTTCTGTTGTTTTACCTCTCTTAGAGTTTGTCATAGTTTTTTTATATGCTGTCAGATAGGTGAAGTCCCATTTTAAAGCTCTTAGTATAAGTAATTTGTTGAATCAGGTTGTTTTCTGTCTGAAGTCCCTAATAATGGCAAAGCTACATAGTTAGCATGGACAAAGCTGATTCAGTGATGGCATAATACAATGGAATTCTTTCTCCAGAAAAATCTACCTCCCTTCCTATTCCTACTGAAAATGTTTTAATTTTGTTAACATGCCTTGTTGGGTTTTAAATTCTACTTTACATTATAATATACATTTCTTTTAGCATAAATTGTCTTGGAAACTTACTTTGAAAAGGGGTTTACAAAGAACTCCAGTTAATAAATAAGGTTGACTAATATTTCTTGGCTATGAAAATTGTCAACATATAAAGAATCAACTGGATTTAAAGTATATCATTATTAAAGTATTTATTGTGCTTATAATCTAAGTTCAGAACAAAAATAAATAATATTAGTTGAATTTGAATATACAAAAACAAAATAAACTCATTTTATTTATTTGTTTGTTTGTTAAATTTATAAGGCTGCCCATCTCACCAGAAGTGACTCTGGGTAGTGTACAATAAAACAGGAATTAAAACATTTTACAAACCTATTAAAACAATAAGAACAGATAAAACAAGACCATGAGAGGGAAGATATTACATACAATATAACCAGCATGCAGGCTCCCTCTTACCAGGGGATCCCCAGGCTTGCTGAAAAAACCACATTTTGAGAGTTTTCTGGAAGGCCATAAGGATTGGAGCTAACCTCACCTCAGAAGGGATGATGTTTAAACCCAAGGCAGGTTTAACTTAAGAAAATAGTGGAACATCAAATAGGTAGCCACTTTAATGGGAATCCTGGAAAGATAAAGCAAGGGTAATATTTCATAATATTAAAAGAGCTTTTAATGGGGAACAGTCTGAATAACTTTGGCTGCATCCAGACCAATTTTCATTGTGCTATATGCACAATTCATAATGGCAGTTCACAGATCATCCAAATAAAGTTGGCATGTTTTACTTTACTTTCCTCATTTTTTTTCCAACCAGAAATAATCTATTTTGATAGAAAGACTGAAAACAAAACTGCAAATATGGTGTGGGTGTTCCATAGCACTTCACTTTCCTAGATTTTATGAGGGTGGCTTTGATGAAAGCAGTGACATTTATTGACCTTTTCCCAATTCTGTCCCCTAAGTTGTTATGAGCACAGACAGAATTGTTTTGTAAATTCCTCTTTCCCCCTTTTTAAATTACCATGAAAATGTAAGATTCCATAATTCCAAATTGCAACATACCATTTAAAAACTGGCAAATAGAGGGAGAAAATGTAGAAGCAGTGAAAGACTTTGTATTCCTAGGTGCAAAGATTACTGCAGATGCTGACTGCAGTCAGGAAATCAGAAGACGCTTAATCCTTGGAAGAAGAGCAATGACAAATCTCGATACAATAGTTAAGAGCAGAGACATCACACTGACAACAAAGGCCCGCATAGTTAAAGCAATGGTGTTCCCTGTAGTAACATATGGCTGTGAGAGCTGGACCATAAGGAAGGCTGAGCGAAGGAAGATCGAAGCTTTTGAACTGTGGTGTTGGAGGAAAATTCTGAGAGTGCCTTGGACTGCAAGAAGATCCAACCAGTCCATCCTCCAGGAAATCAAGCCAGACTGCTCACTTGAGGGAATGATATTAAAGGCAAAACTGAAATACTTTGGCCACATCATGAGAAGACAGGACACCCTGGAGAAGATGCTGATGCTAGGGAGAGTGGAAGGCAAAAGGAAGAGGGGCCGACCAAGGGCAAGATGGATGGATGATATTCTAGTGGTGACGAACTCGTCCCTGGGGGAGCTGGGGGTGTTGACGACCGACAGGAAGCTCTGGCGTGGGCTGGTCCATGAAGTCACGAAGAGTCGGAAGCGACTAAACGAATAAACAACAAATTTAAAAACAAGCTGCATAACTCACCTTGGTTTTTCACTTTTTGGTTTCATAACAGAAGAACCACTGTATATGTACAGATGTAGAAGCTCTATCTGAAATGAGCATTTTTATAAATGAAACTGTTTCCATGGTCCCATATGACAATATTGATTCTGAAGAGGTGAAAGGGTTGTATTAACTATAATGTCCAATCATTCATTTCTAAGGCCAATTCCTTTTCACATTTATTTGCCTTAGCTGACCACATGAGCTTTGTCATAACAGATTTCATGGGAAATAGCTTTTTAAATTACATAATTAACATGAATACAGATATTATAATAGCTTATCTCATTGTTACATCACATTTTTCATTCCAGAACTTGGTGTAAAGTAAGTAAGTAAATAAATAAATAAATATGCATGTATGCAAACCCCCCCTCCAAAAAAAACCCAAAACAACCTGCAGTCATAATCACAAATATTGCTGTGTTCAAGGAAATGAAAAGGGAGAGGACAGGCTGAACTTACTTAAACAAGTATGTTTAACATCAAGTAAAGCCTATCCTATAGATAGTACAAGTCTGGTTTCTTTCCAATGAAAAACAGGGAGAGAGGGGGGAAGGAAGGAATTACTAGATACAAAACAACACTCTACCTATTATTCTCAGAATCTCACATACCTTCTTCAGAGATGACATTCATTCATGACTTAACATGCGTTTAATAGTTAATATGTTAAAAATCTGCTTTAACATGCAATCTTTAGCAACAAGCACATATGTTCCTTTTTGTTTTGTAGAATGAGTATAAATGTATAGATTGTAGCAAGGGAAAAGTCAACAACTAAATAATGTTTAGTAGCATGTATAAAATCCATAATAAATCCTAAAAGGTATAGATTTGAAGATCTATACTGAGCAATCATTAATCATTGTTCTTCAGTTGTATAATTTAATTTCCTTTAAGTATTTGCATATTAATAGAAAGTTCTAGTTGCAAGTCTCCCATGGTGAGTGATAGCCAGCCACTCCTCCTTCCTAGACCTCCTGTTTATTTTCAAACTCACATTTGCCTTCACAAAGCCCAAAAGAAGCTTAAATGTTCCCAGCTGCAATAAACTATAGTGGAACTGATATGAATAATGAACTTGTTATGCTACAAAAAAAGTCTATTTGCTTTTTCACCTTACAAGGTAAGATCATAGAAATTGTAAGAGAAAAGATTTCCTCCCAGCCCCCCCAAAAAAAAATCAGGGAGGAAGGGAATCTATTTTAGAAGAATGTGTGGCATATTTATATTTCAGCCCAAGTACAGATGTATAAGGAGTGTTCTTGCACAAATTATTTTACTATGCTATTTTACTTTTACTGTTGGTTTATTGTTATTTTGCTTTGTTTAGGACTAGAATTCTATTCAAGCAATACAAAAAAGGCTACAGATTATTTGGAGGAGTGTTACTGTGCAGTTCATTATTTTATTTATCAGCTTATTTCAAAGTGAATTACAGAAAAAGGGTGTCATACTCCATCTATTATTAAATGTTATTCATTGTTTGTTAACAGTATTCAGAAGATAATTTTCCTGTTAAATGTTACAGAAAACGTAATAGATAATAAGCACTAGAGAACTCCTTGCTAAGAATATAATAAAACCCTCAGTGTACATAAACGATAGAAACCTTTACATGGGAGAAATTTTATTTTGGATGGGGGACAGAGAAATTGGTGACCTATGTTTTTATTTGATTAAATACTTTATTTGAATTAGATTGTATGCTAGCAGCCAAACACTATATAGATTTCATAAAAACCACTATAAGGAGACTGTACTTGAATTTTGATTAATCTCTTGAGAAAAAACAGATGCATTTCAATACTTTTGTTTCTGAAGTGATTAAAACAATATTGTAATAAGACTGATAAAATTGATGTTTGAAATAAAAATGTATCATAATTTGTTTTTTCTCTCAGTCTTTCAAATCCTTAAGGAGAAAAACATAGTTGTCTTGCTTTGTAGGCTGGCTTAATTTCATTCATGCTTCAGTGAGCTGGTGTGGGATAATGCTTAGACTGTTGAACCAGAACCAGAGGGTGCCAATTTCAAATTACTACTCTGCCACAGAGTTCTTAGGATGGTCATTTTCTCCTGTCTCTCTCGTTTTGTCTCAGTTTATATATCCTACAGGGTTCACGAGGATAAAAAGGGAAAGAAGATCACCATATATGTAATTAACTTTGGAAGATGATACTAATAAATTCCTGAAATAGAAAATTACAGTCTTAAACATATGCAACTTGTGTTAAATAACTGATTTTTCCATTTGTCCCAATGTTTTTTTTTTTCAGTAGTCACCTCTAGTATTAATAGCAATCAAATTAAATCCCACACCACAGACTCAATTCTAGGATAGGGGTTTTTTTCCTGTCTAGAACCGTGTGGGGAGACGGGGTTGGGGAAAGAGGACAATATCAAATTAGCTGAAATGACCTCTGAGTATTTGGATCATTCTGAGTGTTCCAAAAATAGACCAACCTCAAAATGGGCCCAGAACATTCCTCAAAATAGCTCATTTGGCATACCACTAGAGATGACTTTAAGGTCTTCTATACCTTGTTTCACCAGCTCCAATGCCCAACCAGGAATGCAGGTAAGGAGATGATTTGGCACCTGGGACACTGTAGAATCTCTTTCTAACTTGGTTGCACTGGTTTCTGCTGCTTGTTCCAGGGTAAAGAACTGAATGAATGAAGTGTCTTTAAAAAGGGACATCTTTAAAAACCAGTTAAAGGGCTAGGCCTTTCATTTGTACTACCTAATATTTTGTTGTAAAGTTCAAGTGGAAAAAAACAGGAAGGGAATTTATTTTGGGGAAAATATCTTTACACATTGCAGTCATCTCCTGTGGCTGTATGGGTTTTCAACCTATTCAATTTCTATATTAAAGTTATATCTTAAACATTTTTTAATAAAAGGTATTCGTAAACCTCTAGAATTCTGCATCATCCAGAATTACTTCACACTGATATTGCAAGTCTTTCTTGCTAGGCTGCTAGCAAAGTATATAGATTGTTGGATTTGTAAGATAAGGGGGGAACCTCTTTCCTCTGTACCAATCAAAAGTAAAAATGCATATATTTTGCCTGACCACAATTCAGCTACAAAACATATCCATCCAATTTCTCTTAAAAGTAAGCTTCTGTTTAATTTTCTGTATACTTTTTAAACTCTAATGCCTTAATCCCTACACCAGACTGGCTCTCAAACTAGGAGGTAACTGATAGCAAACTGACATACTTCTCCAAAGGTGTAGATAATCTGCTGAGATTTATTCTCTCCAGTTCCCTGAACATTCATTAATACGGTTTGAAAACAAGAACAGAGTCTTTGGAGCCTAAGCAGTCCAAAGTAAGAATTCAAAGTAATTTTCAAAATAAAATGCCTAATCAAGGAGGTAAACTGTTCTGGCAGCAGCAATTTGAGGCTTGTTCTCCTGGTCTCTCACAAGGGAATCTCAACAAGCCTTCCACCTTGGCTGTGGGTATATAAGCAACTCCTTACTTCTGTAATCTCTGGCTCTCTTCCCTCGCTCCTGATGATGACTTGCCAGCTTGAGGAACCAGGTTCTCTGCTTGGGCAATATGTTTTGTCAGGGCCAGGCTGCACAGAAGGGTGGGGGGATTTGTACAGACCTGATAAGGGTAATGGAGCAGGTTCCTTCTCTCTAGGTTTCTCTTGGCTGGCATCTGCCATCTCTCTCAACCTTCTTTCCCAACTCCTTCACCTGCTCCTTCATCATAGCATTCCTGACAAGGCAACAAAAGTAAAACTGGCTCATATTACTAGAGATTTTTCTCTGTGGTCTTAATATTGTATCAGCACTTTGGTGTGTCTTGTCCCAATTTCAGCTTTTCTCGTGCTGTGTAAGGAGGGGTTTTTTCAACCTCTTCTTTTGTGGAAGAATGTAGTCCACTAAGTTGTTTGCACTTGGAATTTCACTGGCCCAGCCTCCTTTCACTACGTGGACCTCGCCACCCCAGGCTTTCTCCTATTTAATAGCTCAGAGGAGCTGAATCATTGAGAAGCTAGTGGCTCTCCTGTATTCACAAATAGTACAAGCCAAAACATAGTTTTGGGAATTTGATTATGTCTCTTTGTCACTTTGTCCATCAGAGGGGGTTGTGGATATGCTCATGTTTACATACAAATGCTTTAGTTATGCAGACTGAAAGCTTGGTGCTCCATTTGTAAGAATCTTAGCAGAGATGCCCACTCAGCTGAACAGTTTAAGTGGTTCATTTGCAATGACTATTGCAGTGACTGTGCACTAAAAAAATTGCCTCCGGGTATAATATACATTGATATAATCACAGAATCACCAATAGTTTTCCCTGTTCCTACACTGCTTCTGGAAAGGTTTAGCAAGCCTGGAGTTAGCATCAGAGTTCTCTCTGCAAACTGAAAAGAATATTACTTTTTTTTTAAAAAAATGTTTGCATTGTAGGTTCCTCAAGATGAATGGTCTGGATATACTCCTCATGGCAAAGATGACGAGATTCCATGTCGGCGAATGCGTAGTGGCAGCTACATTAAAGCCATGGGAGATGATGACAGTGGGGACTCTGACACTAGCCCAAAGCCATCTCCAAAGATTGCTGCACGCAGAGAGAGCTATCTTAAGGCCACCCAGCCATCACTTACAGAGCTCACAACCCTCAAGTAAGTCTTTGTTTTAACAATAATTTTTATAGGATAGAAATTCAAAAATGATCAGATGGTGAGATTTCTGGACTACCAAACATGGAAATGAGTAGGAATGTGCCTATGTTACCAGTTGATATGTTAAGTTGTTGTCTACGTTTGGGTGAAATAATGTTTATTGCATGTTATGAATAGTAAGTTGAAATCATGGTTCCCAATTACATCAGAAGAAAAATACATGTGATAATCACCATCTACATCTGAGACTTGGTTCCATCTCCCATTACCATCACTTGGCATAGATATTGGAGAAGATGGTAGGCATTCCCCAAAACCTTAATGCTTAGGTGTTAGAAATCCCTGTGTTAATTGGACATACTAACTATCCCTGACTTTTTTGGCTTTTCTTCATGATAGTGGTGACAATTGCCTTTCCTTAAAGTTCCTATTGAGAGAAGTTGCTTAAAATGCAGATCATCTTCCTTTTTTGTTAATATAGTCAATATAGTAATTAATTTGGTTTTTATTAAAATTAAATCAATTTTTGTTTTAATCCTGGTGATAGTAATTCTTTTTCCTCAGAGCCAACTAATAGCTTATGGGGAACAGATACACATAATTTCTAATTTTTAAAATCTTAAATTCATAGTCCATTTCTATTTCTGCATCAGTATTATTTTTAAAAATGTTCAGAATTGTTCATGAAGACTCATACAGTTTAAACTCTTCTGATACATCTTTTTGGGACACATTTTTCCTGTAATTATGCAATTTTTTATATTTATTTTTCACAATATTAATTTTTGCAAGTGATTTTCTTTAAGTTTATTGTATATTTTTGAGTTGTAAACTGTATTGCAAAATTTTTAGAAGTACAGATTTAGTCTGTTAGTTCATATATAGATTTGGGAAGTGAAAATTGACTAAACTGATGTTAAAATGAAGCAAGTTAATTTCCCTTATATAACTAGCTTTGCCTAGTAGTCATATCAGTCTTATTTCTTCTTTTACATATAAAAATCATTCTACCAGTCTCTGCAGAGTTTGGGAAATCATCTTAGAGGTCTAGAATTAATCATCTTGGCAAATAGGATCACTTCAGATATCCAGAAAAAATGTGAAATCTTTGTATTACTAAAATATTAGGTCTGTTAAGCAGAAGAAGTGTGACTGCATCTTACGAATCAGAATATTCTTTATTCAGTATGGATTTATTTCAGTTTGCCTAAACTGTCACTGATTTTTTTGATCTCAGATGACAGCCCAAAACAGACTGCATTAAAAAGATACTGCAACATAATTTCTGTAATACTTAGAGTGGTAGGGGATGAATTCATGTATTCTAGTCTTACGACCCCATTATTCCCTTCACTGCACAGTATATTGTTGCACTTCAGATTCCCAATACTAGACATTCCCAACCCATGTAATATAAATCATATTTTGGGGGAGAATGGTAAGAAGGCAGAGTATTTCACTATCCTCAGTGCTTTTTATTTGAGTATAAAATCAGAGCTGCATTGTGGTCACATTACATAAGCAGAAATACTTTCTGATTTCTTTTAATATATTTTCTCCTTAGCCCACCTCACAATCTCCCTCCTACAAGCTGTTCCCCATGCCATGGTTTCCATGTGGTTACAGAACACTTTTTGAACGTTATAGTTAAAATTCTGAATAAAACACAGCTTGCTGTGATCATGAAATCACACCTCCGCTCTTTTACTCCCATTATCCTACTAGGAAGTGAGAAGCTGTTGTTGTTTTTTCCTTCAGATGGCAATGTTTGCTGGGAAGGGAGGAGGGCAGTAAAAATAATTATCAGGCAAGTGAACTGTTCTGATTAAACTGATTCTTTTCACTGCCCTAGCTTCATGATCTTCCCATACAGATCAGTACATAAAATAATTTTCTTGATTTTAAGTGAATGAATAAAAGTGTTAACCAGCATAAAAACATCCAAATAAAAGGACTTTTAAATAAAAGGACTTTTCAATAATATACTGTATGTATTATGATTACATGGAGTTATATAAATACATACATATGTAGTACAAGTTATAAGGAAATCATTATTACTAATGACTTGTAAGAAAGTATGTGCATACTAATTATGTGAGTAACAGATCTGTATTATTTTATTGTTTAATCAAAGTAAGTCTTCTTAAATATGCAAGCAGCAATAGATTGATCCTCAATAGGCAATAAAAGTATTAACACATACAGAAAATATAGATCAAGACTGAATCCCAAGATGCCTACCATGTATAGAAACTGCCCTTGCTCATGAAGAGACTCTTTAACTTTGCACACTAGACTGTAAAAGTTAAATTAAAAAATGTTCTGCTTTTACATCCTTGTGCATCCAGAAACATGAAAACTATTACAGATCTATAACTCTCCATCAAGTTAACTAACAATTAATCCAAAGCAGAACCATTAACTAACAATTAATCCAAAGCACAACCAATAACATTAAAACATCTAAATAATTAAATAATTAAATATTAGGAGACAAAATATGAAAAACAAAAGCATTCGTATTTAGTGGTCAAATCCATCAAGCAGTGAAGGCAGAAATCATAAATCTTCATTAAGGTTTTGATAATAGAGTTATTTTCATCTCTATTGTTGAAAAGCTAATAAAGCAGGTGTCAGTTGGGTCTGTATGATGCAGAGTTTGTATGATGCAGATCTTTAAAGTGGGAAGTTACTTGTGGGAGCAATGGCAGTTAATATGCCTGCAATGTATGAACCACAAGTGTCCAGGTTTGCTCTATCATTCACTCCTATTAATCCCACGGTAGCTAAATTTGCATGGAATATTCGCCTAGGATCTTGAAAATTCATGATGCTGGTACCTCTAGTCTATTATTGGTGCGTAGTTCACCTTGCTAATGTAAGGGTATGCAGTTTCTGTTGGGATGATGGCTGGCCTAGCTCTTGACCAATAGATCAATGATTACACTCTAAACGTGGGTTGGGGGTAGGGCCACACTCCAAATGGGCAGGGCCATGGATTTGTATAATGAATGTTTACAGCAGTTTACTCCTATCCAGAAACCTACCATTTATTTGTTCATTTATTCAATATGTAACCAACTGTAATCTTCTATGACTCCTGGCAATTAACAAATCTATATAATCTGAAATATTCATGATAAACATAATAAATAAATAATTCTCCAAACCAAAACCGAAAAGCAACACTAATACAAAAAGGCAAACAGCCACTGTTCAATCCACAAGAGCCCTTTGGAAGAGCAACCTCTTCAGCATCTTCTGAAACAAACAGTCTGAGGGCCCAGCCTGATTGCAACAGGAAGATTGTTCCAAAGATCACGTGCTACCACAGAGAAGCACCATCTCCATGCCTTAGTCCTCCTCACCTCACAGAAGTGGGGTACTAGCAAAAGATTCTCCTAGGACAATCAATTCAATTGAGTCATTGTCCTTGGAGGATGCGGTCATGGAGACATCTGGTTACCAGACATATATGGCTGCATAGGTGAAAAACAGCAGTTTGAATTGCACCTGGAAGCCTATTGGAAGCCAGCGCAGGGCCTGCACTACAGGCATAACATATTCCTGGTGACATATGCCGCCTAACAGGTGGACCATCGCATTTTGAACCAAAGGCAGCCTCATAATACAAAATCGGTTTTTAAAATGTCTATTTAATATCTATTGAGGTTTTAAAATTAAAAAAAACTAAAATAGTTTACTTTGCTTCTGTATATATACACAGACTCCCAGATCACATTTAATAATCAGTATGTACAATAATACCTTTTTTTACAGCTGCAGCCTACTCTACTGAGCTCTTGATCATAGGGGTTGCCTGGGAATTTTTCTGTGACCAAAAAAAGGGAGAGTGA
This sequence comes from Candoia aspera, assembly GCF_035149785.1. NCBI lineage: Eukaryota > Metazoa > Chordata > Lepidosauria > Squamata > Candoiidae > Candoia > Candoia aspera. The sequence goes on from NC_086155.1 coordinate 159,570,417, forward strand.
ATGCTATAGTGAGGGAGGTCAGTATGAGAGTGAAAAGAAATTTTTAAACATCAGGGAGCAAACATAAACCACATGAGAAAATTAAGGTTCAGCTTTCCATAAATGAAGGGAATGGAAGGGAAGGGGATTTCAGCCTGAGCATGTGGGATCAGAATGGGAAAGGGGAAGGGGAAGGGGAAGGAAGGATGGATGGATGGAAGGACGGACAGAGTAGTTTTTTTAGCACGGAGGGAGATGAGTATCACCACGTGGGGAACTCCAGAAGTCGCATCAGACTCTTGTGTAAACTGTGTTTGGCCTGTTCTGGAGGGCTATCTTATAATTAAGCTGTTATTAAACTAATGACTAGTTCTGGCTTAACTATGATGATTGTAAGTAGTCCAGTTATGCTATGAAGAAAGTAGTACAACAGCTACAAATGAGGTTGGATGGGGATTGAGAAGTAACCAACAAAGTAGTCTAATTCTAATCAGAACATTAGCGTAGACTGAGTGGCTGAGCATAAGAAAAGCCAAATTTAAAAGTAATATAAGGCATAAGGGCTTCATCAGAATTGTAGGACCCAATGCATGTTGTTTATAGTTCTGGTTTAGCAGCCTGAACTGGTAGAGCATGGCCCATGAATCTGCCAGAAGGAAAAGACATAGCTGGCTAAATCCTTGAATTATTACCTGGCTTGAATGATGGAAAAACAGTTTCAGGACCAAGTGAATGGCAATGGTATGATTATACTACCATTTTCTCTTCAGTGAGTAGCTGTTGGAGGAAAGCAAGTCTTTAGAGAGGTGATAGGTATGAAGTTACAGGATGTAGTGCATAAAGCAGTTTACAAGTGCTATATATAAACAGCAACAAGATACAAAACCAAAGCTCTAAAATACTTAAATTTTGAAAACTGAAGACTTTTGGTTTAAGAGAGAAATCTTGAAGTTACGTCTCCGTGGAGATGTTGCTGTTTCTCTTGCCAATAAAATGCTAAAGTATGCAGATTTGCAGTGATATAGGATGAAAATGTATCAGTTGCAATTCAGTTTTTAAAAAGATCCTGGAAGTATTTTCCAAAGAATATTTAACATGGCTGATACTAAAATTGTTGATGATAATGAATGAGGCACAATAATAATATATACTTTCAAATTTGTTTCTAAAGAAGAGGCGGTTTTCAAAAAGCCTCCAGATTTGCTAATTTTTATATGAAGTGAATTTTGTGTTACTATGCAATCTTCCCTCTGATACATTTAGAGACTTAAAAATAAATTTTATTTTCTATTTTAATTCAAAAATTTTAAAGAATTATTCTGACTCAGAGTAATATCTGATAAGGCTTACTTGTAATGCTGCAGTGCTAACCTTCAGCAGACCACACTTGGCTTCATCATCAGTGACTGCTAACAACCTTAATCCAAAAGCTTTATTTTTATCTTAATAGAAATATATTGGCCACCATGTTTGTGTGTGACTCTGTTTTTGCAGGATGACAGAGGTATTCTCTGGAGAAAATATATTTCAAGTACTGTTTGCAATGAGAAAGAAGTGCCTATTTATTTTTGTCTTCCTATGTAGCAGACCAGAACTGTAGAACGTTATTGCTAATAACCTTTAATCCTGCTGGGCTTTTATACAAAATCTTAGTGCACAGACACCTTTTCTCCCTCCAGAAATGTCATTCCTTTGTTTTGTTAGATTACAACAAATAATAGTGTAATTGAATTCCAGGAGTTTTTTTCACCCAAAATTAGTGATAATGAAAGCTGTGTTAATTAAGAAGTTGCCTGTGAAATCTTTCTCCTACTAATATTCAGAATATTTTTATGATCCCTGGTTGGCAATATTTCAAAACTGCAAAAGAAACTTCAGGACACTGTGAAACTTTTATTTATATTTGCATTCTTATTCAGTAGGGTTTTTTTTCTTGGATTGTTTCTTCTGTTCATCTGTTAAAATCATGCTTTTTGATGGGCCTCCAAATACTGCTCACCTTTTTATTATTCAGGCCTAGCCCCATAAATAAAGCAGCTTCTTTGGTAAGTTGCGTCACAGCAAAATTTAAATAGTCTGAGATGTTAGCCATGAAGCATTAAAAGTTACACTTTTGAAAAGTTGTATCTGCGTGAGGCATTTTTTTAAAAGTGGAATTTTGTTTGGTTTATTTATTTATTTAAACGAAACAGGAACAATGGAGAAAAATACATTAAAAATAACAAAAGGAAAAGAGAGGAACAAACAATGCAATTACATGATAAATTGTATCTATAAGGGATTATCATGTATATATAGCTGTGTGTGTGTATGAATTTTTAAATAACAGTTTCAATAAAAGCCACATTTCATTGCAATTTGTCTATGCATAATCTTCTATACTCAATTCATTCATAGGACACAAGTAATATCAGGTCTTTGATCCTGGGTAATTGGGGACATTTTTGAATTCAATAATTATTTTGGCATCTTCTCCCCTCATCCCAAATTTGTTCAGGTTTGGGAGAGTTATTGTGATGACAGACAGACAGAGTCCCTTGTCTTTTATGTAATTTCTTTCCAATATTTCATGGGTTTGGAAATAATAACAAAGTAGGGAAAGCATGCAGATCATAGCTTCTGGAACTCTTTATGACTGCTTAATAGTAGCTTTGCTCTGGGCCATGTGACTCAGGCAAAGAAAGAAGGTGTTGGCACCATTCAGGACTGCTGCCCAACTGCCGATCCCACAAGGATGTACTAAGGGAAATTTTCTTTTTGTTGCTGTTGTTTGCTTTGGTCCACAACCCCTGGCCCGATACAGCCCATTTTCAAATTCAATCTTTCTTTAGCTGAATTCTCCCTCCCACACCAAATTCAGTCCTGTTCTGTTCCATTTTCAGAGAGTTATCATGTTGACAGACAGAGTCCTGATTCCTCTATACAATTTCTTTCCAACATTCCGTTGTGTTGGAAAGACTAAAAGAAAGACAGCCTGATCATATTTTTTAAATGCCAAGAGTAAGATACGTAAGCCAATGTGTTTGCATTTAAATTTCAGAAAAGATAAAAATATATTTGAATCAGTGAGGGTGAGCATGAGTAGACTTCCTAGTTTAGATGGAAGGTTTATGGATTATATTTCGGAGTACATTTACATGCTTGTATCCATGCTTATGCAAAGGTGTCAGAGCAAAAAAAAATCAAAGTGACAGTCTGGCATAAAATAAAATCAGATTTGAGGGACCGTAGAGGAAACTTTAAGAGGATTTATACTAACAAGTAGCTACAATGAGAACATACAAAATAAAGGTTCTATATGAGATTAATGGGGAACATAAGATTGGTGGGAGATGTAGAGTAGTTTCAAAGATTTCAATATCTATGTGCAAAAGATGGGAGGACTTGCCTCACCCATCCTATAATTGTGTCTTTCATTTTTCTTTCTCAAATGCAGAACTTTACATTTTTCCCTGTTTAAATCTATCCTGTTGATTTCAGCCCACTACTCAAGCCTGTCTAAATCATTTCAATCTTCTCTTTTTCTTTTAAAGTGTTAGCTACCCTATGACACGCCTGTACTCAGCCATGGCCTCCTGCTTGCTAATCACATATCTAGGCTTCCAGGCCAGAACACAATCAAATGTAGTGTGTTAGCTTTGCTGAAAATAAGGTGAGGGAAGGTGTTATTTTCGATTCTCAGAAAAGCTTCTGCAGATGGCCTGGCAACAGAAATTGAGCTAGCAACAGAGGAGACTTTGGGAAGAAAAAGAAAGGAGGAAAACTGGAATTGAGATTTTTGCAAAAATGGCCAACAACCAAAATGTAGTAGACAGCAATGGTTGTTGAAGATGGGTTGTTACTTTTATTAACGAACAATGGGGGCTGGTAAACCTGAGTTGGGTTGGGCAGTGTTTGTATTTCTGAAGTGTATTGTTGGACTCAATCCAAAGAACAGAAAAGGTGAAGAGCATAGAGGGACAATAACTAACCAATGCAGAGGGCATAATGGGGTGCCAGAAGATTGCAGAAAAATCAATGTTTTCATTAACTAGTGAGAAAATTGCCACTCTTTGCAATTGCCACTAAAATTAGGAAAAGGAAGAGTCAGAAAAGAATGGTTCAAACATAAAGTCAAGTCACATCATACTCCATAAATATGCATGTCTGGAGAGGCTTTAGACTATTCTGCCTTGACTGCGGGTTAAAATTACTCTTTGAAAGGCAAGTTTAAAAATCAAGCTTCAGAAAGAGATGAAAGAGGAAGTGTGGAGATGGACTCATTTTTCTGTAACCATAAATCATTCTTGCTATCACTTACTAAGGAATGTAGCCAGGCTACTGAAATTAAAAATTTCTGAGGGGAAAAAAAGTAACTTGCTTGCTTGCTTTGATGCTCATTTGCTTGAATAAAGGGATAAGATAAACTGGAGTCTTGCACTGGTCTGTCAAATCCTCTGAACTCATACATGTACTCTATGACACATCCCTTCTAGTTCTCTGTCATCTGCAGACTTTCTAAGTATCCCCTTAACTCCCTCATCCAAAACAAAATGTTTAACAGCACAAGGCTGAAGACACAGCCCTTTGGCACACTATTGCAAATTCCCTCCAAGTTGGTGACATTAATAAGCAGTCTTTGGGTATTTATTCAGACAACTGTGAAGAGTGGTATAATCTAGCTCACATTTCACCATTTTATTCAGGAGAATATCATGAGGCACTCTGTAAAATACTTTGTTGAGGTCCAGGTACACTTTATATACTGCACTTCCTTGATACTATGCTAGTAACTGTATTCGAGAAGAAGATAAGATAAAGTTAGACTGGCACAATTTGTGTGCGACAAACCTACGCTGGGACTTGTTAATTGTACCATGCCTATCCAAGGGCTCACAAACATGTTGCTTGATAATGTTAGAAGACTTTGCCCTGTACTGTATGGATATCAAACTGGCAGGCCTGTAATTTCTCAGATCTTCCTTCCTCCCCTTTTTGAAGATGGGGATGACATTTGCTGTCCTTCTGTCTGCTAAGAGCTCACCAATCCTTTGGGAATTCTCAGTGATTACCAAGAGCAATTTTGTGAGACCCTCTCAAGCTCATTCTGTACCCTGAGATGTAATCCAGCTGACCCTGGAAACTTGAATTCATTTAAATTAGATACGTTCTCTCATCCTTTCCTTCTCTGTCGTAAGCTTCAGTTCCCTTTTACCCCAGAGGCATTATCAGTTAAGGCTACATTTCCCTTTTGAGAGAAAATAGATGCAAAATAGAAGTCAAGAAGTTCTGCCTTCTGACCATTGCCGATTACTTCTTAACTACTTTTTCCTTTCAGTTGACCTACACTGTCTTTGCTTTCCTTTTATTTCTAACACACCCAAAGAACTATTATTTTGAGTTAATTTCAATATCTCTCACAAGCCTCAGCTCATTCTGAGCTTTTCTTTTTCTGACAGAGTTCCTACAGTTTCCAGAGAGTAGGTTGCATTCTTCATTGGTTATGCTTCCTTCCTTACATTTTCTATACATGTTCCTTTTTCTCTTCAGTATTTTAGAGAGCTCTGCATGTATCACACCGGCCACTCTAGTTTTTTTCCTCTTTTTCCTTCTTGTGCAAATTGTTTGCAATTGCACCTTCAGCATTTCATTTCACTGAATTTCCCATTCCTCCTGGATCTGAAGCTGTGGGATCTGACCTACCTTCCTTCAGAGTGCATCAAAACCAGCTCTATGCAGACCTGACTCTTCTCAGTTGTTCCTCCTCTGTATATCACAAATTCAAGGATAACATGATTACTTTCTCCCAAAGTATCCATCACCTTCACTTCTTCAACCAATCTGTCCCTGTTGCTGAGGTTTAGATCAAGCCTGGTAGACCTCTTTGTTCTTTCTTACATCTTCTAACAAATAAAATTTACATCTTACATCTTCTAACAAATTCAATTGTCATGTACTTATCATGAGTATCATCCCAGCAAGTTTCAGTTATGTCTATCACATCATTTTTGTCTTCCTGAGTTAGGATTTCTAGTTCTTCCTATTTATTGTCCTTACACTGTGAATCTATGTAGAAACATCTGAGGTTTTGAGTCTTCAACCTGGTCTTCTGCTTCTCCTTGTTTTCTTCTTTCTTGACCACAGTCCTTGGCTGCATATTCTTTCTTCCCAGAGTCTCTGGGAGTTGGGTAGCATATAAATTTAATAAATAGTATTATTTTTCTGCTTTTGCCACATTCAACCTTTTATTCTAGTTTAATAGCCTACTGATAAGACTGGTGAGGCACCTGCTAAATGCTTCCCTTTTTTTTTTAAGATGTACCACATCTCTTCACAGTTCTTGTGAAGGTAGCATAACCTTGTCAAAGAATCCAAACCATTCTTGATGACATATTTTGTATAACCAGTTGTTGACTTCCAAGATTCCAATTAGATTGCTGATTCTTGGTGTTGAATCAGAAAACCTCAATTCAATATTCCTTCCCCATGCCTAAACAAAGATAGAATGTATGGTACATCAGAGATTATATTGTCTTTCTTGCATAAAGTCATTTCAGTTTTCATCAGAGCAACAGCTTTCACGTATAGGATATTTAATTGTTCTGTGGGTTTTTTTCCCTATCTAAATCTCTACTGAGCTGCTTTTGAGCTCCTTGAAAAAAAGGAAGGACACAAATGTGATACATTACTTTAGATTAGATGAATAGATTCCTTATTATAACAACATAGCTTTTCTTTTTAGTATGCTGCTTTCACATATATAATTATTGCAAGACCTGCTGTGTCTGGATAGGCTGAGAACTAGATATAGGCAAGCTAACTGAAACTACATGAAAACAAAAGTGGACAATAGTGGTTTTACTCCACTACTTGATGAGGTCAATAAAGAACTGATTGCAGTCAAGCTTTTCTTGAAGGCAACTGGTGCCAGGATCATCTTTCATTATCTCTACTGCTGACAAGGTTGTCTCTCCTCTTAGTGGATGTGACCCTAACAGCCATTTCACCTTACCAATTTTGCTTTATATTGTTGTAATATGTTCCACTTTGAATTTGTCATTCAGAAGATTAGCAACTGCAAAATTAGAGTGTCTTTTGACTTGCCAGCAGCATGACATTCATGGTTTTTTGCATATACATTGAATTGCAGCTCTGCAGTCTTGTTCCAGAATTCTGAAATTCTCCATTGTCCATTAGTTTTAATGCAAGTGTGGGCAAATGTTTTGGCATGAAAGCTATATGTATTACCCAGGGTAGAAAGCTGTACATATGCACACACCAAGCATATGCACTCATATGCCTATGCAAATATAACCTTGTCCTTCCCTCCTTCCCAACTGTGCTAGATATGAGGTTATCTGAGAGAATTCCTCCTTGCGTTCTCTTCTTTGATAAGAAAAACTATTGCACTGGCAAAAAGAGTGCAGGAAAGGTTCCACTTGTATCCGTTTCCTATGGAAAATATTTCTGCAGAAATACAGTTAGTTCTATGCCCAACCTAGGTTATCTGGAGCTGGCTAGAAGAGGTGACAATAAAATCTATTCTGCGATCAGCCAACCACCGCACATACCCACAAAACTTCTATTGTCTCTTTTTTGAACTTGGCACCTGTTCATCAGTACTCAAGAACTTTTGCAATAAAGGCCTTTTCTCTTTATGTTCAAAAAAGTTGTGATAATTGATGTAATACTATACTCAAAGTATACAATGAACATGATACTTTTAATATGGAACAGAAGGAGGAGTTTCTGAATGATTTCAACATTGTCAGCTTATTCAAGAGAACGCAGGGTTTCATGTAACCCAGACCCAAATCATGATCAGATCTTTGAACTGATCCCTGTAATGAACTGGACTAGAAGCTGATATAATTAATACAACCAAAAAGTACATGTTCTCTTATTAAGTATATAAAATAACTCTGACATGGATACCATAGACAGCAAATTTGGGTGTTCTACTCCCATCATATTTCAGAACAGAATGAACTCTAGCATCTTTCTGTAAGGTGACAATTCTGTGTACACCCCTTTAAAGTAATGTGATACAGTGCACATGCATTAGTAATGTAATCCTTCTCCCTGTTGGATTATGGCTCATGCAGTTAAAAATACATTCAATTCTACATGCCTATTCTAAGTCTCCTTCAGTGTTTACTTTCAGTTTATTTTACTTTAAGGTTAAAATTAAGCCTCTGAATACAGTATATTCTGATGTTAATAAAGGAGATGGGCAAATAGACAATTTGAGTTCTAATAATCATAGCTTGGCTACTAGCATTTGTATTAACCTTGAATATTGATACTGGTTTATTTTAAATGGAAACCATTATCTGGGTTTGCAGGATGGGCTTTCTTTTGTTGTATTATTAGATTGCATGGGGTCCAAAGACATCGTAACACCCGGCTGAGTCAAAGTCCATTCAAGAACTAATTTTTATACAACATATTTATGGGGGAGGAAGAGGCTATACTGTGATTCCTGTGTCCCTGGGCTTTACTTACTAAGAAAATCAGCAGAAATCGACTTCAGACTGAACCAAGACTGATAGCATAAGGGAGAGAGAAGAGACTTGATAGGTTTATGCAAAGATTTGATTCAAATATTTGTTCCAAAGGCAACATCACTGAATCTCCTGATTGAATCAGATGTCTCTGAATCAGTTCAATGATTCAAAAAAATCAATTTGACTTGATTTGCTAGTTCAAATTAGATGAGAGTAGACCTTCACACCACTAATACTTAATCCTTTCCTTGCCAATCATCTGTTCTCTTAAGATTATTTCTGTCCAAGCAGTCTTGAAAGAGAGAGTGGAGAAAAGAAGCTTGTAGTTCCATGCAGCCCAGCCTTATAATCTATTACTCCACACTGAACTTTAGATGTTGATTTGCATTTCCTTATAACAGTATAGTCCTCCTATGTATAATTTCAAAGTGCCTCCATTTGTGGCAATTTGACCTGGTTGCTGAGTGTTGACGGGATGAGCAGTTAAAAATATGAACAGATGGGATCTTGCAATTCCACTGAGGGAAGACAGAACAGCTTTTAAAGGTTAGAGAAAAGTGTGATGTTCCTATTTCAAAGACAGCTTTCTTTTTGGGTACTTTTAGACAAAGTGTTTGTAATTAGCTTCCATAAAGGACAGCCACAGTTGGATTTATGCACATATATCTGTGGCTGTTGCCTCTTGGCAGTCAACACTACATGTGCAATTGCCACGTCATCATTTTCAGCAAAACAAGTTGACATCAAATGGCTACTTCAGAAATCAGTCCAATGCATGTTTTAGAATGATGATAAAATCAGAACATGAAATGGCCTCTTGGTTTTCTTCAGTCAAGGATGGGTCCACAGGTTCTTTCCTCAATGCTTTTTCATATCTTTCATAACTGAACGCAATCAGTGTCTCTTCTTTCTTTTGTTTCCAGAACTTTGTAAATCCTTAATTTCTCAGTGAACAGAGGAGATTCATTTCAGAGAGAGAGAAAATGGTTTTCCTCACTGCTATTCACTGAAAAAGACTCATGTCCAACTCCTTCTGACTGAAGCATGCATGGGGCTTCAATGGACACCCAACACGTTAAAGTAAAGCCTGAGAGCTTGGTGTGATTCCTGCACTGCCAAGTCCTTGATCCCTTTTAAGCAAACAGAGTATCCTACTTGATGAAAATGCTTCTAACAGTATATATGATTACTCTGCCTTCTCATACTTGCAAAGTGCACCAGCAGTTGGGGCAGGCAGCAACATCACCATCTGGCATAATCTCATTTCCATCCTTTTTAATTATAGGCGAGGCATACATATTTATTTAAAAATTCCTGTAGTTACAGTTAGTATGAGTGGCAGAATTTGCACCAATGTTTCTTAAATATAAACTATTGAATAGATTCCTTGTATATGACTCCCATGCAGAAAAAATGCCTAATTTCTGTGGTTAGAAAGCCTAACTTAAAAAGCTTTGTATTCATTACTGTAGGTTTCCTACCATAAGTAGCATTTGTTCTAAGATCTGTAGATACTATCCTATATATTTATATCTTTCAATAATGCCATCCTTTATTTTTTTAAAGTACACTGTAGTACATTTTTATATATTATAAATATTTATAGCACATCCATGCTGTTTGCTTGGAAATTTACTATCATCTCAAGAAGAAATAATGTTCTGCTAAGTTAAGTGCTTGCCTTTTCTTGTAGAAAGTTATACACATTTCAGCTGAGTGTTTGAAAACTTTCATAGGGAAAAAGCACAGATACTTCAGTGCATGTTGGAAATAGTTTGAACGTACATATACCTTATATTCATTATGTGACATGTAGCTTCTTTTTTTTAAAGTCAATCTATAAATTCTATGCCCCTGCTCACACAGTATTTTAAGACAAGTTTGTTTTTTATGCTGTGTGGATAATTTAGGGGGGCAATGGAATTAAATTTACTCTCCCCATCTTGCTCTTCAGCAAAGGATCATTACCTTGTCATGGTGCTGGAGCTTGAGCACCTCAATGATGCCACGAGCTAAACCGTGAAGGGCCACCCAAGACGGGAAGGTCATGACAGAGAGGTCAGACTAAATGCGATCCCTGGGGAAGGTAATGGCAACCCACCCCAGTATTCTTGCCGTGAAAACTAAATGGATCAGTACAACCAGAGATATGTCGGTATACCATTGGAAGATGAGACCCCCAGGTCGGAAGATGGTCAAAATGCTACTGGGGAGGAACAGAGGATGAGTTCAACTAGCCCCAGACATGATGACACAGCTAGCTCAAAGCCGAAAGGACGGCTAGTGGCTGAGGGTCCTGGTGGTGAACGGCGAATCCGATGTTCTAAGGATCAACACACCATTGGAACCTGAAATGTAAGATCTATGAGCCAGGGCAAACTGGATGTGGTTATTGGTGAGATGTCAAGATTAAGATAGACATTTTGGGCATCAGTGAACTGAAATGGACTGGAATGGGCCACTTCACTTCAAATGACCACCAGATCTACTACTGTGGACAAGAGGACCACAGAAGAAATGGAGTAGCCTTCATAATTAATAGTAAAGTGGCTAAAGTAGTGCTTGGATACAATCCAAAAAATGACAGAATGATCTCAATTCGAATTCAGGGCAAGCCATCTAACATCACAGTGATCCAAATATACGCCCCAACCACAGATGCTGAAGAAGCTGAAGTAGAGCAGTTCTATGAGGATCTGCAGCACCTACTGGACAACACGCCTAAAAGAGATGTACTCTTAGTAGATAGAGTGAGGTTGAATGGGCCTTAAGAAGCATTGCTAATAACAACGCAGCAGGAGATGACGGCATCCCAGCTGAACTGTTCAAAATCTTGCAAGATGATGCTGTCAAGGTAATGCATGCTATATGCCAGCAAATTTGGAAAACACAAGAATGGCCATCAGATTGGAAAAAATCAACTTATATTCCCATACCAAAAAAGGGGAACACTAAAGAATGTTCAAACTATCGAACAGTGGCACTGATTTCACATGCCAGTAAGGTAATGCTCAAGATCCTGCAAGGTAGACTTCAGCAATTCATGGAGCGAGAATTGCCAGATGTACAAGCTGGGTTTAGAAAAGGCAGAGGAACTAGAGACCAAATTGCCAATATCCGCTGGATAATGGAAAAAGCCAGGGAGTTTCAGAAAAACATCTATTTCTGTTTTATTGACTATTCTAAAGCCTTTGACTGTGTGGACCATAACAAATTGTGGCAAGTTCTTAGTGGTATGGGGATACCAAGTCATCTTGTCTGCCTCCTGAAGAATCTGTATAACGACCAAGTAGCAACAGTAAGAACAGACCACGTAACAACAGACTGGTTTAAGATTGGGAAAGGAGTACGGCAGGGCTGTATACTCTCACCCTACCTATTCAACTTGTACGCAGAACACATCATGTGACATGCTGGGCTTGAGGAATCCAAGGCTGGAGTTAAAATCACTGGAGGAAACATTAACTATCTCAGATATGCAGATGATACCACTTTGATGGCTGAAAGCGAAGAGGAACTGAGGAGCCTTATGATGAAGGTGAAAGAAGAAAGTGCAAAACCTGGCTTGCAGCTAAAACTCAAAAAAACCAAGAGTATGGCAACCAGCTTGTTTGATAACTGGCAAATAGAGGGAGAAAATGTAGAAGCAGTGAAAGACTTTGTATTCCTAGGTGCAAAGATTACTGCAGATGCTGACTGCAGTCAGGAAATCAGAAGACGCTTAATCCTTGGGAGAAGAGCAATGACAAATCTCGATAAAATAGTTAAGAGCAGAGACATCACACTGACAACAAAGGTCCGCATAGTTAAAGCAATGGTGTTCTCTGTAGTAACATATGGCTGCGAGAGCTGGACCATAAGGAAGGCTGAGAGAAGGAAGATAGATGCTTTTGAACTGTGGTGTTGGAGGAAAATTCTGAGAGTGCCTTGGACTGCAAGAAGATCAAAACAGTCCATACTCCAGGAAATAAAGCCAGACTGCTCACTTGAGGGAATGATATTAAAGGCAAAACTGAAATACTTTGGCCACATCATGAGAAGACAGGACACCCTGGAGAAGATGCTGATGCTGATGCTAGGGAAAGTGGAGGGCAAAAGGAAGAGGGGCCGACCAAGGGCAAGGTGGATGGATGATATTCTAGAGGTGACGGACTCGTCCCTGGGGGAGCTGGGGGTGTTGACGACCAACAGGAAGCTCTGGCGTGGGCTGGTCCATGAAGTCACGAAGAGTCAGAAGTGACTGAACGAATAAACAGCAACCCCGTCTTGCTAGTTCCAATGTGAATTGGTCTTCTGTGTGTTTTTAACTAAAAACAAGAAATGGAGACCCACACAATAATATTTACATAATGTATTGCCTGATATCCCCCAAAGAATGCAAACCACTTTTATCATATTCAGAATATCTGTCTTTATTTTTAAAATCCTTGTACTGAGAGAGCCCCACAGAAATTCATTCAATTCTCCTCTCTTTCTCAGCTAGATAAAATTATACAGCACCAAAGACAAATGAACTAAATTATCAATTATTTTGAATAGGTTGCCAACTGAATGTTTTTTTCTATTTATGATAGCTCCTGATTAGTATGCACATTTTAAGATGCACAATCAGAATGTACATTCATTGGAAAATCCATGAATTGCATATGGAAAACACTGGTTTCACACTAAATCAGTGTTTGAAATTGCTTTTATTTACAGTAGTCTGCCTTAAGTCTGTGTGTATGTGTGTGTGTTTAAAGAATAAGTTTATGTTTCAACCTATGCTACATCTTGATTAAAATAATAGTTCTTAGAATTACTGTACATGGTTGACAGGAGATGAATAAGACACAGAAAAAAATGAATAGAAATCATTCTAGTTTTTCTTTTAGGCTTTTGTACTTCATCATGTAAGTATACATCATCCATCATTAAGCAACAGGTCTGTTCAAAACCCATTATCCATTATTTTATATATAATGAGTTATATCAGATTGTATTATATAAGCCAGCAATCATCTGGCTGTCAGAACAGCAGATTTGCCAGGTATATGCAGGGTAGTACAAATCTCTGTGGGTATTGTTGGGTAAAAGTACTTAATCACCCTACAAATGAACCCTAGTTTTTTAGAACAGAAAAATCGTGCTCTGACCATGCCAAGAAACAGTAAAGAGGAGGCTGGCAAACCAATTCTGGAAAAGCATCTTTTTAAAAAGTCTACTGAATAATGTGTATTCTTCAGAAAGGAATTCATATCCAAGTTACAACTCCCATTGAGCTGGATTGCTGTTTCCAGGTGCCATTTGAATAGCATGTTTCCTGTCATCCAATCTTCAAGTCACCATCATGAGGTTTTGTCATAGTTTGTAATTAATTTATTTTCATGCAGAATTAGGAATGAGAGCCAGTTTTGTTGTAGTGATTAAGACAATGGTCTAGAAATGTGGAGACTGTGAATTCCAGTCCTGCCTTAGGCATGAAGCCAGCCAGGTGACCTTGGGCTAGTCTCTCTCAGCCTAGGAAGGAGACAATGGCAACCCACCTCCAAAATCTTGCCAAGAAAACTTCAGGGACCAGTCCAGGGAGTCGCCAGGAGTCAACATTGACTCGAAGGGACACACCACAAAATTAGGATTACAGTTTCATAGCATTAGCCTTGGGCATTTTCATGTTTCAAACAAAGAATAAAACAATATATATGTCTTTTGATTAAAGCTCATCTTTTTAATCTCACATAGAATTGAGGGCTGGGATGGCATGATGCTTCCTTTGGAATTTGCCAAACTGCAGATTCAAATTGCTTCCCATAAGACTGGTTACAAATTATTAAAAGATAATCTCTGTCAGGCTCCCCAATCAAATGTTTCCAGAGCATCTTATTGGACTCACATCCATCTTCTAGTAACCCATGTCAGACCACGAGTCACCGGCAGGGAGGGGGAGCTGGACTGGAGTGTGAATCATTTTGTTTGGGCTAGATGCTCCCTGACCCAAGGTCAATGGGCAAGAAACCTGGCATGAGGAGGAGGGGCGCATACCTATGGGGGTAGTGGGGGGGAATTAGAAGCTTTTATGAATTTAAATTGTAGAATGTGCGGGAAATGCCATTCGCAGCTTTCATTCTGTACTGGACGCTTCACTTCATTAAATAGATTTATAGGCATTTGCTTATGGGTCGTGATTGAGTTAAAGCTCGAGTGACCAGTCATTGACAATCTCCGCCTAATTCATATTATAGCATTTAAACTGGAACGCACTGTTCAATGACAAGCATCCCCAGTCTTATCTTGAGATACATGAGTAGTTCCTAGAAAGAAGCTATTGATTCATTATCTGCCATCAGATCAGTGCCGACTCTTAGCAATCACATAGACAGAACTTCTCAGGATGATCTGTCCCCACCCTGGTCCTTCAGGTCTTCCAACAGTCCACCTATCACCACTGTAATTGAGTCCTTCCATTTTACTGCTGGTTGTCCTCTTCTTCTCTTTCCTTCCACCTTTCCCAGCATTATAGGCTTCTCTAGAGACCTAGCATTTTGCATAATATATCTCAAGTATAATAATTTGATCCTGGTCATTTGTGCCTTGAATGAGAACTCTGGAATGATTTGTTCAATGATCCATTTGTTTTCTTGGCTGTCCATGGAATTCTCAGGACACTTGTCCAACATAACATTTAAAAATATCATTTTTTTTCTATCCTGCTTCTTCAAAGTCTAACTTTCACTTTCAAAGTGAAAGGAAAAACCATTGCCTGCACAGATTCAATCTTTGTAGGTATAGACATATCCTGGCATCTAAATATCTTTTTCAAAGCCTTCATTGCTACTCTACCAAGTTCTGGTCTGCAGCATTTTGCTTAACTGCTGGCTCATTTACAGTTGATAATTAATCCTAAAAGGCAGCGTCTATCCACCACTTCAATATCTTCACTGTCAATTCTAAGGCTGATTGTTCTACCTGTTGTCATTACTTCGGTCATCTTTGTATTTAATCTTAGTCCCTTTTTCACTGTTCTCCTTGACTTCTAGAGCCTGCAGATCACTTGCATTGTCAGCTATCAGAATATCACAAGTTACTGATGTTTCTTCCTCCAGTTTTAAAACCACACTCACCTTCTTCCAATTCAACTTCCTTCAAAATATATTCCACATATATAGCAGGTTGAATAAATGTATTATTTATTCAATAAATAATTGAATAAAGTACACAGGGGAGAGGAGAGTGTACAGCCTTGTCTCATTCTTTTGCCAGCCTGGAGCCGTTCTGCTTCGCCATGTTCCTGTGTGGCTTCTGTGGCTTCCTGTCCTGTATATGAGTTACACATGAGGACAATGAGAATTTCTGGGATTCACATTTTTCTCAGCATATTCCATGACATGATCAATACAATCAAAGGACTTTCTATAATCCATGAAGCACATGTTGATTTCTTTTTTATATTCTTTAGCTTTCTCGGATATTCAGAATGCATCAGCAATAATGTCTCATGTTCTTCAGCCTTTTCTAATGCCAGCTTGAACATCTTCCTTTCCATGTAAGGCTTTAATCTGCATTGGCTGTTCCTAAGCATTATTTCCTAGCATGTGAAATTAAGAATATTGTACAATAGTTTGCCCAGTCTGTTAAGACTTTTTGGGGGGGGGGGTATTGGTATTGGTACATAGATTGACATTCAATCTCTTGACCTCTAGATTTGCTGGCATACTTTGGTTAGAATCTTTACAGATTCTTCTTCAGGTGCTTACCATACTTCCATCAATTCCTGTAGCTTCCCAATTTCATAATGATTGGAGTGCTGATCTAACTCCATCTTCTAATACTAGGAAGAAACTATTACTTACCCTTAATCATATCCACCACTTTTTTTCATAAAACTTTTATCTCCAAAACTGTAATTCCTGATTAAATATTTTCTGCAAAGTAAAAATTTCCCTGTCTTCACCACATCTCCTCTGTAAAATATGCTTTTTCACTTTATGCTTTGTAGGAAGACTCTGGATTGCAAATCTAATTCTTGCCACTAAATCTTTTCTGCTTTTCCTGCAAGCCTTTCAGAAGGTTTCAGGAAAAGCACTGTTATACACAGTGATTCTATCACACTATTTTCTGACATACAGGTAGTCCTCGCTTACTGACTGCCTTGTTCAGTGACCATTTAAAGTTATGACGGTGCTGAAAAAAATAACTTTATGAACAATGCCTGTATTTATGATCTTCACAACATCCCTCAGTCACATGACCACCATTATAGTCAGTATGCATTGTCCTGTGCCTGTCTTGCTGTTTTCCTTTTTCCCCACTCTTGCAGAGTAGAGTGATTGGAGAGGAAGGGATTATAAGAGAGTAATCAGGCACACAATGGGAAATACAATGGGCTTTATTGCTTTCAACATGTATTTCCCATTGTGTGCCTGCTTACTCTCTTGTAATCCCTTCCTCTCCAATGAATGCAAATACAAACATTAATTCACTTCTTGCTAATTGACCCAGCATTCCAAAGGACAGGGGAATGGTTAGGAGGCACACGAAAGCTGAAGGTGTGAAACTTCTTGTCAGTTTCAAGCAGCTATCACAGCACCTTGGTGAGCATTCCAAAGGGCAGGGGAGTGGGAAAATGGAAAGCACAGTCATGATCACATGATTTCCCACTTAGTGACTGCTTCGCTTAACAACAGTCCTGCCTGTCCCAAACATGGTTGCTAAACAAGGACTACCTGTAACATCAATTAAGATTTCTAGAGAAATGGCTGCATGAAATTATGTAATAAATGCTTTGTTGAAATGTTTTTTTCTGCATATTCTCAGTGTTAACTAAGGATTGTAGCTTGAAGACACTTCAGGCACAGTTACAATCCTTGTCTGAAAAATTTAAAGAGAACACTTTAAGAAGTCAACTTGTTTCTATAATCTACTTATTTTCTTTAAAAAAAAAAAGACAGCCTCTGTATGCCCTTTGTGTTAGATTACTGCCTTTGCTTCTCAGTCTGTCATGATAGAACTGTGTCTTGCTTTACAACATGTTGTCAATATTATTATTGCTATAATATTGCTGTCAATGGGAGCCAGTTTGGTGTAGTGGTTAAGCCACCAGGCTAGAAACCAGGAGATCATCAGTTCTAGTCCTGCTTTAGGCATGAAAGCCAACTGGGTGACTTTGGGCCAGTCACTCTCAGCCCTAGGAAGTAGGCAATGGCAAACCACTTCTGAAAAATCTGTCAAGAAAACTGCGGGGACTAATCCAAGCAGTTGCCAGGAGTCAAAAACTGACTTGAAGACACACACT
This sequence comes from Candoia aspera, assembly GCF_035149785.1. Classification (NCBI taxonomy): domain Eukaryota; kingdom Metazoa; phylum Chordata; class Lepidosauria; order Squamata; family Candoiidae; genus Candoia; species Candoia aspera. Next base: position 159,588,153 of record NC_086155.1, read on the forward strand.
CAGAAAAAAATGCTGTCAATAACTCTAGTGCAGATACTGTTGCTACTACTACTACTAATAATATATTAAATGTATTTGCTGGCCAACTCCCAGTGATTCTGGGTAGTTTACAAATTATTAAAAACATTTAAAAAAACAAAGAAACAACACAGAATATACAAAAACAACATCACAAAAGAAGCAAAAAATGGCAGAGAAAACAGACTTGGATGGGAGGGAAAGAAAACAAACCCAGATGATACTGTTTTGACAGTTTGTCCTCAGACTCAGAAAGATTATTTGAACAAATGAATAGGAACAGCCCCCTTCCTGGAGGCTGCATTCTAAGTTTACATATAGCTATGGGTCACTGGGTCAGTTTTTTGTTTGTGAATTTTTTGGTGGTTGCTTCGCTGTGATAGAAAATATTGTCCTTAATTATCATAGATGAAAAGTAGATATGGCACAGTGACTTATTGTTGCTTTTCCCCTTTAAGGATATCCAGTGAACATTCTCCAAAGCTTCAGATCCGAAGCCACAGTTACCTGAGGGCAGTGAGTGAAGTTTCAATCAATAGGAGTTTGGATAGCTTGGACCCTGCGGCTCTGCTTACCTCTCCTAAGTTCCGTTCCCGGAATGAGAGCTACATGAGGGCAATGAGCACTATTAGTCAGGTGAGTAACATGCTTGTACAAGGCTTTTACCAGTCAGGAGGGACACACAGGGCCACAACTAGGGTCTGTGTCACCCAGGACAAACATGGATTCTATGCCCATTTTGGTGCCCACCCAGTGCTCATTTTGGCGACCCCCCAGCGCAGCGCACATGCCCCTCTTGCCCCCCCCCCCAGTTGCAGCCCTGGGGACACAAATCTAAAACACAGGTGGCTGAGCTACTTTCCCTAGGATGCTGCCTACTTCCTCAGGAGCATAACACCATTCACTGGAGCATAACATTCAAGTGACTCCAATTACAAATTCCTCCTTTCATGCACACCACAGCAACCTAGATGACACCAATTCATACTTTCTGACCTGAATTTTACCTCTTTCATTCATAATCAAACCTATACCTTAACTTCCTTGCATGTACTATATTAATCAGCTTCAATCCACAAGATCAGACTACCTTCATTCAGATGTATTACATCCTTCCTCTTCCTTTTTATCTTAGCGACATAGACATACAGTCTATCTACTGTACTTGTTTTTCCTTTCCTTTTGTCAATTCATAGTCTTCATGATCTTCTCTTAAATTCCAAGTTGCAATCTATACCTATGGTGGTCACCAGATAGGGCCATAGATATTGGTCTCTTCCACCCATTGTGTCATTATTCAATCATTATTCAACCATTATTCAATCATAATCCTTTTTTGTAATATACAGTACCAGTTGGTTCTTGTACATTTTGGCCAGTATGCCATAAATACAACTACAGTCCAATTTTATACTAAGTAGGCTTATGCTATTCTGTACAACCAAGGATCTTTAAGAGACTACATTACAAGCCAACAACTGTTGCCCATATCCTACCAACTCAGGGCAACTCACAAGTTCTTGATTTGATCACTTTTGTTGAATATATCCTGTTTTAAATATTTTAGTTATTTTGATTTTGTGAATGCTGTATCTATCTTGTTTTGTTTTAAAGTGAACGTTTTAAAGGATTTGTTAATTACACTTTTTAAAAATTAGGCTCAATGGGATTGTACTTGTAAGAGAAATTGGAATGTAACAGAAGCATATATTTTAGTCATTGCACATAAAGTTACTATTTCTTGTAATTCTGTGCATGAATTTTGTAGTATTTTATCTGTTTTTGAGTTGTAGAATTAATTTGCTTCCTTTTTAAACAAAGCAATTTTATTTCTGTCCCTGCCACTCATGAAAAATAACTTGAAGTATTCTTACTTCAGAAGACAAAGGGGAAATTATTTGGGCATACATTTCCTTTTATTCTCCAGTGATTTTATATTATCAAGAAAACCCTTTCTGTACCGAGGCAAGCTGGCAATACCATGATTAATTTATTCCTGATTCTACTAATACACCCACCATTGAAAGCTTGAAATCCTGACGTAAAGCAGCTGAAAAGAAAGATACTTATATTTAAGGAATCTTATCCACACACAGAGAACCCCAGGGACTCTTCTATATTCATATAAAATAGTTTCCTCACTAAATCACAAGGAAAGCTATGGATCTCTTAGGATGGATAGTGAAGTCAACAGAATACTGTGACATAATAGGTTATTACATGGTTGGCTTCCATATTGTCTTTGAATATAAATGATCTGTCAGTCTTATTTTGGATTTGAAACTCAATTGTTTAATAGGCTTTTATGTCACTAGTAGCAACTTGCAGCATATAAGTTACTTCAGGGTTTAAGAGGTTCACTGCTGGATCTTAGCAGCATGTTCAGAATTTTATCATTTAGAAGTTAAGGAAAACCTTTGTAAGCAGCAACAGACACCCTGCACCTAATTTTCTTGCATGTTCTTGAACAAATAGAAAACGTTATCTTAGTAATGACTTTCCAACATTTGCATTTTTTCTGTGCAGAAGTCTCTACAGAGACTACTAGCAGTGCTTGTAGTGAAGTCTATAGCATATCAGAGAGGAAAGGCAGAAAGAGACGTACCATGATGGTTTTAAACAGCAGTCCTGCACTGGCCATGGCATCTTATTGCCTCTTAGACAGTACTGTTGCCACTGTTCATTGCCTTGTTGTACTGGAATTTTGCCTTTAAAAAAAAAACCCCGTCTATAGGAAATGAAATCTCTGGGTACATCTTCAGCATTAAAATGTATAAAGATCTTCCAAAATGCAAAGAATAGCAAATATGTGAGAAAAACATATATATTGCATAATGCATCCCATGACAATAGTCATAAGCCAATGTGGAGGACTTGTGTGAGTGATTGACATAAATGTTTGCCTGAAATATAACAAACTCCGTTAGTAATTTGTCTTCAACCACAATATTTTGTCACCTTCTTATTTACTAACCACTCACTATTCTTTAATCATACATTCCCTATATCAGTTTACTGTTTCATTGATTTATTGTATTGATTCCTGTCCCTTTATATAACATGCTTTAAAAAAATCCAGGTGGATTTTTTGGCATCAAGTGCATTCTACGCATTTGACTTAGAAACTTGGCGTAATTGAAGTTTCATGTCTTTCTTTGGTACTTTTGCAATTAATATGGACAGTTTGTATCATGCTGTAGAGAACTGAAAAATAAAGAGATTTCTATTTGTAATGGAACATGAAAATATTCCACTTACAGTATATCCTTATATATTTCAAAAACTTACAAACCCAAGAGGAAATGTTTTATATAACTTCTACCCTATTTTGTGATACTTCACAGTGGGAAAATAAAATTTTGTTCCCTCTTCTTCATGGTGCTACTTGGTGCTGCAAATTGCACTTTCTACTGATTATGATTGGATGTAATTAAACTGCATGCTTTTTGCCTGCAGGTGAGTGAGATGGAAGTAAATGGCCAGTTTGAATCAGTCTGTGAGTCTGTATTCAGCGAACTAGAGTCTCAGGCAGTAGAGGCCCTGGATCTGCCGATGCCTGGGTGTTTCCGCATGAGGAGCCACAGCTATGTGCGAGCAATCGAAAAGGGCTGTTCCCAGGATGATGAATGTCTGTCTTTGAGATCCTCATCTCCACCTCGCACAACCACCACTGTGAGGACCATCCAAAGCAGCACTGGTAGGTTGTCATTGGATTGCTCTCCATTCATACTTTTGAATGTTAAATGTAATCACCTAAATGGCCCTTTTGAACTGTAGAGTCTGTGAATTCTATGATCCTTCATGTCCTATATAGCCACTTGCTTCATTCTTCTTAGATGTCCCTTAAAACTGGTATTGCCTCTCTGTCTTTTGTTGACTGCTGCTGATAATTGTGCATAGTGAGAACACTCTGTGGTTGCTTATGCTCAGACAATTAGTCCTTTTTTAGTAAAACAGGCAGTCCTCGAGTTACAACGGCAATTGGGACCAGGATTGCCATTGCTAAGTGATGTGGTTGTAAAGTGCGATGTTACGTGACCACATTGCTTAGTGACAGTAGTCCCAGTTCCTGTCATAACCCCAGGACCACACAGATCATTAAGCAGGAAGAGGCAAGAGTTCCAGGCAAAGGAGTGGAGGTGGGGGGAATGCTGCAGGTGAGGATGCTGCGGGTGGGCACTGGGGAGCGTGGGCGGGCCAATGGGGGCTGCAAGGAGGCGCTGGGGAACGCGGGTAGGCCGGGGAAGGCTGTGGGCAGGGGGTGCTGTGGGCAGGCATGCGCTATAGACGTGGGTGGGTGGGGAGTGCGGCAGGTGTGCGTGCACTATGGAGTGCAAGCAGCCAAAGGGGTGCTATGGAGTACAAGATCTCTGGGATATTTTACTCTGTAGTAGGGCTCCTCGGCAGAAAAAGCGGCGGGAGCGACTTATGGGAGTGACTTGTGACCTCCCCTGCCAGCTTCCCCATTGACTTTGCATGTGGGAAGCTGGCAGGGAAGGTCGCAAATGGCAATCACATGTCCACGGCTCACTGCAACACTGTACTCACAAGCTGGGTGACTAAGTGCTGGGATCGTGATCGCTTGACCATGGGGATGCTGCGACGGCTGCAACTTTATGGACCAGTTGTAAGTCCCTGCTGTCGTAATTTTGAACAGTCACTGAACAAGTTAAGACAGCTTTTGTAATGGTGTACATGGTAACAACATCACAACAACCTTTTCTTTGCACTTATGATTTTAGATTGCATTTGTGCATCCTGCTTTGCTATTGCTAGGCAAAGGTTTGTTGCTATACAAGATGCAGGTAGACTACTTTTGTGTTGCCATATTGGTAAGACCATCTCTCCAACATTCCTCTATGAACTTGAATTTAACATGCATGCCTCAGTTGCCCATCTGTGAAATAAATTAATCTTATAAAAATAATAACACCATGACTGAGAAAGAAATAAAGAGCCTAAACTTTCACAAATAATATATAGCCTTGGTAGAGATTTGCAAACTAACCAACTAACTAACAAACTATACACACACACACACACACACACACACACACTGTACATATATTCAGAACAGTCCTATATTAAGCATCAATTGTACGAAGTTGAGTCCTTCCAAACAGCCATCTTACAGTCCTGATAAACTGAGTTTCTTCATTATGGTCAATGGCACAATAGAACTGCAGTAAAATACTCAGCTCTTGATGGGCTCTACATACAATAAAATAACATTTTTGCAAATTAACAAATTAAATTAAGAAATTAAATTAAATTAAATTAAAGAATTGAATTGAATTGAATTGAACAAACTACATCATTCTAATCCAACAATAAAAATGAATATAAAATAAATTTGAGTGGCCTGGAATTTAATTACAAGGGGTGCACAAATATACTTACTATGATATCCATTACGTATGGATAGTCCTGAAGGATAAAAAGACATCCTTAAACAGCAGGTGTGGTTGACCATCTCCCTATGACCATCTTCTTGATGGAGAATCAAAGTAGGTACACACTGGGTGACTTGGTAAATGTTTTAAGAAGTTTCAATCATACTGATTTCAGTGGTACAGAACTCACATTCATGATAGGAATTTTCTTCCCTTGGATCATCTTTGTAATTTACATTTAAGGATTTTCTGGTATTCCTACTATAAAACTATAAAATTATGAAGTACAGAATACTCCTATTATTGTTACATTTTGAGCTGACATCAGCATGTTTCTGGATTAATATGTGTGTTAAAGATACATATGGTCTTCTTGGCTATGTCCCCAGTATTTGGAATATCAAGATATCAGGAATCGTGAATGTTCCAGACTTGGCGAAAATAATTATCATACCACCTGATCTGCATCAGTGCATTGCTGCTCTGTGTGGTCTTTCAACATTTGATTCATTGTGGGTTGGTTGTTTTTTTTTTAATATCAATTAGCAAGGAAGACATTTTTTTAATAATAGGGTCTATAATATTATTTTGCATATACCCTAATTTTCCAGATCCTTTGTCATTGTTGTTGTAGTTATTATTTCATTAGTACTTTTTATGTACAGTAGTTCATTTTATTGATTCGTTTAGCAAATAGGCTCCACTAAACAATAGATAAACTGAGTTTTGTTGTAACAATAAATCTTAACAATTTTTTTTAGATAGTCTTTTTTTTTTGGATAAGAACTTTATTATGTTATATTTCAAGTATAGTTAAAATACAAAACAGAAAGTACAGTAAAGATAGAAAATAAAGCTAAAGAAAAAAGAAAAAAACTATAAAAGTGAAAATAGATAGAAAATAGAAACAGAAAGTGACTTCTGACTACCTCCAATACAGATATAACTACAATTTTAAAAAAGTAATCTCTTACCACTAATTAATCCAATTAACATTATTTCTATCACAACAAACCATCTAATCATTAAAAACCCACAATCAAAACTTCATTGTTTTCCAATACAAGCAAGTAATCTAAAAGAGGTTGCAATGAAGAGACAAATCTAGAAACAGTATGATCTCTTATTAAAGCTGTTAACTTCGCCATTTGAGCCAAGTCCATGAGTTTAATAATCCATTCTTCCACTGCAGGTATTTGTGGATCTTTCCACTGTTACATCTTAACAATTTATGAATGACATACTGTAACAATATGTATTTATTTCCGAAACCTAACCGAAATATCTGCATTATTAAAATGTGTAATTGTGCTGGGAATGCATTGATCAGAAACTCCATCGATATGCACTCAGGTTACATGCAGAACAAGAGAAGGAAAGTTCTGGGTGTTTTCCTCATCAAAATAACACAAATATTGGAAGAAGTGAATCTTGATAGTGAATCTTCCCACACTAAGATTTATTGTATGAGGAGGATACTAATGAGGCAGTTTCGAGTTTTGCAAATTTCAGAAGCTATACATGATGAGTACAATGTGATGGCATTAAATCTAAAATGCAACAAAAGCACTTTTAAAAAATCTAGTCTGAAGAAATCATATAATGAACCCAGGGAACAAATCATGTCTTGGACTGCATGAAAAGACAGGCAGAATTGAAGATTCTTTTGACAAATAAAATTTTCCACTAACTTGAATCAGTCTTAAAAGTTTTAGCCTTTTCCTTTAAAAAAAGCTTTAATGAATAATTATCGTCATTATAAATAATCCAAATGCTTAATTTACTCTTCTAGGATTACAGTTTGCATGCAGTAAAAAAAAAATCCTATTTCAAAACCAAGGAATGACAGCACTAGTTTTGATAAAGCTGAAGAACTGAGAGGAGACGGGCCTCTTCAGATAAGCACTGACAGGCCCTGGGGTTCTTTGTGCGTTCTCCCAGTGGTGGTTTAATTAGGCAATTGTGGTTCCTACTGCATCTAGTCAGTTGCTGGCTATTGTGAATTCTGCATTTGTTTTGACTGCTGGAGGTCAGTAGGGCAGCTGGCTTTGAATTTTTTAACTATTTCCCCAAGCCTGATTGCATAGCTTTCCTTTTTTATACCTAATTTTCTTATACCTGGACAATGTACAGCAATCAGTTAATTCAGGCAATTTATGTTATTATGTCCATTTAGCTACTCCTTTGTACACATAAAAGCGCCCCTCCCCCTTATGGCAGAATTCTCTGAAAAGATAAAAATGCCTTCTAGTACTTAATACTCTGTTCCATGGGCTTGCAACTTTCTTAGCCTTTGACATGCTGGGGGTCACAATCCCAAAAGTCAGGATAAGAATGAAATGAAATGAAAAGTGAACAATTAAGTGAAGTTGACATGATTATCCCATGTATTTAATTATTTTTCCCTCTTTTGCACTGAAATTATAATTTGGTGGTAACCTTCAGCCAGACATACCCAAACTCTAGGGAGCAGATGACAACCTGCAGCCACCAGTTCTCTTGTTCTGGTTTAGAACTTTCCCTTGCTTCCCTCCTGATAATCCCTTCCCTTAGTTAGTACCAAGAAAGGAGGGGTTTTTTTTATTTTATAAACCCTTATGGGAGGGGCGTATATATGAGGAGGGGGAATGTCATGGTCTTTATCTGTATCCATATTTCACTTTTGAATACAGGTAGTCCTCGGCCTATGTCCATTCGTTCAGCAACTGTTCAAACTTGCAACAGTGCTGAACAAGAGGGACTTATGAACAGTCCTTGGAGTTCTGGCTGTCACAGCATCCCTGCAGTCACATGACCACAATCCAGGCACTTGGCAGCCAGCTCAGATTTCTGACCGTCACAGCGTCCCATGGTCATGTGATTGCAATTTGTGACCTTCCCTGCCGGCTTCCTACAAGCAAAGTTAGTGGGGAAGCCAGCAGGAAGCTGGAAGTCACAGTCATGTGAGGTTCTGGCTTAACGACCCACGCAGTCCTCACTTAACAATGGCAACCGGAACTGCAGGAACTGGTCACTAAGCAGTGTGGTCACATGACATCACGCTTTACAACCGTGTCACTTAGAAATGGCAATTCCAGTCCCAATTGCCATTGTTAACTGAGTACTACTTGTATTTAATTATGAGTAAAGGAGCAGCTGAAACTCTTTAACACAATGTGTAGCTTAGCCTTTAGTATCAATATAATTAACTTCTAATTTCAGATACAATTTTCTTTCTCTGTTGTTGTTAGGGGAATTTTTTTGAGATAATTCTTACAATTAAATAATCAGTTTCAGCTATATAGCTGAACACTGCATTCAAGACAAAAGTGTATTTCTGATTTCATATAATGGCATTCGATATGCTATAACTATTTCTTTTTCTTTGAATGGGTTTTCTTCTTTTGGACTTTTTGTAATTATTACCAGATTTGGACATTACTTTTTTTCGCATTGCTAAAGAATGCACAAGGATTTTATATGTCATAAATCAGCTCAGATCGAGAACTACCCAGTTCAAGAATCCTGGATCCAATTAAGTAATGTGTAAAAATTGCACAGTGAGGCAGAAAAATAACACAACTGGTGTCATACAAGCAGTTTGTCTCTAGAATAACCTAAAGCTAATTTTATGCAGAATTAATGTCTTTTCATAGAACATGGCTTATGATCAATCAATATCATAGCAGCATTTAAGACTAATTAGCAATTTGGAAATAGATACTATAGTTTTGAAAGTCTATCCTTCATCATACTTTTCTACCATTAACCTGCATATTTGTCTGATGCTGAAAATCATCAGTGCTCAGTTGAGAAAATCATTTTTCAAACTGCCACAAGCATTACTGAAACTCTAAATAAATAATGTCTGTTTTATTTCACTCCTACCACATGCTTCTTAGCCCTAACAAATAACTCCAATAGCTTAGTAAAACAGGCTGTACCATTACAGAAGCTACATAGATTCTTTTTAGCAGGACTTGCTCTTTTACAATATATCCATATGCTTGATAAATATTTTTAACAGTTCTTTCCACCAATATACCTGAATCCACTTAGCTGCCCTGTAATTTCCTGTAAACTGTGCAACAGCTAGATAATTATATTACTATACAAACATTGGAAAATGAATACCTGAAAGCTGGAATTTCATTTAGCAGTTTCCTAATACAGAGATCAATTGTAAGGATGCTTTACAAATTTTTGTTGGGTCATTCAATAATAATCATAGAAATAATCATATCATAGAAATTCATTTCTTATTGTTGCTATTGTCTTAATAATTTGGTGCCTCTTCTCAAAAGTATTAATTTTGGCATAAGCACTTGCTCTATATTTTCTACAGTTAAGACATATGCAAAGAATGGGTTAGTTGCTTAGCAATTTCCATATCACTTTTTAACAAAATACCCAGCTGACTCTCTAGCTTGTTTCTAGTTACTCTTTAAATTGTTTTTTGTTGGTGAATAAAGGAATATCAAAATCCCACTTTTCAAAATCTCTTTTTGCCTCCCTGCTGGTTCATTTCTTTAGTGCTTGTATTTCCTTTGTCCATGTTATGTTCTTATCTGAAAGAAAGTTACTTCTTGACACTGCTCTTTCTTAACACTGCTCATTAAATATGCTGGTAAATCTTTGACTTAGTGGTACCTTTTCTTACCTTTCCGAAAAGCTTCTAGTGATGATAACCCATAACTTGGATAGCTTTAAAAGAAGATTAAATAGATTCATGAATGGCAGGTCTATCAAGAGCTATTAATTTTTAAGACTTTATATTATATTTGGGTCAGGCAGAGCATGCCTATAAGTACAAGTTGTAGGAACAATAGTAATAGGGGTATATTTTCCACCTCCTACTTGTAAATACCTAAGGGGCATCTGGTTGGTCACTCTAAGAAACAAAATTTTGGCCCTGTCCTGATCCAGTAGGGCTTCTCTTATTTCTACCATTGTGACTTTAACATCAGGCATTCTAGACAGATCCTCCAGTCAATTTCCTCTTTATCCAACTTGTCTTGGGGGTGGTGTGGTAATTTTTTTTTCTTTTTAAATCAAATGTGGCCTATGCTTGATTTCCATTACAGCTGTTCACTAAGATGACTGCATTTTGTAATTGTTTCCAATCAATTCACCAATATTCACATCTTTCCCTTGATGTTAGGGCTGACAATCCCAATTAATAGCATTACCAATCTTAGGATTGCCCTTCAAACTATTCACAAATATGACTGAACACTTCTAAAATTCTTCAGTAAGATATTTAAATGAGAGTTTATTTATTATTGTTAACCGTTTAGTAAGTCTGTGTATTATACTCAGAGGTTCTACACTATTTCCCTACATTAGAGCAACACAATAGGGGCTTTCCCCTGTTTCATCAGTTCAATAATTCTCAGTTCAATATTCCAACATTATATATTTATTTATCTGTTGAAATCTATATTGAACAATTTCAAATCTCTTAAATATATATTTATGTAACAAGGCTAAAAACTAATTTCCCCACTGAGCTGTTATGGATAGTTGGATACAGATATTATTAAGCAGTTCTCAGAAATAACTTTTTCATTTAATTTTATTCTACTATAAAGTAAAACCTCAGTGATAACTCATAACAAAAACAGCCTCTGAATTTCAGGAATCATAAGCACATTTTATTGTTTTACGTTGAATCTTCACTATAGCTAGGACTACCTCTTCAGAGCTGCAAAATGCTGCAAGACCACCAGAAGGCAGCAGAGAGATATATAATAGTCTCTTGGCTGCCATCTAATAGTCATCCAGACATGGCAACCCAGATTTGGGAGTCTAATATAGTATCTGGCATAATTTGAGCTGTCTCAGATTACTGCTATAAAAATAAAGCGCTTTTTTTTTAAGTAAAGCAGTGAAGAAACAATCTAAAGTTACTGCTTTATTACATTATTAAGTGTAATGTTATCATTTAAGCTGGAAATGTTCCTAGTTAAAATCATAACAGGTAGGCAGTAGAAGCATTTTACAGGATATATTTTACAGGATTTGGATCCTGCCTGCACATCCCAACTCTGGTCAGGTAGCAACATAAAACAATAAATTTACACCCCAAAAGTTACCATTATGTAAATTAACTATAAATAGTTAAATTAGCATAAGCGTTAAGAGGACCCCATGCTACAAGGATCTCCAGGCCCAAATTCACTACAGAAAACCTGGCCCTTGCCAATTGCCAGAGAGGGAACTGCCACCAACAAATTCTGCTTTCAGGCTTCTATCTCTATAATCTCTTAAGAAGGAGGGACCTGAAGGACCCTTTGCTGGCAGACTAAACAAAATGATGTAGTAACTGATGTAGTAGTTAGAGGGATAGATTATTTTGGGGAAGAGTCAGATCCAGTTTTCCCACTCCAACATGAAAATCCCTGGGTGAGCCTAAATGCATTAGAATGACAGGATAAGCTGTAAGCATGATTGATTGGCAAATACGGTCATTCACACACCCTCTAGTCCATCCACCTAAGGTGCACAACTAGGAAACTGTAATCTCAATTTGTCTTAATTAACCTAACCATATGATTTATAGAGTAATTCTAAGTGCCACTAACCATGGCACATCCCTGTGGCTTAGGATTTGTTTATAGGAATACTTTCTAATTAAAAAGTATTAGAAGTACTTGCAAATGACATGCTAAACTTCAGCTGAACTCTGTAGATTGTTTCCTGGTCATGCCAGTCAGGAAAGGAGATTCACTAATATGTCTGTTTATGGATTATTATGAAGTGGATTTCATAAAATTGGTTTGCTGTGCATTAAATGAGAATGAGAAAAAACACTGTGAACTTCATAGAATAAAAATCTATTAGTGTTAACTAAAGGTTGATCAACAGTTCCCCTGATTTATGTATAAGTTAACCCTGTGACATAAATTTAATAAATAAATAATAAAACAATAAGTTAACCTTACCTTCATATCTATTGTATATAGTGTTAATTACAGCAGGCTTTGTCATTTGAGGGTCTTCTATTAAAGTCAACCATTCAGACATATAATTTTTTACCACCCCCATATGCAACTGTAACTTTTGCTGCCCTATTTATATCCCGTCTTCCTAAATAAATATGAAATCAAGTTCTGTTGAAATTAATTAATCACTGTTTGCATGTGAATGGGTTAGGAAAGGCACCATCCTATTTATCCAAAGGCAGGATGCTGCAGCTGCTGCTTTTGGTCATACTGTGATGATCTTCCCTTTTTTCAGGAAACAGAATTTTATATTTTGGTTGTCTTGAGGACTTCTTAAAAATGTGTTTTGTCTTTTGTAAACCATGCTCAGATAGAGAATATGTTGACTCTCCTTAATTATCAACAGTTCAGGCTTGGAATAGTTTTCATGTACCAGATGTTACAAAGACAAAAGCATCCCACTTTTAGCTAAGACGATGAGAAGGATTTAGGATAAGAAGGAAATAGTAAAATGGGACAGACCTTGTATAGGCCTCTTGATATCTTTCTCATAAACATATCAATTGTTTCTATTAATCTGAAGCTTTCATTTGTTTCTTTGTCAGCAAAGCTTCAAGATCACGGTTTTAATATAGCTTTATGTCTCTGTTAAAATTTCTGAGCTCTTTGTTCTTCGCTTATATACACTCTGGACTAAATTACATAAAATCATTTTTAATTATAGAGTGTCCTTCCACAGAGCTAATAGCTGAACTCTATTCTTGTGACCATGGACGTCTGCAGGAGGGGGCAAACAGTAAAATGAGTGTTGCAGTACTGCAATGCATCTCTGCCTCTTTTCTATATGTGTCATGACATCACACATGTGTACATATTGGGTGGAGCTTGCATTATGACGCCTGTTTCATCATTCCAACAAAAAGGTCTGTGGATACCTCTGCTTCTAACCTTTTTGATTTTTCTCAAAATTAAAATATTATCACTTGAGATTGAAGCATACAATGTGTAATATCCATCAGTATCAGACTAAGAAAAGAGATAGTACATAAAACCTCTGTCTCATGATAACCATATACGATCCCTGATTTATATTCCTGAAGTTTATACTGTACTGTCTGATGCCCTCCAGATCTGTTAGGATTACAAATCCAAAATTCAATCCAGAAATTGTCCATGATAATTTTTTTGATTCAGCTCAGTAACTTATGAAAGTACAAGTCCTTTCTGTGTATAGATAGCCTGTATTTTACTAATTCCAAATTGGGTTCAGAAAAACTGGGCTATTTTGGACTTCCAGGGAAGAAATGGCAAACTTAAGATGGCTCCTCGAAAAGTGGAGCCAACGATTGCAACAGAATGAAGAGCCAGCGAGTAGACTGGCTCTTTGATAATTCCTCTCAGACAAGGAGAGGACTTCAGGTTGCCCATATGTGCTCCAGACAGTTGCTCCTCATGAGGAGACTGCAAGACAGCAGTCTCTGGCAGGTTTAGAGCTCTGGAAGATGAGGGAATAGCCATCATGCTCAAACTGGTGTTGGCGCCTTTGAAAAGACAATAAGTTTGCATATTTCCTTTTCTAATCACTTTCAGAAATTGCTTGTTAACAGCTTTTCATTTATTAGGAACCTTTGGATCAACCAGTTCTACAGCACTGGGTGAGTTTCCTTCGATCCTTAGTAAAATGAGTTTTAACTACAAGTTTAGGAACTTTTTTTTAATAAACAGCAAAAGGGTGATTAAAACTTTGATTTTAAAAAGTTACAAATGGACTAAGATAAATTTGAAATAAGATTTTGGAATTAATTATAAAGAATCCTTCCAGTGGGAAAATACTTTTGTTTTGAAACATAAGATTTTAAAAACTGGACACTAGAGGAAACTAAAGGGAACTACAGTAAAGATTACAATTAAAGGAGAAGAATAATTAAACTTGATTTATAATTACAGAATGAAGCAAAATATTTTAACATTGGACATATTGAAGGATATATTTGAACAATGGACCCAGAAGTTAATTTTACAAGTGTCTGCTTCTATAGATAGACTGTGTCTAAAAGATGTTATGGAAGAGGAGCAAGTTCTACCTGACAAGAGTAAGACTGAGTTGAAAGTGAATTTCTACAAGAATGACATGAAAAAAAGATGTTACACTGGACATACAAAAGAAAATGGCTGATGTCTTATACAAACAACAAATTAAGAGAGTGACCTGGATAATTTTCCTATATTGGATTTACAAAAGAGGTTGTTACAGTTTTGAAGAATTTTGTGAGAAGGGACAAAGAAAAAATGAAAAGAAATCAAGTTCAATAACATTATTTCAAAGGACTAAAGATTAAGATTGTTAGAAGTAAAAGGAAGGAATATAAAGTTAGTTTATTTGATCAAGGTTAAAATAGATGTTTACCTCTGATAACCCTTAATGGACTTTTGCTGACATCAGGACTGAAAGGATGACACTTTATGGATTTGTTTATAGATGGGGTGTGGGAAGAATGGCTCAGTTGTGTATTTAAGAGAAAGTGAAAAATTACTAAAATTGTTTATACTTGTGATAAAGGTGGGAAATCACTTCTTTATAGATTTCTTTCTTTTTACTATATTCTTATTTTTCTTTTCTATTTCTCTTTCTATTTTTTCCCCTTTCCCTTTCTTTTCTGCACCTTCTACTCTTTTTATTCTATTTTTTTCAGTTTGTGTTAGTTTTTACTGTTGTAATTATAATCTTTAATAAAATTACTGTTAAAAAAAGAAAAACTGGGCTATTTTTTAAAGAACACAAAACAACAGCTCTGTTTAACTGAAACCTTGTTCAGTTCACATCATACATATCCATCTACTGCTGCATTTCTTCAAGCTTCTTCATTCCCCATTATCTTTATTGCTGCTCAGTATTCATGGACTACAGGAAGGAGAAAATGACCATCCCAGGCTGATTGGGGTATCAACAACAAGGCCTGTTGGAGCATCTGGATGCTGATGCCACTTTCTTGGTTTTTTTTTTAAATATATATAGTTAGTGTAGATAAGAACTGATATAAGAATAATAAGATTTTATTATTTTTCTTTTAAATGTATTTTAAAAATAAAATGGCATGTATTTATGAGTAATAAAAGACAGTCAGAGAGGAGTCTCAGCCCCTGACGACTATCAAGACTTAATAAGACCATTAAGATCTGTATCTAAAATTACCTAGCAGTCTTTGAGTTCTAATATCTGGCATGCAACTAAAACCACATGCAGAGCACCAGCAGTTCTGCAAATGTGATAGTCCCACCTGTCTGTAGCTCTGATGTGCTGCCAAAGCAAAGAGACATTTTCAGAGAAAAGGGAAAAAGAGAGAGAGAGACAGAAAAGGCAACGTCTTATCTGTCTAGAACTGTCAGAACAGGAAAAAAAAATGAGTCATCAAACTTGGGGGGTTAAGAGAGGATTTTAATTCACCTCTAGATTTCAGTGAAAGCCAGAGAAGAACATTGAATTTTTATTAACAACATTACAAAGGGCATAAACATTCTTATTTCCAAACAAGGATATTTCAGCTGGCCCCATCTAAGAAGCAAATTTTTTTATGAGAGGTTTATTTCCAGTTCTGAATCTGTAGTCCTGGGGAAACCACAAAACAGAATCCAACACATAATTTTCAGCTCTGAAATCTCTGGGTCTAGTCTAATTTTCAATATAACAAAGGAATCTCCTCTGTATTCCCTACTATGCTGTTTTATTCTTTTGATATCTTCAACTACTTCTTACTTCCCTTTCATTTTGGCATGTAGTAATAATCAGAGATAATTATTTTTTACAAGAATCTAATGCAGTATTTCTCAACCTTGGCAACTTTAAGACATGTGGATTTCAACTACCAAAATTCCCCTGCCTTGTGTACAGAAATGCTACTGTTGAATAGCAATTGCTTTGTGGCTAAAGAAACACTGTCTTTTACCTCCCATTTCCTTACTACAGTGTAGTTAAAATTCTGATTTTTGAGAAATAAAAATATTTGGAATAAGCATTTTGTCTTTGGGAAGGGCCAGTCTGAAATGTTTTAGCCCCAAAGAACAATATTCTGTCTTTATTATATTCTCAGATGGTGATTAAAATGTGCCATTTTAAGAAAGGTTTGAAGAAACTATTTGAGAGTTAATCATAATGTCCCAAAATCAAACTGGATTTTACTTAATGAATTGCCAAGTAACTTTTCAACAAGTAACTAAATCTTACTGAAAGATTTTTCCTTCATTACCTTCTTTCTGTGGCCGTTACTCTGTAGTGGGCTCCTTTCTCTTTTATCTAGTCGTTTTCTAGGTGGCATCTCTTCCCCGCATCTTCCAAGGTCACCCTCACATTCCATCACACCTAGTCAGCATCTCTTTGCCCCATTTCTCAAGGTCTTTCTCACATGGATCTGTAATTTTATTAATACTGATTGGAGGGAAGGGATTTATTTTGAGCCATAACTGCTTCAGTCAATGCAGCCAAAGGCTAGCAGAAGTCCACAAATAATTTCTTGTCTGTGATGTCAACATACTACTTTATCAAATCGGTCAGTAGAAAGCAGTGGGCTATGGTAGAGTAACCAGATTGTAATCCACTTGTTCTTCAACAAGAACACTGTTGTTCAGTGCCTCAACTAGGGTTTGTGTCACCTGGGGCAAACATGGATTCCACACCCATTTTGGCGCCCCTGCAGCACTCATTTTGGTGCCCCCCCAGCGCAGTGCCCAGGGCACATGCCCCACTTGCCCCCCCCCCTAGTTGTGGCCCTGCTGTTGTTAACAATCCAGTGTTCCAATTTATGAAGAAGATGCTTAACGAAAAGCTTGGCTATAATGTCAGTGAGACTAATTGGCTTATAATTAGCTGAAAAATTTTGATTGCCCTTCTAAAAGATTGCAATCACAGTGTTTAAATTCCAGCTTTCTGGTAGATGGCCTGTAGAGCTAATAGTTAAAATGTTTGACTGAAACAAGCTTCCACCATTCTGGATTATCTTTAAATAAGTCCCCATGAATGAATGGGGCTTTGTTGGAAGGCAAGGCTTTTATCAGTAACTCAGCCTCTTTCCCCAGGATGGATGACCATGGCTGTATGTCACCAAGCTCTGAAGCCAGATTTGTTCTAGTAGAGTCAAGTAAGGCAACATGTAAAAGTGGAAACATCACTCTCAGTTTGACTTAGATGGATTTGGGTACCAAGCCTTGTGCATTAGGGAAAATTGGCAGGACCATGCGAAGTCGCTAGTTCAGCCAGGAATGAAGTAGGCACAGCAGAAGATATTTCTGGGGACCAGTGTACATGTATACATTACATCCCCCTTAAATGGGCCCTAGTCACTACTGCAAATGGTCTCCACACACTTTTTTTTTGAAGTCTCTGAGAACTGAATGTTTTTCACTGTAACGCTTCCAATTGTGTGCAATAGAGG
Source organism: Candoia aspera (assembly GCF_035149785.1). Lineage (NCBI taxonomy): Eukaryota > Metazoa > Chordata > Lepidosauria > Squamata > Candoiidae > Candoia > Candoia aspera. The sequence continues at coordinate 159,605,913 of NC_086155.1, forward strand.
GCAAAACAGGAAAATGATCTGTAGTATAAACATAAAGGTAATGCTCAAAATTCAGTTGCAGACTATGTAGCTGTTTATCCCTATACACACACACACACACACACACACACACACATACACACACACACATACACACAAACTCACACACTCACACACACGCTTACAGTTTAAGACAGATTTGTTTTTGCTGAAACCGAAGAAATGGCAATTATAATAATTATTAATGAATTATTAATTTCTACCTAAAACTAATTTAAAAAGAAAAGAAAAACCTTAGTATCCTTCATTCATCAATCCCTTTCTCTAACAATTCAATTTAGGATGTTTTACACTTTTTTCTTATGTAACTGGAACATAGCCCAGCTGCAGAATCCCAAGTAATTCCTAGTAAGCTGAGGGCAACTACCCTTGCTTTTTTCATTTTCCTTTTATTTAGTTACATTCTGTCCTGTCTTACGATGGTTGTAGCGTCCTGCGGTCACATGATCGTGATTTAAAACCTTCCCTGCCGGCTTCGCACAAGCAAAGTCAATGGAGAAGCCAGCAGGGAAGGTCACAAGTTACTCGGGTAAGTGAGGAAGGTGCCACCCATGCACCCTCCCCAAGCCTTGCTGCACTCACACCACACTTCCCTGTCCATTCGCACAGCCTCCCTGGTCCCTCAGGCATCCTCTCATACCTTCTCCCACCTAGCAGCAGCCACTTCAAGCCCCACTGTGCTCACGCTGCACCTCTCCTGCCACTCGCACACCCTCGCCCATGCTCTCCCACTTGGCAGTAGCCACCCCAAGCCCTGCTGCACTCATGCCACTCCTCCCCAGCCGCCCATGCACCCCCTTGCTCCCTCTCCCAGCCAGCAGCAACCACTTACCTCCCTGCCGGCCTGCTTCCAAGCCACCCGGGACTTGCAACTTCCTGCCAGGTTCCCACTGACTTTGGTTGTTGGAAGCTGGCAGGAAGTTGCTAGGAGGTGCTCACTTAACAACCCATGATCCTTGCTTAATGGCAATGGAACTGCAGGGATTGCTGCGGTCACTAAGCAATGCAATCAGGTGACATCACAGTTTATGATCTCATCACTCAGCAATGGAAGTTCCAGTCACAATTGCTGTCATAACTCTAGGACTACCTGTAGAATGCTAGAAAAAATGCTAATTTTCAACATTTCAATGCATTCTTTAATAAAATTGGTATAAGAGAAAAAAATGCAAATACAAAAAATTATTGAAAACTAAAGATGGGTGTGGCAGTGAAAAAGCAAAGGGCATAATAGTTTGGGGAAAATACTCTGGGGCCCCCCTTCCCTTGGTGCTCTAAGCACTTGCTTATTTTGCTTAAAGGTTATTCCAGGGCTGGTAATCTGTAAAATGGAATATAGTTATCCTTCTATCTTTTCTTTTCTCCAACTGTTATAATGCTGTTTTCTGATTTTTTTTTTAATGTATGAAAAGCATACCTGGCAGGAGATCCAATTTTTATACAGAGAATTATTTTAAAATGAAATTTCAGGAAAATTGCTTGCAAATATTGTAGGAAAGTACCCCAAAAGTGAATATATAATGCATTTAAATTTTGGCATAAGCTTTTTAAAAACAGTCCTAAACTAATGTAGAAATAGGATGGTACTATCTTGTGCTTAGGAAAAAAAATAGAAAGAAAAAAAGGCAGATTTACCCATCCCTGCTTGAGAGGAATTTCTGGAATAAGCTACTCTTGTACTATTAAAAAATGTTTTGACAGTCTTGAAGTCCATGAAAAGACCCTTTTTATAAGGAAATGTGAAAACACTGCTCATGAATCAAAAGGAACAAACCTCTTATGCTAATATAAATAGATCTGGCACTGAAGTAAAGATACTTGAGAATTTTCTTCCAAAGTGAATGCTATTGCTTAAATTATTTCAAAACTATAAGTAATTAAGTAGTTCTATAAACTCAAAACAAAAAGCAGTAGATCTAAGTGCATTAGAAAGCCTGCACTGATTGCAACCATGATAACAATAATCCCATTTTCTTGGGTAGAGAGCACGACTGATCTGGTGTCTCTTTGGCCTTCTTTCTTCCTGCCCTGCATATTCTGATTCATTGTGAGGTTTGCATGTCTTGTTGTTTGCCAGTAGATTCCCAGGAAGCCAGCGAGCCAACTGGCCTTGAAAAGTGTTTGCTCTTTACAAAATATCCTGGAACTTTCAATTCAAAAATAATCAGTTGTTTGTAATGAAAAATATATATACTACTTATAATTCTTAGTCTGCTTTTTCTATTGTATAGTATTGCCTCCTTCTCCAAAGGCACTCAGCATTTTTATTTTTAAAAAATAATGTTGGTGTCTGGTTAAGGTATCGAGACATTTTAACAAACTAAATTATATTTGAGGCTAGTCATTTCCTATTTAAATCTTTTTAATTAATATAATCTTTAATTAGATCAAGGGAACTAGAGAACCTGGCAGTCCCAAGGGAGATATTTATGGGCCCAGTAATGCCCGCAGGAACAACAGTAACAAAATTTGAATAATAAATAAATAAAAATCAATTAATTAATTCAGCTGAAAAGTAGTAGGGTTAGGCTGAAAAGTAGTAAATTCTCCATTTTTCACTTGGCAATACTCAATATCCCTGCAACATTCCAATGTCAGAAGGTATCACTGTGTAAATTAAGAGTGCACAACCTTAACTGAGGATAATTGTGTACTCTGAAAGAAACATGCATATGTCTTATGATATATATACATGTATTTTTAAGTGGTAGTTATGTAAAAAAACCCCACAAAAGTACTGGAAAGAATACAAAATATTATACCAAAAAAAAAAAGAAAACTTTGAACTAAAACATCAAATATATCTACTAGGGATTGTTCCAGAAGGCATAAACAAGAGATATCATAATTTATTAAGATACTTGTTAATAGCCACAAGGATAAATATGGCAAAACAATGGGCAATTCATTAGGACTTGCCTAGTCAGAGTCCAACTCTGAGTGAATCTAAGTGACTTCGTCTGCCAGATAGCATGAATATTCCTCACCACTGCCGTGGAGATGAATCTGTGACCCAAGCCCCCCCGCCACCAATAAGGAGCGGGTCACCCTAAACAGGGCCACTGGGCAGCTGTCAGCAAATGCAATAAGGGTGGAGAAATAGTGACATTTCACCATCTTTATTGCCATGATGTAGGCCCAAATATGGGCTCTACTTGTGTTGGATTTGCTCTTTGTCTTTCTCCAACAGCACTCTGGATGTTGCTTCTGGTGTTTCATCTCTCGGAGCTCTTCAGAAACCAAGGAGCACCCCAAGATAGGGTAACAGAGAGAGGCCGCATAGGGGCAATTTAGTTCATGGCCTCTGTCACATGCCTATAACAGGCTGCAGCCAAGGCCTCGGCCAAAGTGCCTGACAGGTCCTTGGGAAAACCTCCCAAGCTTCCTCTGGAACCCAACAGGGTCCATCAGTCACCTGGGGTAGGTCAGCTGAAGAGGCTGTCTCTCCCTGCAGAGGTGGGCCTATTGTCTATCCAAGTACACTTATGAACCTGCATAAATGAGGCATGCACAATGATTGATTAAAAACATAGTACTAACATAACTCTTGAGGCTAATTCAGCAATTAAAAGATTATTGCTACACTGAGTCTATTTACACATGACAAAACCGATCAAATTGGACCAATTATTTTTTATCTAAGAGCAAAACCTTTGACCCTTACCAAAAAAGCCTTAATCAGACTGGTTTCAGAATCATTACATTTTCTTCATATTTTTGATGTAGTCATTTATAAGAGAAAAGTGTGCCTCCTGAAGGTTTATGCAATTTTATTAAAATGGTTTCCCTGTGTTGGGAAACGTATTTTCAGTATCAGGATATTAAGTATATACGTTTTTGTATTGTGGTATTTTCTTGCTCCAGTTTTTTGCTGCCTTTTTAGAACATTTTTAAAATTAAAGTAGAGGATGAAAGAGTGGTAGTCAATTCTTAATATGCCATTGGCTTAATCTTGCCATCAAAGGTTTATTATTAAGATTACCATATCTGGGCTGCAAAAGTCTGCACAACCTCTAGATGGTAGCAAAGTGGTACAGAATATTCTAACCATTTGCTGCCATATAATGGTTGGCCAGAGTCTTGTAGACTGGATATAGTCGTCCTATTTAAGAACTTCAGTTCTTTTCTAGGCTGTTGAATGTGACTTAAGTTTTTATTGATTTTGTCAGTCAATGTTTTAATAATATTAGGAGTGCTTGTGGATTTAAATGAATTAACCTGGTTTCTGGATAAATGAGTAGAATGGTATCCAGATATCATAGTATTTTCAAGGCCTGGAAATAAAGTTATAATTGTAGTTAAACACTAGAGGGAGATATTGTTCTTTTGAAAAATTTAGCAGAAGAGCTTTGAAGATTAAAGAACAGAATTATATTGTGCTTGATTTTGTCATTAGAAAAAACTATAGGCTTTACCACAGATTATGCAGGGCAAATATTGTTTCTACCAAAAGTACATATGGAAGAGGAGACAGATCCAGATCACTGGTCATATAACTCCATCATACCTTGGGTTAAAGACATTCATTTTACATGCATGTATATATGTACACACATTATTGTAGATGTATGGTATCTTGAAGCCTGGTCATATCAACCTGATGCTATCAAGTAGCTAAGAACTGCCTTGTACTTTCCTCTCATTCCATCAGATTGTATTATTGATCTTTTCATTCTGATCCATTCTGGGATTCATTCTCAAAGGTATTAAATCAAATCCTTTCCACTCTATCACATATCAGCAAGTACAGTACATTTGTACAAAATAGTTTGGAGAGGTCTTTAAGAACCACCTATCCAAACCCTCTGCTTAAATGCTGAGTTACTACATTGTCTTGAAACTCAATGCAGCCAATTTGAAGGATTCCCCACTTCACTTTCATACATGCCCAAGCTGACATGACACTGCTTCTTGAATTACTAAAGTGAAACAGACAGATTTGATTACCCGTGAAGCAATTTTGAGCTTTCAGCCATGTTTATGATCTGTTTATCATGGTTCTGGAGTACCTTAGGTCTGCATTTAGTCTCTAAATCAATGTTTTTCAAACTTGGCAACTTTAAGATGTGTGGACTTCAACTCCGAGAATTCCCCAGCATGTAAGCTGTGGAATTCTGAGAGTTGAAGTCCACACATCTTAAAGTTGCCAAGTTTGAAAAACACTGCTCTAAATCATCACTGCAAGAACCTATTGTGTCAGAACCCACTGAGATGTGTGATAGAAAACTGTCTGTAGATTGAATGATTAAATATGGGTATTTTCCTTGAAGCAATTTGTCTTTTTTTTATTTAAAGTCATATTAAGTACCACAATAGTCAATAGTCAGTAAGTACCTCGTATCTTCTTCAGCAAAGGATCGTTACCTTGTCGTGGTGCTGGAGCTTGAGCACCTCAATGATGCCATGAGCTAAACCGTGAAGGGCCACCCAAGACGGGAAGGTCATGACAGAGAGGTCAGACTAAATGCGATCCCTGGGGAAGGTAATTGCAACCCACCCCAGTATTCTTGCCGTGAAAACTCAATGGATCAGTACAACCAGAGATATGTTGGTATACCATCAGAAGATGAGAACCCCAGGTCAGAAGATGGTCAAAATGCTACTGGGGAGGAACAGAGGATGAGCTCAACTAGCCCCAGACGTGATGACGCAGCTAGCTCAAAGCCGAAAGGACGGCTAGTGGCCGACGGTGCTGGTGGTGAACGGCGAATCCGATGTTCTAAGGATCAACACACCATTGGAACCTGGAATGTAAGATCTATGAGCCAGGGCAAATTGGATGTGGTTATTGGTGAGATGTCAAGATTAAAGATAGACATTTTGGGTGTCAGTGAACTGAAATGGACTGGAATGGGCCACTTCACATCAAATGACCACCAGATCTACTACTGTGGACAAGAGGACCACAGAAGAAATGGAGTAGCCTTCATAATTAATAGTAAAGTGGCTAAAGCAGTGCTTGGATACAATCCAAAAAACGACAGAATGATCTCAATTCGAATTCAGGGCAAGCCATCTAACATCACAGTGATCCAAATATACGCCCCAACCACAAATGCTGAAGAAGCTGAAGTAGAGCAGTTCTATGAGGATCTGCAGCACCTACTGGACAACACGCCTAAAAGAGATGTTATTTTCATCACAGGAGACTGGAATGCTAAGGTGGGCAGTCAAATGACACCTGGAATTACAGGTAAGTATGGCCTGGGAGAACAAAACGAAGCAGGACATAGGCTGATAGAATTTTGCCAAGACAATTCACTCTGCATAACAAACACTCTCTTCCAACAACCTAAGAGACGGCTTTATACATGGACTTCACCAGATGGACAACACCGAAATCAGATTGACTACATCCTTTGCAGCCAAAGGTGGCGGACATCTGTACAGTCGGTAAAAACAAGACCTGGAGCTGACTGTAGTTCAGATCACGAACTTCTTCTTGCACAATTTAGGATCAGACTAAAGAGATTAGGGAAGACCCACAGATCAGCTAGATATGAGCTCACTAATATTCCTAAGGAATATGCAGTGGAGGTGAAGAATAGATTTAAGGGACTGGACTTAGTAGATAGGGTCCCGGAAGAACTCTGGACAGAAGTTCACAGCATTGTTCAGGAGGCGGCAACAAAATACATCCCAAAGAAAGAGAAAACCAAGAAGGCAAAATGGCTGTCTGCTCAGACACTAGAAGTAGCCCAAGAAAGAAGGAAAGCAAAAGGCAACAGTGATAGGGGGAGATATGCACAATTAAATGCAAAATTCCAGAGGTTAGCCAGAAGAGATAAGGAATTATTTTTAAACAAGCAATGTGCGGAAGTGGAAGAAGACAATAGAATAGGAAGGACAAGAGACCTCTTCCAGAAAATTAGAAACATTGGAGGTAAATTCCAGGCAAAAATGGGTATGATCAAAAACAAAGATGGCAAGGACCTAGCAGAAGAAGAAGAGATCAAGAAAAGGTGGCAAGAATATACAGAAGACCTGTATAGGAAGGATAACAATATCAGGGATAGCTTCGACGGTGTGGTCAGTGAGCTAGAGCCAGACATCCTGAAGAGTGAGGTTGAGTGGGCCTTAAGAAGCATTGCTAATAACAAGGCAGCAGGAGACAACGGCATCCCAGCTGAAGTGTTCAAAATCTTGCAAGATGATGCTGTCAAGGTAATGCATGCTATATGCCAGCAAATTTGGAAAACACAAGAATGGCCATCAGACTGGAAAAAATCAACTTATATCCCCATACCAAAAAAGGGGAACACTAAAGAATGTTCAAACTATTGAACAGTGGCACTGATTTCACATGCCAGTAAGGTAATGCTCAAGATCCTGCAAGGTAGACTTCAGCAATTCATGGAGCGAGAATTGCCAGATGTACAAGCTGGGTTTAGAAAAGGCAGAGGAACTAGAGACCAAATTGCCAATATCCGCTGGATAATGGAAAAAGCCAGGGAGTTTCAGAAAAACATCTATTTCTGTTTTATTGACTATTCTAAAGCCTTTGACTGTGTGGACCATAACAAATTGTGGCAAGTTCTTAGTGGTATGGGGATACCAAGTCATCTTGGCTGCCTCCTGAAGAATCTGTATAATGACCAAGTAGCAACAGTAAGAACTGACCACGGAACAACGGACTGGTTTAAGATTGGGAAAGGAGTACGGCAGGGCTGTATACTCTCACCCTACCTATTCAACTTGTATGCAGAACACATCATGCGACAAGCTGGCCTTGAGGAATCCAAGGCTGGAGTTAAAATCTCTGGAAGAAACATTAACAATCTCAGATATGCAGATGATACCACTTTGATGGCTGAAAGTGAAGAGGAACTGAGGAGCCTTATGATGAAGGTGAAAGAAGAAAGTGCAAAAGCTGGCTTGCAGCTAAAATTCAAAAAAACCAAGATTATGGCAACCAGCTTGATTGATAACTGGCAAATAGAGAGAGAAAATGTAGAAGCAGTGAAAGACTTTGTATTTCTAGGTGCAAAGATTACTGCAGATGCTGACTGCAGTCAGGAAATCAGAAGACGCTTAATCCTTGGGAGAAGAGCAATGACAAATCTCGATAAAATAGTTAAGAGCAGAGACATCACACTGACAACAAAGGTCCGCATAGTTAAAGCAATGGTGTTCTCTGTAGTAACATATGGCTGCGAGAGCTGGACCATAAGGAAGGCTGAGAGAAGGAAGATCGATGCTTTTGAACTGTGGTGTTGGAGGAAAATTCTGAGAGTGCCTTGGACTGCAAGAAGATCAAACCAGTCCATCCTCCAGGAAATAAAGCCAGACTGCTCACTGGAGGGAATGATATTAAAGGCAAAACTGAAATACTTTGGCCACATAATGAGAAGACAGGACAGCCTGGAGAAGATGTTGATGCTAGGGAGAGTGGAAGGCAAAAGGAAGAGGGGCCGACCAAGGGCAAGATGGATGGATGATATTCTAGAGGTGACGGACTTGTCCCTGGGGGAGTTGGGGGTGTTGACGGCCGACAGGAAGCTCTGGCATGGGCTGGTCCATGAAGTCACGAAGAGTCAGAAGTGACTAAATGAATAAACAAAAAAAAAACCTCATATCTTGGAATCCCCGGAAGTGCTTGAAGTGAAACCAACAATTCAATTTTATATGGAATTTAAAAAACAGAATGAAAATTAGTAATAGTTACATACCTGAACTGTGGGACAAAGAACTGGAATATCCCATCTTGGAAATTCAGTGGCTCAAAAATTTAAGAAATATGAAACATACCTCTTGTGATTTAAGAATGAAGTTAATTGATCAGAAAATATTATTTTGTGTCTATTGGAATCCTGAAAAAATGTTTTTAAAAGGTTAGGCACCAGATATGTTGTGTTGGCATCGTAAGAAAGTTACTTGATTACTGCTGAGAATACTATCATATATTGGCATTTTACCCTTCGATATTAACTTTTTTACTCTTATCACTAGTGATATTCTTATCTTCTAATGATACTCTTTTTTTACTAAGAAAATTGGAGTTTTGTAAAATCTGTGATTTTTTTTTCTGAAATTAATTTTATTAAAATACCAAACTGAGAGTGGGTCAACACAAGAACCTATTCAGATTACTTGCCCATTTTCACTTAGTAATTCACTTTTATAATCAGGGTTTTGTGCAGGAGTCTTTCTCCACAACCAAGCTGTGGACCTTCCCTAGAATTTTGCCCCATGGATACTTAAATGGATGAAGCTATGATTAAGGGCAGTATTCTAGTCCCAGGTATTATTCAACCACACAGCTGTAATAAGCTGGTCTAAAAAAGATCCAAAGAGGTTCCAGAGAAGATATGGTGAACTGAAGACAGCTCCGCAGGAGTGGAGCCAATGACCATGGCAAAAGTCAAGGAACTGGTGAGTTGACCAGTTCCTTAGAACCTCTCCAGGGATCGCCCGCACTGGACAGTGGTCTCCCATGGGTTTTAGCACTGGAAATGAAGGGATTAGCCATCTTACTCACAACCACAGTGGAGCCTTTAAAGGACACTAAGTCCCCAAATCTCACTTTCTAATCACTTTCAGAAATTGCCTATTTATAGTTTTAAAGTAGTTAATAGGTTTGAAAAGTCTTCATCAGGTGAGTTTATCTTCAGTGCTGAACAAAAGAAATACTAGCTTAAGAACTTAAAGAATTTGAAATAAATAGCAAAAAGCTAAATAAGATTTTGATCTAAGTTATAGGTTAAGGGTCCAGAAAAATTTGGAATATTGACTTTTACTATAAGATTTTGGAATTAACCATAAAAAATAACTTCTCATGGGCAACAGAGTTATTTTGGTTATCCTTGCAATTGCAAGTCATAATAAAAGATAAGTGATGATTTAGAAAAGGAACACTAGAGGGGACTAAAAATTTTAAGCAGAAGAAAAAAAAAGACAAGCCTGATGTCAATTAATACTGGGGCTTACAGAATGATAAAAAAATGTTATAACATTGGAAATATTAAAGGAGATCTTTCAAGAATGGAGCCAGAAGTTAGTAACTATAATATCTACACTGTCAGTAATGATGTCTGCTTGTGTGGAACAGATTTTATCTGATAAGTTAGAGAAAGTACAGAATGTAGAACTACAAATGACAGGCCAAGAGAATGATTTGGAAAAGGACACTTTATTGGATGTATAAAAGAAACTGGCTGAAGTTTTAAAAAATTAAAAAGGAAATACAAATGATAAACCAAGAGAATGACCTGGAAAATGTTTTCTTATTGGATCTACAAAAGAGGCTTGTTAAAGCCTTGAAGAAATCTGTGCAATGGGATCAAGAAGAATTGAAGAGAAATCAAATCCTACAATATTTGATTGAATTAGAGATTAAGACTGTAGTAAAAGGAAGGAATATAAAATTGGTTTATTTGGTCAAGGTTAAAATAAGACTTTTTTGCAACGTTCTGGCAACCCTTTGTGGATTTTTTGCTGACACCAGGATTGAAAAGTTGATGTTTTATGGATTTGCTTATAGGTAAGGGATGGGATACGGGATACAGAGATATCTGTTTAACCTTATAGGGGGTGCAGAGTTATTAAATTTGTTATACTTGTTGTGATGAAGGTTGGAAGTCACTTCTTTATATATTTTTCTGTTTCTTTATTATACTCACTTTTCTTTTTGTTCTTTCTTTTTCCTGCACTTTCTGTTCTTCCTTTCCATTCTCTTTTCTTTCTCTAAGTTTAGTTTGTATTAGTTTTTACAATTGTAATTAAAATTCTTAATAAAAATTATATTTTTTAAAAATTAAAAAGATCCAAAGAATGCTAACCCACTAACCCTACATTATAGTTCCTTCCTTTTTCATTATGGTTCCTTCCTTTTTAATTTAGAATTGATTGAGGAATGTTTGAAAAGAATGTGAATTCATTTATTCTGGAGTAAGGTGCAAATTAATTAAAGGTTTTTAAATAATCTGTATGGAGAAATATTGACAACTTTAAATTCCAATAAACATTTTGTAACTCTGGGCCTATCATTTTAGCATAACAATACCTCTTACAGTGGACTCCTAGTTAACGGGAACCCATAGGGATTGGTAGATGCTGGATAAATGTGGTTTCTGGTTGCTTGAGAGTTACTATTAAACCCTAATACCCACTAGATGGCAGCAGAGAGATACAGATTTTTTGCTGGTTGCTTGAGAGTGCTGGTTTTTTTTTTCTCTGGTTGCTTGAGAGTATCGGCTGCTTGAGTTCCGGTTAACTGAGAGTCTACTGTATTAGGATTCCATGTGAATTTTATTTTAATTGAAATCTCGGAAGGCTTTGAACTATTCCTTCTACCTTAAACACTGTCCCATGGCACTGTTTTTTTAGACAGAACTCACTCTGTAGTTTCCCCTCAGACAGACTGTATGATGATAATGAAGAACAGGACTTAAATATCCAGGGTATTTCTTGATAAAGAATTCAGAGAAACAAACAGTACCCACCAGTGGATTCACTATTCAGCATTCCTTTCCCGCCATACATTTGTAGATCTCTTTCTGCTACCTGTGGAATCCTGTGAATGCAAGGAGGTGTTTTACCCACCTGAAACTACACCTAGATTATTCCAGAAGAGGTTGTCTGGGCTGAACTATATCTCTTGGTTATCCAAGCAGAGATTGCCAGTGGCGGGGAATTAAGCTGAAAAGATGCAGGTTACAACCCAATCTGGAAAACAGCAGAGATGGTTATCCCTGGAATAAGGAAATGGCAGGGAAATTTGTGGCTGTAATAAATCTGTACAGATTTATAGTCTTTTTTGAAATTGGCCAGGTATAAAGAACATACTGGGGATAAAAATCTGTTTAGGGACTGATGCATAACTCTGAATAATTACTTTTTTGCACCAAGGCAACAGTGCAGCATAAAATGGAGTTAGCACATAACATATAATTTCATACATAACACCTGCGCTTAAGAGAGTGGTACTATATGAATCATATTCAGTTCTATACTATGCCAAGCCTGTACTTGATTTTTCTAAGTGTGTTATAAGCTGAAGATAGACAAGGAAGAAACAAAACAAGCCTGAAGCCTTGGAATACGTGCATTTATTTTTGAAGCAGCAATGCCTTGACTGACCTCTAAGAGACATGATGAAACATAGCATTTGCAACTAAGCGAGTTCTTTGAACTGGCAGGGTGGCATGATCTGCATGAAGCAGTTTGCCCTTATCTAGAAATCTATTTGTTTCTTTCGAAAATTCAAAACACTCCCAGTAGTTTTGTTAAGTTTAAAAGATTAAGCATTAAAAATATATAATTGGATTTGCTCAGAGATGATTTCCTTCTTTTAACGATACATGTTTTCTTGAAACTTGAAAACAGTACAAAAACTCTGAAGTGATCCAATAAGGAGTGCTTAGTTGTTCATTTTCCACGTATTACATTTCAATCTCATTGATTTTTATATTTCTTGTCAGCAGTAATATCACATATGTGAATCTCTCTTATATTTAAGTAGTAAAAAATCTTCTAAGTGCTTACAACTTAGATTTTGTTTTCTTGCCACTATTTCAGTGTCTGCTTAAGTGAAGGAATGGGATTAAATTAAGGAATTATCTATGAATAGTTTCAAAATGTAACAACACAATTTTATATTTAATTGATTATATTTGACTATATTTGATTGATTCTTTGATTAGAAGCAAGATCCATTTCATTTGGTTACGCTTACCTGTAAGTAAGCATGCAGGATTGTAGCCAGGCACTACAATCCATTCACCCTTCTTGGGACGGTCCATACAACAAAATAGGGTTCTGTTCTTGGTATGTGTATTAAGATCATGCTGCTGCAAGAGTTATATTTAAGACTTTCTACAGCCTTACCAATCCCTGAGAACCAGATCACAGGGAAATAATACTAGATCACATCTTGTATAATTGCGTTTATTCAGACCCTATTTCTTCATTGTGTTACAACAAAAATATTTCTTATCTTTGTTATTAGGTTTTGTTCCTGATAGTGTATAGCTTACCTCTTTCATTGCTTATATTGCTTACACCAACTTCCAAGAAAAATATTGCAAATAGTTTGCAAAGTTATTTTGCTTCTCTTAATTACAAGTAGCATTATTTAGCAAGTCCTGAGAGAAATAAAACATGTTGTAATGTTTTACATACAATATATTGTCTTTCAACTGCTTTGAAAACAGGGAAGGAGTTAGATTGCTCTTTTCGCCTACCAGCACTGTGTGTTTATATAGGTGTATAATTATAATTGCTTATCAATTGCATTTGTAGATTATAGTTTTACTGCAAATTGGCTTTTGGTTTATAACCTTTTATATGCCATGACTTCCCTTTGACAGCTTTGTGAGTTGTGCTATGATGCAGCCTTCTCCCAAAAACCACTCTCAAAGAAAGAAAAAGTAATGGAATTCAGTGTGAATTTAACCTTACTCTTCTTTTCTTCTAAACTAATGAGCAGTTTATAGTCGTCCATTGCATGTGCATTATATCCTCATTATCCAGTGCAGTAAGTCCAGCTCAAGTTCCTGACTGATTTGTAATTTTCTGAAGTGAACCACAATAGCATATGTACTTATTGACCTCGTTTTCCTTGGCAATGTTGTTCAGGAAGTATAAAACTCTGAGTGTAACCTATTCATCAACTATTCATTTGTCTTACTGTAATTTCAACAAGATGTGCAGAATACAGGCACCAATTTTTTATGTGTTTATTAAAATTTACTGGTTAGTTTTCTGGGTAAAAAATCTCCTTATATGCATTTCTGTCTGGATTTGAGATTCCTGTTATCAGATCCAGCTACAACCCCAGCTGCAAGTTATCAAAAATTTCCTTTCACCTCTCATATCTCCCCTATTCTGTTTCTACATACAGCATAGCCAGATGAAGTTACAATTTTTAAAAACATGTATTTTGGAGCTGCCTTGTTAGTTCAGCTCCTTTCAAGATGGGAAACCAGAGCAGCATGTCATACTTTCTGATCTGAGAAAATAAACATTTGGGCATAAAGGTTGTGGGATCTTATTTTCTTCATTGATTGGGGAAATGACTCGGGAGGACTGTCCTCTGATCAACTAGCAGAACCAGTGAGGGGAAACAGGCTTAAACTACTGTAGGAAGGATGTGACTTCTGGCTGCAATCCCAGGGTTACTTGGGAAATCAAAGGCTCTTGCTTGGCTTGTGGAATACTTGGAAGAGCAGCTGCCCAGTAGCTTGTCAGCATCCCTATTCCCCTTTCCCCTCCCTCTCGACAGCAGCCAGCTGGTTCTCTCCCCTTTCCACATCAACTATTCAGTTCTGTCAGCATCTTCCTTCTACCAGGATTTGCTGCTCTGCTCTGCCAAGTGCTCTGTTAATGCAATAGCAACAATATCAATGATTGCACTTTTTAAACTTCTCGCAGAATGTTTTCACTTGATATATGGATTTACTGTCACTGTTAACAATATTAAAGGTTATTATTTAGAAATAATGTTGCCTCAAGGAGCTAGTTGGATTTTAGAATTCAATCTTTATTTATTTAAGCCTATATGTTACTGAATCACAATTGACTCATGGTAGCTTACCAAAATATAAAACACAATACAATTTTTGTAACTAAAGACAAAAATAAAAATAGACCAGAGATTACACACATACTTGCACACACAGACAATACCAATAAAGGACCCATAGGTATGCCAAAAGAATGCTGTTTTCACAATCTTCTGGAAGGCCTTCTTCAAAGGGGCCAGACTAGCTTCTAGAGGGAACTGTTTTGCAGTGTAGATGCCAGATGGAAAAACAGGGTTTCCTGCCTTGAGACCCCACACCTTAATTTGCAAACTTGGAGTAGCACAAGTAACTTGTCCTGGAGGGTCTCCTTGAACAGGTTGACTCTAGTTGGAGTAGGAAGTTCTGAAGGCACCCAGATCATCAAAAAGTTTCCGAGAGAGCTAGTAGGACTCAGAGGGATACACTAATCTCAGCCCTTTGAGGCTGACAAGTCAAGAGACAGAACCACCAGGGATTCCAAGAATGCTTTTTGTTATTGTAGAGTAGAATAACAGAACGTTGAAAACCTGTCAGAGTTCTTTTCTGCCCCATTTTATACCAAACAAAATCAAGTCAGGGTTATTTTGAGTTTCTTTCTCACACTTTAAATTGTTTTTTCTGTTCTCTTAATGGCTCATTGTTCCCTTCCTTCTTTCCAAGGCCATATTTATGTTTTTTCACACCTATCCCCATTGATATCTTGACAGAGTTCATCTGTTAGAGTGACTGATGCTGTCTCTGCCCCATGTCCAGGCTTGAACCCTGACTTAAAATGGTCCTGATAATCTGCTTCTTCTAGACAGTGCCCTGCAGTTGAGTTCCAACACATGCTTAACAACCACCCCTAAAAAGGGGAGGCTGGAAGGTGGGCAATAGCCATCAAGCACCCGTGGATCCAGGAAGGACCTCTTAAGACATCACACCCTCCTGACAAAAAATGTTGACTGCCTCCTGAACCCAGTTCATCATTCCCCCAGCCTCATGTAAAAGCCAGGAGGCACATGAATCAAGGCTGCAAGTTGCAAGGGTGATACTAGACAGACCTATCCACTTACTTAGAATCCACAGGTGAAAATGAATCCCAGATAACCAAGTTAGACAATACCCCAATCGCACTTCAGACTCTGCCCAAGAAAAATCAGTATTGACAAAACTGAGCAACTTTATTGGCAAAGTGCTAAGGAAGAGCATGTTCCTGGACATCCCTTCTGAAGAGAGACTTAATACCCTAAACAAGACAGCCAGCTGACAGCCCATCAATGCAATAAGGGAGAAGTAATGCTGCTTCATCTCCATTATCACCACAATAGCTGAATCTTCAGCTTGTACCTTTGAACCTCCCTTGCCAGTGCTCCTGCTATTTCTGGAACTTCATGTCCTAGAGCTCTTCAGAAAACTAAGACGTGTCTCAGGACTGGAGAAAAGAAAGGGGCCACTGGGCAATTTCATTGGGAGCCCAGATTTTTCCTGTTGCTAGAAGCTAACCAGGCAATCTATGGAATGGCCTGGGAAATTCCCCACACATCAGAAACTCTCCGGATATGTCAGGCAGCATTCTTTCTGCATGTCATTTAATTTCTCTTCTACCCATCACTTTTTCAATCTGCTTAATCCAGTCTCCTGCTAATATGGTCAGTTGATCCTTCTAACTCAGTGTTGTTTATGACAGCTGATAAAATGTATTTTCTACTGTAAAGATACCTGCACCACGAAGCTACCATTCAGAAAGTTTTGAAAGGAAACAAACAGTATAACACAGGATATTGCTCTGTAAAATCTAAACGCTGCTTGGGCAGTCCTTCCTTTCAGTTTCAGATTTAACTTCTCAGCGACATGACAGAAATACATGAGCCACCCAGAGTCAGTCTGGAATCAGGTGGCACCTAAATCAAACAAACAAACATATTTCCAGAAGGACATAGTGTTTGTGAGGTACTCTGTAACACCAAGAATGCTATTAAATTCTACATGTTACTAAGAAGTATTATCAAATCAGCAGACTACATTGCAACTGGTTTTTTTAAAAATGTATATGCTATTTTCCTCCCAAAGGAAAGTTAAATAACTTAAGGTTAGCTTTTATTATACTTTACACATCAAGAGTTGAAGAAATTACTCTTAATTTCTGTTTTCCTTGCATGGGTTTCTAGTGTTTTCTCTTCCAAACAAAATTTGCTTTCCAGTGACTCTCCTGGACAACACATTACAGTACAGGAAAGAACAGAACCAGCGATGGCTAAATACAGAGTAAAATAAGCAGCTGTTTCCTGCCTGTCCTCAAGGGACAAGTGAGATGGCTGCAAAGCTATGCCTGAAGCTGTTTCATGCTAAGTATGGCACATATCTTAAATCCTAAATACATGTTAGCAACTAACGTGATTTTTTAAAAAACAAAAATGAAATCTAATGTTCTGTGGGTTTTACAGTATATGCAAATATGTGTGAAAACAAGAATGCAGCTACAGATATGAATTAAAAATAAGTTCTCAAAATGTAGCTATGCCCTTATCTTTTAGCTTATGCATTGTAAGGTAGCATAAAAGAGATTTTTAAAAGAGACATGTAGTAGTATTGGGGGACGTTATCCTGACATCTAATGGGGATCAAACTCAGCTAAGCATGGCACTCCCAGAAAATTTTGAATTTTTCTTGCTGACAACTTTCTCCTTCAGAGGAAGAAGAAGGCACAAGAGGATCAGTTATCCTTGACATGATGTTAAACAGTATAGAAGACATAGTCAAGAAAGTGAAAGTAGCACAAACATTGTGGAAAAGTAATGCTGGAGTTCTTGATTTTAAGAGAAAATAAAGCCCAACTGTTCATTAAACTGGACTGAGATATTGAGTTGTAATACCACAAGACTCAGTTCTGAGCATTCTGCTCTTCAGCATTTGTATTACTGACTTCAGTGACAAGATAGATGGATGCTTATCAAATTTGCAGATGACACAAAATTGGATGGATGCTAATAAATAAAAAATCAAAATGATCTCAGTAGGTTAGATGTATGAAGTGAAAATATCAAAATGAAAATCAATAGTATTAAATGCAAAGATTTTTATATAGGAAACACAAATCAAGTGCACATACATAGGATGGGAAATATTTGGCTTGGTTAAAATAGAGAAAATATTTTGGAATAGTAGTTGATTGCAGACTGAATGTAGGTCAGCAGTGTGACCATAGTTTGATAGGCAATGAGCGCATCCCTGGGTCTATGCCAGGGTTTCATTTTTTTTTTTTGTCCTTTTAACCTGGCTTTCATTATCTTCCAGTAGCGAAAATCATGGTTTGACTCCTAAGGACCCCTTGTATGATTTGTAATTGCCCACCATGCAGTTTCATCAAATGGCCCTGGGTTCTAGTGTAGTGAAGCAAGGAGGAAAACTCCTTATACATCTCTGTCATGACCTCCTTGCCTTTTAACTTTCCTCCAGCCACTGATGCTTCGGATTACCCTTTTATGCATCTTTTCCAGCCCTTCAGCATCCTTTCTGAAGTGCAATTAGAACTCACAATAATATTTCAAGTATAGTCACAGCATAGATTGTATACAGGAAATAGTGCCTTTGACATTTGAACATTTCACACACTATGGAAGTCCCTGTCACTGCCATTTTCCTGTCACTGAGGAAAAATACCATGATTTAACTACATAAACTCAATATAACATCCCAGTTGCACGAGGCCAATGAAAGTAATCCTTATGAAGTTCTGAAAGGAAAGTTAGAGACAAAGACTAGATTAGGTGACACCTTTTACTTCAAAGAGGCCTTTTGAGTAGATTGTAAGATTTCAAGTTTCACACCTCTTACCCTTAAACAAAGAACAGTGTGGCAATATAATACTATGTAACTTCAGAAAAGCAGTTTAAGCAACTGGCAATTTGCCATTCATTTATCACTTGAATTACAAGAAGGTTTGCATTTGCCCAGTAGGCAATTATGAATGTATTTTTAATAATAGTAAAGCTGTGTTTTCAGTTAGGTTTTCCATGGTGGAAAGAAACTTGATAACTTCAAAAATGTTTTTTAAACAGAACATAACAAACTTCTCCTAACCATGTGAGGATTGTTTTTTTCAGTGTAATAGATCTACAAAGATCTTCACAACTCCATGTATACCTGTTTTAGAAAATATAAGAATCGTCACAGAGAAAATATGTGCAATCTGTTTCCTATCTACTTTGTGTACGATATATTTAGGATGCAGCACACTTTGAAGTCAACCATTGCTGCATTTACCCCAAAGGAAAGTAGTCCTGAATTTAAGACAGCAGGGGGCAGCACCTAGCAATTTGGACTATTTTTTTTTTTAAAAAGCTAAGCAGGGATGGACTCAGTTCTTGGAAGAGATACCCCCATGAAATCATAAGACTGTAATCATGACTGGGAAGTCGAAAAACTTCCAGGAAGAATGGAATGGAATGGCAAGTCACGTTCATATGGTAGCCATGGATATCTTCACATAGTCACCAGGAATAAAGCTCCCCTCAAAGGATTTATTTATTTTTTCCTTTTTTGTCCCCCAAAAAGGATTAAGAAAAAAACAGTGATCTGCTTCCATTATCATTTTCTTAGTAACTCTACCTTTCTGTATTAGATAATTACTGAGAATGGAGGAACCTACTCTTTGTTCAAATAAATGCTAGAAATGCTTCAGAATAAAATCTACAACAGTGTCACTTTGCTGGTAAGATTTTTCCTCCACCCCTGCACCCGTGTGTGTGTGTGTGTGTGTGTGTAGAAAGAGAGAGAGAGACATACAGAGTCCCCCAATACCCTGAGGTAGATTTTGAATGTCACAGATACCCTAGAAAAAATGGGAAAGTGGCATCTCTATATTGTATTCTACATGAAAATGACTTCAGTGCAATTTTCAGATATTATCACAGTTTTCCAAAAAAAAAGCTGTTTTCAGATCTTAATTCTATTCAGCTATGTGAGGCTTAGTTATTGTTATTCAAAATATCTGGAAAGCACCTGAGTAAAGAGAAACAGGTTTGAATTTATGAGAATGAGTGGAAAAAACTTATTGGATTGGTTTAAATATGAAATCGATTGATTTCCTTCAGTGATATTTAAGCAAATTTCATCATCATATTTATAAATTAGCATCTATACTAATACATTAGCACTAATACATTAGCATTGCATCTTATACAGTGATGTACTGCTTTAGGGGGAGGAGGAGTACATTTTCTTTTTCTTTAGCAATATATAAGAGATTACCCTCTATGCATGCAAATCACTAGGGTACTGTATTCCTTCCTGTAAATTATTGACATGCATGACATTCTGGGTAGTAAGGAATTTTCCCTAGAAATATTTTTAATAGCACTTTGAGTCCTGACCTGGGTACAGAAGCAAGGTTTAAGTCAAAGAATAAATAGAAGCTGGGGATAAAAACTCTGTATAGAATCTTGGAACACTGTGTGCAACTTAACAAATGTAGAAATCCAAGGAGAAAAAAAAATCTGCATATTATTTGGTAGATATATGAAATTAGTGCATAAATGGGGAACAGTCTTCTTGAAATAAAGTGAGGAACTTTTCAACTTAAAATTTAGATTCTCCTAATATTTATTGCTTGTGATGTACTATAAGTAAGTCCTAAATCAGTATACAAGGTCTTATGTAGATTTTTATCTTCTTTTGTTCATCAAACACACATGAAATATACAGTCTCCATAAAATTCTCTGTAAGCAGGTAAGCCATTTCAACCTAATCCCCTCCAAAGATTTGAGACTGCAACTCCTGGAATTCACAACTGGAGTACCAAGACATCTCTAGGTTAGAAAAGGCTGGCATAATGAATCTGCTTCAGTTACTGTGATTCCGCCATTTAGGCCTGATCAGGAAATGGCAAGCATAATTGTTATATATTAGATAAAAAGTATCGATCTAGGGGAACATGCACAGTAATAAATATTGTTATGGTACAGTAATAAGGAAGGTTCCTCTTGAATATTAGAAAAGGTGAAGTACAACTGAATGTTAGGAAAAAAATCATAAGAGGAAAAACAATTCCATACTGGAAACAATTACCAAGAAAAGTCATGGTGTCCCCTGCATTGCATGTGTTCAAGCAGAATATGCACAGCCGTGATTTGGGGATCCCCATCTGTTGGGGACACTTCAATTTGTATTCATACTTTGAGCAGAAATTGACTGGGCTAAATGGCCTTTTCCCATTTTTGCTTCTAAGTCTTTTTCATTGCCACTCTTTGAATCAAAATGTAATTTTTCAGAAAGAGCATCTAAGCATTTTTGTTAACGTCATGAAGAAATAGATGGACTAATCTACACAGAATAAAACGGAGTTATAGTTATATATAACCCCTAACCCAACTCAAGACTTGTTCCTTAAATAGAAAAAAAATCTTTTTTTAAAATAATAGGTCTGTGAAAATTTTCCCACCTATTTCTCCCCACCCACTCACCCCCTCACACATCATCACAAACTTCTTTAGCACTTCCAGGAAGAAGAAAACTGTGAAAGTTGTTTCTTTTCAACAATCATATGCTATTGAGATTATAGTTTTTCTGTTGAATAAACAGGTCTAATGAGCAAATTAAAGCTGATTTGATGGCCTAATAAATTGTCAGATAAAGGAACTATATAACCAGACTTAATACCATTACAAATTCATCAAAAATGTAACCGTTCGGGCTATTGTAGCTTTTAAAAAATTGTGATCACATAAAGAAGAGTTGGTCCTGGGACTACCTTAAGCAAAGCTATTTATGTTCATGTCTGTAAATACGCTCACTGTAGTAACAAGGTCTGGAGCCCCAGTGGTGTTCCTTCCTTAAAAATGAGTTTTGAATGGCACTTGTGCTTTAAATCAGCCTCTGATGATATTACTGGACACTATTTTAAAGCCTGATTGTGATGCAGTGAGTAATGTTAATGCATTTCAAAATATTCCAAAACTATTTGTAATAGTTCATTAATCAGTTATTAAGACAATTGTTGAACCATGAAGTCTTTGAACTGTTGAGAGACCCAGGATTAGTCAATGTAACCTAATGGCCTGGACGAAGACATATAGCACAGAGGTTGAGTTAAAAGGTTGTGAGAAGATGGCTTTTGAGGAGGGAGGAAAAAGAAGGATGACAAAAGACAAGCTGATGGCTGAGAGAAAACAGAAGGCAAAAGAAACTGTTTCTGGACTTCTCTACTTGGGCCAGTAAAAGTCTCAAAGAGGCCTAGCCTTGCAACAGCTCGTGTCCCTACCAGAGAATTGAGCCCTTCATCCAAAGAGCAGTGCCAGCTGGGAAGAAAGGGAACTAGTTACTGTAAAAGCACTACCCAAACCTCGGCTAAGGCTGGCATTTCAGATTTGCCTGTTAGGGAGAGAAGGACAGATACTACTCCTACAAAGATGGGTTACCTCTTGAGCTGAACATTACAGTTTGATATTCTAGTTTGAAAGACTGAAGCTTCAAAGAAGACTGTATTTGTTTTAAAGCTGTGTCCCTGAGAGTTTAAAGGGGCTGGTGTGAATGCTTTAATCAAAATCTCTACTACTTTGGTGTGTCTAGAGATTGTCCTCTGACCTTTGCAACGACTTGTCTGTTCCCTGCCTCATTACATCAGGGGGTTGCCGTTACACAGAGCATGCACTGGTATTACCACTTTGGAAATCACATGCACCGAGTCTGTCTTCAGAGAGCTCTTCACACTTCATTACATGTGCCAGGCTCCTTTGTTACATCCAGAGATAGGCCTAAGAGAAAAAGCAAATGGAAAGCTCTTCACTTAGCACATTTGTTAATGCCAACGTTGGCTTGGCAACCTTCATGTAACCTAGGATCCTCAGTCCTCCCTTGACTGAATCCTTTACCTACTGAAGCAATAGAGAGTATTACTTACTTGGCATTAATGAGGCATTCTTCAATAGATTATTGGAAGCACTGATTTATTGGAATGGCTTTATCTGTGCCCTGGGGTGATCATAAAAGAATTGACAATAGGGATCCTTTTTGTGTCAGTGGTATTCAGTTTTAGCCAGGAATCTACTACCCTGGGCAACAAATTGAAGGCTATTACTTCCCATTAAGAATCTTGAGTTTGTGTTTAATGTATTTAGGAAAAGAACAAAAATTGACTACAATCATTAATAGAAGTTAACGCATTAGTGTATGAGGCAGACACCATAAATGTTTTTTTCTTACAAAATACTGACACAACTTGAACTTTATATTTTGATTTCTTCCTCTTCTGATCCTAAAATGGTAGAAATGTTAATCTGTCTGATATATCAAAATAGTAAGACTCTTCTTGCATCACAAAGACAACAAATAGATTATGGGTTTAATTTTTTTTCTAAACCAGAGCCCATTTTTAAGACACACAGTATGTCATTCTGCACTGGCATGTATATTTACATATAGATACAATGAGAAGAAAAACAGTAGTGAGAAAGTGTATTATCTTCAAATCCGTTTTATTGACTCCTATGACTGCCTGGACATGTCCCTGAGGTTTTCTTGGCAAGATTTCAGAAGTGGCGTGCCATTGCCTCCTTCCCAGGGCTGAGAGGGAGTGACTGGCCCAAGGTCACCCAGCTGGCTTCATGCCTAAGGCGGGACTAGAACTCACAGTGTCCCGGTTTCTAGCCTGATGCCTTAACCACTACACCAGTCTGGCTTTCTATAGTGAGAGAAAACTTGTTCAAGTTGTGACTTAATAAAAGAAAAAGATTTTGTGTTATCAAGTATTGTCTCTTTTCAACTATCTTCACTGCTACCTTGCCAGGAACTGACAGACTTCTCCATTTAGCTGCTAAAAGAAATCAAACAAACAAACAAATCAAGACAGACAATATGCTGCTACTCTTCTTCTGCAACTGTAAGGTAATATGCAACCCACTGAGCCCTAAAATTCAAAGCCTTTGAATATGCAACCCACTGAGCCTTTCTATGTTAGTAACTCTCAGCTGAAACATAGAATAAATATTTTTTCTTAAAATTTGCCTCAATTTTTCTCTTCTGTTATCCTTGCATTTGACTTCCAAATGCTTTCTGTAGAAAATCTTTATTTGCCACTCTGGCCATTACTAGATAAAAGTATGCAATAATTCAGTATTTCCTATCAGTACCCAATCCACCAATACAGTCAATCTCTTATTTGTTTCTCAAATTTGTGTATATAGACTTCCACCTTTTAAAATACATTCTACTTTCTTCCCAGTCGGCTTAAACACCAGCCTTCTGTTCACCCAGTGGACCTCTTGAGTTAACAGGGCTTTCTTACAGATAAATTATGGATATAATATTGCAGCCTTTTTTGTGTATTATTCCTTCATAACCCTTTTACCTGTTAGCTCAACTTTCTATTATGTCATGGAAGGTGGCATAAAGTTTCATTTCCTGCAGCCAGGCAAAACTGAGAGTTTTTGATGGAGTAATAAGAATATTGTATTTATTATTCTCTGGCTGCTCTATGAATAAGCTTCTCAGTCTCCTCCACTGTAATTTTTTTATTATTTTAGCATTCTATCATCTTCAGAATTTAACCAGTCTTCCTCAGTCAGGTGCCCACCATATCTCCTAGGATTGTGACTCTCTAGTTGAGCAAGGCTGTGCTTCACAGTCCATAACAGCTGTATGTGTATATTTATACTTTTAACTTTATTTTCTTCTGCAATTAATGGTTGGCACTCCTTGTTTCAAATTCCTGCCCCATGACTAAGTTATCTAAGTAACTACCTGCTAAAGAAACTTCCTCCCTTTTTCTCTTGGTCTAAAAATTTGCCCTTCAGGTGACATAAATGAAATAAAAATTCCCCATTCGGTCAGTTTAAGAACTATGGAAAGATTAAGATTAATGTTATGCTATCGGGAAGAGCATACCCAACATGATGGAGGACACCAGGTTAAGGAAAGGTGACTTGTGAACTCTTGCTTTCCCCGTTCTTGTGTTTGGTAAGCAAGAGAAGGAAGAGGGTAAAGTAACTCCACCCCTCGAGTGTACAAGTGTTCCAAAAGCAGCCAGCCTCTTAGCCCCTTCTCTCAATTTAACTGATCTGGCTGAGATTTGTTTTGACCACCGTTTCCATCATTCACCTAGCAAAAAAAGGAGTAGCCCTTTTCTATGTAGATTTAACACATTGCCTTGCAATTGCCTTGCCCTGCCAATTTCATTTGGCTCCAGAACAACAAAAAAGTTAGTTATCGCATTCCTTCTCAATACACTTAAAAAAAAAACTCTTTTTTTTAAATGTTGCAGTTTACACAAAATGAAATGCCTTTTAAAGAATCAGCATGTTGCCATGCTTCAAGTTGCTAGGATCTTGGAGTGTCTGGAAATAAATCCAAGGCATGCAGTCCGCTTGCTCCTTATAGCTTCGGCACCTGAAGATCCCAGTCGGTGCTGACATTTAGAAGCTTGCACTGAAGCTTGTGGCTTGTTTTGTAGTTCCAACTCAGGAGTGGCAAGTAACTTACATCATTTCCAGTACAACAGCCTGAAGCTTTCCACCCACCCACAGTATGATTTGCATTCTGTCTGCTTCTGAACTTCATACGCTCATGTAACTTCAGGAAATAAAGGATTGCATTATCCTGTTTCAAACAGGTTTCCTTATGTACCTTTCTCTTCCCTGTCCTCTTGTCTTAATACATAATATTGGTTGAATGTTGTTTTAATTGCAGCGTTTCCGAGAAACAAGAACCGCTTTTTAATATTTGTGGGTGGATGTGTGTGCATGCATAGAACATTTCATATCATGAGAAGGTGAATTCATTGCTTTGTTTTGAGAGAAGATAATGGGAAAATGGATAGGAGAGTATATACTAATTATGAAAAGTTCGATATTTACTTTTAGCATTTGAGTTTGGGAATTTGGGCAAACGTTATGAAACTGGAAATGGAAGGAGATTCTAAAGAGAGTGTTGGTCAGTGGAAAACTCAACTTTTGAGCTTATACTTACAGTCACAAATAAGTAAATACATGTCTGAAAATTAAACATTAATTCTTATTTGTAATACCTGCCTAATTTATTCTAATTTGCATTGTCTTTTTTATATATAACTTATCTCATTCATAACATGAAATTATGTTACGGATATATTAACATACAATATATTACATATTTCATTAACATATATTAACATATACCAGAATATGTTAAGTCCAAAAAAAAAAAGAGTATATTTTTAATGCTTAATGGCAAGTATCCAAGAATTATGAAATATAAGATAAAGCATGCATGTAAGTACAGTATAAGCAGAAATTATATCACTTACATGTTTATATTCTATCACTTACATTTACTTTGAACTCATTAATAGAAAATTAAAATCTGTATCTATCATTGTTCAGGCGAGTGCAAATATAAGCAAATCTTATCCTTTGTTTAATTACCTCGATATCAAAGTGTTCAAGAAGCAGAAATATGTATTTGAATTTGAATTTGAAGTATTAATGCCAGAATAGTTCAATGACCTTGAATAGAACAGAGTAGAATAAACAGAAAATTCAGTTACGTTTTATGCAAGTAACACAGATGTCTACAGTTAAAATTATATGATAAAATGCCTTCTGCCTCCTGATTACAGTTAGTAATAAGTGATGCCGTCTTATCTGAATGGGATTAGCTAGTTTAGCAATATTATATAATTGTGTAATTGTAATTTTTGTCTTTCATAATATTTTGCCTTTCCCCCCAAAATTTTCTAAATGTTATCAATGTATTCTAATATAAAATAGCTACTGTGTAATTACATACAAATAAACGTATGATACATGTAATTCATTCAAAAATAGTTGATAAGTTGATAACTTACAAATAGATTGTTGTAAGAAATGTACCTGAAACTTTCAGAATAGATTTCTGTGCCAAGAGTCATCAAACTACTTAGTCATGTTAAAGGATACATCTTTAAAAGATTTTTAAAGTTTGTACCTTTTTTCTTCCATTCCTAATAACATTTTACATACAAATATGTACTAAACCAACAAAGTACTAACTCTCTGTATCCTAAACATATTTCAACAATGCAGTTTTTAAAAAGGGTTTTAGGAGGCTTCTTTCTCTTTTCTGAGCTTGGTCACCAAGTTTTACTGACTTTATGGTAGAAAGTTTTCCACTCCAGTGGAAACAAATTATTGTTGTGTATTTATGAAAAGAGAAGAGTACTAGTTACATATATGCTACCTACATCTATGTGTGTTTGCATTTTAATAGTTTCCTCTTGCATTACAACCTATAAGAAGACACCACCTCCTGTCCCACCAAGAACCACCACCAAACCTTTTATCTCCATCACAGCCCAGAGCAGCACAGAATCAGCTCAAGATGCCTACATGGATGGACATGGACCAAGGGGAGATATCAGTCAGTCAGGACTTAGCAATTCTACTGAAAGCTTGGACAGTATGAAAGCACTCACTGCTGCTATTGAAGCAGCTAACGCACAGATCCATGGTCCTGCCAGTCAACATATGGGCAACAACACAGCTACTGTTACCACCACTACCACCATTGCGACAGTAACTGCAGATGACAGAAAGAGGGATCATTTCAAGAAAAACAGATGTCTGTCCATTGGAATACAGGTATAAACCAAACAAGGAACTATATGTCAGATCAATGTCTTAACTGACATTGGGAGTCATTTTTCAGTCTCTCAAACAGTCCAGTCATTAATCTCTTGGATTTGATTGCTCCCCTGTTTTACTTTGGTTTAGATAACTCAAATAGCAATTAGAATCCCCTTTAAGACCTTCAGGTTTCATTCATTCGATGTAAGGATTTACTGAAGCTTCTGGCTGTTTAATATATTCTTCTTATTTGAATAAGCACACAGAAACTTAAACCTCTGATTCATAACCCTGCAGGAGTCAGGAAACCATGAATGAAATCACTGAAAGAGAATGTGTAAAGCAGTGATTTACACTGCACTATCACCAGAGACATGTTTTCTGCCAGTTTAGCTGAATTGTCACTGCTTATTCATGCATCACATGTTACTCACTTCAGTGCAGGAGCTTTGTTCTGTTTAGCTGTTAAATCAGCAGGGAGGGCATAAGGATGATCTGTCTGAGTCACCCTTGTTTAAATAAATTATACTTTGACTTTATTCAAACAGATGAGAAACTAACTTTCTCTCTAAGGTGGCAAACTTCACCATGGGATCAACTATTTACCTGAGTGATCCTTTGTGAAGCTAAGTACCCTTTCCAGTTGAAATACAGGTCCAGAGTAGTGTACAAGATCAATAATGGGACAATCCTTGCCCACGGGCTCACAATCTTAAAGACTCAGCACAAAATAAAAATAAATTCAGTGTTGTTACAAGATGGTTCCAGAATCTACAGAGCAGACAGAACTGTTGCAGGGGCTTTAGGAAGGTCTCTGAACAAGGAGAAATGGGACCAGCCTAGCAAGCAGTAGCAGTTCACCTTCTTGTCTGATGTTGTTTCTATGGTTGCATTTTATCCACTCTTTGTCTAAGCAGCTGACGTTGGCATTTATGAGTCTCTTTCCTCCAATTTTATTCTTGCAACAGCTTTCTGATTAAGCCCAAGTGAGTTTGGTGACTGAGCAGAGGTTTTCATCCATCTCCCCCCGATTCTAATCTGGCTCCCTAAAATGACCAGTAGAATACTCTCACTTGTCACTCCCCACACACATAGATTGGATTTTTATTATATCTGGCAGAGCAAGAAATTCAACAAATAAAACTTAACTAAAGCCCAGGCCAAGAAAGCATATAAATAAGATATGTAGTTCCTTTTTACACCAGAGCTACAGTTACTATTATATGCCCTACTTAGCATTAAGGCAGATATGCAGTATATTTTTGTTATCTTACTATTTATCTTCAGAACCTTTCTTTTTAAATAAATGATTCAATCATAGCAGGGCAGGCTGTTAACAATCCAAATAACCATATATATATATTTTTTTGCAGTGTGGTAAATATGCTATTAAGCTGGCATGCACAGGAACTTAGGAAGGACTATGAGTGTTGCTCAGATAACAGTAAAGCCACTTAAGGCTATAGTATATTTGTGTGGAAAGGAAAGAGAGGAGGAAAGGAAGGAGATATATTATTTCCAATCTCAAATTTTTAAATTATGTACACCAAGTTAGGAAGGGGAGTTACAATAAAGGTAGCACGATCTTGGAAAGTACAGCAGAAAAACCTATTGTAACTCTTTCCCTGATACCTCGCACTATTAATGTATATATTTACTCCTCTTTCTTATTTGGAATTTGGATTTCAAAAATGAAACTCTCCACAGAAGATGTTATACCAGCAGCGTTTCTCTTCAACGAGAGGTTTGTCCAAAGAAACAAATTCTAATACATTTCCAAGAAATGTAATATTCAGTAGACACATGAGCATTCAATAAGTGACATTTGAAAAACCGACCTTACAATGAAGCTAATCCCACATTAATCCTAAAAAAATGAATAAGCAGAGTAACAAACAACCCAGAATTAATTATTTTTTGATTTAAATGCTGCCTTTCCTCCAAAAGGTTTAAGGAAGCATAAGTAGTAATTTCCCACAACAAATCTACAAGGAGGCTAAGCTGAGAAGGTGGTGGCTTGCCCAGAATCATCCAGTAAGCTTTGTGGACAAATAGGGTCCTGAACTGGTCTCCAGCACTCCACTATTATATCACATTGATTCTCATGCTTCTCATCCTGGATATAGTGGCTTAGATCCAACAGAGTGATCTCCGTTTTTTGCCAGTTGTATACTACAGTCAAACTCATATTGTATGACTGCCATTCTTCAGGTGTGGTTTTGTGAAGACCAGGAAACCACAGAGCTGCATCTGAAGCAGAAGAATAGGGGAAAAAAATCTTCTACTCCTGACACAATTCTTGTTATTTTTAGGATCTAAATCACTGTACAAGAGATAAATCCCTTTCAGAAAGGTAACTAATAGTGTATATCCTCTTTTTTAAAAATGCTTCATTTTCCACAGTTCATATTCTAAATACATTTACGGATTAGTTAAACAGATGCACTGAATGTACATTTGGTTACAGTGAGCCCTGTGTACCCTCTAATGATAATAGAGTTTCTTTGCTTTTAAGCTCCTGCTGCAAGTTGTGCACCATGAGTTACATACTCTCTTACAAAATTTAGACAAGATAGAGATAGTGCATGAAACTAAATGATTCATTTTCTAAATAAAATGTCATGGAAATCTAGCTTAAACTTTGCAACAACTTTATCCTGTCTTACATAGGGGCTTTAAACAGAACATCAGTAATGAGACAAAGAGCCAAAGTGGTAAGATATGGTTTAAAAACACACACACAACCTCAAATAATGTTACACATTGCCTTTAATTCTGTTTCAATTTGGTTGTTCTATCAGGTTGATGGGGGAGAGGAATCCTCTAGCTCCAGTGAAACCAGAGTGTGCAGTAAGTTCCAATCCATAGGTGTTCAAGTAGAGGAGGATAAATGGTAAGCAAATATTAATTTTATATTCTAAAGTGTGTTATCAGTAGTTTGCAGCTATATTAATGATGGGGGAAAAAACCTTCATGAAATACTGAGAAGTCCAGGCTCTACCTCTGCGTTCCATGTGGATAAACTGAAATTCTCTTCAGAACTTTCCCTTATTTTCAGGCCAATGTATAGAATACAAATGTCTACACAATGGGGATTATCAAGCCATATGTCCCAGTACTAACTCTCTGTAGATATTAGTTGTATATTTGGTCACAAGTAACACTTGTCTGGTTCAGCCATGCCTTGTAACATTGCTGTCATAGAACTTGTGTGTATGATTTGTAATTTATTTACCTAAAAGAAAAAAAATCCCAACTGATTTATAAATAATTTATTATAAATTAAATTATAATAATCTTAAACTATCTGAGAATTTAGCAGTAGACACCAGAATTTTTTTTCTGTGTAATCTTCCTTTTTGGGGAGAGGTCATCCTAAATTTGAGCTTGCCTTTTTTCAGGTAAATAAAGTATATTAGACCATAACACACAATAGCAGAATAAATTTTCAGCACGCATTTACACATCCACAGAGCAGAAACATGGCCCTTACTTTGGAGAGGGCAGAATTTCCTGCACTGATACTTGAGCATGTGTTTAATTATTCCTATGATAAAAAGAGAGATTTATTTACAACTCACTGATTATTCAATAAGTCCATTTTGCCCTCCCATCACTCTGTTTAGTTAGGTCTGCTGGTTGAAGGGCCTACTCCAGCGCTGTAATCACTACATCACACTGGCTGTTATTACTGGATAATAGTTCTGTATTTGGAACAAAATAAAGGAATTTCAAACTGTCAAGCAGTAAGAACTGTCTGTTGTGTGATGAGTTATTTAGAACTATATCTTTTTCTTAAACTCTGTTCCTCTGGCCATTTTTGAATTATCTTAATTGAAAACATTAGTTTAAATGAAAACTTTTTAAGAACAAAAAATGAAAAATGTTCACCTTCTAGTTACACGCAGTAGTTACTTGGTTTCCTTCTTATAATGTTTCAAGCAGAAAAGTAAATCTCCTAAAATATGAGTTAAAATTTGTTATCTCTGTTGAAAATTTATCCCTCCAATCTGATACCATAAGATGGTCGCTGTAGCTGATGCAAATCATTTATCTGGAGAGCAGCCTCAGATCAAATGGTCTTATTAGTTGCTGCTATACATTTGGGAGATTGTGATCCTTTGACTTGAAAAGTCCAGTAGTCTTCCATCTTTCTGGTCCAACTATATCTTGAAAAATCAACCAATCAGTCAGTGACAGCTACCAGCCGTGCCATGAAATGAGAGCACTGAATAATGTAGAATAATGTCACTGTCTACCTGCAGTAGGAAAGGTATTTCCCATGAGTAATTAGCCTGGATGTTAATAGATATAATACATGAATAGCAGTTGAGAGCATATCATAGCATATCATTTTAACATAATGATATGCTCATGGGGAGGGCAATATTCAGTAATTCCCAACAAGACTGCAGATCGAATCTCCTCCTTGCACACAGGGGTTCCTTCCGAAAGTTGCCTACAGTTCTGCCTGCAATTTAAAAATAAACAAACAAAGCAGGCAGCTTGCAAATCTTTCAGCAACTGAAGTTTCACCAGTAAAAAGTTTTTCATTACCTGCTTTATTTCTCTGTCATTTTCTGGGACCTATTTAATAACCACCGTCTGTTCTAGATGATAATAATGAGGCAGGCTAAAATCATCATCAGTACTATTGCTACTTACCAGCTGTAACTTCAGCTCGGCTCAGTTACACATGTATTTGTTTCAGCTATAAGTCATAGCCATTGATATAAATTTTTGTGATTAAAATTTCAAGGCAACACGATGAACAAATGCAGTACATAATAGAGACAGTCAAAACCATCAATAAATCGTTCAGCACCTGTTGTGCAAAAGAAAAACCTTCTTTGACTAAAAAATGTAAACAAGGTTCTTAAGGGGGTATAAAAGAAGAGCCCAAAACATGAATGCATGCAAAGAAAGTAGCTGCTGTTATTCAGAACAGACTGTTTTGTGTTCTGTACTGGTTTAGCCAGTCCATGGTTTCATGGTTTTCTGCACTTTAGGCCAGGTAACTGTCATAGTAATTAGAGGCTGTAATTGTTACACTGTAAGCCTGGAGGGCACGAATGAATACAAATGTACTGAGGTTGAAAGCACAGGAAGTAAGGAAAGTGTTGGGATTTTACCCTAAAAACTATATATAAACATTGATAAAACTCACTGCTGGCACTGCAACATGCCATTGGCAGCAAGGTCTTTATATCTAGAACAGGTCTCCACAGCAAGTGACCAAGCTGAGCTGGTCCAAGCGGAGTGTACCAAGTTCTTAACAAATATGTTTTAATGGCTGTTACTTTACACCTAACCAGAGGGATTACAGGTGGCAATACGTGAATGAGTACAGGCCTCATTTACAAAGCGATGAACCAGTAATTCCAGCTTAGTCTTTGCAAGCTCTCTTCCTACATTTAGAATAGAGATCTGCAATACAGGATTTCATAAAGCGATCACTGTCCGGTCTGTACTATAGTATTTGAATGGGATGCTTCACAATGCACAGAAGAATGAACGAAGCACCTCTCTTTGAATCATTGAAGCAGCCGTGCTTTTTCCAAGTTTGTCAGTGGCTTGGAAAGTTATTCCCAGCTATCACTGCATGTTTGTGCATGCATATTCCCTTCCCATCACTGTTACATGGGGAGCCATATATAGCCATATCTAGTAAACTTAAATTGGTTTCTTAACAACTCGGAGGCCTCTAAGTCAGTAATAAAGTTTTGCTGTGCAAACATTTGTATACCTCATATTTTTCTTATTCTTTAATATCCTTTATTTTTTCATATTCTTTGATATGAAAATAGCGACAATAATCTAGGTCATTACAGAGATGGTTGAGGATTCACATTTTGTTGGTTAATAATTTGTTGTTAATAATTAGTGGAAGTATTTTTCGTTCTTTTATCAGATGGTGTTACATGAATCTCCACTATAGGTGAATAGTAGGTCCATGTTTCAGAGCCAAGGCTTAACCATAGTGATGTCTAAATAAATACAAAGGCATACAAAGTTGGATCACTCCTTATTACATGTTCAACACAGCCTGTCCTTTGTTATACAGGTTTAGCCTCAGAACAGAATAGAGGGATACATTCCTTGTTTTAAAATGTAACGCCTGTCTCCAGCATTATATCTTCACAGAGAAGTTCATAGAATTTGTATTTTGCGTTTGATGGAAGATCAAAATGTAAAATTCTACTGCATGCATTTATCTGAAGACCATATATATTATCTGTTCAACAAAGGTATGAATCCCTATGGCAGAAAACTCAATACGGGTAGTCTTCATTTAGTGACTGCCTCGTTTAGTAACCATTTGCAGTTACAACAGTGATGAAAAGTAACTTTGCAACCAAACCACACATGTACAACCTTCACAGATCTGTAAAGCAAAGGAAAGCTGAAGTAAGACCATCAGCACACTCATGGTTTCACTTAGTGACTGCTTTACTTAACAAGTTGCCAGTCCCCACTGTGGTCGCTAAACGAGGACTATCTGTATTAGAAGCAGACCCTCAGCAGTTGTTTCAACAAGTAAATATCAGAGCTAGTAAGATGGAAGGAGATTGTGAGATATTTGAAGGAAGAGGTTATTTTTTGTGAGAGACATTCTATTAAGTTTTCTATCATAAAGACACAAATGTTTCACTGAACTTTCATGCCACTTAATGAATTCTTAGGAGAGAGAAGAGGTGTTTGGTTGGCTTTTAATGAGTATTCTTTCTTAGGATAAAAAATCTTAATTGCTTCCTGTCTTTTCCTTTTCTTTTAGTTATTTTTTGTTTTTTTTTAGTTTTCTTTTGTTTTTCCTTCTGTATTTAGGTCTATGACCGTAAATTGAATAAATAAATTGAATAAATGAAATGAATATTAGGTATGCAAAATAAGAATATATTCTTCATTAATATTGTTTATAAGTTTCATTATAAAAATTAAACTTACATAATTCAGATATTAGGGATAAAGATTAGAGGAGTGGAATGGGTAAAGAATATATATTACATATTATAGTAATTATGGTATTCTTATTTTATTGCTCGAGCCAATTGCAACAAAATTTCATTTTAATGTACACTTTGGTGTATAGTGAAATGACAATAAAAGTTTATTCTATTCTATTCTATTCTATTCTATTCTATTCTATTCTATTCTGTGTTACTTGTGTGCTTCAGAACATGCAGCAGCATGAAAATATTCAATGAGCCTACATGTCCAGAAAAAAAAATTGGAAATATATATGGCATGATATTTAATATGCTGCCCCAAAAGCTTCTTACTCTTTATAATATTAACAAAAAGTTGACATTAAATTAACAAAAAAAATAACATTAACCCTACATCCTTCCTTTCAAGCAGAACATCCACCTTACTCATTTATAATTCTAAGGATCCACAGTCCAAGCCTGCATTGTCCTATAAGATTAGCTTCTAAACTCTTTCACCACTTATTTTCTAATAGCATGATAAGTCATTTATTTAATGATGTAAGGCTCATCTTGGCCCTGTGACTATTGTATTATTTTTAAAGTTGCATGAAGCAACTTTAGCTCTTTTTAGTGGTAGTTCTGGAATTAATTATGTATTCATTTACATACTTCCTTATTGAGCCTTATATGCTTCCCAGATAAAAAATCTGAGCAATTTACCCACCAATACATATAGTAACAGGATTAAAACATAATTTAATGACCACTAACAATTATACAATGGTCAGTAGGTGCCCCTTTTCCAAGAGGGAATGAAATCCATATCATTCCCAGAAAAATCATCCAGAAGAACCAGGTCTTGATGGCCTTCAGAATCCTAGTAGGGTTGGGGCTGTCCTAATCTCTGTGACTTTGCTGTTCCAGAGGAGGGGGCAGCAATGGATAGCCTCCTTGTCCCTGATGACCGCAATGCCTAGGGATCAGGACCTGGAGCAAGCCTTCCCTTCCAGCTCCCTTTCAGAATGGCAGATTCCACTCTGAGTTGGCAGTCTTGCAGATACCAGGTTATGAACCATTTGTAGGGCTTTGAAGGTGACAACCCGCACCTTGAATTGTACCCAGAAGTCACCTGGCCACCACTGCAGCTCTCAATGTAGAAGTGTCACATGGACAAATCAAGTTCCACCCATAACTACCTGAGCCGCTGCATTCTGGACCAGTTGTGCATGTAAACCTCACTTCAACATAGCCATCACTGTCACTGTCACTTTCCAAATCCTCAGAGCCACTGATGATCCTCACCAGGGGTATCCATGGGATGGGAAGGTCAGTAGCAACTGGGTGATTGAAGCTCCATCCCTTTTTAACATATCCAACACACATAAACATATAAAAGGGGTGGAGCTTCAGTCACCCAGTCACACCTGCCATTTTGACATTGTTGACCCCCACCCCCAATGGATTTCTCAGCTCCCACAGTGGTTGCCAGTAAAAGAAAACTACAAAGTCATGGAGATGGGCTTTAACAGGAAACTAGCCTGGTCCCAAGCCTCATGGAGTTCCAATTTGTATATTGCAAATTAAGTTTTTGTAATTTGAGATCCATTCCAGATAAGCTAGAAGTAAATTAAAAAAGGAATAAATGTTATGTTTTCATACAGCATTTTTTCTCACTGTTATTGTTCCAGATGAAACCTGTGCATCCAGACAGTCACAATAGCATCAGTATTTTGAATTAGAACTATTCTTTTTAAATTTCCTAATTTAAACATATAAAATTACCACATTTATTTTAAAAGATGACTAAATTTAAAGTGAACCACTATAAAGAGAATAATGCTTATAAATGCATACAAATTCTATTCACTGCCCAACTTCCCTCACCTTGTCATCTAGAGTTACCAATTCCCAATGAAACCAGCCTTAAAATTCTGTGCGCATACAGTTGTGTGTGTATCTATGTTTATATCCATGTTGTCATGAGTACTGATGGTGAGTAGGAAGGGGCCCCTATCCAGGGGGAAAAACACATGCGTAGTTTAGAGGCTTTGAACTTTCCTTCAAAGAAACCCAGAGCAGACCCACCTTGATTCTTGGGCTTACCTGTGAAGGTTTCCCATGGCCTTTCAGTTTGGCAGGATTTTCTGTCTAGTAGAGTAGGACAATGAACACTAGAGACTCAAGCTACCGTCTCAGCGTGGTTCTTCACTCTAAGGTTTTGTTGTTTATTCGTTCAGTTGCTTCCGACTCTTCATGACTTCATGCGTCAGCCCACACCAGAACTTCCTGTCGGTTGTCGCCACCCCCAGCTCCTCCAAGGTCGAATCCATCACCTCTAGAATGTCATCCATCCATCTTGTCCTTGGTCGGCCCCTCTTCCTTTTGCCTTCCACTCTCCCTAGCATCAGCATCTTCTCCAGGGTGTCCTGTCTTCTCATTATGTGGCCGAAGTATTTCAGTTTTGCCTTTAATATCGTTCCCTCAAGTGATCAGTCTGGCTTTATTTCCTGGAGTATGGACTGGTTTGATCTTCTTGCAGTCCAAGGCACTCAGGATTTTCCTCGCTCTAAGATAGGACATATGTATTCAAAAAAAAAAAAGACATGGACAAACCAAACCATAATATTAATTAACGACTATTGATTAAAATTAATTTAACCCCACTTTTAACATTAATTTATGCCCCCATCCACGTTTACACAAACCGTTCTCTCCCACACAAATCTACATACCACTCATACACTCACACAGAAAAACTTTAAAAACTGGACTGAAAACGTATAAACCCAGATATGCTTACTATGCGGTAAATCCCGATGAGTTTAAGAATGCTTAATCTCTTAATCACAGGTGAGCGTTCCTGGGCTGCTTCTCTGAAAATTGGGGAGGAAGCTGCAGAAAAGCTTCCTTTGGTGTTGGGCTGTTTTGTTTTGTTTTTCTCCGTTTGCATAAAAGGAAATGGGTTGATGAATCCTTTGTGTTGGGGTGTAACTGAAGAAAACTACATGGACTTACTTTTTAGGAAGTCCCATTAAATTCATTGGCTGTTACTCCCAGATACATATGCTTTGGACTTTTAGTGCTATTAAGTCAATATGCTAAACCTACCCCTCTCTCTTTCCCTCTGCTTGAAAAGAATGAATGCCTGCAATGGAGAGCCTATTTATCTTTTGAGATGCTCCATCTATTGAGATCATGACATTTACAGAGTTCTCATTTGCTGTGAAAAGTCTCCATGGGAAGAACAAGCTCTCCATTGCAGCCACCCTCTGCACATGGAAAACACAAAGCCAGGCTACTAGCTGTCACTTGTCCTCTTGAAGCAGCAGCTTGCCTTTCTTTCAGCCACAGTAGTATCCTCCTCTATTACTGTAATTATTCTCTTTCTCTCATCCACGTACATGCACATAAAGTCACAGGTAATTGTTTGGGGAAAACCTTGCTGTCTACTACAGATTCAGTTCAATTGTACTGTATGGACATTTCCAGCTTTTTTATAGAAATTCAAGTGAAATCAGTAACAGCAGGTACTGCCCTATGTTGATATAGAAATATAGACTATAGATATAGAAATCAAATACGGAAAATGAGAAGAGGCAGAACTGGCAGTGTTATGCAATTTCTGTGACTTGAACGATGAAAGAGGGACCATATTCTAA
Organism: Candoia aspera; assembly: GCF_035149785.1. Taxonomy (NCBI): domain Eukaryota; kingdom Metazoa; phylum Chordata; class Lepidosauria; order Squamata; family Candoiidae; genus Candoia; species Candoia aspera. The sequence continues at coordinate 159,643,596 of NC_086155.1, forward strand.
ATAAATGATCATCCATGCAAATCTGATAATTGCGCTCAGTGTACTAGCAATCACCTGTGGAAGAATAGCTGTGATTTTGGTCTAAAAGGTTTGGGGGGGAGAAGTAAGGTGGGAGGTATTCTGAGAAAGTGTTAACTTCTGTCCTTTTCCACATACTAATTTTGCCTCTGTACTCCCCCACACACAAAATGAAAATATCATTAGATACTAAACAAAAATCAAACTTTCAAGGACCTCCTAGGGAACCATCACTATAACTCAAACCTAACATTAATTGCATGTAAAATCTTATTAGATCAAGGATTAATGTGAAGTTATCAAGATTGTTCAAAACCTTGCAAAACTTAGGTCTTTATGACATCTGGTTTTAATAACATTTAAAAAGCGATGCATTTTTATTTTAAATGCTGATTTTATGGAAAATCTGGGTAGAATTTAAAGTTTCTTACACTATTGTACAATCTCATCTGTTTGTCTGTAATTTATATCTGCCTGTGAATGTCTGCACCGCTAAATTTCCTTTTTTGTGTTGTTCAGTTTCCGCAGATTTACCCGGTCAAATAGTGTTACAACAGCTGTTCAAGCAGACATGGATTTTCATGAGAACTTTGAAATGTCCATGGACCCTCAAGAAGATCAGTCATATCCTGGGCCAATGTCAAGACAATATTCTCGAGATATCAGCACTTCCACTGTTAGCATACAGGGCTCAGGAAACCATTATCATGCATGTGCAGTAGATGATGACTTTGACACTGATTTTGATCCTTCCATTTTACCTCCACCGGATCCTTGGATTGATTCTATAACTGAAGATCCAATTGAAGCTGTTCAAAGGTCAGTGTGCCATAGAGATGGACACTGGTTCCTGAAGCTTCTTCAAGCAGAGAGAGAGCGTATGGAAGGTTGGTGCCAGCAAATGGAGAGAGAAGAACAAGAAAATCATCTTCCAGAAGAAAGTAAGTAATTCCAATGCTAACAAGAGAAGATGGCTTTATTTTGTTAACTTTTAAATCAAAATTTAAAGATTGGGTAACCAATACCACTTGTAATTTCTCAAGATATATAGTATCTCTTTCTGCCAAAAGTACCACAAAAATCACTGTGCATTCAGTAGCGTCCATAGCAAATTGAAGTGACACCAAAATGACAACCAGTGTCTGGTGACCTCATTACAAATGACACTCTTACAATCTTGCATCCTAACATCTGACACAAAGTCACAGCATTTGCCTGACATCATACACATTTTGTCATTTGTCCCCCCAATTCCACTTGCCTGCAGACTCCCATATGTGTTATTATTTCTTTGCATTCACTTCACAGTATTAGATTATTGGGAAAAATGTAGCACCTGTTGGGAACACCTTAAAACAACTGTTCCGTTTTAGGGGCTGATGTTATAGCCCTCTGTATCTTGCACCAGGAAAGATGCATTGCATTCCCAACAGATGCTACAACAGAGTGCTTCTATTGAATCTGAATCTGAATAACATTTTACCCTTTGAATGCAAAGTCCTAATACAGAGTCTTCTTTCTTCCAATTTTTCTCCACAACAGCAACAGTGAGCTTCCAAAGCTAAGAATGGCTTCACACAGACGCTTCCTCCTCCCCCTCTCCTTCTCCTTCTCCTTCTTTCTGATAATTATTGTGCTTGTGGTGATCGTAGTTGTTATATTACTTTATCTGACCTGTGCTTATCCACTGTGTCTTAATCACTACACCACACTGAGGTTTACTGTAACTTGCAGAGGCTGAAATTTGCTCAATATCTTGGCAGCTGAGAGAGTGGATGTTCTCCCATCCCACCCTGAAGCTAGGAGTAATATGATACAAGCTTTTCCAGACAATGCCTCCTTGTGTACAACAGCTGTCTGGAGGAGATGGCTTAGGGCTGCTTGGCATATTCTTGTGTGCTACATAGACATGTTTGGTATTATCTTGCAGAGAAAGAAATGGTCACAATGAAAAGAGTGTTTCCAGTTATGAATGCAATTTGCTGTTGTTGCTGCTGCTGCATATAAAAACAAGTTGTAATGTCAGTGGCTCCAGAGTTAAGAACATCTGGAGATAGTTCTTCAGTTAATTATGCACATGTTTTGTTACATTAATTTTTTGTTAGTTTCCTCTGAAACCGCTTATTCATAATAGTGATAATAACTAGCTTATTAAAGCCAGGCCTCTCTATATTAATGTTGAGCATAGGACAGTGCTCATGATCAACATCAAACTGCCAAATTTGCACAGGAACACACATGCACCATGGGAATTGTGTCTATGATTAAGTTTTAGAAAAGACATTTTGATCCAAAAGATTGAACACAATGCCAGTAGCTAAACAGACACTGTATGTCCCTTTAAAAAGAATCTGCTATCAGTAGATTATTGAAGAAACAAGAGCAGGGTTGGAGTGGAAGCCAAAACTAGTGTACCGGACAACAAACTGATTAGATTTCAATCTTGTTTGATTGGTATATCTACTCCTAGCTCTTCAACTGGATTTCTGTTCACTGCACTTGTTTATTCGCCCATTTTCCTTTATAACATGGACACCTACTTCTAAGAATGTGAACTGCAGTGGAATACATTTTTCTGTCCATTCTTTCTTCCCAGCCAAACAAATAGCATGGCACTTTAGCTGAATTAAATATGCTTAATTTTACTTCTATACACCAAATTAAGTGATTATCTATAAACAAGGACAAGTTTACCAATGAAAGCCTCTGAATGGGAAGTATCTCTCTGGAATGGGCTGTGATTATTGATGAAATGAGGCCTAAGAATAAGCAGATTCTTTCATTTTGTTTTGTAGGTGTATGCTTCAGTCAGCTGATATAGAAGAAATCAGCAGCTAGAATAGGTATAAGGCAGGACTGCAGTAGGCTTTGGGTTACATCAGTGACCAACAGGAACCCATAGCAATGTCCATTCAGAGATTTATAAATTATTAGCATTCTTTTTGGAAATGATTCCATATTTTTGGCCTTTGGGGCTGAGTATTAATGGAATTAAAATCTGACACATCTGGAGAGCTCAGATTTGGGGAAGACCGCTATAAGAAGCACGTATAAGAAGTGTGAATGCGTGTGTTTTGCATGCCAAACATCCCAGGTTCACTGTCTGGTATCACCAGACAGAGTTGAAAGAGACTCCTGTCTGAAGCCGTGAAGACAGCACTGCACTGAAAACAGTATTGAGCCGAAGGGACTGTCTGACTCAGTACAGAACAACTTCAGCATTCATCTCACAGTCATCTGAGAATTTGTCTTAGATCACCACATAGTTGGGAGGGGAAGAGTTGACATGTTCTATTTTCCTCAACTTCCTTTCCCCCATAAAGTACTGGCATGTTATAGAATACTATTTTAATAAGGATTATTCAGCTATTGTTCAATACTGCATGAAACAATTTTTAAGCAACTTCTCTTATCAGTATAATCACCCAAGCAATTTTTAGCTTTGGGTAAAATTCTCCTCTAATGCACAGCTGGGAGACCATCTCCCTTCTATTTCCCTTACCCTTCCTTTCAATTCTTGAAATGCCTTGTGAAATTTTAGATGGCTCAGCTCCAGCTGAGGCAGCTGTTCTGAAGTCGATGCAGTGGGAAGGGTTCTCATAACAATGGGAACCACATGAAAGCTCTCCGATTAACTCCTCCCCCCTATTGAAGGCTTCTTTCACTTGAGTGGTTTGCACATTAGTACGAATAAAAGACTAGACACACCAAGGGGTACATTTTCAGCACAGTGCCTAGGGAATTAGACACGCAACCCTTGCAAACAATAATGGGAAAATGGCAGTTATGTGTAGAATTCCCTGTGCTGTGCAGTGTGGATTTACATTTCCCTCTTCACAGTTGTTTCCTCTTGGTGTTGATGTCTAAAATCAGGGAGAAAACTCTGCTTGCTTTTGCCTTGGTTCTTTCCAGGATCTCCAGAGTAAAAGATATAATAATCTACCTACTGGTGCTGAGCATACATATACTGGGCATATGTCTACTCAGATGTAAGGCCCATTGATTTTCCTTCAGTGAAACTTACTCCCCAGTGAGAATATGTAAGACTGCCACCTTAGTGTTTCGTTGGATTGTTTAGAATATTTTAATATTTTCAAAATAATTTTATTTAATTTGATATGGAGGGGATATTCACATGTGTCATGGCGCCCAAATGTGCCTCATATCTGATCTGTTTTATGTGATGGTCCTCGGAAGTTATCAACAATAGCTATAATGGCCCTCATAAAGAAAAGGCTGGGAACTGCTGGAGTGGGGATCATCTGTGTGCTAAAAATAATCCGTCAATACTTTAATATCTTAAACATCTCAGCACAGACTCTAAGTGAGGAAGCCTAGGATCTCACAAGGAATTCTAGAGCCCATCTATCAATCTGCGCTCAACTGCCACCAATGTACGTGTGCAGTTTTAGAATTGTGCCATATCATTTGCAGCTAGGAGATATCTCCCACTGAATTCAGTTTCCAAAGTTTCCAACAACATCTAAAAATATTTTGTTCTATGAAACTTGGAACATTTATGCAAGCTTCTCAGATCTGAGTACAGATGCTTTTGAGATTTCTCTCAAACCTCATTTAAATTTGGGGAATATTTTAAGATCAAGGAACATTGTTTTCAACTTCTGAATGACCGTGAAAATCTAAGTATAGGATAAGATGCAAAGGGCTATAAGGAGATGAGAATAAAATGGCATGGAACAATTTAGGATCCAAGCCACTGGGCCTTCTATATGTTCACAACTCACAGTCCCCTAGATACATTTGGCTTTTCATTGGCTTAGAGATCTGTTTAACTTGGCACTGTACAACTTGCTACTTCACAGAAGGCCATGTGTTTGGCCAATGCCAAACCAAACATATGTTGCCTGTGGGGAACTCAGCAGAGATTCAGTTTTGATTAAATAATTTGCATTCTTCAGACAATTACTATACTATTTCAATGACAAAAAGCAGAAGTGTAATATGTGGATCTCTGGATGTTGTTGAACTGCAATTTCTATCATCCCTCATTCAACAAGCAGCACACCTGGAAAAAAAATTGCACATGTGATAGGAATGTGTTATCCATAGAATTAATTTTAAAGTATACAGGCCAAGTTGAAACACAAAGCTGTTTGTTTTTTTTAATGTGACAGTTTCAATTGTTTTTGCACTCCTCCTTTTGCTAACTGGTATATCTGTTGGAGGGAGTTTCAATGATTGGGAATGTATGTTTACTGTTAAAATGACCGGTAGGTCTTTAGTAGTAGCATTAGGAAAGGATTGTCAATCTTTTCTTGTAGAGGACTGCATTCCCTTGATAGAAATCTGTTAGCACCATATATCAATGGTGGGCTGGCTTAAGCAAACAGTGGACATGGAAGTGCCAGAGGTAGGTGGCACTACACATTTACTCACTTTCTGATCCTCCCTCCTTCCCTCTGTTTCTCTTTCTGATGCTCCAGTCTCTTTTTTTGTCTCTCACTCTCACATAGCAGAAGGGAAAAATGTTTTTGCCATAGATGTTAGTGGATAGCTTGCAAACAGCTTCTGAAATTAGTCCACAGGCCACATGCTGCCCTACAATTGCACTTCGCTCACTCCTGAATTAGATCTCTAGCTGGCTTTGTAACAATGGAGACATTTCCAATATTTGCTTACATTAATACATGACAATGGTGTCCGCCATGCTGTTCTTATGCTTTGATTTCTTTTTAAAGTTTTAGGTAAAATTCGAACTGCAGTTGGTAGTGCCCAGCTTCTCATGGCTCAGAAATTTTACCAGTTCAGAGAACTGTGCGAAGAAAATCTGGTATGTAACATGTATTATGGACACATAATATATGGTTTTTTACTACCTGTATCCAAAAAATATTTTAATGCCTGAAGCAGAATAGTGTATAATGCCCGTCTCTCTTTCCATAACTCAAAATGCAGGTATCCAAGGCTGGCCAAAATATTTTGGTATCTGAGAAAGAAAATCTTACAAGCACCTCTCCCAAGAAGTTAAGAAAAACCCACCATAAATTAGAGAAATGAATTTATAACATTTTACTTGTAGGCCTGCTTCGCAGTATTGCCTTCTCATTCTAACATATCACGGCATAGAACAGAAACTTACATTTAATTTAACCAAAGGTATGCTGTCTAGGACGCAGATGTAGTGGAGCTGTACCAAAAAGTGGATTTAAGAAAATATTGATTTGAGAAATTCTTGAAAGCCCAGGAATGCGCAGAATCTTTTGGCCTTCTACTTCTGTTATATGCAGTAACAGAAACATGTGCAGTAGACACTATCCATAGATATTACCTCAGCACATTGCTGCCAAAACATTCATTCCAAAGCAGGGTTGTTCCAACGACCTTTCCCCCAAACTTTTAGCCAATTTACAGCATAAACTCATCCATACTGTCTGCTGAAACTCTGTTAAATGTGTAAGATTCCCCCATTGCCTCAGTGCATGATAGATAGTTAATCTAATCAACCTGTACTGCTATTCCAGATGAATCAGATACAATAGGGCAGCCAACATCATTAGAAATAAAAAGCAAACCTCCACTTGACCTTTTCAAGGACTTTGAATTTTTTCATGCTTTTTCCCATTCTTTTTTCTCATACAGAATCCCAATGCACATCCGAGACCGGCCTCCCAAGATTTAGCAGGGTTTTGGGATATGCTGCAGTTGTCCATAGAAAATATTAGTATGAAATTTGATGAACTTCATCAGTTAAAGGCCAATAATTGGAAACAGATGGATCTACATGACAAGAAGGTAGAACATTGTCGATTTTGTATGCTTCATTTAAAACCCTGCACAAATACTGGACAGATTAAATAGGCCTCTGCATACATCACTGATGTTAAAAACATGAAATGGATTTCATATCAGATTAATTCAATTGTAAAAGAAAAGAAAATGTTTACGTAAGAATCACCTGGAATATTATCTGTAATATGTTCAGGCATATTTTTAAGGCAAACTTGTTTATGTGAACAATGGGAATGTGCTCATTTGTCTTATTATACTTAACGTATAATCTTATTAGATAATCAACTGTTAGAAGGAATTGCCTCATATATTGATTCTTACAATTAAAATAAATAATATAGAGAGTACACAGTGCTGCCTAGTGTAAGAGTTCTGTTTACTAATGCACTATGAAATGTATAAGTAAACTAGGGAAGTACTGTAATCATCACTGACTTGGTAACCAGCCCCATTCCCATGGATAAATGTATGGGTATTTTCCAATCAAGCCATTATAAATACTACATGGAAAATCTCTTGTGTCATTTACTTTAGTTGCTTTCTTTTGAGGGAGACCTCATAGGTGGTTTCACCTCTTTTATTTCATTCAGTAGGTTCTAGCTCTAAAACACTAAATAGGATGGTAAATCAAGGCTCAATTTTCTTTCCTAGAATAACCTGGATTTTAGTAATTTTTAGTGTGCTTTGGCACATTGTTTTCAGCACTGGTGTCAGAAGTAGTTATTGGTTAAAATGAGGACATCCATTGTTTCCCTACAGATCAATAAGCATTTTGAAGCTGAGATATATCCCATCAATAATATCAAGTCAAAATATACAAATTGACAGGTAGAATGGAAATAAGAAAAGTTGCATGTAAACATTTTTCTTTTTCTTTTCCAGGGGCCAAAATTGGGAGGGGAGGGGAGGGAAGGAAAAGACATTTGGAGGAAAAAATGAAACTCTTCTGAAATATTTTCTCCTACTATGAAATGTAAAAATGTACTATTTAAATGAAGTAGTTTAATATATTTCTACCCTGCTGCCCTTAATAATATGTCTACCCATAAAATTAAGATGCAGACTAATCTAGCGGAGTAATGGGAAGTTTATTTCAGTGAGTAAAAAAAATAAATCCCACAGCAAAGAGAAATTCAGTGTTGCAACTGCTGATCTAATCAAAAACTTCTAATGCCTTTTATAAGGAAAAGCACAAATTCAGTTTCACACACATTAAAGAAAATTGAAAAGGAGGGGCAAAGCATTTCCCCTTACTCCTGTTTGTTGAGGACATTTGAAGCTGTTCTCAGTGTTGGTTATATCTGGCCTATTCTGCCTATAATTATTTCATGTATTATTCTTAAGCCAAAGGATAATGATGAGAGAATAAATGCTGTAGATATCTCACTTTTTTTCCCAAGAGACACTTTTTTTGCAAAATAATTGGGATTTCATTCCATAACATCAGTACTTTCAGAATCTTTGTTCAGTTAGCCATAGGAACATGAAAAAAGTCCAGGGAAAAGAATGGGCTTGTTGAACCATTCTTGCATTTGTTGTGCCCCACACAGGAACCTTAACCAGTTCTGAATCGACTAAAAAACCCTGCATGATTGAGACAAGTAAAAGAATTGTTTACCTATAAATGCTCAGTAGAGAAAAGCATAAAGCCATCTGGTCTAGATAACATTCTGAGAAAATCATGCACTTGCATTCTTTATTTGCTCATCCCAAACCAAAATACTGATAAATGATTACCACTCTGAGTCCCACAAGACACCATTTCTAAAATGAAAAATTTTGGTGATCCTAAAACACCCTATATTTTTATTAAATGTTATGATAATTAAATAAGCCAGGTTTTGTTGCCAGCATAAGAAACCAATACTTTAATGATAAACTCAATAAAAGGAAAAATTTAACAAAACCAGGATGTTTTGACAACCTGTAGTAAAAGAATATATTCTGTACCAGGTGTGGCTACATTAATATTTAAATTAAGCTGTTTGTTTTCCCTATTTAAGCAAAAGATGAAAATATTTGTGAATCTGTTTTTATATTTGTGCTTGTTATCCTTCATCCTAAACTTGGGTAAACAGCATAGTTCATTCTTTGCATGCAGAACGAATGCAATGTTTCAAACGAATTCATTTCCATTAACACAAACAGTGAGGAGCTGTTTTGATCAACAATGAGAACATGATAAATTATAATGACACTTATGGAGCATAATGCAATGAATAATCCCTTTAGGAAATCATTATCAAGATGGAATACCATATAATTTTTAGAAAAATAGAGACTACAGATATGTATTTTGGATTATAACTGTGCAGCGATCCAGATTTGAAGGGGGAAAGGTGAACTGGAGCACATTGGGCACTAATGTAGCATCTGTTGGTAACTCCTTAAAGAAGTTGCATCTTTTCCTGGGCTCCCACAGCTACTATCATGCAATCCCAGGAAAGATGCATTTAATTTATGGAAGCATAGACAGGCATGATTCCTGCACTCCTTTGCCCTTCAAATCCAGATTGCTGCACAGCCCTATTTGGATCCTAAATGTAAAGTCTAGATGTTACATAGCCACATTTTTCTCTCTCTCTCTCTCTTTCTCCCTCTTTCTCTCTCTTTCTATATATGTATATGATATATTGATATATATCATGTGGATATATACAGGTCTCTTCCTTACTATGATATATTTGGATGCCAAAGTGATGATTAATGTATGTTCTCAGAATTATTTTTAAGTAACCCGCCCACCCACTTTTGAATTTGTAACTGAATTCAATTTGTAGATTGTTGACTCTGATGCTATACTTTTAAGAAGCACATTGCACGCCAAAGTATGCAATGCTACCGTGGCCAGTCACCACCAATCACATGTTCTTTTTCATTTTGTTTTTAAATTTTGCTGTGATAACTATTCTCAGGCTTCTAGTTCATATAACTGTGTGAAATATATCCTTAAGTCTTCAGTGTTGTAAGCCCATTTAGTCTTGTGTGTGTATATTGTATATAAGGGGGTCAATGCTCATTATCTGTGTCTTTCATTTCTATTACGTACTATTCTATTATGCTGAGTTAATTTATTAAGAACACCCAAGAGTTTTATTAATAATTAGGTGGCAGGTGATATTAATTACAATGTGACTTTCTAAGATTATAGAATTATGACATTGTTTTAAGCAGCAGTACTAAAAATGCTCTCCTTTCTAATTCCGGGTATCCAGAAGAGGAATTTAGATTGCCCAGCAGGAACTACATACAATATTTAATGGTGGGAACTTCATCCCTTTGAGCCTCAGACGGGTAGCTGACATGCCATGTCCATGGAGAACTAGCACTGCTGTCAATGCCATCCTTTTTTGCCTTAAGATTATGTTCTTTTTTTAAAGTCTTTGAATGCCAGTTCAATAAAGATAAAGTGAGTTAAGTTTAGGTAAACGAGTATCTTCTAACCACTGACTTGTCCTAGGTTGTTTGTCTCCCCACCCGCCCTTTCTTTAATTTTTTCCCCTGAGAAGCTGTATAATGTCATTAACCTTCTGCTTTGATCAGGAGAGAAGGGCCCCTCCTCCAGTGCCAAAGAAGCCTTCGAAAGGTCAGGTGCCACTCATTCGGGAACGCTCTTTGGAGAGCTCGCAGCGTCAGGAGGCCCGGAAACGGCTGATGGCTGCCAAGCGAGCTGCATCGGTTCGTCAGAACTCAGCCACTGAAAGCGCCGAAAGCATTGAGATTTACATCCCCGAAGCCCAGACCAGGCTATGAAGGGATCCAACCAGGAGGACTGTTAATGGCAAGAAATATCTCTTGTATAATTTGCCCTAGGTCCATGCTCAGAGATACCAATATGTATTTGTATTTCTCTCCTCTTCCTTTTATCTCTCTTCTCTCCCAACGAATTAACACTTCTGTGGTGTAACTGTCAATTCTCCAAGAGGGTTTTGCTAACATCCCTTGCTTTCTAAAGGTTTGCCCATGTCAACCTAGTGCTTTGCCATATGTACTGATGCTGCCCACCTTGCCTCTTGTAAAGAATCCCATACGCCCACAGATAACACCTCTCTTCTTTTCTGTCTCATGTACACACATGTATGCACATACACACCAACACCCACACCCACAGAGACCTGTACAGTAGATGCACCAATTTATTCATCCTTGGTCCTTAAAGGTAGTCTGTTATCTAGTGTACAGCAATATTCCATTATTTGGTATTTTGGAAATCCAGTATTGCAGGGTAATACCTTTAGGATTCTGTTGTCTTCCTCATTGATAGTGAATGGAGCTTGGGCTCAGAATCCCTTCTTTATATGACTATTTTTTAATTTTATTTTATTTTTTAGAAACAGAGACACATATGATTTTGATCTTTCAAGATAATCCTTTTCATCTGTCATACTGGAGGAGATGGGGAGATAGGTGTATTGCAGTAAAAGTTCAAATGAGTCGTGGAGATGAAATGTCCGTCATCCCATGAAAAGACTAGCAGCTGCATAAACTGCCTCACTTTATTTCCTCAGACTCAACTTAGAATCTTTTTGATCAGGAGAAGACTGTAAAATCTATCTTCCAAGGTAGTAATATTTTAAGGCAATAAAAAGAAAGCTTAGGAGATGAATTAAAAAGATGACTGAAAATTGGAGTAAAGGAGTATTTTCATCCAATCAATTACTAAGAATTTTTAACACTGTACTATATTGTCATTTCCTATTACAATGTATGCATTTTAAAAGGGAAAATCATTTGTTGATTTCCTAACCTTGATGAGCTTTCAGATTTTGCACATCTCCACACAGCTGTTTGTTACTAAAATGCTGTAAATGAAATATATGTAGTACACTACTCATGACTGTTGATATCAAGTGTTTCATACTTTCCCCTTTGGTCTCCTCCTTAAAATAGAGAATACCTTTCTTTACAAAACTGTTTTAAAGTATGTAGTCTATACATAATGCTAGATTGTTTGCAAACAAGACTGATAGGCAACAGGGCTATGCAGTGCTTTGGAATAATTTCAAAAAGGTGCTTCAGAACACTTGGGAGGACCAACATAGAACTTGTTTGTGACTCTTTAAAGCAGCCATGTATTTCCCTAGGATCATGTGGCTGTCTCCAGAGTTGCCAACACAAAACGCCTTTTTTAAGAACTGAAGCACTACTTAGCCCTAAAAAGGAATCCTCTGGCATAGGACTGTGGAAAGAAATCTGACCAAACTATTCACACTAGCAGAAAGCATGATGATTTGACAAGCACCACTGTGTTAAGGAAAGCATCTAACATGCACTAATGTGCATGTTTAAGGCACTAGAGAATTAACAGTTCATGTCCTAATGGAGGTGTTGGATTCAGTTGCAAGGCTTGATCTATATTCTGTTGTTAAAATCGTGGGTGAGACTAAAAAACTCAATAGATTATAGATCTGGACTGTATGTCCTTTTTTAGTTGTATCCTCCCAAGTGACATGGGCAAAGAATTGTGGCTCTTTTCTTATTTGAAAATTTAACTTTACCCATATTGGCATCCATGTTGAGTATGGAAAATAGTACTTGATCAAGGAAGAACTTTAAAAATGTGATCCAGTGCTAATGAAATACACTGACTGACTGACTGACTTGTACTCTATGTATTATCAAACCTGGCTTTCAGTTCTCTTAAGGTTAAAACTTTCCAAATATGGAACTCTTAACTGGGTGGGTAGTAAAATTACATAGTTCAATCTCACAGTGATAGAAATTACCACTCAAAAGCTGGCTTTTTGTTTTGTGCCTTTTTTCTTTGAGAATATGTATCAACAGATCATGCCAGAACATGTTGTAATAATACAGCATCATTGTTAGGCGCTTTTTTTTTTTTTCAAGAATCTGGGAGAGGTAACAGGTATGGAAATCTTTAAAAAACATGTGAAATCACTAGAAAATTTGCTACCTCTCAAAGCCATTATATATCCAAGCTATACACTTATACACAGGGCACAAAATATCACTGCTGTGTTTTACAAGTAAAGGGCTAATAATTTCGTATTTTAAAGACTTTTAAAGACAAGGATGAAAAATCCAATGTTAACTCAAAACAGAAAGTCTGACTTGCAACATTTGAATTGTATTAAGAATGTTTTTGCTTTACTTTATAGCCTCTTTTTAAAACTTTAAGGCTTGCACATTGTTTGCAGTCTATATAGTATCAGTAGCCACTTTTAAATATAGACATGTTTTAAAAATTTTGACTCTTCGTACACAGATGCGCAAAACATGTCAAACAGATCAATTTTCACAACTATATTATTTCTGCAGTATTTGAATCTCATGAAAAAAGGTTTAACACCAAATGAAATGCTGCTTGAAACAAATTGTGTTAAGATAAGGCAATATATCCGACAGTGTCATATACTACATAATTACAAACAATGATGTACTACAAAGTATCCAATTGTTTTATTTGGATTTACACTTGGGAAAAAATGGTGAGGATTACAACTTAATTTTATATTTTAGGAGAGATGTATTTACACATCATAATTTAAAGGAATCTGTTAACATGATGCCTGATTATTCATTTGGATTTGATGTAGACAAAACAATTATATCTTCTAATAAATTCCCAGAAAAATGCAGAAGATACAAAGATTTTGAACATCTGCATATGTGACATGAGGATGTGGTCTAATTTGAGGAACTGCAATATTGCAGTGGACAAGAGTGCCACCCAGATTACTCTTTGGCACTGCAAGTCTATAAATCAGGCTACTGCTTTATTCTGGTTGCTTCTTGCTGACCTTTTATCTATCCAGAGCAAAAAGAAAAACAAACATTTTCAAATCATTTGTTCCTGCAGGGAACCTAAGCACGTGCTCAGATTTCTTCCATTGAAATCAGTGGGAATCAGAAACTCTAATTGGCTAAATTGTATCTTTTATTATTTTAATTGAATTTTAGGGCCTATTTTATTCAAATTTCCAGATCTGAGCAAAAAAGATACAATCAATGTTTTAAAGTACAATTGGGGTTGGGGGGAAGTATTAAAAAGAGGTTGACCTCTTAAACCAAAAGTTTTAAAATATTTATTATATATATTTTTGCAGATCTTTCCATAAAATACCTTTAACAGTGTAATTCAAATGCAAGTCTACTTAGAAGTAAGTGCCACTGAGTTTACTTCCACTCAGTATGTTTAACACCCTTTCCTAACCTGGCACCTTCAGATATTTTGGAGTTACTTCCGGATCTTTTAGTAACTCCAAGCACATTAGGCCAACACATCTCGATGGTGCCAAATTGGGGAAGCCTGGTAGGATTACAAGTTTAGACTGTAATTAACCTGGGAATAATCTCATTTAGCCTGAGCCTTACTTTTGAGTAGACACACATAAGAGTACACTGTTGTTCTTTTTGTAATGAGATAAAGAAAAAAATTAAACATTTTAATATTAAAAAAGTAAATGCTAGTATCTTATTTATAATATATTTCCATTTATTTATTGGGTGTCCCCTTAACGTTTTGTTATGCACTATCACTTTAATTTGGATTTTATATTTATGAATTTACAGTTTTTGTTTTTTAAAGTTATAATGCATAGTTTTACTAGAATGTGAATCAGAATCAGTGACATAGATGCCTTCTAGCTGCATTCCCAGTCAGGATAATCTGTTTTTGTTTTTTCCTTTCTTTTTTTTTTGCAAAACTGCTACAGTTTGAAAAACTCTAGATGGAAGGCTGGAGAGCATTATATGGCATTTTGAATTAGTTTTTCATAGGATTATCTACCTATCTGGTACGTGGACACACAAAAAAATGTAAATAGATTAATGTTTCCAGTAATGTAAAAAGAGCAAATTAATAAAATAAATAATGCACTGCTTGTAAGAGCTGTGGCTTTTCAATACAAATTTTTATTCCCTTTTTGCAAAAAAAAAAATGTTTTTGATGTGATTGTATGATGTATGGAGCAAAAAGCAGTTCTTCTGGGCAACTACAGGGTAGAATGTTAAATTGGCTCTGCAAAGACTTACATGAACATTTGTTCTGACACTGTCCTTGCTAATCCTTGGGAGAACAGATGCAGATAGATCGAAGATAGACAGACAGAGATATGTTTTTGCTGACAAAAAGTCTTGTTCCCTAAACATATTTCAGATGCTCTTTTAGTAGTGATGAGAGAATCCTCTATGAGCATCAAAATACCAGTGTAAAGGTGCCTAATATAAATAGGAATCCTTCTCTTTTGGCTTGTTTGGTTGGTTGTTGGTAGTACTACTAGGTATATGTTAAAAGTCATCAGGAATATTTGGCAAAACAGTTCATACAGTTTTTCTTGCCATGTGGAGTAGCCTCCATATTTTTTTTTCATTAGTTTTCACATTTTCATTCTTCATACATCATTTACTCAAAAGTAATCAGAATTTTGGTTGTGAATTTAAAAATCCCTCTTTTTGTATGAGTGAACCAATGTTTATGTAATCTAAGTTATTTATTAACTTGCTTGCTTATTTATTGGGCTCACATGCTACTCCAGTCATAACTGACTGGCATATATACCTAATAATCAGATTAAAAACAAAATACATTTTAAAATATCAAAATACCCTAGGCCTTGCTAACAACCAATCCCATGCAACATTCCTGCCAAAGAATGGATCGAAGACAACATATCAGACCTCAACAGACATGCCAGAAAACCATCTTTATATCTTTCTGGAATTCAGCCAGGTAGGGGCCAAACTGATCTCCAGGGCAAAGACAGATTGGGGGGAGGGCAGCAATTGAGAAGGCCCTGCTCTGTGGTCCCTGCAGATGACATATTTTCAGGGAAGGGACCCAACGGGAATCTTCTGTTTTGGATCTTATAGCTGGGCAGAAACCACTGGGAGTGAGCAATCTTGAAGATTCTAAGGTTCTGATCCATGAAGGGCTTTGAAGATGACAACCAGCACCTTGAATTGCATCTAGGAGCAACCGGCAACCAGTGCAGCTCTCAAAGAACTGTTTTTTGGGTGATTCTGGACAATCTGAAACTTCTGGGCAGCTTGTGCATGAGAGATGACCAAGGCATGAGAGATGGTGAGGAGGGCCTTCCATTTCTGGAAAAGACATAATTGACACACAAGATGAAACTGTGCAAATGGCCTCCTAGGTTCAGTTGCTACTTTTTTGAACAGGAGTTGAGAATCCAGGAAGATTCCCAGATTAAGAACCAATTTTCTCTGAGGATTGAGCCTGAACCTGTTCATCCCCATCCAGACACCAACAATCTTCAGGCACTGGGACACAGTCTTGGTTGCATCTCCTATTTGACTCATAGTTTAGCTATAAAGTTGAGTGTCATCAGCATAATGATAACACCTGACTCCATGTCAGCTGATGATCTCACTCAGTGACTTCACATAGATGGTAATATGGGGGGGGGGGGAAGAATCAAGTCCTCTGGCAACCTTCAATGAGTTCCTTATGTTTCAAACTGTCTCTCCAACCACTGCCAACTTGATCCACCCACTCAAACCAATACACACACAAAAAATTAATAGTAGTAGTCCCCAGTCCCAACCCTCATAGGTGGTTCAGAATAATTCCATGAATGCCATTGACAGATAAGCAGGACCAGGAAGATCACATTTCTTGCATCCTGATCCCTCCATGGGCTATCCACAAGAGCACTTGGTGTAAAGGAATTTAGCTCTGGGCTTGAGAAGGAAGTGAGAGCGGTAAAAACGGTTGCTCAGCCCTGGGAAAAAAGAAAGTGTGAGAAGGTGATTCAGAACAGGTCCACCTTGACCTTGTTGTCCTTAAAAGGGGGATAGTGAAGATTTTGAACAGGCCAACAAGACTCCATTAACAACCCTACACCAATGAAGTAGCATTCCTGGTGTCTTTTTCTTGACTTGATCTACCCTGAAGGGCTGACATTCGTGATATTCAGGCCTGACACCCAGACCAAAAAAGCCCTGAAGTAAATGGGATTATCTGGGCCTGTCTGCTATTGCTTCAACAGCTTCCCCATCAAACAAAGGTTACAACTGACATATTGTTATCCAAGCTTTCCAGGTTGAATAATAACTTCTTAAGGAGTGGGCACACTGTTACCTCCTTCAAGACATGCAGAAACACCCATTCAAGGAAAGAAGCATTTGCACTGCCTGAACCCAGCCTCCTGTTTCCTCCCTGGAAGCTTTCATGAGTCAGAGAGGGCAAGGATCTAAGCTACAAGTGGCAGGTCTGACATGCCAGAGAACTCTGTTTATTTCTTCAGGACTCACAGGCTCAAACTGATTGCAAATGTCACTGGATGACATTCTATGATGCAATAAAAGCAGAGAGATAATGCCTTTTCACCACACTTACTGCCTCAGAGTAAGCCTGAACCTGAGCTTTTATCCATGTTCATTCAGGCTCACTTGTCATGTTCCAGATGTATCCTCTGTCACTTCATTTGCTGGAGCTCCTCAGTAAATTGAGGAAGTGCTTGGATTAGTGAAGAGAGACAGGCTGTTCAGTGGCAATCATGCCTAAGGCTACAGCCACTTCCATACTTGAGACTGTAACTAAGCCTCAGAAGAACTGTCCACCATGGCCTTAGAAAATTCCCAGATGGTTTCTTCAAGAAACCCAGGGGATCCATCAGATGGACCATCTCAGGAAGATCAACTAAATAGGCACCCAGCATCTCCAAAATAATTAGAGACTGATTTAATCATGCTGAAAAAGGACAGAGGTTCATGTCCCCTATTCTCAAATCACATCTGGATATTTTTAACCTGCACCAATCACAGCCTAGCATTCTGCAGTTGCAATATTCTACATTATACTAAACAGTAAACATTACAGTGTGTCTTGTGTTTAAAAAGCAATTGCAAGAAACCTCTGAAGGGCAAGTTAACTTTGTAGCACCTGCTCTCCACAGACAGTACTCTGAACTTAATTTGCAGTGTAGTCCTAGCAAAGCAAGTATTATACAGTTTTGTTTCTATGACCACTTCATTGTTTAGGAGTGTCCCCACTAAGGTGTATCAGGCAAAAGCTCTGTTAGGAGAGGCTCTGTTTTTCAAATCTAAGAAGTAGCATAGTTATTAGTGCTATGTACATATACAATGACTTGTTGGTACAAGACATGTCAGACTTTATTTCAAGACTTTAAATAAAGTCTAATGCATTTGTGTTTCAGGACTCTATTTTGATCCAAAGAATGATAAATGGAATGAAAATCAACTCTATATGCTGGTCTGTGATTGCTTGCACAATCTGGTAATGGAAGTGTTTATGCAGTGGTATAAAATGTAAGAGCTACAAAAATTATGCTTCCATAAATGTTTCCATAGCAGAATAGCTCTAGGTTTAAATTTATTTTTTTCATGCGTCACTTAGGTGGAAGAAAAAAGTATCTTCTGATAGTGGAAGATCTTTTCCACGAATGGAAAGGCACAAGAATCCAACTTCTAAAAAGATCTGAAATTATCTTATAATTCATCATCTTGGAATAGCCAATGTAAATGAGAGACTGTATATGCAACCATATAGATAGAAATGTTTTAGTTATTTGTTGCTCTTCTGCAATAATGTGGTCTTAGTTGTACAATCTAACTCTTCTAAATAAGGAATTACCTAAATTTGTATTTTTCTGGAACAAGGAACAATAACTGTATTTGATGTAATATTTTATTTTGAAACAAAAATAATTTCTATAATACATATGCTCTTTAAAATAAGTGACATTAGAAATAAGAGCTGATAATTTCAAATGTCATACCATCAGGTAGGTCTTGATCAGCATTTCCTAATCTGGTGCCCTTCAACTATGTTTAGATTTAAACCAGAACTCAGCCATTTGGGAATTCTGAGAGTCACAGTCCCAATGCAGGGAGAAACTGATAAATGAGAGATATTTTGTCCCTCTAGTATTCTGATAGATCAAGACTTCAGGCAAAAGTCCTTCCACCTGGAGATGGCAACATTAAATTGCAAATGTTCTAGGTACAAATCATATTTCTTTCACTGAACCATAGCCCCATTTTTTTTTTACTAGCAAAGTCAGCTGTCCTATGAGACACAACATGAAAGCTTCCCCTAAGAAAATTGTATCCCTCTTCCCCATATTCACCTCTCCTAAGCTCCATTTGGAAATCCGTAAGTCATTCTGTTCATTTCTTCTTTATTAGCTTGTAGTGGCTTCTACCATCTGCCATCCATGAACCAGTATCTGTACTAGCTCAGTTCACGGTGTCTTTCTAACAGATATGAAAAGTTTGGGGCAGGTACTACAGTTGGAAAACAGTAAAGTGGTCAAATGTGGCTTTTGGAGTTGTGGTGGGCCCAAAACCTCATCCTGAGATTTCTGTAGGTACTATGTACCCTCATAAGCCACACCAGGCCCTTTCCAATGTCCTAGTTACAAATGCTGCAACAAGAAAGCAGATGCTCTTGTTCCCAGAGTTCACCCCCAGGCCTCACACTGAAGGGTCCTCCCCAAAACTGAAGCATTGTGGGCCAGCTTACAATGCTGAATCTTAAATTTGTACAGAAATAGACAAATGGGAATAATTTTGTGTATACCTGCATTCAGTGAGGTTCACTCTTAGGTAAGTAGATGTAGATCTGACAGCTAAATATACAGTACATCCAAACCAGATTTTTATAGCTTAGGTCGAGGTTAAGAGGATCCAAGGCCTTTCACTAGTCCTTAGATCCTCTTCCTGACTATGATTGCTTAAACTAAGAATTATACTCATTTGTCACCATTTTGAAATGGGAAATGCATGAACATTGTAGCATAAACCCTAAAATAGGTACGTCATTGTTTAAAAGAAACAAAGAAAACCTCTAAACATCACTCCAAAACTCAGTCCTGCCCACATTGATAGAAACCATTCATTCTGAGACCTTCATCCCTTGAAAAAATATTTTTAATCCAGCCCTTGCCCACGAAAACTTAATCCATCCCTGATTTAGAAACAAAATAAACAAGCTTTTATTATGGACATTTTCCCCTCCTCCAGGATATAGTCTCTTGTTCTTTCACTGCAGTGGTGTTAAGCCAAAAGCAGTTAAACCTCATGGCCCCAAAGTGTTTTTGCTGTTTCTCACAAGGACGAAGTTTTATTAATTCTGTTTTTGTTCAGCAGCATGATTACGGCTACACTGAAAGTAATTTAATCTAGCCAAAAGCATCTTGTGTGCCAACTAAACAAACTTCATAATAAGATTTCCAATAGAAGACGGGTATCTTTAGGGAAAGTGTTGAAGCAAAGACAGAGAATAGCTGAAACAATTTAAGAAACACAACCAAGGTCATTGGCTAAGAGAGTAAAAGCTACAGCTGCTGATAAATCTGAAAAACTCACAAAACCAGTAGCCATATTGGCAGCAAATGTATCTCAGATTTTAAACCATCTCATCTAGTCACAGCAGATTTTGATATAAACCGCCTTGCATATCATTTTGGGCTCAGGTGCAAGACAAACAGTTCATTTCACAGTGAACTGAAATCAGTCCCAGAAAGCACTGCTTACACATCAGAAACTTAACACACTAGATATTCTCGGTGCTATGAAGGATTTTGGTGAAACTAGAAAACTTGTGCTTTTCACTACACTTTTCACTACAATTAAATGCACTTCTGTCACAAAAAATGCACTTAAAATATTTTTTGTGGAAAACATTTCTAGTGGGAGGACCTTAGGGAAAAAGTAATTTAATATTGTCCTTTCCCTTCCAGCTATCCAAACCACTGCCCCAAAAAGGGATACTTTAAATAAAAGCAGATGCACCCAATAGGGGGACCCTCACCTACATTGTAATACTGCTTTTAAATTCCATCTAAGTAGGAAATTATCTTTAAAGAAAACAAGGAAGGACCAGGCAGGCAGGCAGGCAGGCAGGCTCCACATTTAGTGGGGGCCTAGCTCCGTTGTCTACAAGAATCTGGAGCCAACGACTCTGAAGTGTCTGTATAAATTATCCAGAATTTGATTCAGTGTATTTGTGGGTGACAACTTGGAGTTCTGTTATTTCTAATTAGATCACAATTTCTTAACTTTCTGGGTATGGAACAGTATTTATAGGTAATGTTCTACTGGAGAGATTAATCCTGAACAACAACTGATCTTAAATGAACAATGTTAATATTAAGACTCAGGAACCTAACCGATCTATACCTCATTGTGCTTTCATATGACACTGTTTTGATCATCCTGGGAGAATTTGAGAAACCAACCAATAATGTGCTTGTCATATGTCAAATTGAATATTCAAAGAAGACTCATATTTTATGGAGTGTTATTGCAGGGGGCAAAATTAAACATGATTCTAAAACAAAAGGGGCGTCTGACAAACCCTAGTGCTCTAAAAAAAGCTGGCAAATCCTACTTTTCTGACACAACTGAACATGTTATGGAAAACACCTGGAAAAATCTTATTTTATGGCATCATGCACACAATAATGCAGCATTTTGCCACATCAAATTACATTTTCAAAATTAATCCCATATGTCAATCCAAACAAGTGCTGTATTTGAGCACTAGTATCTCTGGGGAATATTCTTCAGGCAAATAAATCACTAGTATCCACATTATAAAATGTCCGCTTTTACTCATTCTTCCTATTGCATGGACATCTCACAGAAATGTATACTTTGTGGCTAGTATTTCATTTAAATCTTGCCTAAATTGCACTGGTCATACATTATATCCCACTTAAATTAATTTTCATGGAATTCCTCCTGGTGTTTTTCTGGTTTTTCCTCTGAATTATCCTCCAACATTATGCACCAATATCAACCTCATTTTATACTTACTTTACCCAATCCTAACATATGTCTCAACTAGAGAGTATGAGCAGAATAATCAGCATAGCTCAAGGACTTCACAAATGAGAAAACTTCTACAAACATCTGGTTGAACCCTTCAAGCTTTACACCTCCAGGGAGTCTCTTCTACATGAAGTCTGGTGGTATTCATGTATCACTGAACATCCATCCCTGTGTATATATGCATATTCAGATGGTAATGTGGAGCTATCTACATCTGATTGCTACATAAGATATTAGAATCCTATATTTAATCTCTATTCAGATGTTATACCAAAATCAGGAATATAAATGCAGGTATGGAGCGACAGTGTCTACATATGAGAACATGTACAAAAGGTCACATTCCCACCATGTGCATCTACTGGGGAGGGGGAATGAGGAGCAAGAAATGCCACACAAATAATGATGTCATCATTCAAATGATGTAACATTTACATATACAATCATTTGTAGACTGCCTACTTACACAAGGACTTGCAACAGTTTACGAGTAACCACAACCAATAAAAAAGTAATGAATCTAGCCTAATCTAAGGCAGCCCTAGGACTATCAGTGCCCATATGCTCTGCATAATAGAAAAGTTTTCAAAGCTTTCTTACAATGCTGCATTCCCACCTCTCCAAGTAAAATACACCAAAGGGCAAGGCTTCCTTTGAGAAGCATTCTTGCTGAGCACTCCCTTTCCTCACCTCCTGTGCGTTGAGTACCTTTAGCATGTGCTGTCTCTCAGAGATTTCACAGGGTGAGCTGAATGTGGATGGCAAAGGAGGACCCATAGATGTCCTAATGCCAAGCCATGGCATTAAGTTATAACCAGTACTTTGCATTTGACTCAAAAGCAAACATAACCAATGCAGCGATCACAACACAAGAGTACCACCACTGAAAATGCTACCACCAATTAGCAGATGGGCTGCCGCATATTAGCCCAGTTGAAATTTCCAAGTCATCTTGAAAAGCAGTCCCAAAACCTGCATAAATTGTCTTACAGTAGAGTATGCCAAGGACATGATTACCTTTTGCCAGGAAGTCCCAGTTCAAAAAGGCCTGCAATTAATGCAAAGGCCTTCCTGGCCAGTCTATACCTAATGTTCTAGCAAGTGTCATGAATCAAGAAGGACCTCCAAAATATGGATTTGCTCCTATAGAGGAGTGTGACCCTGTCCAGAGTCAAAATTGAAATTGGGATCAGGCCAATGAAACACCAACAAATAGTACCAGTCAATGAGATTTAATTTAAACTTGATTTGACCCATCTAGATGCTTACAGATTCCAAGCTCTGGGCTAGGACACAGACAGCATACTTGGGGTAGTGATGTTTAACTGGTTATCATCAGCATACAGATGATATTACATCCCAAACTGATTATTTCCCCCAGCAGCTTCATGGAGATATTAAAAGCACAGGTGAAAGGATGAGTCTTGCAGAACGCCACATTGGAGTCTGTGTGGCATGACCGCTATTCCCCCCACCACCACCAACTGGAACTGCCCACTTAGGAGGGAACAGAATCACTGCATATCATCATCTCCAAGTTCAAATCTTTGCATATATCCAGAAAGATACTATGGTTGATGATATCAAAAGCCACCAAGAAGTCTAAAAATATCAGGAGGGACACACTGCATCCAGGTCAAATGTCATCCACAAGGGCAACTAATGCAATTTCTATCCCATGCCCAGGCCTGAATCCCAACTGCAAGAAGCCCAGAAAATATTTCATTTACGGTTCTTTGTAGTTAGATTCCTACCACCCAAATTTTTCCCTAAAAAGGCAAAATTAGAAATTCACTAATAGTTGTCCAAAGTGGCTGCATTGAGAACTGGCTTTAGAAGAAGGTATACCACTTCTTCTCTCCAGGTGGCTAGAACTTCCCACTCCCTTAACAAAGCAGTGATCACCTCCTGAATCCAACCACAGACATGGATTGAACTTACAAATGGCAAAGCTCATGTCACAAAGGGCCCTATCTGCACCATCAGTCTAAGTCCAAGATTAAAAACCAGATCTTCTTGCATGATATTGCCTTGGTCTTCTTTACAGAACCTGTTGAAATGGAATCAAGCTTGGAGCACATGTGAAATATTTTACCTATAAAGAACTTGTAAATGTGTCTTGGTGACCACCAGCAACAGTTTCACTCCCATTTTTCCCCAAAAGGGAATGGGTAACCCTAAACAGAGCTGCCAGATGCAAGTCTGCAGATGCGGTAAGGCAGAGAAGCCCTTATTGCTATTGTATACTCAAAACATAGATATACAACTGTGATTGGTTGGGTTCATACTTTTTCTGCACCATCGCTTTAAGTGTCTCTGCATTTGTTTCATCTTCTGCAGTTCCTCATGAACCAAGGAACTTGCTAGGTCCTGCAAGGGAGGAAAGAAATTTGGAAAAATTTCATTCAGCCTCCTCACCATTTCCATGTTCCAGAGATCAGTGAGACATAGAACAAAGCTAGTTACAGGATTGCTGGGGAATTCCTCAAGCATCCCCCAAAAGCCCAAATAGCGGACCATTTTAACCAATTTGACATTTCTGCAGAGGTTAAACATACTGATGAGATGCATGAAAACCAGAAAGTGATATCTGATATTTGCAAGGTAGCATGGAGACTTCATGGTCCATGAAGTCACGAAGAGTCGGAAGCGACTAAACGAATAAACAACAACAATGGAGACATTCAGTTCAGATATGTATTTCCTATAAGACATTTTGGAAAAAGGAATCTTAGAAAACCCTACTAAAAGAACCAGTGTTTAATCAATAATACAGTGCTATCACTTATTTTTGAAAATAAAAAAGGAACTTGTATTTAAATGCCCACGTGTTTAAGCAGAACTCTCCTAAAAGCAAGAATATGCCACATACTAAAGGGAATACATTAAGCTCATATAGATCTAACAGAGTATGTTTCACTGCCAGCATCTTACAATCTGTTGCAGTAGAAATTTAAATCAAACCCTTTAAGGAATGCTTTTAAAATATATAGTGTTAGAAGAACTGAATATCTCCATGCTACATTGCACATTTGCTATCTTTTGAAACACAAGTTCAACAAAATACTCAAGGTAAATCAACTATTAAAGAAAATATTTTATTACACCATGAAAAAGTATAATCATTCAAATCCAAACTTGTTTAAAAATCTGAAATTCGTTAAGACAGCCTGTTGGTATATTTTGTTCCACATGGGAATGATATTAATACTAATCTTGTTACTAAATATTGCACAGTCTGAAAGAGACAAATAATGAAAACAACAAAACAAAATCACATGATCTTGGGAACCATCTCACATTATGAAAAAACCTACTAAGAAACGTGTTTTTTTTAAAAAAAATGGTTTTTGCTTCTACAGTAGCTTTAAGTTTATAATTCTTGGAATGACTGTATTCCACTGAAGACCATTACAGAGATAGGAAGCTTCATTTCAGCAATCCCTTGTGCAAATAAGGTTAATTAGAAAAAAATAATGCAGTTAAGTCCTTGATATCATTGAGACAATTGCCACATCTTTTTATTACATCCCTGTTGGGGGAGAGAAAATATGAAGAACTTATGCCATGAGTTTTGCCTGCAATTCCATCTCCGCTGCCTGTTTCAGTGCAACATCCACCAGGAGCTGAAATCCACTAAAGTCCTGATTGAGGTCTGGAGGAGTTGGAGGAGGAGTGTTGAAAAGCCCACTCTGTGCATTTGAACCAGGTCCCAACTTATCCTCATGGTATAGGACAGAGTTGTCTGTAAAGTTGGTAGGTGAAGCCCACTGCAGGTCATCGGCACCAGCTGGCTGATTTAAATGGAAAGGGGCATCTTTCAGTGCAGTTACGGTAGTATGACAAATTACTGAGGGCCGAGCCAAAAGAGATCCTGGAGAAGTGTTACAAGTCTTGTTTGGTTCTGGGCTACCAGAGAGAAAGGAGCTCTCAATCAAGGGAATGCAGTTTTTTGAGCTGGAAAATTCCGCTGGGTGGCCATCAGTTACCTTGGTCCCTCTTCGTGAGATAGTAAATTGATTTGGGTCCTTCCCGTCCTTCCTCAGCATGTCAGGCAAAAGCCTGCGCCGTGCATTGATGAACCAGTTGCAGACCTGAGAATACAATGACATTTTCATTCTTTCCTCCATTCAATTCCAACTATGTGTTGCATGAGAGCAGTTCAGCTAAAGGTCTGAATCCCTTCAAGCTAGATTCCTCAACTACAGGACCAAAGAAAGGCTGGCAAACAAGTTCTGACACACCCTAGAGAGTGCCTTTCCTGGTTTGGCCAGCCCCTCCTATCAGCAGAAAGCCCCCGGCTGTCCAAAGACTGTAGCGCATAAACCTCTAAGTTTGGTTTTAAGTCTGAATACATGCAATGAACAAAGATTACTCTTTGTTCATTACAGTTAGGTTAATTAACAACAGAAAAACATTTCCCTCTGAAAGAGTAACTCCTCCCTAAAGGAGTTACTGATTTGCCTTGTTCAACTGACTATGTCAACAGGCAAAAGAGGGATTACCTCACCATGTTTGTCCTTGTTTGAGTATCAAGCCAGTTTCCTGGGCAATAAAAGAAAGTCCAACAGTCCTTTTTGTGTTTACTGTACAAGAACTGTTTCTCCTTACAAAGAAAATGTGTGGGATACCTACAAAGAAATGATATCAGTTACTCTGATCCAACATGGCAAAACCAGATTTACAATAGAGCTGAAGTAGGCTGAACTGACATAGTCCAAAAACACAAATATGCACACAACAGCTTCAAATTCTGCACACACAATGTATTATGTAAAAAACCAAAAAAGGCAGTGAATGGGAGAAAATTGTGTTAAAATCCCACAAACAAAAGGGACATTTGAAAGTTCATGTCCTTCTACTTTTGTGTTTTCATATTCACCCCTCCACAGTAGGACTTAAGATTAATAATAAAAGCCGTATTTTTTAGAAACCTTCTATTCTTATAAAATCTTTGTATGTTTAAATTAATATATACCAGGTTATTTCAATGTGCAACAGAGCTTATTTCTAATGTTACAAAACTTCATATATTTATACAAAGCAAGTAAAACTGATATACGAAGATAATTATTTTCACCTCCTTTTTATTGGTAGAAAGGAACAAGCAACAATGAACTTACATGCTCAGAATTGTACACTTTTTCTCAGAATTGGGAACAGAAACCAATCATTTACATTCTTAGGTAAATCTGAGTACTGACAATTAGACATGAACTGATTTCTAAATATGCAAAAAGAAGTATTTCTGTAAGAAAGTACACTGAGTCTCAAAACTACTACATTCAGAAGATTTGGAAAAACTGAAATCCATATTCCCTCCATCATTGTTACGGTGTGTGCTTGCATCATGTAAATCAGGATTTCTCATCAGGCTACATATTTTGCAATCCCACAGAAGCTTAAACTCTCTTGATAAAAGGCATTGAACATTCATACTGGTTTTAGGTACTGACCAAAATGTTAGTCCTAGGTGAACAGGCATCCATACCGTTTTGGTCAGACTTAAGCTGTCAACTTTGTGTGTCTACAATAAAACCCAGCCTGCAATGGCACTTTTTCAAGTCAAATACTAAGACACTTTTTAAAGGTAAAATGGGAGCTAGTAGCCAATAGAACACTGGATACTACTACTGTGCTACACCACCCAATATCTATTAATTTAAAAGCAAATTCCATAGTATTCAGCAGGTAAACACGCTTGTCATTATTGCCTTGTTTCATTAGAACATGCTTACATACCTGTAGTGTGGAAAGGTGCGTCTGTCTTGACAACAGTGCTTTCTCTTGCTCTGAAGGATAAGCATTGTAACGGTGCTCATACAGCCAGTCCCGAAGAATCTGCACTGATTCTTTGGGCAGGTTACCCCGTCTCTTTCTCTTGACTGAGCAGGCAGAAGAGGAGAGATCCAGGGGGACATCCATGCTATCATCGTCCTCTGTCTCACTGCCTGATATTGCAGCAGCACCTATGATGCACATGAAAAAGCAGCATGATGCTATCTCTTCTAATTCTGCATTTCTCCACTCAAACACATTTTATCATCATCCTTTGCAATTAAAATGTGGTAATGTGCACTAACAAGGACCAGGCAGAAAGTCCCAGTGTCTTTCATTCTGAGCATCTTAGCAACTCATGTACCTGTCTGTATACATACAATGATTTGCTTTATTTGCAGAACCACACCAACTATTGGCCAGCAACTGTGGATATGCATCTGGCCAATTTTCTTCAGGGCCAACTCTACCACTTTTTACTAACTTAGAACAGTTTTTCAGAGTTAATCCACTCACTGAACTAAATGGTTAATTAGGATTTGTTGAAAAATCAAATAGGCTGACTTCACCCAAAAAGTTAAGCAACAAGCGAAGGTTTTAAGTGATGGCTGAATCCACACATCATTCAAAGCCAGAATGAAACAAGGTTGTAACTATGATGTGTGATCCCAGCATTTATGTATTTATTTAAAAAAAAGTATTAAGAGGAAGGCGGCCCACAAACCACTCTCATTATTAATGTTGTTTATAAGAAAACAAAAATAAGCCCACAGAATGAAAAAGTCACACTTTTTTTTTATGGAGCATCAGCTCTTTTCCATTTACAGCTGACCTTTTAAAATTGCTATTCAATCATTACACTGACTTTTTATGAGCATTCTAACATTAAATCACCTAAGAATAACAACTTGGTAATTAGAAGACTTGCCAAAATTAAGCCCAATAATAGCTAGATATGAGACTTCATTCTAAACAGTTAGGAGTTTGCATGGAGCCTTAACGCAGTATCTTTTAGGAATATCAACCCTATTTCTGCAAGTGTAGATGCAAATTAGCACTTAACACTAATACACTGAGAAAAGATTCAAGAGGAAATGATAGATTATGCCTCAAAATGATCCCCACATTTCCTTCATCTGTTTCCTGAAGTCCTCAAGAAAAGTGGTTGGTCTACAGTAAAATGAAGTTTTTCATCTACTCCCTTTTTCAATATCACTTAATATATACTACAGGAAGTCCTTGTTTAGCAACCACAACTGTGACTGGCAACTCTATCACTAAGTGAAGCAGTCACTAAATGGGAAATCACGTGACCACGATTGTGCTATTCTTTCCCCACTCCTCCAACCTTTGGAATGTTCACCCCAGTGGTGCTGGGATAGCTGGCTTGAAACTGACAAGACTAATCAGTTTCACACCTTCCACTTTTATTTGCCTCCTAACCACACCCCCACCTTCTGGAATCCTCACCCTGGTGCTGGGATAATTAGCAAGAAGAGAATTAATGTTTGTATTTACATTCTTTGGAGAGGAAGGGATTACAAGAGAGTAAGCAGGCACACCATGGGGAATACACATCAAAAGCAATGTGCTGGCATGCTGCTCAAACAGCCTGGTATAGTTCTCATTGTGTGTCTGCTTACTCTCTTGTAATCCCTTCCTCTCCAATCTGCAAGTGGGGAGAGAAAAACAACAGGTCAAGCACAGGACAATGTGTACTAATTGTAATGGCAATCACATGACTGAGGGACTCTGTGAAGGTCATAAATGCGGGCATTGGACATAGTTATTTTTTAGCACCGTCATAACTTTGAACAGTCGCTGAATGAGGCAGTTGTAAGTAAGGACTACCAGTAGTTCAATTACTCTTTTAACCCTTCTTTACTAGTAGTAACAGGTTTTACTGCAACAAGTGCTCGATATATGTCGGTATTGTGTAAAAAGGGGAAACTATCATAACTTTCGTTCATAACTCCACCTCCCCGAACTCACACAGATTTTCATCCTACATAGTAAAACGCATCAGGAAAATAGCGCATTGTCTCTTGACACTGGTGGCCAAACATCAAGACCTGTTCTTTCCAGTAGAATAACCGAACATATAGAGTTCTTAATATTGACCTACCTTCTAAGAGATACTGTTCAATAAAAATTGATACTTTTCAAGGTAAATAAGACATACTTTTATATCTACCAATGTAAACGTAATAGACCATGTGCAGGGGCTAGAATGAGATTTCTAGTATTCAACTGTATCAGGGCTCAAGATCTAATTTTGGCCATGCCATGTACTAGTGTGTCAGTAAACCCGGTGATTACAGTACAACAGCTCAGTGTTCTCCAAATACAATGATAAAGCTGTTGGACCATATAACCTGAAGATAACAGAGATATTATCAAGGTGTCCTGCAACAATAATGAACCACCAATTAAGGAGGAGGAGGAGGAGAAGGTGGAAAGCAAAGTGAAAGGCTTCAGACACTTAGATGTTGACTGGTTTATCTGCATTTCCAGATAAATATTTATCTAGCCTTTTCAGTCGTGGACTCTGATGTTCACAAAACATTCTTACCCATTGCTAATTTAACCTGCTTTAATCAACCAAAATTTCTGAGCTCACACAAACACTGAACTTAGCCACAAGGTCTGGGTTCACACAATATGCTAACCTAAGTGTGTGGTTGGCCAGTTTGTGATCCAATGTGTCATGTGAGCATAATATATGAGATCTGGGTCCTCTTTACATTGTGTTTGATATAATTTATAGTATGTTATACATTCCAATGGTATTGGACTTTGTGACAGTGGTCTTCCCATGAATGATACAGATGTAAAAAAAGGGCAGTTATGTCAGGGTTTGGACTGTACAAGGCCAGAATTTTTTTTCCATCAGTGTTCTTCCAGCTATAAATAGCCTAGATTTCAGTCTGATAGTATCTTTCTATTTACATGAAAACTTTTGGTAACAGAAAGTAATCTAAAAAAGTAGTTTATGCCTTATGGAAACCATAATAGTGTATCGACAGGATGGGATATTCCTTTTAAGTACACTTCCGTACTGTGATACCAGATAGTTTATAATATTGAGAGGTGGTTGTTATAGTTGTTCCCTTCTGTCCTGATGCATTTGGGACCCACTTCTCTCCATATACAGTAATGGTCTGAGTCATGGAGACCTTTAGTCGTTGCCCTCTCCATTAGTACCCTTCATACATGGATAACATGTACAGAACAACATTCATTCAGAGATGCAGTAAAAGGCAAGCCAATGGATCCTAACTTATTACACAAGATTTATAGCCAAGTGATGAGGAAAGCTATCAAGCCAAACTATTTTAGCTAGCTAGAACAGAAGATTGCCTTAAAAGAAAAAAAAGTTTGCAACTTGGACTAGAAAATGTTCAAAAGCTGTGGGTCACTGTGTGTGACTTGGGCAGCCATATAAATTTGTTAAATACATACGCACATACATACTGGTATTCTGGTCCCTTCAAAACAAAATATAAAAGCTGATCTCCTCCTCTCCCCACAAACATAAAAAAGGAGAACCTGTAAAGCTGTAAAGCTCCTGACAGTACAAATAAAAATTAAAGCAAGAACAAACCTGCAGCACCGAGTGCCCTTTGATCTGCTTACTTATTGTGACATGTTCCCTCTGCTAAGAGGTTAATGATACAAAACAGGTTTGGGCTAAACAGGAGAAAAATGCTATGCAACCTCTCGGGATAATGAGCAGATTTCAATAACGGAGCATTAACTCTTTGAACTGCTAGGAAAGAGACCCCATGTGTGTGCAGAAGCTGCAGTTACAGGAAACTACAGGAAGCAGTAGATGCAACCTAGTCCAGCTGATGTTTTATTAGAGCAAAGGCCACATTGGTGCTGCCATGGCACTGTTTACATTGGAGCATTTGTGATTACTAACAAGAGAAAACCAAAGCTACCCTGTAATCAGTCTGTGCTCTGCATTTCCTGTTTTAACAGGGAACAGTTGAAAGGTGCCCTGGCTAGGCTGCCTGGCTCAGTGGATCACTGGTGCTTTGTTGTTTGTTTCTTTACAGAATTTTCGCAGGCAGAAATGTTGCACTCTTAATTTGGTCTTTTAACATAGCTGATTGCAATTTTCACAGGACTACTTGGCCATAATATAGCCAAAGCACCAATTTCAATTTTAAAAAATAGCTTATTTTAAATTCATCTGAAGACCAAGAAATCTTCTTTAGCTCTCACCAATTTAACATTGTACAATATACATATACAAGAGAACTCTGTCTGCCTTATTAAAATCATTTTCGATGTTCAGTATTCATTTACTTTTCTGGAGGCAATAGTTTTAACAATACTATTTGCAAACCAAAACAAACACCAAACCACAGTTATAACTTGTAGCTACACCATCAGGTCACTTGGCTCAAAATTTATGGTCACAGTTGGCTTTCATCTCATATTGCTGGTCTCAAAAACTCTTCTAAATACATGCACAGCATGATGGCTTGTCTAAATACATCTAATCAAGAACAAATGCCTTTTTTATGTAAATTATTTACCTGTTTTCCTCTTTGTGGCCAATTATGCTTCAAGCCATGCCCACATCTGTAAACCATGCATGGCCAGAGTATTAATTCCTTAATTTTGGCATATTAAGGAAATGACAAACCTACTGAAACTGGAACTGTATAAAATAGTGGAACTGCTGTTCTGGGGCAGAAGAACAGTATTACAAGGGAAAGTGGTAGATACCAGCTGCTTTGATAAATTTACAAAATGCTTTAAAACAAATAGGGTCACTTTGCACTATGAGCAATGTACTAAACTGCTTTCTCCACAAATCTCTTTGTGTGTGAAACTCTTATCAAGCTGTTTTGCAGAGCAGCACAGGCATTTCCATACAACATCTGCAGAATTTATATATACAAGATTCAAATTATTCTTAATTTGAAAACTTAGTCTACACCTGTGATATTGACTCTTTCCAAATGCAAAGAAGGCAAAATAACAAAGGAAGATAGCAGACTTGAGATTGATACAGAATTAAAAACATGGATACTGGGCTAAGGTATTAACTGCTAAGACAACAAGTAGTACTTGAAAAAATAAGAACTGCCTTATTGTCTTTCTAATAATTACAAGCATAAATTAAAAAATATAACCCTTCCGAGCTCATTTTGGCCAGAAAGAATTGAATTATAGCACCCTACCTATGAGCTTTATTTTAGAAAAGATGTGCATTTGTAATTGTCTGCAACTCTTTCAATGTTAAAGAAGATAGTTTAGAAATATGAATCGGAGTATAGCCCTTCAAATCAACAGGTTTTTCATTATAGAATGAAATCTCATTATGCTTTAAAATAGAAAACATTATAGGCAAAAAAACTTACAGATAAATATGATCCCAAATTGTAGGGACACAGGAAAGAAGAAATTTTTAGCAGTGAGGTAAGAGGAAATAAATCTCAGAGATACACAAAGTAATCATGATAAAGCTTAGCCACTTAACTCACAGAATATGCCCTTTCACAAAACTGTGGTAACACCAGATTTATCACAATTTGTGTAAGGATACATAGGTATACTGTACAGTTAATAGATGTTTTTAAGAATATTTTCACTGATTCGTTAATGAAATTTGAAATCTACTGACTCATCTATCCCACCTTTAGTATTTTTAACCTTACACACACTTCTCATACCACAAACAGCTACACCAATAGGAAAAAAACCACACATTTATATGGAATAAATTAGAACTTACAAGTCTTAAGATTACAGCACAAATAAAATTTCAGACTTTCAGACCACATGTATCATCAACTATCCAACTTTTCAAAATGTTTTTGCTCTGATCTCCTTTATATCCCATGCACCTGAAAACTTTTCCTCACATTATTTTGTGCAAATTTGATGAGCTCCTGCACTCAGCAGCTTTCTCTCATGCATTTAATGTTTTGAAGTTTTTCTTAAGCAGTGTCCGGGCTGACAGAACAGGCAATATGCTTAAAGTTGGCAAGACATAAGCTCTAGATTTAAACACGCATGCACAAAACAGAGCATCTCACATCCTCCCCCTCCCCCAAAACTTGGAACAATGGACACAACAGCAGGCAGGAAACCAGCTTACCGGCACTGTTCAAACAGAGAGAGCAGACGAACGTTATAAAAATAACTATTCAAATTATTCAGTATGGAATTTTTTGTCCAATAGTGTTACAAACATTATTTTTATACAACTATAAGGTTCAAAAACAAGTATGTATGTCTTTAGCTTTAGAGGTAGGCCATGGTACTGTTGGGTAGATTATTATAAACACAAGGTTGTACCTCTCACAGAATTATTTTATTGTGGGCTTACATTACCAATTAATGGATCTAACTAACTTGTGTCCCACTTTCCTTTTTATATTTCATATTTACATCTCACTAGGAAAAATCAGCTGCATGGAAAAGAAACTTTTAGATACTTTTCAAAAGCAAAGGTAACTCTAACAATGAACTGCAAAGTCCAAATCATTGTTAATATTGGAGTTATATTGTGCCTTTCAACTATGTAGCTCTAAGCATGCTGACTTTTCATTTTTCAGTGTGCATACATATGAAATCCTACTGTAACATAAACAAGAATTTAGGTAAACATAGGTAAGAAACCCTACTGTAACTCAATGGGGCATATTCTGAGTAAACACAAGCAGGACTGTGCTGTTAAGTTCACAAACAGAAATAATGGCAATGCCTTTGTTCAGCCTACAAGACATTTCACCGTGCCCAGAGTTTTTTTTAAAAAGTGATTTTCGGTTATCTTTTGAACCCCAGCCTTTCATCCTGGAAATAGCATATAAACTTACTTTTGTGTCTTCTTAAAAACAAACTGCACTTTTACAAGTCCAGAGTGTCAGGCGTGGGACATCTGCTCTCAAAGCTCTTTTAACCGATTTTTCAGAGGCTCCACCCCTGTCTCTATGCCCCCTCCCTCTCCGACAATCGCAAACAAAGAAACTCCTTCAAGCACGCTGTTGCTAGTCTAAGAATTTTTTTAGATGCAGCCTTGCTCAAGAAAGGTTGAGTTTTCAATAGAAAAGAATGAAATAGATAACACGAAAGAAGCAGGCTTAAAGAAAGAGTTGTGAGCGGGCCGGAGAGAGAAAGAGTCAGAGAGAAAACTTTGTTCGGACACCACGAAACAGGCCGTTGAGACACGTTTTTGACAGGGCGCCAGCAGCTGAAGATGCAGAAACCTTCAAACAAACAGCGCCGCGCTTTTGTTTTGTCTGAGCCGGGAACCCCCTCAACTGTCGTTTGGTGCTACTGCTGTACAAAGCGGCAAAAGGGTCCGGGTTTTTAAAAGAAACGGACGGGGAGAAGTCCCAGTTTCTTCCACAAGCAGTACACTAGAGTTGCGCACAGCAAGCCACACGGTCGCACTCTTCCTGACAATTGTTTAGCAACGCCACGAGGGAGGCAGAGGGGAGCTCCGTTCACTTGGAGCCACCGCAGAAGCAGAGAGAAGCTCAAACCAGGACAAACCTACTTACTTTTCTGAGTTTTCATCTCGGTGCCTTCTGCCTAATCGTGGAAGATTCCTTTCTTTTTATTAGGGGGGAAGGGAAAAGAGGCCGAAAGAAACTTGGAAAAAAAGAAGGGGGGAGAAAAGAGCGGGGGAGAGAAGGCAGTTTCCAGTAGTCCTTTGGAAAAAAGCGTCTGATGTGCGGGATGGACGGGGCTCGCTGCCGCAGCCGGGGCAGAAAATAACTTGAGCGGCCCTCTCGCCGCTTCTTCCTTCTTTGTTCTTCAACTGGTGCTTGGCACAAGCTGCTGCTGCTGCCTCCTCCGCCACGAGGTGTGCCCTCCCCCACCTCCCAGCACTGAGTAAGCGGGAGAGGAGCCGGAGCCAGAGCTGCCCCTCCCCTCCCGCGGGCCGGCCGGCCGGCTGGTTAACGGCTTAGGGGGTGAGTCTGTCAAATACCGAGGCTAAACCGAGAAGCGGGGGGTAGAGGATTCTCCCCCAAGACGCAGCGTAATCGTGACCAGGCGAGGAGAGCCCCCTAAGCAGTCCTTCGCTTCCTAAGCAGTCCTTTGATCGCTAAGTTGGCAAAAACGGGAGAGAAAGAGTAGGAAAACGTGAGAGTCGGTCGGAGGGGAAAGGAAGGGAGAATTGAAATGCTTCAGTCGCCGGGCGCTCTTCCTAAACCAGTAGGAGCAGCGTTTACAAAGTTGTTTTATGTCAATAGCCCTGCAGCCCGCTCCAGGAATCTCCTCAGCTCTCCTTCCACAACCCCGCCTTCGCTCTTTCCTTTTGCCTTCGACTTGGTCAGCGCGGGGAGGCCTCGTGGCAGTTTTTCCCCCCACTTCTTGGATTACTACAGTCAGGTTGGCGGCCTTTTTCTATTGGTGGAGTCCTTGCAACTAGCCGCTCCCTGGCCTGCCAGAGAACAGTGAGCAAGTTTCCCGCTTTTCAGCCTTACACATAGCGGCCAGGTGGCTCAAATCTCGATCCCCTTCCGCGGAGATGGCTGCACCTCCTGCTCCCACTATCGCAATGCCGGGCTGGAGGCCTTCGCCCCAGGTGCTGAATGACCCCTCGAATCCTTTCCAAGAGTTTACTCGGGAAAAAGCGATTCCTATAAACCGCAGGCAAAAAAACTAGCACCATCCGACGTTGTCCTGCCCAAACCTGCTTTAGAAATAAGTTCCATTGGAATTTACATCACCCTATGAACGCGCTTTGGGATAGATCGGATCTGCTGTTTAAAAGAGCCCAACTACAAGATGAACCGGGTTGGCTTAACTTGGGCAGGGGAATTGTGTGTTTTAAGTACCGCGAGAATCAGAGCCGAACGGTGCCGTTTCTTCCGTCTGGGCAGACAGGGAAAGAAAAGAAAACATTACGTCAGTTCCAACTTATGTGGAGGGAAATTCGCCGATCCCGCAGTTACTTTCCCACCACTCTGCTTCTACTAATGAAATGCGTTCCATGTATTTTAAACAACATGTTCATTTAAGGAGGGGGGAAGTCCGGTCCCCATGTCCTCTCAGTTTTTAGTCTTCCACGGCTTGACTCAATTTATTGAATAAACACGTCCGTAACTCCAGTTTATTTTGCTCTGAACTATCCTGGCAGTGTTACTGGGACGGATCCAATTGCAGCCTAATGGGGCCCGCCCCTTCCTTCAGGTCACCGGAGCTAAAATTTAGGGACTTATGAGGGGGCTGCTCTCCACCCCCCAGTGGCAGAGAAGTCTTCTTTACCTTCCTGTAGGAAAATACATCTCCTGACCTGGGATGAAAGGAACCAGCCGGGAAAGCACCCTCTTGCGCAAGTTAGTCCGTCGCATTTCCTGACTTTAATGAGCACATTCATCATGACTAAATGGGAATGTAATGCAATAATTATCACTTGGCCCAACCGAAAAGCATACGGCATACTCAAACAAGCGATGTCTTAATACATGTTTCTCAACCTTGGCAACTTTAAGATGCGTGGACTTCAACTCCCAGAATATGCTGGCTGGGGAATTCTGGGAGTTGGAGTCCACGCATCTTAAAGTTGCCAAGGTTGAGAAACACTGTCTTAATAGAAAGCGAGCCCTCCCTGTCATCGATCCACGAGCTCTTTCAGCCAGTGAACCGCCAGCTGACTGAGCTGCAGACAACGAGGCCTTCAGACCCCACGTGGGTTCATTTCCGGAACGCGGGGCGGGCGCTCTGAAAGGAATCGTGTTTATTTGTGAACTTCAGTCCTCAGTATACAAAGGTGATAAACAAATAATCACGTTGCCACCAAACCCTCGTTTCTTTCAATAACTTCGCAGAGCGCCGGTTAATGTTAATAGGTACAGTACTGCAAACCGGAGCGGGTAGGAGCATCGCGCTGAAGCGTTAATCCTATGCAGTTACAGTATTGGGGGATTTTGAAAAATTCTCAAGTCTATTTTGCATATTATCTGGACCGAAAGCCACATTGTGCCCAAGCAATAAATCTGCGTCCCCTCACTGTTTTTGAGAGGCTTTTACAGATCCGCCGTGTCATGGTTAATGGCAAGCGATTAAAGGAATCGCTCAGCTGATCCGCAACGTTGAACGGAGTTCCGACGAGGCATAGAGTAGTAAGAATGGCGATATATGACTCTTGCACTCAACATTTCAGAAGACACCTGAAACTTTGTCGACATCCCGTTCTTTTAACGGTACAGTCTTATATTTATTCCTCTGAAATCAGACAATGCAAGGCAACGGCGCCTGCCTTTTCTCGCAACCAAATGGTTGTGTTGCATTACGCGTCCTTTTTTCTCCGTAAGGCTCTCGTGCTGGGTCTGCGGCGCTGGGCTCGCGCTTCCGAAAGGGCCGCCTGCCACAGACGAGGCGGGTTCTCCTCGCAGCGCAGCGACTCCCGAGTCTCCTTGCCTGAATCCTGGGGGCCGCTTTCGCTGACGAGCTGCAATTGGCGACCGAGATTGAGTCAGGAACACCTCACATCCGGGCTGAGAAAACCGAGGCGTCGCCAAGCGGTTGCGTTGCCACCGTGACAATCCCGCCCGCAGCCAATGCGGTGGTTGGCGGTGCGGGCGGGCCGGAGCGGAAGACGCGGCGCCTTTTGGAGGAAATCCCCGTTCGTCTGACTTTTCCTCCTTTCTGTGCGGTTCACTTCCTTGTTCGGAAAGCAGAGGATCGCCTCTTGGCTGACAACGACCCATTGCCCCAAGTTTGGGCATTACGTAGCTCAAAGCTAGGAAGGGCGTGCTCGAGTGCGGACGCTTCCCTTTGCTCGAGTTTGGCCCGCCATTGGACTGTATGCAACCTGTCTCTCCCTGCGTAACGTAGTACCCACGCGCACATTTGGAACTGTAGCCTTCTGGTTTGAGAAAACACTTCCATGCCACCGACTTTTGGAAATATGTCTGAAGGCAAAAGGGGCAGCGTGCATGACAGCCAACCCCAAAGGCTACTGTTCTTAAACTCGCGAGGAGGTGCTTTGCTGGAAAGAGCTGAGAGGACCTGATGGGAGACTTGCTTGGGGTCGTTCTTTCTTCTCGATTCTTTTAATGGATTTTATGCGGCGCATTGCTTAAGTAAATGACGGGTAGTCAAAAGAATTATCTTTAGAACAGCACAACACAGCAGCCTGTCAGGTGGAAACAGTCCTCTTAATGAAAAAGGCGCACCATCTATTTGAGATACTTTGCCCATCAATGCAATATGGAAAGCCAATCCGGATCAGACATAAGATGCTAACATTCTAAAAATAAAAGTGATGAGATTCAGGAGTGGTTGAAAGCTGTGCTATCTGTCCTGGAAGCCTCAGGTTCCTTGGCCCTCACTGCACGTTTCCAAGGGTAGGATTTTATTTTATTTTATTTTTAATAAGAATTTTATTAAGTTTGGAAAAAAGAAAAAAACTACAAAAAAGAAAAAAACTTAAAAAAAAAAGAAAAGCTAAAAAATTGTGAAACAGAAGAAATTTTTTTGAAAGATTACATAAGAAGTGACTTCTAACTTTCAACAAGAATATACAACACTTTCCATAATTAAACCCTTACTCTATGTCAAACCAAGATCACATTATTTTTATAAATCATACCATTAGCACATTGTAAAAATCATTAAATACAATTGTTCCTTCCCTCTATATTATATTATACTCTGTGTGTGTGTGTATATATATATATACACACACCTCTAAATCAACTTCTCTCTCCCAAAAAACATTTATTTCCTTCCCACCACTGTTCTATATATTTCTGTCCACTATAATAAAAATCAGATTATAAAAACATATACATTGTCTACTTTTATACCTAATAATACTAGAGCAATCTTAACCTGATTAAACCTAAAACCAAGCAATTATTATACCTTATAAATCTTAAGAATCAAACCTTTAAAATAATCCAATAAATCTTAATCCAAATCATTAAAGAAAAATGAAATCACACAAGCCTCAATATCAATCCCAGTAAACATTCTTAAATCTTTAGGTAAAGGTAAAGGTTTCCCTTGACATTAAGTCCAGTCGTGTCCGACTCTAGGGGGCGGTGCTCATCTCCATTTCAAAGCCGAAGAGCCGGCGTTTGTCCGTAGACACTTCCGTGGTCATGTGGCCGGCATGACTAAACGGAACGCCATTACCTGCCCGCCAAAGCGGTACCTATTCATCTACTCACATTTGCATGTTTTCGAACTGCTAGGTTGGCAGGAGCTGGGACTAGCAACGGGAGCTCACCCCGTCACGCAGATTCAAACCGCCGACCTTCCGATCGGCAGGCTCAGCAGCTCAGCGGTTTAACCCGCAGCGCCACCACATCCCACTTCTTAAATTTTTACCCCACTTCAAAATATACCAGAACATTTACATCTCTCCATATTACACACAAGACATTATTGATACAGAAATCAAACAGCCCAACTGCCCCCTTTAGAAACTCAGACTTCTCAACAAATAACCTCCCACAGAACAGTGCCTTTTCTTTCCCATAACATTCCCACAGAAAAACAACTCCCTTTGTAATTTGCAGCTCAAACTGCCCCTTTAAGCCCTTCAGCAGAATGTAATCTTCATCTGGCATTTCAACAAAAACTTCAGTCTTGCTGTCAGTAGAAACATCTCTATCTTTGTTAAAATCTTCATCTTCTTCCATGTCCTCAACCAGATGACACATTTTAGAAATATTTTCCCCAATGTCCCAAATATCTTGCAGAATAGCTTGACAGAATTCTGAAAAGATCTCTTTGAAGATCTGCTTAAGCTCACAAAGGAACTGTGAAAAAGACTCCTTGAAATCATCCATGTTTCAGGGAGTAGATTATGGCACCCCCTAGATACTTGACTCACGAAGATAGGAGTTAATAGGTTAATGGAAAACTTCTGAATGAGACTGACACAAGAGAAAGTGTGCTAACAAGCTAGCAGGCAACTCCCAAGGAAAAGTGAAAACACAAAGCTGAAGATTCAAAAGGGCAGCTTCAGCGTGTAGGAAAATATTAAATCCTTCAAATTCAACACAAAAATAATGGTAGGGAGGCAATTATTTATTCTCAGTTCTCCTTAGTATTTAAACAGGAAGCCAAAACTTTAAAAGATTTTTAAAGATTTAATTCAGAAATAACGATAAGCACCAAGAGAGTCCGCTTCTTCTTGCTGTAGAAAGCCTCTCTTAGGGTACATTAACTTTAAAAAATATATAAATTGGGTGATTTAGAAATGGGGTGGCTTGACCTAGTGTCCCTTTAAGGCTACAGCGCGGCTTGGAAATGCTGACATCCCATCCTCCTGGCAGCTCTTACCAGATCGTCGCAAACACTGTTTGTAATTATCTAGCTACAAGGGGCCATTCCTGAGGACAGATGGGATGATTCCAAGCTTTTTCTTTTTTCATGAAAAAGCTCTGGGCTTCAGGTAAAAGCCTGCCAGAGCCCAAAAAAGTGCCATGTTGTCAGTTCTGTCCGTGGAGCTCAAGGACTCAGCTGGTCAGTCGACCATGTCCCCCACCGGAAGTCCCCAAGGCTAGGATTTCAGAGTGTCTCATTCACAGAATTTTACAGGGAATCCAAACTTATTAAGATAATAAATACCTAGAGTTATAGATTTGTAGCCTACTCAGAATTAAGTTTTACTGAATTTGAAATTATGAATGGAGTCCTGATTCTCTTTCAAGATGGGAGAAATCTACATATGCATTTATTGTGGTACATTATGTAGGAAAATACCTCAAAATCCAAATGCTTCAAGGAACTGAATACTATATTGGTATATCCTCACAATGCTTATATTCCAGATAAAATCCAAAAGCTCTAGATTTGCCCAAGGGCAGGAAATTCAGTGGTACTTACTCCTGAGTAGGCATTAGAATTGTTGCAAGATGTCTATAATAAATGTAGATACTACCAATTCGAAGGCCTAAATCCACAAGTCTAGCATATTTAAAGCAGAGGCATCTGCAATGAGGAAGTCAAAAAGTCAAGATCAACAATGCAATCAAAGCCCTTTACCTTTTTTTACATGTGTCCTAAATTTGGCTATATCATTTTTTTTTTATCAGAGTATACTTTTACTGATAGTTATGTTTTATTTTTATATATTACATTTATTATTGTATCCTACAGGTATAATAGAACTGATATTACTGGAAGATATTTACAGAAATAAATTACTATATTTGGTATAAAATGTGTAGTCTACAGAGATTATGAGCTTTTTTACACATGACTAGCAACATATTCCTGCATAATAAGGAATATTTATATGTTAATTATTTTGTCACCTATAATGTTTTGGCCAAGAGTCTTCAGATATAAAAACACACAAACATTTCTGTCTGGTGAAACTAAATCCAGCACGTATTATGGTATATTATTCCCAACAACACAAATATTTAGTAAAAGCAGTTAATGCTGCTCATATAGCCTGAAGGGTAGTTGACCAATTAGGATGTCTCACCTCCTAAAACTGATGGATCCAAATTATTTTTCACAACTGCCTAGGGAATACATACATGAATATAGATGGATGTGGTCAGTATTCAGGTATTCTCTTTTCAAATACAAATCAAACAGTTCTTTAGTTGATATGAGAAACAGTGCAGGTGATAAATGTGTGAGAATGTAATGACACAATATAAGGCCTGCTTTGATGACAGTGATGGTACAGAAGGAGCCTTAAGCCTCTGACATCATTGTATTTATACAGTGCCACCTGGTGGAATGATTCTGAGTGGTGAATAAACTCTATTTAAACTAACAGTCTTTAATCCAAAGACAGACTGTCATAACTTGTGCTGACAAGCATGCATTTCCTTTTCAAAAATAACTT
The DNA here is from genome assembly GCF_035149785.1 of Candoia aspera. Taxonomy (NCBI): domain Eukaryota; kingdom Metazoa; phylum Chordata; class Lepidosauria; order Squamata; family Candoiidae; genus Candoia; species Candoia aspera. The sequence continues at coordinate 159,685,720 of NC_086155.1, forward strand.
CTCTTTATTCTGTCAGTCAGCCTATTCACATGTAATCCTTCATGCATGCCTACACAACTTGTCTGCCCACTCTGTTGTCAGGGCCTGACTTGCCTAACTATATTGAATGAAAGCTGTAAGGGAATTACAATGCAAGTATGTCCACATTATGTATTTTCCTTTGTCTGGTTGATGATGGCTAATGATTGCAGATTATCAAGCCTGTGAAAGTTCAACTTTGTTTGTGAACTTGCTAGCTTATCACCTCCAATGCCTATGGGCTGTCAGATATGTTGAATTATACCTCCCAGAACTTTCACCTAACTGGCTAGGAATTATGGAGGGTATAGCACAACCCTTTTGCAAGGAAGCAGACTGTTTAAAGGGTTGTACCTCATGCCCAATAAATATAGACTAGATGGACTTCCAGGCAGACCAGGAAAACTGTTACAAAACTGTAAACATGAAGGGTAAAGACATGCACTGCAGTAGAGACTGCCCCACTTGCCTGGCATACTATTCTAACTTCCCTGTTATGACCAGAAAGATTGAAGTGACAGGACTACATTTAGCTTAGGTTTATGATAGGAGATTCTACCCACATGCTGCAATTCCCAGAAAATCTCCCAAAATGGATCCTTCTCAGCTGCAGTTTCTGTTCCCAGTCTTCAAAATCTCCTGCATGGCAATGAAGCTTTAAGAGGCTTGTAATGGCATCAACAAATACCCATGGCTTTAGGAAAGAGGCCCCTTGGGCACATATTTGATTCATGCATTCAAATGTTCTTTTTCCTATGTGCACCCAAAATTCTGGGGAAGCTGATAACATAAGAAAGAAAAATGATTGCTTTCTCTTAATCCATGTTGTGTTTGGTATTCAGAAACATACTGCCCTCTAACTCTGAAGTATTTCTCTTTAGGTATTATGTCTAACAACTGTTAATGGATCTCTCTTATTTTTTAAAAAAAATCAACTGAATTTAAAGCATCATTAAAACTTGAAGGGGATGTCAGAATAACACCAAATCTTCAAGCCCATAGTAGGCTTCGGCACTATAAAGATGGTATCAGCTCATCTGGATGGCCTGAAAAGGTACATTACAAATGCTAAATTACGGGCTTTGTAAATTAGTTTCATTTGTGCCTTCTGTGTATACATGGGTGCATCTATCTATTGATTGATGTCTGTTATTACATCATGCAACTGTCAAATTAGGATCTGACCAGCAAGAATTTATGACCAAATAATTGTGTTAATCTTAAATATGCCACGACATGGCTCACTGTTCTTAAAACCCAATGCAATGCTTTCCATATAAACCATCTCTATACATGAGGAGGGTAAAAATTAATAGTGACATAGTTTCAGAGCAAAAATTAGAACCTTGTTCTTCATCACTCCACATCTGGTAATCATAAAAATAACTTATAACCAAATTTAGCTTCTTCACAGTGTTGCTGGATCTGATTTGAAGTTGTGTGTATCTTATTAGGTTTAAAAATATTAGTGTGAGAAATTCTTGAAGTCCAGGATTTAATTCTATGCTTCACACTACTAACTTTTCTGCATTTTAAAAACTTTTTAAGAGATTGACAACCATGAGCGGAAAAAGCAGAAAAGGATGTCACCTTTAGGTTAGTGGGGATGGCCAGTGATAGCATGACTGATGGTATTATTTTGATTTGAGAACAGACTACAACCCGGTGCATGCTTTTCTTCCTATTCTATTCAGCGATGATCCTGGGAGGCTGGCTGGGCTGAATGACTGGCCAAAAGTCACCCAGTTTCCATGGCTAAGGGTAGACTAAAATCTAGGTCTCCCCATTCCTATCCCAGCACCTTAATCACTAGCCCAATCACTTTAATCATCTGAACCATTATTTTGGCATTTATACCTGCAATGTCCCCCAAATTCACACTGCATTTTTCAGCTTAAGGGCCCTATACCTACCCAAGATATACTCAGCTAGGGCAAGTATGAGAAATGTGAACCAATATATCACTTATTTTCAAATGTACAGCCTTTCAATTTGTTAATAAACTTACATATTTGAGATGTTGTGATTTCTAGCCAACTTATAGCCAACATTTAATGCCAAGCCTGGTCCCTAAAAGGTTGGGCAAATATTAGGGTTCCAGGATTCCACTGAAAATGGATACTGGTCTTTAGAAAAAATGGAAATTACTTTTGTGTGCATTACTCTACCTGGGTAGGAACAGTACTCTAAAGCAAGTTATAAAACAGCATAGACAGCGGTACTTCTCCATTCCTGGCAAGACATCAGCACCCACCCAAATTATTAAAAGCAGTAGCTTGGAGGAGTTATTGCTGATACTGGAAAGGAGGGAGGAGAGTAGTGTCATAGAAGCAGTGATGACTAGCTAGGGAAGGAAACGTCGTGCTTTCTTGAACTCCTAGACCATTTTTTCTGTCTCAATTGTCTAATGACAGACTAAGAGAAGCTATATGGTGTTAATGAGTCCAGAATAGCATGATCCTCTTCTATCAGTTCTCACCAATGCAAATCAATAAAGTCTTAAGAAGGATATAAAGAATTTCACAAGGGTAGGTTAAAAAAACTGGAGATCCATGGAACACACTAATTGTGAAGGTACTAAGGCCATGCTCCTCTCAGCCTATCTACTCAGATAATGTGTGTGCAGGATATGTTCACCCTGCAAAAAAAAAATGTATCATATTATACAGTTGAATCTATATGAAATACTGATATAAGGACATTAGAGTTTCATAAGCTCAATATACTTTCCTATTCTTTTTTATAGAAATCATTGGATTGTCAACTCTTAACAAAATCTTACACTTTACCGTCTAGCATTTGAGGTATTTTATTGATATAGCAATCTTATTTCAAAATGGCATTATTACAAAATGTAAAAATCCAGCTAAACCAGAAAAACAGAGACTATTTTCCCTGGGCCTTCAAACCATTGGTCTTACCCTCCAAATTCACCATAATTACAATTTCCATTGCTGGCTTTATTACACAGGTGCAAGATGTGCCAGAATGGCCTGGTATAGATAAATACATCAAGATAGGTAAAAGCTGTAAAGCTAGCTGCATGCAACAGGTTCTACCAGGAAAAATCCCCCTTGAAGATAACCATGAGATCTAAAGAGCAATGCAGAGGCAAGAGTTCTGTTTTAATCATCTTTGTCTTTCGCTCCATGTTTCAGGATACGTGTGAACTCAATGTAATTGAAATTGCCCTTTTTATCAATTGGTGCCTCTCTAAAAAGCTCATCAACTTCTTCATCTGTAAACCTGTCTCCCATTGTTGTCAGCAATTCTCTCAAGTAGTCTTCTTGAATGAAGCCTAGAAATGTGAAAAAAATTCAGGACAGAGAGAATTTTAATACAAGAAACTTTAGTATAACATACTATATGCAAAAAATGCAAAATTAATCAAAGGGCTTTATTGAAAGTGCTATAAGCTTTCAAAATTTTACTGATTCAGCAGTTATTTATACTTTAGGAAATAAGAAGCTAATTATATGAACCAATAAAATAATTTTTATTTTAGTCTGTAGTCCTCTAGCAAACACAATTAGTACTAAATAATTGTGCAACTTTTTTCCACTTTAAATAAACTTTGCAGATTCAAAATCATTATTTGCATGAATAGAAGTAGGAAGTCTCACAGACTACAATTATGTCATTTACTGCTGTTAATAACTAAAGTTATTACTAAGATCTTAAATAATACTATTTCAGTAAATGACCCAGGTAATTAGAATTAATAAAGTAAAATGTGAATGAGGCTGTGCTATTGCTACCAAGCAGATTAACATGTCAGAGAAGCAAGGATCAGAACTTTCCAGTTCTGACTGGGTGAGAAAGCAGTAGATGAGGGATCCCAGTTTGGACTTTAATGCTAAACTCAAATCAAAGCAACCTATTTCTTCCCTAATCAAGAATAGTCTTCATTTTGAGAATCAGCCCTACAAAACCATTCCTTTGCAAAAAATTAATCTCATTTTCTTTGCAGTTTCAAAAATTAAATGTCACTCACAGCCTTGCTTTTCAACCACCTATTTTTCCATGGTGTTTGGAAGGTTTTTCATTTGTCTTGAACTCATATATAATTTTAAACATAACCAAGACTACATAATCAAAGTCAAAAACTAGGAAATAATTTGTGATACTTTAGCTCCTTACCTGTTGCTTCTTCATCAAAACAAGCAAAGGCATTCCTGATTACATCTTCTGGATCAGTGCCATTTAATTTTTCTCCAAACATTGTGAGAAACATAGTGAAGTTTATGGGTCCTGGAGCCTCATTCATCATGGCATCTAGATATTCATCGGTTGGATTTTTCCCTACAATCAAATATTAACATTTAAAATTGAGCTATATCAATAGCTAGAGGGTTATACTTTATGACACAGCTCCTAAGTATTAAAGTAAATAAAAAGTCCTCACACTTTATCTGGGAAGCAAATGAGCTAGAAGAAACACTGTTGAAATAAAATGGAAAAAGTGATTACCAAGTGAAGCAAGCATATCATGAAGATCTTCTTTGTCAATAAAACCGTCTCTGTTTTGATCAATCATGTTGAATGCTTCTTTGAATTCTTGAATCTGTGACTGATCAAACATAGCAAATACATTGGAAGTAGCCCGCTGAGGGCGCTTCTTAGTGGTCTTTGTCTTTGCCCTTTTGCTTGACATGTTGGTTGCTAGATTCTAGGAAGAAAAAAAATCACCAGAGTAACGGAACAGTACAGAAAAGGAAGCAACAAACTATCTTCAAGACTGTTTAGTTTAAGAATTCACCATCACCACAATTACAATTTGTTCTAAACAGAGAAATCTTCACTGTAAAGCATCCCAGGAAAAACAAAAAGAGCAACAGATAGTATGAAGAAAAAGCAGCAGGCTGAATTCGAATATAGAAAAATGAAATTTAAATTTTCCAAGATATTCACAGGCTAGCATTTAATTAGCTACATTTAAAAAAAGCAAGCCATTATTTTAAAAAGCGTATTTATTACTTGAAAATAAGGTATAACACAACCTTGCTTCTGTTAACGTCAGTCATTCTTCATACTCTTGGGAAAGAATCAGTAACCACTGTTTCTTCATACAACTGAGCTGCTATATAATTCTGTCTGCTGACATGTTACTCCTTGAACTTCACGGAAGGTTATATGCTGTAACATTCTTCTGTTATTTACATTTTAGGGAGAAAATAGGATGGGGAGGGTGCAATTTATCAGACGTGATAGCTTATGACATGTGTAGAAGATTTGGGAATGTAGACCCTTCACCTGAAAACAAACTCATAAGTGAAGACCAATCCGTTTTCAACTGGCCCCTAAAAATATGTATTGATTCTTTTGCTGTTGAATCAAACAATGTTGAATTTCTAACTGAATAAGCAAATAAGTATTAAAAGTTATTTAAAAATTAAAACACTCTTTGAAACCATGTATCTGGATTTTATATTAATTTAGGAAGTTTCTGATAGTTTCCTTCATAATTAAAATTAATAATATATTCCCTGCTAAACTCTATTAAAATGATATTTTACAGCATAACTATTTGAAAATTAGAATTATAATTAAGGCACTTGTGCTTCAACGTTTTTTTTTTCAATTTCAATTTCCAATTTATCCCAAGACATAACTGTCCTTTAATTAAATGACAATCCATTCATGGTAATAACACAACTGCTAATACTACTGGAACATTATTATTACATATGGCAAAATAATGTCTACATTTCTCAAAAAGTCATTAGTATTTGGATAGGCAGGAAATTTCTTAACTCAAGCAATGTAAAGTTCAAACATTATGACTTCTGTATTAACTCTTACAAACAATTTCCAAGCAGAAATTACTACTCTGGTAATACAAGTTTTTATATTATCCTGAAGTCAGCTATGATTTTATTCCTACAATTAACTCCTTGGTAAGGAACTGCTTTCATGTAGCCTCAGATGAAGTTACACTCATTTTCTAATGTCTATAAAAATCATCACGGTATTTTACAAAATTATAAAACTGAATTATAAAAATCATATTTGTTGTAAACAGTTGTACATACATATTTAGAATGGCTCACAACTTTCCTGATACTAGAGAAAAACCTTACCATATTTCAATAGATTACAGCCCAATAGTTTAAACAAACTTCCAGACAGCAGGAAAAGATGCTGTGTGCTGGTTATATTGAAAGGGAAGATCTATAAATAGGTAGCCCTGATTTCATCCACTGATTAACTTCACAATTTTAAACTTGTGTTCCATCTACTACAACAGTGCTCTGACATATAAGAACACAAGTTACTGTCAGACTAAAAATAAGCCTATGCACGAGTCACTCAACAAACATTCATTACCCCACAGCCAGAATAGCCCAACAAGCATAATGTTTGGAATCTCCCATTCCAGTATCTTCCATTTTCTTTCAGATGTTAAGTGATCTAAGTCAAAGTTACTAGAATTAAAAATACCCCTAATTTTCCACACAGAAATATAGCTTTCCTGGAACAGACATGGAGGGGACATGGCTTGTGTGTGTGTATGTATAATTTCCAAGTGTAATTGTACACAAATACTGTTCCAATGACCCTAGAGACTGATTATTTTATGTAGATATGAAAAAAAATCATTCAGAAGTATGTGTGTGTGTGTATAAAATTATCATAACCAAATGATGTGGAACTACAAATAGTACTCTGGAAAATAATTTGACATTTTTTTCAACATAAATGTAAATGTAAAGCATAGTGACCATAATTCAGATAAATTTAATCTTAGAAATTTATGACTTCCAAATTATTTTAAAATAATTAAAATTTTAATTAATTAAAATTATAAAGGTGGCAGAAGACAAAAATAAACATTCCTATTCTTTTCATATACAATCTTAAGGAACATTTTTGTATACTTGTTTGTACTGCTTGAAACAACACAAACTGAATTAAACATAGTCACTTTAGATTAGAACTAAGAATGTACTAAAATATCTTACAAAATGTAAGATGTATCTTAATCTATTAATGCCAACGGGGAAAACCCTTCCTGTAAATCAAATACTTTAGTCAATTTTACGTTAACAGAATTCTAGAAGGTAAATGCAATGCAGTGTATCCTATTCAGGATTCTAGATTATCCATTACATCCACCCCGTCACCACTTTTGCTTTCCTCTAATCAGTTCAACTTATAGCAAATAAGCCTGCTCAGTCCCCACTGGCCTTTTTTGGTGATATCCTTTCCCCTCAAGCTTTCCTTTTGAAGTTATTTTGTGTTTCTGAAAACTCCAAGTTTCCAAGGATAGTGCTGATACCGCCCTCTCATGAGTGAACAGCATCTTTTCAGCTATCTGCCGTCAAAAGCACTGAAATCTGATTTATAAAAGTGGGGCTTACAATAAAATGATACTATTTCTACCACCTGGCTTTCTGATTCCTCCTCCCTGAAAACGGCCAGCATTTTAAGCCTATTGAGCACACTTAAATCTTCAGTGGGTTCTTCTTTTTAAAAAACAAAACTTTGGACTCTGAGACTCCCAGAATTTGCTAATACCTCCATCTAGTGTAGGAGAGGATGCACTTCGGTTACATAGGCCTTGCAATTAAAGAGATCGATTAATATTTATTACTCTTGTCAAAAACTAATAAAATGTTAACTGCACCTTGCTACTGAAGTTCAAAACACTTCTATGCTCACCTTTTATTCCACGTTACAATTGACCTAATGCTTATAATTTGTTCTGTTTGCAACTTGGTAAAAAGCACCCCTAAGCGACCTACCAGAAAAGCTTCCCTTTTCAAAGTGGACACTAATGACTTTGGACATATATTCACAACACTTTATTTCACACAAGTTCTGTTACCCTTTGCATATTTTATGAACATTAAAAATGATTCACCATTAGATTTCAAGATGAGCATTCTCCCCAAAATGAGCTGCACGGTAGCATGAAACAACAACACAAAACCCAACCTGTATTCACTTCAAACATTTCCCAGAGTGAAGGGGGCATACAACCATCTACCATCTTTTTAGATTATGCGTTCACTCTACTGAATTTGAGATGAGGGCTCAGAATACAGAAATAACCTATTTTGAATGAAAGTTTTGTTTTTAGAATTGGGTTAGGCATAGAAATCAACACTGCAGCTGGAAACAAGCATAGTGAAAATCTTTAACGTGGCTTCCTTTGGAATGTGCTAAGCAGAATGAACTAACAGGGCTGGGAAAATATTTCAAATTCCTCAGCACCATCAACACATTTTCAGAGCCCAAGTTTTCCAGCCTTATTTTTTTCAGCCACTTTCACATAGAAATAATGAACTTTTTCTTGTCCTAAATTTTATGTTCTAATACAAATCAGTTTTATAATTATTCTGACCTTGCTATTAAAATACTTACTGCACATGTATATCCATAATGAATAGGGAAGTTGTATCTATTCCTTATTTTACACAGTGATAGAAGGAAAAAAACCCACAAACACTCCAAATTTGACTATTTTTTTATTTACAGAAGTCATATTTTAGGTCTTCGCTTTTGGAACAAATTAAATTCTCAATTGCCATTGACTATTCATCCTTTAAAAGAGTAGATCACAGAAACAACTTTCATAAAAGTAGCTGTACATGGTGCTGCACCCAAATTTATGTAGCATTTTATAGAGTAGCTTTTCTCCCACCTAATGCCCACTAGAAGTGTTGGGATGGCAAATCCCACAGTTCCCAGCCGGCACAAATAGCAGCCAAACTGGAGGGAGGTCCTGCTACTTGTAGAGTCACCCTTCCCCACCCCCAAAGGTTGCAGGAAGGCTGTTAAAGGAATTACTTTATTTTCCAATTAACCAAATTTTATTTATATTTCAAATTTTGTCATGGCCCATCTCCCTCAAAGAGGGACTCTGGGCAGTTTATAATAAAATCAAAGCAGTATACGAACTTCTCTTCTACTTTCTTTCTTCTTTCAAAATCTGTGTAAGGATGCAGCCATAAACACCCAGAAAACTTTACTGCTGAATGAATACAGGTAGTCCTCATTTAACAACCACAATTGGGATCGGCAACTTCGCCACTAAGCAATGTGGCTGTTAAGTGAAACATCACTTGACCGCACCTGACTTACGTCAGTTCTGCTGCAGTCTTTAAACAATTGCCTGCGGTCGTTAAGTGCAATGTCACGTGACTACGACTTGTGACTTCTTGCTAGCTTCCCCATTGACTTTGCTTGTCAGAAGCTGGCTGTGAAAGTTGCAAATGGTGATCATGTGACCACAGGACACTGCGACTGTTTTAACTGCGCGCCAGTTGCCAAGCGCCCAAATCGTGATCATGTGGATGCTGTGGCCATCTTAAGTTTGAGGGTCGTATACCTACTTTTTCAGCACTGTCATAAGTTCAAACGGTTGCTAAACAGGGCAGTCGTTAACCAAGGACTACCTGTAATTGAATGTGAATCTCCTCTTGACATTGTAGGTACTGCATCGCATTGATGTGTTTTGTAAGTTTTCTAAAATACAATGTTTTGTTTGGGTTCACACACTGTACTACACCACGGATTTGTTTAACTATAGCTTGATTAAACTAAACTAAAAAGACCAAACCATAATGATGTTTTGTGAATCAGACCTTTTGGATGCATTTGACAAATCTACCAAAGCAGAGACATAGCCTCTCGATAGGAAAAAAAAATCTGCACAATCTCATAGTAAGACGTTTGATGAAACCACCAACTACGCAACACCATTTGTTTGGAAATTTGGTCAAGAAGAACAGCAGCAGCACTGAATCCGCTTTCCACTGGCAGTCAAAGCACTCTTAGAGCATTTGGTTCAGGAAACTCTCCTATAAACTTCTAAGCTACACACAAAAACTGACTTACACAGATTCGTCAGGTACAACCGTTGCCTGACAAATTACGAAGTGCAGAGCTGCTTCGTAGGTATTTAAGATGATAAAAATGTCCCTTTCCCTCCTGCTCTTTATTTCCGGGCCTCTTCTAGTCTGGCACGACCCAGCAAGCTTTTGTCTGGTGCGGGTGATGGGGGCGGTATCCCAATACATCCGGCGAAGACCAGCCAGGTTGCTTCAAAGCATTAAGAAACGAGGTTCCGAAACCTCAGCCTGCCTCCCCCTTTCGCTGAAGCCAGGTATGCAACGAGTCAGCCCCTGCCGGACAACCCCACCAGGCAGGAGATCGGCAGAAGTTTGCAGGGTCAGAAGCTCGGCCACGGCCGGCTCGGGCGGCAGGCACGAACGGTGACTGTTCAACCCCTTTCCTGTTCAACTCAACGCCCTTCGCCAGCCACCACCGCCATGCCAGCCGCACCCTGCCCCGACTCGCTGCCAAGAAAAGGCAGCAGCCTCCGAGTCCCGGCCAGCGAGACCTCCCCAACCCCTCCTGCTCCCCGCTCAAAAGTAGCCGAAGCTGAACTTCATACCACAGCGGGAAACGGGAGGGGGCGGGGGAGAGAATCCACACGGGAAACTGCAGCCTTCCCCATTCGCGACCTTTACTCCAGTTCCCTCTTGCAAACGAGCCTGCCCACCAACCAAAGCATTCCCGGTTTCTCTCACCTCGGTTCTAACAGAAGAAATTCGGCGCTGATAGAACACGAAAAAAGACCACCAGCCGTTCGATCCAAGGAAACTACAGCCCCAGCACTTCCGGAGAGCGCAACGGCAGGAGAAACTATTATCGCGCTACAGGAGGAGGTGTGGGAGCAAAATAGAATTAGACGATGCAGTCAGTGAAAAAAAATAGTGGTTGATAAACCAGACAGGGACTAGAGACTTCATTTCTCACTCAAGAACGTTTAGATATTTGCTGGAACCCAAAAATCCAATGGGAAAGGAGTGGTTGGCCTAACAGTTCCCTCCGTTTTTTGCTGTTGACTTGGTACAGTCTGGCCTGCTCGCCGCATTCCAGGAGACGGGGTGTGGCCAAGCTCGAAAGGAGAACTTGGGGGCGCATGCGCGAGTGCGCCTGATGACCTTGTAAGGGAATTGAAACTCTTTTCCTGTTCGGCTGTAATGGGAAGGGTGGTGATGACGACAGGAGGTTCGCGCGGGCCAAGCTGACGTGTTTCAAGTCGAACGCCCTGGGGGTCTGGCGGGGAGCAGAGCGCAGCTTTAACTGATCGGAGCGGGAAGCTCCTTTCAGGGGACTTTGCGCTTTCCCGCTTCGGAGAGAGCCTCCTCCACTCTTTCTTTCATGAGGCGGGGGTTGCACTCGGCCCTTCCCAGTTATTTTTCTGATATGGGAAGCTTAATCGAGCCAAGGGACGCCTCATAAAACGACCATAACAGTCTGTTGCTCTTGGTATACGTAAGCACAACACAAGGAGTCGTTCTTCTAAAACTAAGATGTAAGACAATCCTGGATGTATATACATGCACACTCATCAATCGGTTCTGTTTTCTGCACCATATCGTCTTCTTTTATCCCGATGTATAATGCAAGGTGGTGAACATACCTAATACTCGTTCCGCATCTTAATATAAGATAATCTTGCCCAAGATTTCATCTGCTTTCATTGCCTATCATGATAGCATTTTCTGGAAGTCACTTGGTACTGTAATCTAAAGACTAAGCTACATTATTTATGTAATATACAGCAAATCACATCTTTTTTTCATCTATACATCTTCCCTTTTTTACCCTTTATCCTGACGTGTCTATAGGATTGAGACCAATATCCATGGAAAAGGCCTTAATCTTTTTCTACACTGACCTTTCTGCAAAATTCCACTCCTACAGAATTTTGATTGTTTGCTTGTTTTTAAATTCAATGCTGTGAGGACAGTAATATTGCAAAGAAAACTGTCAGGATAAAAAGGTTTTAAGTTTTGCCATGTGTAGTGGTCTTTATCTGGATTACAACCCATGCTTGTATGCGTACATTAAACAAAATTAACCAGTTGCATATTTAACCTATTGTCGCATAATTCACCCTGAGTTGCAAATGAGCTGAAAATCTATAATCCTGAGAGCAAATTTGCATATTTTATTCTGTTCTGCCAGCAGATGGCAGAGGCATGAAGAGGCAAGAAAATAATAATGATTTAAATCTCACCAAGATAAAAATGATTTAAAACAAATTTCCCCCTAATTTTTAACAAGAAGTAGATCTGATAAATATTAATTTCTGACTCAGTGCCATCCACATCTCCACATTTGTCCCCTTAGGATTTCATTCTTGCACTAGGCTCTGAATTTCTTTCTTCCATTTCTTACTGTACTGGCAAGACTGGGCTTGGAGGGTGAAAAAAGGCCTTTAACCTCCTCCACCAGAAATTCATTTTCTCCTGCCTAGCGGTAGATACTTGATAATTACACTGCTTCCACATAACTTCTTGGACCTTACCAGGTCTATCCTGCTGCTCAAAGAGCCCATAAGTAACTGAGCTTCCACTATAACAATAAACTTCAGATAAAATAGTTATTGTAGACAAAGATTGTAACCAGCACACACTTTAAATCAAAGATCTCATCACAGATTCTTGGCTAAAATGTTACGAATACCTTAGAGATAAAGGCAGCTCAGGAAAAAACAGAATCCTTTTTCTTCCCTTGAATTTCTCATAGTTGCAACCTTCAAGTAGAGACTCAGGAGCAATTTTTACCTCAGCTACTTTTCCTAGCTTAGATACATACTGTAACTTGTTACTCTTTTAGTTTCCCCTGAAGATCTGCTTCCCATTTCACATGACAAAGGGTGGCACTGGGGAAATCTTTTCCTAAGTGTTTCTAGCCATGCTTCAGTCAAGTTTCCCCATATTCATTTGAGGAATCAACTCTATCCAGTTACGTCTCCCATTAGGTCTTGCAGCAGACGGATGCTCCAGGTCCCATCTACTAGGGAATGCCATCTGACAGGGACCAGGAAGAAAACCTTTTTCTTGCCCTTTGGAACATCATCCCAGGGAGATCAGATTGGCCTTGACCCTACTGGTCTTTTGTAAGGCTTTAAAGATGTGATTGTGCCGCCAGGATTGGAGATCCGGATGTGTAGTATAGCTTGTGCAGCGGCTATGTTGAGTGTTGATGCAACAAAGCCCCCTTCCATAGGGGATTATTTTGTAAGAATACTCACAGTCTGCTCTCAAAATTCCAGAATACCAAACTAGCCCAAAAGGTGTGTTCATGCTTTTATCAAACCATTAGTAACTTTAAATCCAGAGATTTAAAGAAGCAAGAACTGGTAGTTAGGCTGAAAAATCTCATCCCATTTTCATAGGATATAAAATGCCAATGTTTCATTGATGGAAAGCATAGTGTGACAGAACAATTCAATCGCCTTCGTGAGATAAGATATCTCAATTATTTTCTTTGACTATGAAATCATTGCTTAATTTACAATGAATATTTTTCTGAAGTGTACACTGACTAAATTTACTATGTAGAGAAATTACGTGTTGGTAAGTATGATTTCACTAATATAGGACTGTCATCCAAACCTTATGATTTTAAAAGAGAGGCAACAAGAAGCAGTTGACAATTTTTAAAGACCTTTTAAAAATCCCTATTTTTAAACTTCAAAAATCCCTATTTGAAGTTAGTTTAAAATAGTTTTTACTATTTAAAAGAAAACTTGGGGAACGTTTTATTAATCTAAAAATCAGATCAGTTCATACTATTTTACATATATCAACCTATAAAGCAAATCCTCTTGACTTTACATGTAATTATTTTCAAGTTAAATGTAGATAGGATTCTGTCCTTTGAAAATAAGAATATGCTGGAACATGTAAACATCTTGTAGTTAATGACAGCACTAACAAGTACCACTAATCTTCCCTAAATAAAATTCTTAATCAGAGAGAAGGTTGATTGAAAACCACAAATGTAGATATTTAACTAATGATGCATCATATGAAACAGTAATTCCCTCAGGGAGTCTAGAAACTTTGGAATGAATTCCATGTGGTAAGCTATACTGGTATACAGGGAACTACTGTATGACCCTTTAAAAGGAAAATAACAGCATGAGGTTCACAGAATATTCAAATAAAGCAATTGAAGAAATCTGTATAAATCTCATCTGTGATGATAAGCATAAGCATAATATATTGCTAACAGTGGGCCCCTAAATAAAATGGAAATATTTTGCTAATGAATATGAGCAGTCTCCTTCCTGGATCAAAATGCTTGTCTTTACTAAATGCCCCCTAAGTTTGTTTTCCAAAAAATATGTATTCATTAGTTTGAAATACTATATTTTAGAACCATTCATACTGCAAGTTAATACAAAGTTTTTAAGGCCTTCCCAAATATTTCATAGTGAGATTATTAGTATCCATTACACCATTAAATAAGGATTACAGAGAGAGGAAGGACAAAATATATTATTTATTTATTTATTTAATCAAACTTCAAGGCTGTCTGACTTCAGTTTTAAACATTCATTTGTGGCTTACAATAAACATTAAAGCATTTGCTGCAGAGAAACTTCATTAAACTGAAGTCAGCTATATACAATAAATAGAAATACAAATGAGAGATGGAAGGTATATGAAAACAAAGATTATGCTAGTACTCTGGTTTATATCATGCCAGTTGCTTTTTTTAATTAAAAGGGTTTTTTTAAATAAAAGGTTAGGTAGATCAGGTTTTGGTTATCCTGTCTGGGCTACAAAAATCCAGAGAACCACTAGTAAAGCATTATTTTTCCATGTTTATCTCTCCACATCTAGTGGTCATCCAGATTTTTGCAGCCCAGGTATGGAAGACCTAAGAAAGCAGCCTGGCAGACAATAACTGAGTATGTTGCAACTTATTTCCTAAAGGTTTGCTGTAATTCTCACTTCCCAAAGCTGCTAGATGAAAAACTGCAATGAATTTTTCACTCATTCCTTAGCCTCTACTACTCCAAGGCTTCACCCATAAGCCAGTGTTTATTTTGCTAAAAACACCATAAAAGAGACTCAGCTACAGGTAGTCCTTGGGCTATGATGACAATTTCCATCATTAAGAGATGTCAGAAAGCGTAATGTCATGTGACTGCATTGCTTAGTGACAGCAATCCCAGCAGTCCTGGTTGCCATCATAACTCCAGGACTGCGTGGGTCATTAAGCAAGGACCTCACATGACTGCATCATGGGAAGAAGAAGGAGTCCCAGGCAAGGAGGCTGGTGGGTGACAGCTGCAGACAGGCACCACTGAGCATGCGTGGGTGGGTGGCTGCTGCAGGCAGGCACTATGAAACATGGGTGGGCAGGTGCTGGGGGACATGGTCAGGTGTTGTGGGGGGGTGGGGGGGTGGGGGGCCCACAGGCAGGTGCTATGGATCACGGGTGGGTGGGGTGCAGAAAAGGTCTTGCCCTTTCCATCTTTTCCATCCATGCAGGGAAGGCAAGGCT